>NC_134537.1:164331085-164931085 GCF_050624435.1 Tenrec ecaudatus
GTCTTCTTCGTGTCCCGAGTCTTGGACTCCTGAGGGCTTTCGAGAGGCTGGCCGAGTATGGGACCCTTGGGGTGATGGTTGTGCCAAGGAGGTTCTTGTTGGTGACACACTGCCAAGTCCACTCTAACGTAGCCGCCCCGTGCACTGCCGTCTCCGAGCCCCTGGTTGCAGGCACTGTGCCCACCTGTCTCACCAGGGTCCTGTTTCTGCTCATGCTGGACTTTCCCAGGTGCTGATAGGTCTCCCAGCACCGGTCTCTTCTGAAACGCTGCGACCAGAAGGGCGGTGAAGTCTTGCCATCACCACTTCTCAAGAATGTTCTGACTGGACTTCTTCGGAGGCCGGCTTGTTTCTGTAGGTGGTCCTCGGTGTGATCAGTGTTCGGTGCCAGCCCCAGGCTGCAGAAGCAGGAGTTCTGGGGAACCTTGTGCTCGCAAGATACAAGTGACCAGCCCCAGGAGGAGGGTCCTCTGCTCTCCGCACGCTTTCTTTGCCAGGCGGCCGCTCGGCCTGCACCAGGAGGAGGAGCGCCTTTCCCCACCACACAAGCCTGGCCTCCCACCAACGAGCTCTGTGACCCTGCAGGTTGGGGCTTCCCGTCGGCTCTTCCCAAGGGTTCTCACAAGGAGAAGCCGAGCTCTGAGAGGCAGAAACCCTCTCACCAAGTTACTGACAGTGTGGAGTCCATTTCAGTTTTGCATTGAAAATGATTCAGCTGGTATTTTAATAATCTTGAGTTTCCCAGTCACCTGAGATCATGAGCCTACTTTTTAAATTATAAATTGTGACTGTGGCCTCAATGGAAGGGTTATTCTGAAGAGTGGAGAAGGGACGTTACCTGGGGAGGGGGGAGAGGGGGTTCTTTCTCCAACGAGAAGGAATTTAGAAGGGTTTTTACCCTCTTTTTGCCAGAGCAGGCACCTCGATCTTTATCTGCCGCAGTGGGGTGTGCACACTATTCCTCTGTCCCCTCAACCCCGGTGAAGCCCTGACGCCACTGGTTGTTCACGAGGCTAAGACTGCTCGTTGTCGTGGCAGCATCTCAGTGACCCCGGGAGAAAGCCCAGGCCTGTGACGCCGAGAAACAATTTGCTTCAGACCTGGAAATGACATTGGCCTGCAAATATTAGGCCTGGGTCCCCAGGGCCCTGTCTCAAATATTTCTCTCCTCCTTTCCTCCAGCTGCCCGTAATCCCCCTGTGAGCTCCCTCAGCACATTATCGGCCTCTCGTCCATGGCGCTTATCACCGTCTGTCTCAAATGAGTTATTTCTGAACTCGCCTTATCTGCCCGGGGAGCCTGGGAGCTCCTTATGGGGCGAGGCTGTCGTAAACACCTTGTTATCTATCTTCCCAGTGCCCGGCTGAGGGCTGTGCTGAGGGTCTCGTGTATGGAGGGAGCGAGCCCCCCGGAGTTATCATTTAGCTGAATCCAGCCCCATGTGCCGGCAGACACCATCCCTGGACAAGCAGACCCAACAGTCTCTGCCACTTCCTGGCCACCGAGGGCGGGGAGGTGGCTCCTGTCCGGTACTGGATTCCCCTTCCCCACCCCCCAGACTCCGCTCTCCTTTCTGATCCATTCTTTCCCATCCATCGTCATCCCGCTCGGCCGCTAATCAAAAGTGCCACGAATCCCCTGGAAGCTCCAGGGGAGGAGCGCCCGGTGACCCCATTCTGTGAAGATTCAGAGCCGAAGAAGGCATTCGGGGCAGTGTGACTCGGCCACTTTGGGTCGCCGTGTGTCCGAATCAACTGCCGGACACACGGCAGCAATACCAGCGCACGTCTGTATGTCTTGATCTCTCAGTGCAATGGGTCATGCTTCGAACTGCTGACCCCAGGGTCAGCGGTTCAGACCCGGCAGATGGAGCTGTCTGCTCCCATGGAGACTTCTGTTCTCAGAGCCAAAGGGGCAGCTCTGCTCCGTCCTCAGCGCCTCTGAGAGCCGGCATCGCCTCCATGGCACAGTGCGGTGTGGTTTGGCGCCTCTCTCCCCTCTCCCTTCTGGGCCAGGCTTCTCCAAAGGGCTCCTGAACCTGCTCTTCCACTTCTTCCTCAGACGCTTGGCCCCATGGGCACCGAGTGGCCACCCCTAACCGCAAAGTCGGCTGTTCAGACTCACTGGCCAGTCTGTGGGTGAAAGACAAGACTGCTGCCCCTTCAAGAGTCCAGTCTCAGAAGCCCCAGAGGGGTCACTGTGAGTCAGAATCTTCTTCTTTCGTCCCCTCTCCTCTCCTCACCCCTCCCCATCCCCTATTCTTCTGTCTCAGGACTTTTAAATGTGTCCCAAAGTCACTGAAGCAAAATTCACACCCAACACAAAAACAAACAAACCCCATCTGTACCATAGCCAGGGATTTCTTCGCAGGAGGAAGCCTCCCGGGCACATGTCTGGAATGTCCGCCAAGGGATCTGCCATCCGGAAACAGGGAGACCCAGACTCCTTTCTTTCAAACGAGCAGGAGAGACAGGGACAGAAGGGTTCCTAAACTTGGTCTTCTTGCCGGAAGCTGCCTCCACCCCCCGGCCTCCTCGTGGCCACTTGGTCTCCAAGCGCCCCCCAGTCTGGGGAGGCCATCTGGTCCCCCGGGGCTGCCTCGCCCTTGGGCTTGCTCCATCCAGGCTCACGCTGTGGCCATCGGTCATGCCCCCCTCTGGCCTCCCCGCTGCTTTGGTGTCCTCCTCACTTCTCACCCCCACTCCCTCTCCTCAGCCTCTCTGCACCCTCACTGCCACAACGCGCCTTTGCGCCTTTGTGACTTTCTTGACGAAACTGCGTCAGTGAACAGACCCCTCCTTGCCCCTCTCCCCTCCTCACACCTGCGCAGACAGTCTGCACTGCACTCTGACCCCCTACCCCCTCCTCATCTTCATACCCTCCCCTCAGGGCTTGACTTGCAGGACTGGGGGCAAAGCCCGCTCTGCTTTCCCCGTAGCAATGGGACCCCTCGTGAGGACTCCTCCAACCTCTCCTGCCTCCCACCTCATTTCTCACCAGCACTTTCTCTCCAGCTGTCACAAGCTGTGGGTGGCTCCCCACACATGAGGTGTTGTTACCAGCCCCTGGCCTTTGCCCACACTTCTTCTTTCCCCCAGAACACGGCCCCGATGATGATCATGAGGTTACAGGGCCAGGTCAGTCCCGACCCGCCTTTGTACGCCCCACTGAAGACAGCCCCAGAGACTTCCTCTAAAGGTCCCCTCTGGGTCCCCAAGGCCCTTGCTGCTTCACAGTGGGTGTCACTGCTTTACGGGGAGCCTGGCTGACCCCCGGCCTACACCGAAGGCTAGCTCTGGGTGCCAGGCGCTGTGCTCAGAGCGTCCCACCTGTGGATTCATTTCCTATTCACAGAAACCCCTGGGCAGAGGCTTGGTTGTGAGTTCTGTCCGTAACAGCGAGGAACTGCAGGCCCAGAGAGGTTCCATCACTTGCCCACACTCACACATCTAGGAAGCACCTGAGCCAGGTTAGCTCCAATGTCCTCACCTGTGGGTCCTGGGCCCCACCGACCCTGTGACCCCAGCATCAGCCCTCACAGATGATGGGTCTGTCGGCCTCCCAGCTGCACTATCTGCGAGGTTCACAAAGGAAGATGACTGAAAATCAGCCTTGTTTTCTTTAACAAGTGTGTGTGTGTGTGTGTGTGCATGTGTGTGCATGAATTAGGTCTTCACCTAGCCCGTGGCTGAATACCACCATCTGTGAGTTCCTGGTCCGTGCTTCGGTAGCACCCTCCTGTGCTCAGCTTTCCCCTAGAAAACTGCCTTCCCCCTCTCCTGGTCCATGTCTGTAATTTAAGAAAATTGATTAACGAGGGTTTACTTCAATACATTGAAATTGAATTTCCCTATGCTTCCTTCAAACACAGGAACTTATTCTTTTTTTTAAAATTTTATCATTTTATTGGGGACTCTTACACTTCTTATCACAACCCATAGACCCAGCCATTGTGTCAGGCACATTTTGTACATTTGTTGCCAACATCATTTTCAAAACATTTTCTTTCTATTTGAGCTCCTCATTTTCCCCTCCCTTCCTCCCCCACCCTCCCTCCCTTAATAATTTATAAATTCTTTTTTTTTTCGTGTCTTACACTGTCTGCTGGCTCCCTTCACCCACTTTGCTGTTGCCTGTCTCCCCTGAAAGAGGGCTACATGTCAATCATTGTGATGGGTTCCCCCTTACTCCCCCCACCTTCCTTTACCCTCCTAGTTTACCTACTTTCATGATTGGTCTGAGGGGTTTATAAGTCCTGGATTCCCTGTGTTCCCAGCTTTTATCTGTACCAGTGTGCATGTTCTGGTCTAGCTGGATTTGTAAGGTAGAATTGGGATCATGATAGTGGGGGCAGAGTGGTGGGTGGGGGAGAAGCAATAAAGAACTAGAGGAAAGTTGTATGTTTCATCAGTGCTATTGTGTACCCTGACTGGCTCATCTTTTCCTTGTGACCTTGCCTACAGATGGACTTTAGGTCTCCACTCTGCCCTCCCCCTCATTCACATCAATATGATTTTTTGTTTTGTTTTGGATTTTTGATGCCTGATACCTGATCCCATCCAGACCTCATGATCACACAGGCTGGTGTGCTTCTTCGATGTGGGCTTGTTGCTTCACGGCTAGATGGACACTTGTTTATCTTCAAGCCTTTATGACCCGAGACACTCTATCTTTTGATAGCTGGGCACCATCAGCTTTCTCACATGAACTTAAACTTATGCATAAAAGGAACTCCTTACACACTTGAAGCACTTGCTGGTGAATATTAAGGATTGCAGCCTTCAGTGTGGATTATGACTCCATTAATTAAAAATCAAATTCTCATAACTGGACAGATAGGTAACATCTTGATGAGCAAACTGAAGACTGAAGCTGTCAGGTTTCATCTTGCATGGATCCACAGTCAATGCTCGTTGCGGCAGCAATCAAGAAATCAACGGATGCACTGGATTGGCGAAGCCTGCTGCACATCCCTCTTTAAAGTGTGGAAGAGCAAGGATGTCCCCTGGTGTGCCTGACTCAAGCCCACATTCCCCCCACATGCATGTCCAAGTTAGACATTGAATAAGGAAGACTTGAAGACACGGTCATAGTCCCACGTTTGGGGGTGGCGGGGGAAGACCGCAACCTCTTTTGAGGGACACAATGTAACCCTCAACACGGGTTCCCACTAGCTCACCCTGGGTCTCTGCTGCTTCCACATTCTCTGATAAACACTTCTGCAGCATAGGCAATCCGAGGACCCGGTCTCCAAGGGCATGACTCCACAGCGTGCCCCATTGCAGCTCAATACCTGAGGACATGTTTCATCAGCCGTGTTGGCGAGCCAAGCTTGTGTCTCCAAGTCTGAGAGTAACAGCGGGATCCCGCAGCAGGAGACGTCCCCAGTGCAATAATATTGTTCGGTCTTTCCAGTCTGGTTAGTTCTCAGGTGGAAGCTCTCAACCACTCCATGAAGGAAGGAAGGAGATGTCTGGCGCTTTTAGATCTGAACAAAGACGTTTTCTCTTCTGGGTAATTCTAGATACACGCGCTACTCGCGATGAAAGCCAGAGTAAATGGACCAGGGAAGGGAAAAGACAGTGCAGCCAAGTGCACAGCAGGTACACTTGCCTGGGGCTCCGTCACAGTGCAGCGCTCCAGGGCCCTGGAGGCACGAAGTGGGCAGGGACGTGGCACTGGTGCTGGGGTCCCATGGATAAGGCCAGCGTTCTCCTGTGGGCGTCTTACCTCGAGCGAGCTTTGCTCTGCTCTTTAAAAGGTAGCCGTGTCCTGTCGGGGGTGAGGAGAAAGCACGGGCTTCCCTGACGTGGGGTGCTAAGAGCTGCTTTTGCACCCAGCTCCGTTTATGGGCATCAGTGACTAGCTCCAGTGTCCTAGCGCTCCCCGCCAGGACCCTGCTACCCCTCGCAGCAGGTTGAGTGAGATCCTGTGTACACAACACACCTGGAGTCCGTACACAGTGACTGCTGGTTTACTCGTAACAACACCAACTTCACAGGTTGCTTTATTTATTGTCTTAATATGACACGAGATAGTGTAGTTAAAATGACAATAATAAAAGTCCAGCATAGCATGCCTAATGCCATCCATCCCTGGAGTCTGTCTCCAGGAGCTTTTCAGGCGGGAAGCGGTGTGAGGCTTGTAGGGGTCCTGCAGGGGAGGGGAGGCCTGCCAGAAGACAAGAGGTGGTCATGGAGACGAATGACCTTTCAGCCCAGAGCTGACTCTTGCTTCCCCGCCGCGGGGGCAGTTTCATTGCACCAAATGTCCACTGCCGGCTCCTTTCTTCTGGGCACTGAGTGCCGTGTTGAGAACACCCAGGGGCTCTGTAGGGCTGACGCTGTGGGTGGAACCCAGTGGGAGCCTGCAACGAGAGGATGGGGAATAGGGACCATTATCCCTGGCCGTCCACCTGGCTCTGTAGCTAGGCAGCCGATCCACCTGGTACCTAACAGGGCTGCCCTACGCCCTTTGCTTGGGCACACTTGGACCCCTGCCCCTTCTGACCCCCACCCTTTCCAACAGGGTCCAGAGCCCTCGGTAAGTCTGGGTATCCTTACCCTCTGCTCAACAGACCTGGGTCCTAGAGCGCTGCCTGCCTCTGAGGGTCGTGCAGCTGGAACTCAGCAGTGTCTCTGGCCGCGTTGTCCTCTGTCTTGGCTTTCCCTGGCAGCCAAGCCTCAAAGACATGCAATCATCTCAACTCTGTTTCTCTCAGATGAGTGGGCATGGGCCTAGGTTAGCTGAAGTAGCCTGTCATGTGGGATCGATGACAGTCAGTCAAGATAATCGTTTGAAGTTTCTTTGGCACCAGAAGTGGCCGAACTTCCATCTCGAAGTCCCAAGAGCTCCTGGTAGCAAGCCTTCCTCCTGTGGACAGAGCACTCAGAGAGCCACACGGCTAACGAGTGGGGATTAGGATTTGCAGGAAGGTCCTCCTGACTTTGTCTCAGCTCCACTTCCCACACCGCAGGCCTGTGGGGCTAGCCCAATGCACCCCCTTTCCAACTCTGGGCTGTGTTCCAGAGCCTCGGGCCTGTGAGGCATCATGTGTCCACACCACATGGAGTCTGGGCTTCTCCTCTGTTTTCCTCCAGAGCTCCAGAGCGTTGGCTCATCAGCGGGCTAAGCCCATGTGGAATGAGGGGCTCTGGGTCGGCAGAGTCAGATGCGTTTAGGAATGATGGCCTTTCTTCTTCTCCTTTAAAGAGAAAGCAAAACCCTGTCTTGCTAACTTAACAGAACTGTTTCTGTGGGTGTTTCTGTGGTGAGGCAATCCTTGTTGACTTGTAAGGGACGGCAGTGCTGCCAAGACCTCTTCTTTCTGCTTTTTCATGGCGACCAAGACACATTTGTCATCGGAGGCAGTCAGCGCTGTAAGAGCTGGTGGAGGAGCTTGCGAACCACGGCTAAACAGTTGGAAGAGATTAGGGCGGATGGCACTTTGGCATCACAGATTCTAGCTCGTCTGGTTTACCGGCAAGGCTACGGGTGCTGGGTGCTGGCACGGTTAAGCACCCACCTGCTACCCACTTGAAAAGTTGGTGTTTCTAACGCAGCAGCAGCTCCGTGGGGACAGGCCTGGTGATTCGTTCCTGCGACGGTGACTGTTCCGGGAGTGTTCCGGGCAGTTCTACGCTGTCACCAAGTGCGGCTCTGAGCTGGAATCAAGCTGACAGCCCACAGCAACCACCCCGAGGCCAGTGCCCTGGTGGCACACGGTTCAAAGTACTCAGCTGCCACCCGAAGGTCACGGGTAAAACCCGTTAGCGGTTCTGTCGGATAAAGATATGATGACTTATTCTGTACAGATGTACAGTCTTGCGAATCTTACCGGGCAGTCTGTCCCAAAGGGTTGCTCCGTGTTGGAGTTGACTGGGTGGCAGTGGGTTTGATGTGATGTTTTGGTTGTACCGAGGCCCAGTACAGAGTAGGGTCTTGCCCATGATCGCTGTAGAGCAGTGGTTCTCAACCCTCCTCATGCTGACACCCTGTCATACAGGTCCTCATGTGGTGGGGACCTCCAACCACAAATTATTTTTGTTGCTATTTCATAACTAATTTTGATACTGTTAGGAATTGTTCTATAAATATCTGATATGCAGGTTTTATTTTCATTGTTGCAAATTGAACATAATGAAAGCATAGTGATTAATCACAAAACAATATGCAATTATATATTGTGAAATATTTGTTTCTAATGACAAATAAGTGAAAATTTGTCTTGAAGTATGGTGTAGCATGGAGAACAGTCTTAATATGACAACAGTAAAGTACATTGCTACATTTTGTGACAGTATGCATAAAAAGCCAACGTCAGTGCGAAGGTTCAGGTCACCAGATCAGAAATTCTCAGGGTAGTCTTTGCAAGAGTACAACAAAGATTATCTTCCACAAGTCTACTTCCATATTTAGACTGGAAAACCAACACGCTGGAAAACCCTGTTTCACAAAGATATGTTGTTGGAAATGGAAGAAGGTACCACAGTCTCAGACAGAACAGGATATGACTGCAAACACTTGATCCAGAATTTTGTAACTAGCATTGTAGAGAAGTCAGTTTTCACTGCATCGCTGCTACTAAGTTCAATGAACTCCTCTTGTGCTTTCTCAGGAGCATCTTCAACTTTGACTGTGAACGGGTTTCTGGCAAGTGCAAATGGGGTGTCAGGTAGATTTGGAAAGTATGATGAAATTTCATCTATAAGCATGTGCAGATTAAGTTCCCATGGTACACATATATACATTTTGCTGTAGTTGATGATTTTGCAGTACATGATTTTACATTTACCTAGTAATTATAATTCACAAAGTATTATTTTACCTCCAATACTGCTGCGTTTTACACTGTAGCTGCTTTTAACGGAGTTGCTTCTCTCTACACAGTAGTTGCTCTCTACACATGTGACTGGTCCGCAGAAATACATTATGGCGCCAACCTTGTCACATACACCTGTATTTGTACGGGGTGTATGTGACGCGGTGGCACGATGACGTCATCATGCTGGATACTCCTATGTGGGCATATCTTTCTGGAGATGGATAGAGGAGCAGTGTCTCAGTTCCTAAGACCATGGGAACTATGTTTTCCTGATGGTCTTAGGCGACTCCTGTAAAAGGGTCGTTTGACCCCTCAAAGGGTCACTGCTATAGACTAACTTGGCTAGACTTCAAACTGGCCAATGGACACATTCCATGCTCTGTTCCTTCCACTCGTAGATCCCGCCTCTTCCCACCACAGTCGGTTATGAATCGTGTGTGTGCAGGATGATGTAGCTTGTAGTTGTGAGCAGATCCTGCCTCAGAAAACACTGGGAAGGACCAAGCGGGAGAAGAGCCCAGCCTTCGCATCTGCAAGCATGGAATGGGGGGTGCTGCTTACATTGGTGACAGTGACATACGTCAGCGGATGCAAACTCACCGCTGTCAAGCCAATCCCGACTCTTAATGACCCGCTAGGACCCTTTGGATTTCCAAGGCTGCCCGTCTTTTCCAGAACAGGATGCCTCCTTTCTCCCAAGGAGCCGCTGGTGGATTTGAACCACCGACCTACTGTTAGTAGCCCAACTTAGAACCTACCATGCCACCAGGGCTCTGAAATGTAGCCCTCGCTAGCCAAACTCCCTCTCCTGATCCCTGACAGCAGCATGCACTGCCCGTCTCTGGTGTGGCATCCCCGGAGCCACGTGAAAGGTGACCTTTTGCGGGCTCCTTGCCCCGAATGCGTGTTCGCAAGGCTCACCCACATTGGGCGGCGGCCATCAGCAGTTCTTCCTTCTGCTGTCGGACACCTTTCCTTGTGTGGACAGACCGCTTCATTTAGACATTGATCAGTTGGCTGGCTTCCACCTTTCGGCTCCTGCTGCTCGAAGCATTTGTGCCTTAGTGTCCGTGTGGACACAGTTTCCATTTCTGTTGGGTGAATTGTCGACTCCTCGGGAAATGCCCGGTTTTCTTTCAAAGCAGCTGCTGTAAGCATTTGACATTCACAGTGTCTCTGTTTCTTTTAAAACAGTTTTGTTGACACACTCAAGTGTGCAATTTAATAGTTCTATCGTTTTAAGAAGAGGGTAAAATCTGCGTCGTAATCAATTACAGAGCATTTTCTTCATTCTTTTAAAAAAATCATTTTATTGGGAGCTCTTACAACTCTTATCACAGTCCATACATACATACATTGTATCAAGCAAATTTGTAAATAGGTTGCCATCCTCATCTTCAAAACATTTTCTTTCTACTTGAGCCCTTGGTATCAGCTCCTCATTTTTTCCCCTCGCTCCCCCAGCCTCCCTTTCTCATGAACCCTTGATAATTTATAAATTATTATTTTTTCATGTCTTACACCAAACGCTGTCTCCCTTTACCCACTTTTCTGTTGTTTGTTCTCCTGGGTGTGTGTGTGTGTGTGTGTGTGTGTGTGTGTGTGTTTATATGTTGATCATTGTGATCAGTTCCCCCTTTCTCATTTTCTTCATTCTTATACTCATGGTTATTAGCTCTCCATTTGACCCCCAACCTCCCCTGCCACACCCACGAGAAACCACTAATCTGGTCACTATCTCTAGATTTACCTATCTTGGATTTCATATACAGAAGCATATTAAAAGCAAGCAAACAAACCCCAGACTAACAACAACAACAAAGTAAAACAGATGAAAACCTTAACTGAAAAGAAAGCAGAAAATATCAAAGTCTTGAACAAATTAAAAATGTGTAAAAGGGAAATCAACCGATAAGGCGATTACATTTTAACTTAACTGCATCTGCAACCATGCACTTTTCAAGAGCAGTCTGCATGTTGGCCAGGCTCATCACCTCCCGGGCCCCGGTCAGAGGGCATTCATCCAGGCTTCATCCATGTGTAGTTCCCCCTCACTTAAAGAAACCAAACACCGAAATAACTTTGACTGGGCCCAAAGGGAGATCAGATCATAGGATATTACATTTTAACCTACCAACTACTGCCCTAAATGACTTTGTCCCGCTCTCAGTCTGGTAACAAGGCTACCCACTTCCCTCAGCTAAGGTCAGCGGAGAGTCCCTGGAGGCTGTACCCATCTGTGGACCCAGCAAGTGGATCCGGGCTTCCACGTCATCCATAGCCTTCTGCAAGCCAGGTGTTCGGATTTGGATTTTATTGTTACCAATCCTTGGATCGTGTAGGCTGGTGAGCTCCTTCCAGGTAGACTTATTTGATAGAAGACAATCCTCTAAGACTCCAGACGCTATTCCTTCTGATAGCAGGGCGCCATCTAGATTCTTGAGCACCCTTTGCTGTAGCACCCTTCCCTTCAGGGATCTCTTCATGAAGGTGAGCGTCAAGAAGGGCCGTGACAGTGTTACGGTTGTTCTGCTGTCTCTACATCCCACCCAAACCTGTCATTCGCTTTCTGACTGTAGTCATCCTAGCAGTGTGAAGTGACAGCTCATTGAGTTTTCCTGGTGGCAAAGGATGCCTAGCGTCTTTCTATGTGTTCATTAGTCATTTATGGAGCCCTTGTGGTGCAATGATGGGAAGGCCAGCAGTTTGACACCACCAGCTCCTCTGCAGGAGAAACACGAGCTCCCCTCTCCGACAGGTTTGCTGGGAGTTGGAATCCCCTTGTCCGCAATGGAGCGGGTCCGGTGATCGACCATTTGTATGTCTTTAGAGAATCGTCTATCCAAATTCTATCTAAAATGTCTATTCAGTTTCTAAGTCCAGCTCGCTTTTTATTGCTGACTATAGTTTATATTTTCCTGATACTCTGAGTAGAATGTAGTTTATATATTCCAGCTATCCCATTTCCATCTGGGAGCTGCCTTTTTATTTTCTTCATAATGCATTTGAAGCACACATTGAGAATAAGTTTTCATGTTGACCAAGTCCCATTTGTCTATGTTGTGGTTGCTTTTGCTGTCACGTCTAAGGAGCGGCGGCCCAATTCAAAGCTATGGAGCTCGGCACCTGCGCTGTCTTCTCAGCACTTGGTAGGGTTGGTTATTAACCCCTAGATGGACTTTACTCTTAGGTCCGCAGGGGCAGGGCATTTCCCCATTTCAAATAATTTTCATTAGGAAAATATCTGAAGGAATTAAAATTTTTTAAATACTCATATATTTTTACAAAAGTGAAACCAGGCACTACAATCAATGTTTAAATTTGAACAATTAATTTACTTTATCAGAAATATGTCCCCATGCCACTGTTCTTCTGTATCACAATTTTGATTGGTGACATATATTTTCATTCTTTTGATTCTGTTACTTACTGTACAGAGTTGTGTATAAGCCGAGTTTTTCAGCACATTTTTAATGCAGTTTTTGTGGTAAAATTAGGTGCCTCGGATGCTATTCGGGTCAGCTTATAGTCGAATATGTACAGTATTTTTTATTGGACATTTAGATTAGCCACACTTTTCTTTAAGCATCATAAGCAGAACTGTTACGAATGTGTGATAATTTCTTCAGAAGAAATCATCAAAAATGTTTTTAAAAGGGTATAGCCCCATTTTTTATACCCTAGTAAAACAATTACATAGTTGTGCCTGAGCCTTCTCTGGAACCCAGTGATGGAAAGTTAGACAGAGAACTCACCGATATTCCCCTGTGGGCAGCACCTTTTAGACCTGGTCTGGAATTCACATATTTTCTCGGTAAGTCGTCACATGGCAATATCTTGACATTTTCCCTCTCATTATAGTTATCACAATTAAAACTTAATGGTTACATAGCATTAGATGGAGTCGATGTGGCATAATTTATTTATCGCTTGCAGACGTTGAGTACTTACATTGCCTTGAACTTTTAAGCAATACATGTGTCGCAGTTTATTTACGTGGTTTCCTTAGGACAGGTTCCAAGCAGAGGAATTCCTGGGTGACTTCATTGGAGCACATTGTCCAGTTGCTGCTGGAAAGGGCTGTAGACACTGTCATTCCATTCAGTGGGCTGTGAGGGCGCCAAGCTCACCTGCTCCCCAAACATCACTTTCAACTGTTTCTGTATTAATGTCAGGTGAATGGGTATTGAGTTTGGGGATGGCAAGTTAGCTTCTATTTTATTACTATTCAAACTTGCTTTTCTTCTTCAAACTAAGAGATGATTCTCTGGTCCTCCCAGGTCTGCGTCTTTCATCTTCATCCCATTATTTTCCCCAGAGAGGAAGGTTTCGAACGTATCTTAAAAAAAACAGAATATGTGAGGCAATTAGAAGGATTGAGGCAATTAGAAGGATTGACGCTTCCTGTGGCTGAGTGGTGAGAAGCTGAATGTGCAGGGAGAGGCCTTGTGGTAGTTACATTGGCTGGTGTCCATTTGAGGATTATGAGTGGAGGGGTGGAGTCTAGGCTGTCAATCAGGATATAGCCAATGAGGCCTCTGTGTGGGCATTGCCTTCTCCTAAGGATTCTGGGAACTCCTGTCTTCCTCCTTGGAAGTGGAAGACACTCTCTCTCTGCTCACTCCCTGGGAGACATTGCAGCTGACAAGACACATGGAACTACTCTAGTGCCCTGAACTCAAGAAGCCACATGGACCCGCCCTGATGCAGCCAGACCTCTGGAGCCGAAGAAGCCACAGAGACCCCTGCCAGTGCTGAGATGCTTACAACGCCACTGGATCCAAAGACTTTCTGTCCACTGGCCTGTGATCATCCTGCATTCGGCATCATTGCATGTGTTTCATGAGTCTGAAGGGGATTTTATTGATTGATATTGGACTTATGGGCTTGGGATGCTTTCTTCATGTACAATTACCCTTTATATAAAGCTCTCTCTTATACACATGTGTGTGTTTATGAATTTGTTTGTCTAGCCTACCCAGACTAACACGGGCCTGCAATCATTTTTGAGTAAAACAAAGGTTTGTTTGTTCTGTCCATAGTTGGAAGATTCTCCCTACTTTATTTTATTTTCTGTCACCCCGAAGTGGCAAGCTGCCATACTGCTAGGTCCTTCATTTGCTCCATGGTGGAGAGCCCTGGTGGTATATGTCTGACCGCCAATCACAGGGTCAGCAGTTCAAACCCACCAGGTGCTCTACAGGAGAAACATGAGATTCTCTGCTCCTGGAACCGTCTATCTGGTTGGGAGCCACAGGGACAGCTCTGCCCCATCCTATAGGGTCACTGTGTGCCCAAGTCACTTGATGCAGTGAATCCCAGTGACCCCATGACGGGTGAGCAAGATTTAAAGCTCCCCACAGATGAGGGTCAAGGGCAGTGTTCACAGGAGACACCTGGTCAAGCTTCAACATTGAGCACCGGGACGGTGAGCTAATCCAGCTCACGACGATGGGTGAGGAGCCCTGTCTGAAGCAGCGCCTGGGGCTCCGAGGGACAAGCACAGACTGAGAACTTTCAGAGGCTGCACCGGCTGCAGGGTGACGGTGTATGTGTGTTCCGTGTCTGAGCTGTGGGGGGCCAGTGCCCCCACTCTTGCTGCCATCACTCTTCCCTCAGTTCAGGAGGAGCTGGGCCCATGAGAGGCCGTGTTCATGGCTGAGAGGAGGTCTGTGGGGTCCGAAAGGAGTCAGGGGCTTTTGGGGGGCAAGTTTAGCATCGCGAAGACCCCTTGCTTGCTGTGGAAGTCTGTGAAAACAGCGTGCTGTTAGGGTACTGGATGCTGCCTTCGTCTGACGCGGCGACGCTCTCAGGCTCTAGGCTCTGGTGAAAGGCGTGGCCGTCGGCGGGCAGCCCTGCCCAGAGCATGCCAGCCTGGAGGGCTTGGGCTTGCTCGCTTTGACTCAGGATGGCTGTAGACTTGACTGAGGAAGCCGGCTTTCCTCTGCCATCAGTCCAAGTTATCCCTGCGCCTCGGACCTCTTCCTTGCAGCGCGGGAGGAAGCCAGGGCCTCCGTGTGGCGCTGCTCCCCCAGAGCCATGTGTTAGGACTATTTTTACCGACTGGCCCGTTTCCACGCGGACCTCTGTCTGCAGGTGCGCTTCACAGCTCTACTCCTGCCTCGCTTTCTGGGCTTTTGTCTGTCAGCTGTTTGAGCACAAGCTGGTCCCTCAGCCTGAGGGCCCCAACATGCGACCTGCTTCGGGGAGCGCTGTAGGCACCTTGATGGACCCCACCCCCTTCCGTCTTCTCTGACACAGACTGAGGGAGCGGGTGGGGTGCTGTCCTCCTCTGTGTGTGTCCAGAGAGGAAGGGGGTGGGGGACTTCCTTACCAACCAGCTCAACCCTGGGCATCTGAGGCCTCTTGAACAATCCTGTCCGGCCCAGAAGCCCTGGCGGCATGATGGATTATGAATTGGGCTGCCCACTTCCAGGTGAGCGGGTCTCCTGTCTGCTAGGTCTCCATGACAGTGACATCAGGACTTTGGGCATCACAGCGAAGGGGCCGCCGCCAGAAACAGTTTTACTGACACATTGTTAGCATGTCATTCTATTCCAGAGGCCAATCAATTATCCCCACAACCCATTATAGACTATTTTCTTCCTTCTTGCACTCTTGTTACTAGTCCCACTTCCCCCATCTGCCCTGTCGTGCCCCCCAAGACACTCTTCCTAAGTCCGCTGTTGTCTGGGCAGGTTTGCCGATCCTGGATTTCACAGACAGAAAAGCATGCAAGACAGAAAGAAAAGCAGCGCCCCTCCCCCACACCAGAAAACTCCAACCACGATAACAAAGTAAAATCAAGAAAATCCATAATTGAGATGAAAGCAGAGTTATTGAAAACTAGGACACATTTAAAATGGATCCAAAGGAAGATCAAATGATAAGGCTCATCTGGGACAATCCACTTCACAACACTGTGTCTGATAGCAAGCCTGTTCACCTCCCTGGGGAATGGTCAGCAATGGCCAGAGGGGATTCACCAGATGCTCCACCCTTGGAGCGGTGGGGGAAGGGGAGGGACCCAGCAAATGGACTGTGAGTTTTCACTGTCTTCCACAGCCTTCTGCAAAGCAGGAGCTCAGAATTTAGACTCCCACACGGTTTCCTCCTTGAGTCTTAGACTTTTCTTTGATATTATTGTTTTGAGGATGGTCTGGTTGGCATTCAGGCTTTCTGGGTGAGCAGGCAAGTCCTAAAAGAGGTTGGAAGACAGATGCAGTCTACACTGCTGATGCAAAGAGAGCTGAGAGCGGAATCCCATCTCCACACTCCTGCCCCGACCCTCTGGGTTTACCGTCTTGGTGGGACTTGAGGCTGGACTCTGATTTGGCATCTTGCAGCCAATTATGCTTGACTGACAGCCACAAGGGGGTTTCCTCTGAACCTGTATCTCATTCATCTTCCCTGTCAGTCTGGAAATCCCTTCTGCTCTTTCCAGTCCCTGATGTGTATGCCCATGTGCTGGGACACACGGGGTTCCATAGGTGTGTGTGTGTGTTCTCGCTGCTCCCAGTCCTGCCAACCCCCAAAGCAACCAACTGGGCACCCACACCCCACACCCACAATCCACACTTCCAGCCCAGCCCAGGCCACCCAGACACCTGTTCTTGATAAGAGGCCATGAGCTCACAAACTCAACATGCACAGATCATGCACTCTCCTCTCGCGTGCACACACACGTATTTATTGTATTCTCTCACACGTGGTATGCCCATGGAAGCACTACACACACACACACACACACACACACACACACACATCATGACAGGAAAGGGAAGGAGTACGTTTAAAGTGCTGGCATCATGTGCTCATGTATGTACCAGGTGTGTCTCAGGACACAGCTAGAAGCGAATGTTGGCCTCACTCAATCATTTTGGTCATATTTGTAGCATAAAGATATAATCCAGGACCAAGAAGTCCTTGATAGGGTTTGGTTGTATCCCTGCGACCAGAAAATAAGCCATCAAAACTGTGCGCTTCTTTCTAACATTAAAGATGATAATTACGTCTCTGCTGCTCCCCAGTCATCAGTCAGAACCTCGGCGAGTGTGAACCACGAGAGTGAACCACGA
Organism: Tenrec ecaudatus; assembly: GCF_050624435.1. Lineage (NCBI taxonomy): Eukaryota > Metazoa > Chordata > Mammalia > Afrosoricida > Tenrecidae > Tenrec > Tenrec ecaudatus. Next base: position 164,347,988 of record NC_134537.1, read on the forward strand.
GTGTGAACCACGAGCAGACGATGGCAATGTAACCAGAGCATCCATGCCCATTAACACTGGCACGTTGACTGCAGGGCTCTTTCAACTCCGGCTGTCTACTGGAGAGAACAAAGCAGATGTGCCGCAGGCTGCTCTGGGCTCAGCAGCTGGGTTCCAAAGCCTTATCGGATCACTGGGTAACACCATGAAGCTATGCGGGTCTGCTGGTTTCATCATCTAATTATGTCATATTAGCACCGATATTTTAATTAACAATCACAAGCTACCTTAGTTATATGTTAGTGAGCATTAGAAAAAGACCCTTGTTCCTTGGATCCCTTGCATTTGAATTTTGCCATCTCGTTACTAGAACCAGCCAATTATCCATTGCATCTGCACATGTTTTCAGTTTATAAACGTGAATCTTAGAATACTCGAGGACCATGTCAGCACACTGTACGTCACTGACTTAAAACTAAAAGTCATTGCTAGGGCAGGAGAAGCAGAGCGACAGTGAGCGGTTTTTAGGTGAGAGGGCACCCATTTCTGAATGGAGGGAGGAGAATAAGGAACAAGAACCCACATGGGTGGGTCTGACGCAAAGGGCCTGAGTTGGAGAGCTACTGGGAAGAGTGGATTATGTCGCGGAGGGAACAAAATCAAGCTATCTCTACTTTTGTAATTTAGATCAAAGCGAAGATTCTGGCAAATGAAAGAGAAATCCTATATTTCAGGGTGAGTTTTACCTGGATTCTAAACTCAGAAAAGACTGACTTTCTTTGAGAATGAGGACCCGGTAGGTCAGCAGCTTCTGGACTTTGAAGGATTGCAGGATTCAGAGGATGCTGAAGAAGGAAGGAGGGAAGGAAGGAAGGAAGGAAGGAAAGAGCCTCTTTGAAAATGAAGACACAATTTCTTCTGATCACTTCTACTCGTTGATTTCAGACACTCACTATGGGGATTTGCACTTCAGTTTAAGCTTCGTGGAGCAATGAGGCAGCCCCAGGCCCACCCTCCTTGTGACTTGAGGCTCCTCCTGCACTCACCCGCGGCTCACCATCGCTTCCCGTTTCCATCACAAGCCCGCTCCTTTCACCACTGGCTGCCTGTGCTTGCGGAAAATACCTCTTGTGAATGAACTTTCCATCAGATCAGTTTTATCCAAGTAACATTAAATCTGTTAAACACACACACACAAATTATAATAGAAGCTAGGAGTGTGTAAAAGCTATTGGCAAAATGCACATAGGAAAATAATACATGGGGGTTGTGTGGTTTCCAAAAGGTGTAATGTGTATATTGTTGGTATTAAAATATCATTGTGGTTTCCACTCATACATATTCACATACCCACTACTACGCATGGCAAGTGTGATCACACACACACACACACACACACACACACACACACACCCCACCCTCATGCTCACACACACTCATTTGCTTAGTACTTCTGGGTAAGCAAATTGGCTCCGTGAGACAAGGCTTTCTGAGGCCAGCCTTGCTGATAAACTGTACAGAGTAAGCCTGAGGGACTCTGTCCTCTATGACCCCTGATGACTCACTGACACTGAATTGAATCCTATTCATAGCGCCCCAAATAGGGATTCCAAGGCTGTCCAATTTTATAGGCTGTATGTAGATAGTCTCACATTTCTTCCTCAGAGTGGCTGATGAGTTTGAACCGCCAACCCTGTGGTTAGCAGTCTGAAACGTATTCAACAGTACCAGTGATTAGCAATTGTCAAATTGCTAATTAGGAAGTTTTCCTCATAGACTGATGTCTAGAACATCCCTTTCTTTGGACTGAAGGAGAAAATGACAGGAAAAAGGCGAGAATTAAAAGGCAAGAATGCATGACCCTCTTTAGGATACGTTGAAAGCAGGACTTTTGGTTTTCGGGCAAACCCGGTGTTGCTAACATTTCGGAGTCTAATATATAGGGTGTCATATCCCTTCTTGTTGCCTCTGATTAAATGAAAACACATTCAATTTTATTTTCTCTATTAAATATCATAATTTGTGCAGTTTAAAAATGTGGTTATTGAAAAGCAATGTGTTAGACAGGGTTCTCTAGAGAAACAAAACCAGGACACTTATGAGTATATAGATATGTGGATAGGTTTATATAGTGAGAAGGAATATAGCAGCTAATTAGTCCACACAGCAGCACAGAGGGCTCAGTTCAACTCACTTTCGTGGAACAGTTAATATACTGGAAGTTCTTCAACTCACGTGGGCTGCTGGGTCTAAGGTCAAGGAAGCAGATGCCAGAGTCTTCCCTCTGGCAAGGCAGGCAGAGTCTGCCTGTAGGCAGTAGACATCAGGGTGGGTCAGCAATGGTCACCAATAGTCACTAGCACTGGAGCTTAGTGAAGTAGGTCCCATGGGATATCGAACTCAAGCAATACAAGGCGACAGGATCCACAAGCTTCAAGCTCTGTGGTGAAGCAGGTTGAAGGAGCCTCAAGCTCTAGTGACAAGATCCAAGAGTTGGCTTAGCCCACAGTAGTGTAGCACACGGGTTGAGGCAGAGAACTAGCTAAAGCAGCAGCAAAGAGCAAGGGCAAGAGCGGAGTGGAGGGGTGGGCCATACAGAGCCATTTGTCTCTTTGACCTCCAATAAAACTGGAACCCGATTAATCTCTGCCCACATGTTCCTATTGGCCAGGTTGGCACAATAAACCTAATGATCATAAGAAAGAAAAAAGAAAATGTAAAGATAGTGATTTTCCAAAAGTAGGGTGTGTGAGGAGTCTTCATGTTGACGTGTGGACTTGACTTCATGTGTGTATTTGGCTCTGGACCAGCATTCTTTTGGAAGAAAGAAATGACTCTAGAATGCAGGGAGGTTAATGAAAACGTTACCAGTGAGCACTCGGGAATGTGTCATGAATTTTGGCTGTCACTGTATTCATCGTTGGCCGATTCTCTTGTAGACTTTCCTGCCTCTGAGTCCGGATTGACCCGCAAGGCTCTGTAATTGACTGGAGGGCATAGAATATGGTTAGGAAGTTGGTTCCCTCCCCTCTTTGCCGTCCTCCTCTTACTCTGTGGAGTCTGGGCACTGGAACGGGTCGCATCCCATTAGAGGGCACAGGCCCGCGATCAGGTGGATGAGACAAGCCGAAAACCTGACTAAGGGGAAACTAAGACTCTTGAGCCACATGAAGAGACCAAAGGCCAGTCAGCTACCCATGGGGCTTGAAGTAGGTTTGGAAGTTGGGACGTCGAGCGAGGCGCCTGGGCTGGGGTGACCTGAGCATGCGTTTTCAAGCGGGCAGAAGCACCTGGTTGAGGCGGGCTATCGTGGTGAGGGGTGGGGACTTTCCAAGACCTGCTGGCAAAGTGGTTACGTGTTGAGCGGTCCACCAGCAACTCTGGGAGAGAAAGCTGTAGCGGTCTCCCCCTGAAGATCACAGCCTTGGAAAGCCTGAGGGGAGAGTTCTACTCTGCCTTCTAAGACCACTGAGCTGGGATCAATGCAAAGGTAATGTATTGTTAGCTGTGGGGACTTTGTTCAACTTGGGAAGGGAGAAGGGAAGAGTGGTGAGTTTGGGGCACCCTCCCTGCTATCTCGCTGTCTGCACCCCTGCAGAAGATCTGAGGGAAAGTAGATGGGTCCTAGTGGGGACTGATGGGAGGGGAATCCTCACCTCCAAAAGCAGGTAGGAAGGTGGAGCTGTGAGGTGCTCAGTAGCTGGAATATTGTCCTGTCGGCATATATTCATGAACGGGTGTGGGGAAAGATGAAAATTAGCCTCGCGTCCTCTAGAATTGGCTAACTGGGTGAACTGTTCATCTGAGGCAAATATGGGTCAGGAGGGAGACGGCGGATTTGAGAGAGGAGGACATTTGATGTAGGTGGATTTCTCCACACAGCCACAGCCCTTAGAAACCGAAGTGAACCTTCTAAGTAGGGGGAGATAGCTGAAGATATCTCTGCTGAGGGTAAAGGGTGAAGAAATTGTAAGGGGTCCCAGGGCCCACATTCTGGATCTGGTGGCCGTGCCTCCTCCTATGGGCCCACTGGTCACAGCCCCCGTGTCACGCCCTTCGACCTCAGGGTCAGGGCCAGGGAGGACAGGTGCATGCTCCCCCTGCTTCTCGGCTGATGACCCTGCTTTCTCCCAAGAGTGGACATTTCTCAGCAAGAAAGAGAGGGGAGGTGCGGGACCCCCACCAATTTACAATACACTTGATTTAAAGATTATTTTTGTGAAAACTGAATGTGTGTTTGGCTGTGCATAATTTGGATTTAGGAAAGCATGCATTTTATTAGGCGTGTGGACAATTTTGGTCTGGGATTCTTATTTTAATCTCATGCTGCTTTGTTTTGTTTTGTATTTTTTGAATAAGGCAACATCATGAACACATTTTTAAAAGTTGTATTTTTTACGATGTGGTTTTCGTGCGTGTGAATGAACTTGTGTGCCATGCAGGAATGCAGGTCCCCTTCAGTTTTACCTTTCCTCCCTCTGAGGCCGCTCAGACCAGTGTGTGGATCAAGCGGTAAGGATGTGGGAAGGCTGTGAGTCTTCGCTCTCATTTCAAAGTGTTAACTTTATTTCTCTATTTACCTATCTATCGTGGTTTTCAAACCAAAACATTGTTTGTAGTTGTGCAGCCATCTCATCGAATCAAATGAAATCAGGAATCATGTCCTGGTAAAAGCTGCCCCCAGCCCCCTCCCCCCAAATGAGGTTTCTGGCCAGTTTTTTTCAAAAGGCTTTTGCTGCTTGTCAGACTGTGTGCAGGGCTGTAGAGATGGGGGTCGAAGAGGAGGGAGAGCCACTCCAGAATGGCTTGGGGACTTGGGGGGGTACCCCTTTCAGCAACTCTGTTTTCAGGGCAGCCAGCGGTTTCCCCAGAACTCATCAGCCCTTCGCTGCCATGAACGACAATGGCTTCCGAACCCCAAGGGACACCTCTGAGCTCTTGGCAGCGGAAGTGTTGTCTTGTGAGGAAGATTAAGTTAGTGGAAGTGTTTGGGGCACATCTGCATGGCTCTTCAGTGGCGGGAGGGAAGCCCTGCTAGGGCTATCCAGACCACGCAGGAAATGGAAGCTTGCCTCCGCGCCCTCCCCAAGGACGCAGTCTGCTGGCAGTGTGAATCTGCTTTTAGAATCATTTCTGCATCATTATTTACTGAAAAGGAGGAGGAGATTTATTATCTCCTCCGAATGCACGGCCAGAGCAATCTGGGGTCCAGAATCAGATGAGCTTGGGAAAAGTTTATGAGAGAAAGTCAGAAGGAGGCGGGAGCAGAGGCAGGGCCAGTGAGCAGGAGGAGACAGAAATTGGGCCAGAACCTGCACACAGGTGGGCTGAGCTTGGAGCCTCTTTTGTGACTTTGCAGAGGGATCTGCCCACGGACTCTACCCAACGCTTGACTCGATAGGAGCAAATGCTTCTTCCTTTACTGGGGTAGAGGAAGCCAGGTGCAGTGTGTTGGGCTGGGGGGCTGCGAGGGGGCACAGCCTGGGGTTGGTCTCCTAGCCAGTAGTTTGCTCCCACTAGGACATTTCTTGTACTCATAAAGTAAGAGCAACCACCAAAGGCTCGAAACAGAAGAAAAGGGTTAACAAAGTGAAGATTTTAAACCCATTCCATAGGATAACAGACATGGGACATTAAGCACAGTCCCTGGCCCAGAGTAGATGCCCACAGGAGGTCACTCCTTTGCATCTCTAGAAGCACACTGAACGTGGGAAACAGTGTGGTATGCACTCAGGTAGGCTACGGGCTCTGCCGCCTGATATCAACCCACTAGCTGCTGCAGGTGAGACAGGTGAGGCTGTCTGATCCCAGAGAGATGAAGAGTCTCACAGACCCTACGCAGGATTCCTGTTAGCTGCAATTGACTCGATATCTGTGGGCTTGGGAGACTGAAGTAGAACTTTAGAGAGAACTGGGATTAATTTATACTACTAACACTTATGTTGGAAAAGGGAAAATATCTGAAATGTTTTCAGCTTCAATCTCAATTTTTTAAAAAAGAGCAAATTAAAATAGAAGTAAACAGAAGAAGATAATGAAGAACTGAATAGGAATTAGCGAACTAGAAAGCAATTCACCTTGTATCCTAATGAATCCAAACATGTGATATTGTTTGAGATTATCAATAAAATGATAAACTTCAAGCCAGATGTTTTCAGGAGAAAGGAGTAAAGACACTATTAACAGTATTGGGAATTCAAAAGTGACCTCATTAAATTTCTACAAATATTGTTCAGTACAATAAGGAATCTTATGAATAAATTTATGCCGTTAAATTGGACAACGCGACGATAAAGTCCTGCTCTGACGCAGACGGCTAAGGTTGACTGGTGCAATTATCGACATAGCTGCAATATATAAAGAGATTATATTATAGCTGAAAGTTTTCCTGCAGACACAGCTCCAGGGCAGAGTGCTTCACCAGTAATTCCCAAGTATTTAAAGAAAGAATAGTACTGCTGCCAATGCTACGCAGACGCTTGTTGTTGTTAGGTTGCCTCCGGTTGGTTCTGACCCATACGGACCTGTGCACAGCAGAAGCAAACACTGCCTGGTCCTGCACCCTGCTCACGCTGGCGCCTGTGCCTTCACCCATCGTGGCAGCCAGGGCGTCAGTCCGTCTCACTGAGGGCCTTCTACTTGACCCAGCGCGCTGATGAGCTCTTCTAGGAAATTAAAAAGGCAAGACTACGTCTCTTGATTGTACAACTCTCTGTCTGAGACGGAAAGCTAACAAGGACGTTACAAAAGGAAACTACAGATCAACATTCCTTGTGATTATAGATGCAAGAAGTAGAAACAAAATGATATTGTATTAAATCCAGCAACGTGCATGGAGGATGACACCACGCGATTAAGTGGGTTCATCCTGGGAATGCAAGGTTGGATCAGTGCACGACATTGAGCATAGCCACTTGATTTAGAGGCCACCCCAAGAATCAATCTGACACACTGAACAAACATCAATAACTGAAGACCAGCCGAGTGCGAGACGACATGGAGGGCGCTGGGCATGAAGAAAGCACAGGCCTTTAAAAGCACAGGAAAGAAGGAACGTATTAAAGTGGATGTTAAAGAGACGGAAACTTGCCCTTGATCAAAGAGCAGCTACGACGTATGGGAGAAATGGTGAAGTAAACGAACTGAACAGAAAAAGTTAAAGGGTGGCTTGAGAAGATAAATTATTCTAATGAAATGCACAAATCCTAGAGATAGAAAAACAAAAGGCAAAAATACACTTTACATTTCTCTAGCTGAAGGAAGGGAAGGAGACATCCAAGCCTCGAGTTATTCTGCGTTAGCCCGGAGGGCCTCTGTGAGTGAGAGTCATCTCCACAGCAGTGAGAGACGGGTAAGGTCGCGAACGACGCAGGAAGTACCCAGAGAAGACAGCATTGAGACACAGGGTCACTGTACCATCAAGAATTGGTCAATGTCCAGCCATTTCAAGAAGTAGTATATGATCAAGAACTTACGGCATCGGAGGAAGAAATCTAAGCCGCACTAAAGGAATGGTGAGGCTCCAGGAAGTTATGGAATATTGATTGAGATGTTTCAACAAATGCATGCACTGACGGAAATGCTCATGGTAAATGCAGGGAATTTGGAAGGCAGCGATTTGACCAGCTGTAGAGATCGTATTTGTGCCAATTCCAAAGAATGATGCAGAAACTATCAATCGATATCATTAATATCACTTGAAATTAAAATCTCGCTGAAGATAATTAAATAATGGTTGTAGCAATGCATTACCAGGAACTGTTCAAAATTCGAGGTGGATTTAGAAGATAAAATGGAATGAGTGATATCATTTCTGGTGCCAGAGGGACCCTGGCTAAGAGTAAGAGTAACAGGAAGATGTTTACCGGTGTTTAATTGACTGTACAAAGGCATTTAACTGTGTTGATCATAGCCAATTATGCATAACATTTTGAAGAACGAGATTTCCGGGACACTAACCTGTGCTCATACAGAACCTGAACGCAGACCAGGAGGCAATTGCTCAAGCAGATGAGAGAACCCGGCACGGTGCAGGATCAGCAATGGTGTCTGTCAAGGTTGTGTCCTCTCGCCAAATGCATTTGGTCTGTGTGCTGAGCAGACTCACGAAGTTGGGCACTAGATGAAGGAGAATATGACATCACAATTGGAAGAGGACTTACGAGCCATCTGCGATATGCAGATGGCAGAATTTTGCTTACTCGAAGTGAAGCGGACTTGAAGCAATTCCTAATGTAAAGTAAAAACAACAACAACCCACTGCAGCCTTCAGTATGGAATATACCTCAACATAAAGAAAACAAAAAATCCACAAGTGGATCAATTGGTAACATCGTAGAAAATAGAGAAAAGACTTGTCAGGAATTTAATTTTATGTGAAAATTGAAGTAATTTGTTAATTATCAAGGGTTCACGAGGGTGGGACAGTGGGAGAGGGAGGGGAAAAAAGAGGAGCTGATACCAAGGGCTCAAATGTAAAGAAACTGTTTTGGAAATGATGGCAACATATGTGCAAACATGCTTGATATAATTGATGTATGGGTTGTTAGGAGAGCTGTTTAAGAGCCCCCAATAAGATGATCTATTAAAATAAAAATTTTAAAATTTATTTTACTTGGATCCCAAATGGATGGCCCTGGAAGCACCAATCAAGGGCATATTTATATTAGGACGCAACAAATCCTAGGACATACTGAATTGAACAAATCTACTTCAGAAGATGCCATTAAAGCGTTTGAAAAGCCAAGGTTTCTAAGGTGTGTCTGACCTAAGCCATGGTATTTTAACCACCTCCTATGCTCACGAAAGCTTGACAAGGAACAGGGAAGATCTCAGAGGAAGCACCAGTGCTCTTCGATGATGATGCTGGTGAAGAATCCTGACGGTGCTACGACTGTCGGAAGAATGAGCATCTGTCTGGGACACAGTGCGGCCGGAATGCCTCTTAGAAGTGAGGGTGGGGAAAAATTTCTCCCCGTCTTCTGTGCACATGGTATCTGGAGTACTCGGTCCCCGGAGAAGGAAACCGTGCTCGGTAAAATGGCTTGATACAGTGGCTGTGACAACAGGCTCATGCATAGCAGTGGTTGTGAGGATGGAATAGGAGATTTTGCTTGTTGTACCTGAGTCAGAGCTGACTTGACAACGTCTACCACCGGCATCGATGCGGAGCATGACCGAGGATGGCTGATCTTGGTACTCCTACACAACACTGTGTTGGTGTTCTGAGTGCAATAAGCAGGGTGCAGGGAAAAGCTGACTGGTATGGAAAGTATAGCTTTGCTTTTATTTTTAAGACGATCCATTGTCTGTAAAGAATATATGATGTAATCTACTAAAAATCCTACTAGAGCTGATCAGTGAGTTTATGAAGTCAATGCTTAACATCCAATTTTATTTCTGTATATTAACACTGGGAATTAAAAGTAAATAATACTATTTTGATAGCATAAATTATGATATGCCAAGTCCAAACCTACTGCCCTGAGGGGATTCTGACCCACAGTGATCTTAGAGTACAGAATAGAGCTACCCCCGTCGTGTTTCTGAGGGTATACATCTGAATGGGAGCACACAGCCTTATCTTTCTCCCACTGAGCAACAGGTGGGCTTGAACTGGAAACCTTTTGGTTAGCAGCCCAATGTCTAGCTCACATATTTTAGCATAAATATTAGAAGAAAATGTGAACTATCTGTATACTGGAAACTGGAAAGCATTGTTGAGATAAATAAAGACCTAAATAAATGGAGGTATATACCATGTTCATGGATTAGAAGGTAGATGTTGTCAATTCTCTCCAAACTAATCTATAGAGTCCATGTAATCCCAGTTAATATTTTAGAACAATTTTGACAAACGATCCTAAAATTCTTTAAAAAATCATTTTATTGGGGTCTCCTACAGCTCTTATCATAATCCATTCATATATCCATTGAGTCAAGCACATTTGTACATAAGTTGCCATCATCATTCTCAAAACATTTGCTTTCTACTTGAGCCCTGGGTTTCAGCTCCTCATTTCCCCCCTCTCTCCCCCATGAACCCTTGATAATTTATAAATTATTATTTTTTCATGTCTTATACTGATCAATGTCTCCCTTCACCCACTTTTCTGTTTTCCATCCCTCTGGGAGGGAGTTATATGTAGATCACTGTGACTGGTTCCCCCTTTCTCCTCCTACCTTTTTTATCCTAAAATTCTTATGGACATGCCAAGGATTTAGCATAGCAAGAGTAGCTTTGAAAAAGAACAACATTTAAGGACTGGCGTGACTTGATGTTGACACTTATGGTTAAGCTACAGTAAACCCTGGTAGCTAATTGTGGCTGCAACAACATCAGTAGTTCAAAACCACCAGCCACTCTGGGGGGAAGATGGGGCTTTCTATTCCCAAAGAGAGTTACAGTCACCAGGCGGCTCTACACTTTCCTGCAGGGTCACTATGGGTTGGCATTGACTCAATGGCAGTATATTTGGGTTGACAGTGTGACAAATTGTAACAGACATGTCACAGGTGGGTGGTTTTAATGAATATGTATTTATTTCCCCACAGTGTTGGATGCTAGAAGTCTGAATTCAGGGCATTGGCTCTGGGGGAAGTCTCTCTCTCTCTTTCTCTCTCTCACTTATCTGGGAGAAAGGCTCTTTCCATTCCTTGGGCTCTTGCTGCCCTCTTCCTTCCCTCTGGTTCTGCTCGCTCGCTTCTCTCCTCCATCTGTGCAGAGAATGCTCCGCTCTCAGACACACTTTGGACTGACCCATCCTCTTTAACACAGCAGAAGCCATACTTATTCCCAAACGGGATCATGTCCCCAGGTCTCTCTGTTTGGCTGATGGCAGAAGTGACCTGGGGCCTCCAAGGGGTTAGGCTTCAGAGCACGTACTCCAGAAAGGGCACAATTAAACCCAGTAACCACAGTGTAGCACCAGTGTCCAAGAAGGCACAGAAGCAGACTGCACACGGCTAGAGATGATCAAACAGACCCTCACACATCTGGGGGCAGAAGTACGTAAGCGGAGTCACCATGGTCAGCTGCCAAGGACACCTCCGGGAATCACATGGAAGCTGTGAATTGTTATTATCGGACGTCCCTGCAGTGTCGTCATGCCTGATAGGCTCCTAGGATCAGCAGGAAGGCTGGGAGGTACGGACTGGTTTCTTCATTACTAATTACTCACCCGGAGATGATAGAAAGGTTTCTTCATTAATTAACTTTATAGCTTCTTTACACAAATAACGTCCCAGATCTGCGGAGAGAGCCTGGTGGAAGGACTTTCTTTCAGCGGAGTCGTCCTGGCCCAGGGGCAGAGGCTTGGGCTCCCGTGGGTTCTTGAGCCCGTGCATGCCCAAAGGCGTCTCAACGTGTGCCTGCCGGGATCCCAGTTCATCCACGCACGGCTTCCGGCCCCAGCAAAGCCTGTCTCTGTGGTCAGTGGAGAGCTGCAGGCAAGTTCTCTCAATAACACATCTGTCTTCATCTCAGCGTCTCCGAGTTATGGAGACTGTGTTTGGGGAATTTCAAAGGCGTCATCTTGATAGACTTTCTCACAGATGGTGGAGGCAGCTCATTCAAAGGGGGCTCTCTGAAAACAGAAGGTGACATCAGTAAGAACCAGCCCAGGGGAGCTGTGCTCAGCAGTTCCCCTCGTGGCAAGGTCCCTGCCACTTTTCAAAGTTCACCAAGGGTTTGACTTGGGAATTTCGCCCTGACTGTGCCCCTGCAGCCTCCTTTTTTGTTCTAGAAACTCCAAGAACATTTAGAATCCCTTGAGGATGTCTAAACTGCTGACTTGACATCATGCAGATGGAAAAATGCAAGATTCTTCTGGAAGGATCAGCGAGGTGGAAACACTGCCTACAGAAGGGTATATGCGTCGAGACACGATAGCTTCATATTTTGATCTTCTTGTTCAATAAACATTTCCAGGGTTCTGTAGTCATACCTTTGACTTTCCCTTCTATTTGTCAGTGGACCTGACCAGACCACCAGCCTCGCTGGGCATAGTGTGGGAAGACTGGAGGGAGGCAGAATGAACAGTGACAGAGAATGTGGGAAGATTGGCGGGAGGCAGAATGAACAGCGACAGAGAATGTGGGAAGACTGGCGGGAGGCAGAATGAACAGCGACAGAGAATGTGGGAAGACTGGCGGGAGGCAGAATGAACAGTCTCTTGGTTCCATTTCCCTGTTCTCGCCAGTCCCAGCATTCCACAGTGCCGCTCCATCTTCAGGATCTATCAAGAATGCCTTTGTGACGTTTGATAATCAGGAGGCTGCTCAGGAGTGTGGGTGAGGACAGGTCGTCTCTAAGGATCCCGCCAAATCCCTTCCATCCAGACAGCTATTCCCGTTCCTTCCACTCTGCGTCCACTCCCTCCCACCCAATACCTGTCTTTTCCATGTGGTTGTGTCTGGCTTGCTGGTAGCCGTGTGCAGCTGGGCCATCTTGGCATTGCGAAACCACCGCAGCTGTATGCAAGGCCCGCACTCCAACCCACTCTCCATTCGACTGCGAACTTCTGGAGAACGGAAACGGGCTGTCATCGGCTTTCAGGCAGCAGTTCCGACGCATTGCTGTGCACGGAGAAGAGGTAGGATGTCGTTGGACAGGGGCGAATGGGTTTCACCACGGAACTTCTGAGAGTGGAAGGTGAAAGAAACCTGGCATGCGTGCCCTTCTTTTCAGAACCGTGGAGGTTTCTATACCAACCCTCTTTGCACCCCCTTGAGTGTTCCCGGGGAGCAGATGGCCACGCACCAAATGGCCACTGGGCAGCTCGGACAGCAGCTGAAATCTGTCGCTCCATCACGGTTAGCCTGTGACCTTAGTTCCGAGCAGGCTCTGACCTTCAGGGCTCTGAAGGCAGAATTGCCTCACGGGGCTCCTGAGGCTGCAGTGGTGACAGGAGCAAATGACCGGGGATTTTCTCCTGTCCTGCCCCGTGGAGTGGGCGACAGGTGGACTCAAACCTGGTATCTTAGTTCTGGGCCGTGGTGCCACCAGACACCCCTCTCAGACCGACAGAACTTCTTGTTCTGCGGTTCTCAGAAGGGAGAAAGAGTGGGGACAACAGGGTTCAGGGAAAGCCAGAGATCATGTGTACATGTACGCCCTATTTGATCTTTTCATATTTGGGAGAAAAATCAAGAAAAAATTGTTATTATTTTCTTTTTTTATTAATAAATCTTTATTGGGGCTCATACAACTCTTATCACAATCTGTAAATACATCAATTGAGCAAAGCACCCTTATACATTCGTTGCACTCGTCATTCTCAAAATTCACCTTCCACTTGGGTTCCTGGAATCAGCTCGGTTTCCCTTTTTTCCCCCCTCCCCCTCCCTCCCCACTCCCCCCTTCCCCCTGCTCCCTTAATAGTTTATAAGTAATTATTATATCTTATCTTAAACTGCCTGGCGTCTCCCCTCACCCGCCTCCCCATTGCCCATCTCCCAGAGAGGAGGTTACACATAGATCTCCAAGATCGGTTCTCCCTTTCTACACCCCCTTCCCTCCTGGTGTCGCCACTCCCACCACTGGTGTTGAGGGGTTCGTCTGTCCTAGATTCCCTGTGCCTCCAGATCCCCACTGCACCGCTGTACATCCTCTGGTCTAACCAGGTCCGCAAGGTAGAATTGGGGTCATGATAATTGGGAGGGAGGAGGTTTTCAGGAACTAGAGGAAGGTTTTGAGTTTCATTGTTGCTACGCTGAACCCTGAGTGACTCATCTTCTCCCCACTACCCCTCTGGAAGGGATGTCCAGCTGTCTACAGATGGGCATTGGGTCCCCATCACGCACTCCCCTCATTCACGGTGATGTGATTCCCCCCGCCCGCCTTTGTTGTTTGAGACCTGGTCTCCTCTGCCCTTCATGATTATTTTCACAATACCAGTTACAGACACGAAGGAAGCAGTAGTTGCGTAGTTTAGTGATCACAGGAGAAATGGTCCAGCATGCTTCTCGTTGACCTAGGCCCTGACAGCGATGCCATTCAGAGCAAAAAGCAAATGCCATGTTGACACCAAAGAAGGAAAAACAGAGCCCAAAGAGACACATTTTCTTTTCCTTGGGATGAGAAGACACAGTGGCTCAGACTGCACAGACACAAAAACAGCGTTCTTCTGCAAGCCGCAGCAGGGTGTGGCTTGGTGGCAGTTGAGAAATAAAGAGGTCATCCAGGCCCGCTTTGCTGAAGGGGAACCTGAAGGACAGCGAAGTGAGGTCTTCTGTCCGGTTACTCCCCGGTCAGAGCCATGTCCCTCCCCTGTATGAGCCCTGTTCACGCATGAAGGGGTAGGAAATCGGCGTGGCCAACTTCACCGGTGAACAAATGCACGAGTGTCTAAGTCTGATGCCATTTAAGGGTTGGCCATCCTACTGGCGAGAGTGGGCAGCGGGCCGTCTTCGCTCGGGGGTGTGGTGTAGGGCTCTCCAGCACCTGTGGGGGTGTGAACGGAGCCAGGGCAGCTGGGCAAGCGTGCTCAACGCATCAGCACCCACAAAGCCCATATTTCACCTCCTTGGGTTTGTTCTCGCAGAGCAAGTTGAGGGAAGGGCACAGGAATGCTCCGCGCAGCAGGATTTGCCAGGAAGCCAGTCCACGACGGAACTGCACTGCCCTGGAAGAATCCCGCGAGGGCAGGTGTTTTAGACAAAAGGGCCACCAGGATATGTTACTAAATTAAACACCTGTGAAGGAGCACACGGAGTTGTATGTATCTGGAGAAACGGAAGATTTCAGGACAGACGCAGAGGGAGCGACTGATAGTGTTCCCCTCTGGGTCCCCACCTGCCTGCCGGCTTGTCTCTTGACTGCATGGTCTCAAGCGTGCTGCGGTGCTGGAAACTGGCCCACCAGTGCTCCAAATACCCACCGGGTCACTGGTGCTGGGCAGGTTTCAGAGGAGCTTCCAGAGCAACGCCACCTGGGAAGAAAGGCCGGAGGATCTCCTGGAAACGAGCCAGGGAACACCTCCTGGACCACTGCCGAACTTGACCTGCTTCTCCTGCTTTGGGCCCACCCGTAGGATTGGTCACTGGAGGAGCAGACGTGGCGTTTGGCTCAGTAGAGGGGCAGTGAGGGTGAGGAGACCCTTATGGGTTGGCACAGTAGCTCCAGCAGTGGACGCAGCACGCTGAGATCAGGAGGATGACACAGGGCTGGGTGATGTCTGTGGTCTACAAGGTTGTCAGGAGTGCAGCCAACTCGGTGGAGTGGTGGGGTACTAACTGCAAGGTTGGCATTTCGAAACCACCAGTGGCTCTGGGGGAGAAAGGTGAGCTTTTCTCCTCCCACAAAAAGTTACAGCTTCAGAATCCCACAGCGGCCGATCTACCCAATGGGCTCACTGGCTGCAGACCATGTGGGAAACTGGATTGCACAACCTTTTGTAGTGAGTGGATTCATGTACTATGTGCATGTAAAATTTTTCTTCAAAAAGGCCAAACCCTGCCCACAACAAAAGTCTCAACTCACTGTGTCATTCGTCGTGCTCAGGGGCATTTATAAAAAAGTACATTTGGATTGTTTAATTAAATGACATAAACTTTCACTCAGCATTGATTATGTATGTGCTAGTCACTGGCAAATGCATGTAAAAACTGCTTCATAAAGGGCTAAATGCTATAAAAATCAAGAGCAAAACATTGATTGCAGACAGCAGAGCTAATTAACCAAATATTTATCAGAAGTAGCTTCTATTTATCAAACTGAATTCTCCAGAAAAGCAACATTTATTGCAAATGAACAGTCATTATGATTTTATTAAGGCATTAGAGTTCAGCAATAGAGAATCAACTCTACAAATTACACACACACACACACACACACACACACACCCCTTCCTCCAACAACCGAGAGGGCTGGGATTGTGGGAAACACAACATTTATATGCATCAAAAGGAAGTGGAAGAAGAGACCTCACAGATTGGGAAAAAATAGTTGGCAACAATATATCAGATAAGAGGTGAATTTCAAAAAGCTATAGAAAACCGTAACACCTAAATAAGAATGGTACAAATAACGTAATGGGCACAAGACATGAAAAGAGACAATTACTAAAGATGACATCCAGGCGTCTGACAATCATATGAAGAAATGCTTGCATTCATTAGCCACACGAGAACTACACATAGAAACACCAGCAAGTTACCACCTCACAGAGACATTCAGGAACATTTTAAACAACAAACAAGCAGAAAGTAATAAATGCTGGTGCGGATGTGGGGAGAGGAATGCTCATACTCTGCTGGGGAGGTTGCAGATCTGCACCGCCACCGTGGACAACTGCATGGCTCTTCTTTAAGTAAGCACAAATGCAAACACCGTATGATCCTGTAGATCTCTTCCTGAAGACATAAAGGACTGACTGTGAGCAGACATAGGCACACCCATGTTTATTGCAGTAATTTGTGTAATAGCAAAAATCACTCTCTGTAGGGGAATGGATACACTCTGGTCCATACACACAATGGAATAGTATGCATCCTTCAAAAATAAGGACAGCGTTGCCAAACACCCCACGAGGTGGACAACATTTGAGGACGTTATACTCAGAGAAGCGAGCCAATCTCATGGAGATATGTGCTCCACGACACCATCATTGTAAAGGGGAAAAAGGTAGCATGCCAAAGGAAACCTCGTTGGAGACTATGCGTAGGCCAGAGGGGTGGGGGTGGGTGCGGGGAGGATAAAGAAGGAGGGTGGGTGGGAGAAGAAAGAAGAAGGAAAAAGAACCTCATACGTGGGGGGATATTACTACTGAGACACTGTCACTGTCTTGATGAGATGGGCTAGATATTCCACAAATAAAAAGGAAATAATAGTAATTAATATATTTTTTGTTTGTTTAAAGAGAGAAGGGTCGCAGTCTTAAACACCCTCCAGTTTGCTGACCCATCAGACCCGTGTCCGTCGGGCAGACTAGAGAAACAAAGTACACATAGATCCTCCTGGGTGTATCAGAAAGTGCTCTATACACAAGAGCAACTGAATATTGAGAAAACATCCCAGTCCAGTCCAGATAAAGTCCATAAGGCTGGTATTAGCCCCTATGTCTGATGCCAGGCTATACATTCTTCAGACTCATGAAACACATGCAGTGATGCCGAATGCAGGACGACCACAGGCCAGTGGGTGGAAATCTTGTGTATCCAGTGGCAGTGGAAGCATCTCAGTGCTGGCAGGGGTCTCCACGTGGCTTCTCCAGCTCCAAGGCTCTGGCTGCCATCAGCGTAGCTTCATGTGGCTTGTCAACTGCAATGTCTCCCAGGGAGTCAGCAGAGAGAAAGTGTGTCTTTTGACTCCAAGGAGGAAGGCAGGAGTTCCCAGAATCCTCAGGAGAAGGCCATCCCCACACAGAGAGCTCTCCGTGTGGTTATGGTGTGAATGACAGGCTAGACTCCACCCTTTCACTCTTAATCTTCTCAAGTTGACAAATGATTACATAACTACCACAAGACTTAAACACTGGTCTGAGTGGCTACAAACGGAGGAAAAGCAAAACTGAAGCTGACTCCAATACTTAGGTGATGCATCAACTAGTTTCAAACAAACGAACGCACCAACCAGCCAACAGAGCTCCCTCCTCATTCTTCCTGAAAGCCAGAAGCAGGGTATGGCTTGACAATGGGTCAAGACTCTCCCTCACCCCGGCTTGCTTATCGCGCTTATCAAGGAAGCGAGAGGGGGATGAAGAGGGAGCAGGCAGGAAAGGGAGTTCAGGAGAGGAGAGTGGGAGGGGTGTCTTGCTATCACTTGAATTCTTGGACTCCTCCTGGCTGTGACTCCCTGGCTGGCAGAGGTTTCAAGATGTCATAAATATTCGGGCCCCCCATCTCTGAGCATCTACCACCGGTGGCTGCAGCCCTCCGGGGGATACTGGTGTCTTTGCTTTGGGACGGTTTGAGCCAAGCTGCCTACTGTACCCAACTGAGCCGGCAGCTTTACGTGAGCTTTTTCTTGGGATGCAGCAAACAGGTCGTCCCGAGACGGTACCCGGCGTGTGGTTCAAAGCCATTTCTGAGAGCAGTGAGAAGGACCCCAGAGTAATGGGCCCTGCTTGGTCAGTGGTGGCATTAGGGCGGGCTCATCCTCGCCGCTCTCAGGCAAACAGAAGGCAGAGCCGTGCTTCTATCTGTTTTGGTCGTAGGATAATATGTGGTTAACACCAGGGGTCTCTCGGAAGTTCACAGAACAGCGAGATTCAAAGGTATTAAACCCAGAGGGGAGGCAGACTCCGTGTGCAGATCCTCCAGGTGTGCTAAGAGGTGCCTGGCCCTCTGGTTGGAGGCGCCCCCCTGAAAGGTCCTGCCAATGCCCTGGATTCAGACCAGGGGCTCTCAACCTGTGGGCCACCACCCCTTGGGGGTCGAGCAACCCTTTTACAGGGGTCGCCAGTGATGAAGTAGCAATGAAAATAATTTTATGGTTGGGAGGTCACCACAACAGGAGGAACTGTACGTGGTGAGGAAGGTTGAGAACCACTGGCTTAGACATTCAGCCTCCAGAAACAGAACTCCAGTGACTCAGAAGGTTAAGTGCTGGGCTTCTGACCTCTACGTTGAAGGGTCAGCACCTCATACGTGGGGGGATATTGCTACTGAGACACTCCCCCAACCTGTTCTAAGGAAGAAATATGAGGTGTGTTTTTCTCTCCCATAGAGATTTACAGTGTCACCGGGAATGCAGGGCTGCCCTGATTCAGCATCAACCCACAGTACTTTCTTGCTGTTCAATAAAGGTGGGCTTTGTCTACAAACGTTGCGAAGTCCCCTTGCCCTCTTTAATTTTTCTCCTTCATTCTCAAAAGCCGCCATTGATGTCGGTTCAGAAACACTACCAACCACAATGAGCAGAGCTTCTTTTTCGTTCCGCCTTGTACTGATGAACGGAAGCCCGGCTTCCCCAGACTGCTCACCCTTAGCACTCTCAACGACACGCGGGCTCATTTGGTGAACGTGATACAGGTCCTTGGAAGCGGGGGCAGCGCCGCACAGACGGGCATTCTGGTATCACCTCCTTGGACTGCTGCAGGTGTGGCCCTGGGCATGCTTGCCCTCCCTCCGACGACTGTGACAGCGAGACAGGAGCACGAGGCTTCGCACAGCCACGCACTACCTGCAGGTCTTTCTACCTCTCTCCTTCCTGCCCCTTGATCCGGGAGAGAAGCTGCTTTATGGAGAAGGAGCGAGGAGGTGGGCGGCTCTGCTTCGGAAGCAGGTGAGGCACAGATTCTGTGTACCTAGAGCACTTGGCCCCGTTTCCCTGCCCGTGACCTGGGGAACAAGACACGGGGCTCTCTCACCGAGTTAGGGGCGCGCACGCCCAGCACCACCAGGCACTCACGAAGTACAGCGCAAACCAACCCAACCCCACCCACTGCCTTCGGGCCCACACCCCGCAGAGCCACCCACAGGACCCGGCAGCATTGCCCCTGGGGGTGTCTAAGCCCGGAGCTCTTCATAGGAGCAGAACGTTTTGCCCTTCTCCCGAGAGAGAGGGTCTGCTACTCCAAGGGAGGCCTCAGGCCCTTCTGTCCGACTCTCTCTTCCTGTAGCCATGGGCTTCGTGGTAAGAGAATTTGGACTGCCCTATTTTTTGCAGGTTTTAGACCTTCCGAGGGTCTGTGAGACTGTGGGGCTACAAAGGGGAAGTAGGGTCACCACACAGCCTGAGGGGTGAAGCTGAGACTGGCTGTTCTGGGTGGGCTCCCGGCAACAGGCACCAAGCGAGGGGGGCATGAGGTGCCCTTGGGGGTGCCTGGCCTCCAACTGAGCTCGGTCATGTTTGGCTTTCCACCCACTCCTCTCAATCCTTGTTTCTGAATCTGTATACCGGGGATGGCTTCACACCAAGTCATTTTGAGGATGAACAGGTGTGGGCACCAACAGTGAGCACCATGTGACCGATGGGCATCGGCTACTACAGTGACCAGGGCGTCGGCCTGGGAAGAAAGACGGCTCTTGGGACAAAGCCCTGCGTGGAGACAGGGAGCGACCCTTGGAGGGGAGGACAGGGTGCCGGCAGCTGTGGCAGAGGGATGAGGAGGGTGGGGCTGGGTGGGAGACATCTGAGAGCCATGGCTGGAGGAGGTTCAGCTGCTTTTGCACAGAGGGATGTAACCGTCACTATGGGCAAAGCTCAAACCAAACTCACCGCCATCGAGTCGAGGAAGACTCATTGTGAGCCTACAGCACAGGGTTGGCTGCCCCTGCGCATTTCCAAGACTGCCACTCTGTGGGAAGTAGAAAGCCCCGTCTTTCTCCCACAGAAGGGCTGGTGGATTTGACCTACTGACCTTTCTGATCCGAGCCCAGTGTGTACCCACTACACCACCATTGTTCTTACCGCGAAGGAAGGAGGGCCTGGGCAGTGTGAACACCATGAGCCACAATCAACTAATCTCCCCTAACTGCAAACTCAGGCCTGTCGAGTCAATTCCAATTCACGGTGGCGCTGTAGGGCAGAGCGATCTGCCCCCTTTGCGCTTCCAGGCTTTGAAGGCTTTACCGGGGTAGATAATTGTGTCTTTCTCCTGCAGGGCAGCTGGTGGGTTTGAACTGCCAAACTTGTGGTTGACGACTCTGTGTGTAACACCAGAGCCCCTATGATCAATTTGAAAATGTGCTGTGGAAGCAGCTGTGACCAAGGTTCCACCTGGTGTCTCTCTGAGAGGTGGAGGCAGTGCTTTGGAGTGTCTTCTTCTGCCTAATGTGGTTCCCCAGCCCCAACCCCCATGTTTGGCTGGTGACAGGTCCACTCCCTAACGGGGCCTGGGTGGGGAGGAGGGAGGGGAAGCAGAAGTTGGCGGGTTCACTTCCTCCGTTCTCAGAGCGGACTCAGCACGCCTTAGCCCCTCTGTGCCCTTTATTCCCTGTCAGATGTGGCCTTGTCCCCGGGCCCTGGGGGGCCGGCCCCTGCCAGCTGGCTGTGTTCACACCCGGGCTGTCCCGTGCACCTCCACCCTCAGCTCTGTGAGGAACCCCTGCAGATGGGCTGCGCTGTACTGCTCCATACAGTCTCTTGGTTTGAAATGAGCGATTCTGGGTCCTGGGATGTCACTCAGTTTGATGCCTCCTCCCTCCCAGCTGTCGCCCCTCTGAGGTCTGATCCCTGGTTGGAGTCCCCTCCGTGCCACCCTACTGCATCCCTCTTCAGTCTGCAAGTGTCTGTGTCTGCCCTCCTCCTCTGCTGCCCGCGCCATCCTCTCAATTAGCCCTACTGGCCGCTCCGTTGCTTTTCCATGTTTGCATCCCGCGTCTCTGCAGGTTGGGAATTCACTGGTCTCATGCAGTTACAGGGAGAATGAAATGCGTTTCCAAGAGGCCCCTTGGCCTTGAACCCACTGCTCTGTCTTCTGACCCTCAAGTCCTGGCCTAGCGGTTTCCAAGGATGGCCCAGCTCCCAAGGGTGAAGTGGATTTAGTTGTGGGAAACCAAGCAGGACACCCAGGGAAGGTTGCAGTGTCTTCTGGCTACCTGGACCTTTGTGGGGACCCTGCCTCCTGCGCTCCCCTTGGAAGCCCAGGAAGAGGGGCCTGCAGGTGGGGAGGGTGCCGGGCTCGGTGGCAGGCCTCTGGGAGAGAGGCACTCTGGAGACATCCCGTGTTCCAGGAGTGTGGCTGGGAGGGCTGGTTCGGGGGAACCCTGCTCCGCACGCACTCGGGCCAGGAGTCCAGTCCCTGCCGGTGCCCTCCGCACGGATGACCTTTTCTGCCCAGTTTGAACTGGATGGCTTTGCGAATGCCAAGAACTTTACATCTCATGTGGCCCCATCCATGACTTACCGGGCTGCCTGGGAAGGTGGGAAGTCCAGACATTTCTGAGAATCTGACTAATGACGATAAAAGGGATCCTCAAACAAAAATGAGAAAGACTCAGGAATCCCCGGCACTCCCCCCACCCCAGGCCCACATGCTGGCACTACCCCCACCCCTCCCAGACCCACATGCTGCTTCTTCGTTGGAAAACGTGGGGTTTCCGAGGGCCGGTCACTGGGAGAGTGTTAAGTGAGGGCAGAAGGCAGATGCTCTGGCCAGGGTTGGAGCTCATGGCGGGATGCCTGAGGCGCTTGGAGTTCAAGATGCACCGGGAGCTGGAGGGCTGGAGGGCAGCTGGAATTTCCCCTGTTCTCCGCGGGCCTGAAGTCCACGTTGCTTCTCCCCACAGGGTGTGACCGCATCTGGAGCGCCAGGTCCATTGGGCGTGCTGCTCGCTGGCACCGAGTCCTGATGGGGGCCCGCTGACGTTGCGTTCTCCAGGGCAGAGGAAGAGCACTTCGGTGTCAGGCAGGTCGGGCCTGGAGTCTCAGTTTGGCACTTAGATGCTAAAGGGGGCTTGAGCCCCCTCTCCATAAAGTAAGTGGCGGTGCCCTTGGTCCCCTTTTCAGGGACGCAGGAAAAGGAGTCCACGAACGACTGAATGGTCTAGGCAACACTGAGTGTTGATCCTGTCCTAGCCACTGTGGCCTAGTGGTTACACATTAGGCTGCTCACTGAAAGGTCAGCGGTTTGAAACCACCAGCTGCTCCTCAGGAGAAAGACAGGGCTTTCTCCTCCCGTACAGTTACAGTCTCTGAAACGCACAGGGACTGCTCTCGCCTGGCCGGTTGGGCCACCCCGAGTAGGCATGGCCTCGATGGCAGGGAGTTTGGTGAGTTTGAGAGGCCACGTTCTGAGTCCTCGGTGTGTGTTGACTTGTTTAGTCCTCCCCAGCCACCAGCCTACAGGGGAGGCACCCTGACCACCGCCGTTAGACTAGGTGGGAAACCAGCATCCAGAAAGGTGAAGTGAGAAAAAAAATCTATAAATTATCAAGGGCTCATGAGGGAGGGAGTGTGGGGGAAGGGGAAAATGAGCTGATACCAAGGGCTCAAGTAGAGAGGAAATGTTTTTAAAATGATGATGGTAACAAATGTACAAATGTGCTGGACACGGTGGATGGACGTATGGATTGCGCTAAGAGCTGTACGAGCTCTCAATAAAATGATTTTTAAAAGAAAAGAAAGAAAGAAAGGTGATGTGATTAGTCCAAGGATAAAAACCAGGTACGTAAGTGGTGGAGCCAGGGTTTGAACACAGGTGATTTGTGTTTGGGGGAGTACAGATAGTTACTGTGCTTGGCTGTTACTGGAAACGCTGGGGGCTTGCGTCCCCCTTAAAGAGCCCTGGAAGAGGGTCCTGGCGACCTACTGCTGACAGGCCAGAGCCAGGAGCCCCTGTGGAGCACCATCTGTCTGTCTGTCAGATTCTGTATGGGTTCAGAGATGGTACTGCGAACCCCACGCTGAAGGGCATCAGTCAGATGAGCTTTCACTACAAACCCAACACAGGGCGAAGGAGCATTGATGGGCTAGTGGGCTCCCCATGGGGCTGAACTGCAAGGTCAGCAGTTTGAAACCACCGCTGTTGATCAGGAAAAGATCTGTAGTGTTAGTCTTGTCCCTGCCCTCTGGGGTAGCACCAGTGGGCATTGACTGGATGGCGGTGAACTTGGACTTCTGAATGCAGTGGGCTGGTCAACTCCTTCCTTCTGAGTGGGAGGGACATTCTCCCCCAAGGCAGGGCTGCAGGGGCGGGCACTGTTCTGCACGGAAGGAAGGGTGCCCTCTGATGTGGGGGTCACAGTTTGAGTGTGAGAAATGTAAGTGCCTGGCTCATTCCTGCCCACAGATATTCACGGAGGACTCCCTTGTGCTTGTGCTGCGTGGCAGGGAAGCCGGGGAGATCTGCCTGTGGCTCACTGTGCCTGTAGCCCGCGTGGGGGCCTTAGCTGTGCGCACAGATGGTGAGGATGGTGCGGTGAGCAGTGGGCAGGGGGCTCCCAGCGAGACTTTAGCTAAAGGAGAGAAAGGTTTTCACCTAAGTGACAGCAGGGTCTTTGAAAAGCGCGGTGAGCTTGACAGGCAGGCGTGGAGGCCGAGAGAGGGGAGAGGCAGGCACGTTAGAAGTGGCAGTACCAGATGAAATGTACCCAGGCAGCAGGGATCACTTCCTCTGCCCCGCCCCCCCAGCTGCCCAGGACATGCACTGAGGGCCCAGAAAGGGAACCTGCAGCCGGCGCCAGCAACCTAATTTTTTTGGTGACAAACACGGAAGTACTGGTGCAGGTGGTCTCTGAATGCGTGTTCCTCTTTGCTGTGATGTCTGCGAGGGGAATTCAGCAGAGGAGACGGGTCTGGGACTTTGGCCCCAACTTCCTCAATGCATGCACAAGAGAGCATGATCTCTGTAAGTCCGACATAGGGTCTGGGGGCAGAGGGGGCATGCCAAGAGGGAGTTGTTGAAACCCCCTGGACTGTGCCCTGGCCTGCCCAACTCCGCTCCCTCCGTGGAGACCCCTTACACAGCCACACATCTCCACTGGCCCTTCCACTTCACTGCCTGCCTCCTCCCCAGCCCTGCAGCGTGTCCTCTTCCTGCCCTGTGTCTCCTCAGCAGCCCGGGCAGCAGAGGTGGTGCTCAGCGCCTTGTGATTGGTGTCACACGGCCTCTGGCACGCTTGCCTGCACACAGTTTGTGAGCTCCTGAGTGCAGAGACCTCAGGGCCTGGTACCAGCGCACTGAGAGTTTATGGGGCAGGTGCATGAGCATGTGGTGATGCCCGCAGATGCCACTTCTCCGAGCCTGAGCCAGGTGCCCAGACAGGTACTGTCCACACCCCTGCCCCTGTCCCCCATCAACCAGATCTGGCAGCAGCATCAAGCTTAGTTGTGGACCCTCTGTGGGAACAAGCGAGGCCCTTGAGCACCTGCCCCTGGCTTCGCCCTGGTGCAGCGGGTATCCATGGGGGGTGGATAGGCAGTCCTTCTCTGGACTTCCCACTATAGGAGGGGAGCGGGTGGAGGGCGGAGCAGGCCCCGGCTAGTGAAAGGCTCTTGCCCAAGCAGTGAAAGACGCTTTTCCCAAAAGACCGCGCCCTGGGCTCCACGTGCACCACACCCTCCCCTGCCATCTTGGCCAGCTGGGGCCAGTGCCTCGTTCCTCTCCTTAGCAGAGATGTGAAATGCAGCTTCCTCACCTTCTGCGGCATTCCTGGAAAATGAGCCCCGTTTGCTGGAAGAAGGGTGAGGAGGATCTGAGTCTTGGGACATTCCCACTTCCTCTTCGGGTGGACACCCCCCACCCTGCGGCAGCTCCCACGTGCGGCCTGAGCGCCAGCTGTCCGAAGCTCAGACCACCTTCTGCAGATTGCTGTGCAGGCCCTGACCCTACCAGCAGGGCCCCAGGCCCCTCCTTCGGGGCCTGGGATTCTCCTCGCAGAGGCCAAGCTGTGCTGCAGAAAGTCTGGAGCAGGCCTGCCTGGCCTCCCCTAGAGCCCTCTTAACCTCCCTCGGTGTCCCCCCCCCCCCCGTCCAGGTAAACCTGGGTCCAGCAGGGCCACAGGAGGGTCCTGCTGCAGTCTGGGGGAATTTCCTGTGGAACTCTGGGAATGGGGCCTCTGTGAAGGTCAAAAACCGGTTTCCCAGGCTACTTGGACCCAGCTTCCCTGTTGTCTCCTGTGGCTGATGGTGGGAGCTGGTCGGAGGTGAGCTTCTGGCTCCCCCACGCTTCCCGGCTGCTTGCCCTTGCCAAGCCCAGGCTTACAGGGAAGGGCTGAGGACGCCTCCCTGCCCTCTGAGTTCTGGGACCTTGTGTGGCCAAGGGCGAGGAGTGTCAGTGCAGGCAGAGAAAACCTGGTCACTCTGGGACCCCTTCTGTGGAGGGGCAAGGATGCACAGGAGAGAGATGGGCTCTTTCCAAGGCAGTTTCGTGCCCCCAACTCAAAACTGGGGCAGGGGGAGGAGGAGGAGGAGGAAAAAACATGGATGTTGAAAAAAAAAAACCAAGCAGAATTGCAAAAGAACTCCCGAGTCATCGAGCATTAGAAGAGCCTTTGGGTGGGGCAGACTCAGTTAAAAGTGAATGTTCCCACTGTTAACAGTTGGGGGCTTTCAATTGACCCCAGAGGGACCTCAGAAGAAAGGCCTGCCCATCCCTGAATGCCCTGGGAGGCACAGTTAGACTCTGACACACATGTGGTGCGCAGGGCGCTCTGTGACTCAGGATCCAGTCGAGGGCAACTGGTTATGGAGCAATGCATGTGGAACAGACATGGCCACTAGCTGGCTCAGCCACTCCATGAACCCCATGGAAGAAGCTGATACTCAGAAAATGGACTTGTTCAAGACCACTGAGCTGGTCGCAGGACCTTTTGTAGGGCTCCCCGCCAGGAACGGGACGGGGACTGGTTCAGAACACGCAGGCGGCTTCCGGCAGGCTGTGTAAGCAAAAGGGGGCCAGTGTTTGCTGTGACGTATTTGAGGGACATGCTCCTGGTGAGTCAGTAGAACTGAGTCTCTGTGCCCAGACTCTGGCAGTGCTCTCTGGCTAGGACTGCCACCCTCCCCCTTCCCCTTCCCCGTGACCCTGACCTTGGCATTATCATTCAGCAGGCAGTGTCCTGATCTGATAAGGCTGACTCATAGATTGCCAAAGTTGGAAGATGCCCGGGGACCTGCCCGTACACTTCATTTGTTATCTGGGAGTATGCTGGGTGGGGGTGGGGTGGGTCCCCTGGGTCCTACAGCATCTACCAGAGACTTGTTTAAAGATCCCTGGCCAGTTTCTTCTTCTGTGCAGTGAAGATGGCCCCACCCCGCCTCCTGAGTGTCCTACCCAACTGCACCGGGGATTGACGGAGTTGTCTGCCTGCCCACAGAGGGAGTGCTTCTCGGGGCCAGAGCCTCTGTTTCTCGTCTGAATCCAGCAGGCAGCACAGTGCCACACATAGAGACACTTGCTCAACTGTGGTGTTGCTCCCAGCTGCCGTCAGCTCTCTCCCCACATTACCAACCACAGTGACCGTGAGCTGGTGCTGACCCAGGCGGCTCTGTGGACGCCAGGGTAGAACTGTGCTTTGAGTAGGCTTCTGTAGTCTGAGCTTTTGGAAGTAGATCCCTGGGCCTCTCCTCCCAGGAGCCTCTGACTGGATGTCAACCTGGGATCTTTGCGCTGACAGCCAAGCAAGGCTAGCCATTGGCCCCTCCTGGGGCTGCCTCCTGTGTGGTGACCAGTCTGATGGTCTGCTTGCCTGCAGTCAGGAGCAGTTTGGTCTGACTCCCCGTCTGTCCTTTGCTTCAGGAGAATCAGCAGCCCAGCCCAGCACAGCCCAGCCCAAACTCACGGTCACCCAGGCAATTCCAACTCATAAGGACCCTACAGGGTCCTGGAGAACTGCTCCGTGGGGTTTCTGAGGCTGCGAATCTTTGTGGGAACTGACAGTTCTCTTGTTCTCCCGTGGAACGGCTGGTAGTTTTGAACTGCTGACCTTGTGGTTAGCAGCCCAACACGTAACGACTACACCACCAGGGGCTTCCTTGCAGACCAAATGGAACCATAATTATTCTATCTTCTATACCACTAATTTCAGGTCCAATCATTTTTTTGTCTTTTTAAACAACTGTTTCATTAGCACTTCATCCTCATGTCCCACAATTCAACAATTCAATCATGTCAAGCAGAGTTGCACATGTCAATTCTAGAACATTTTCTTCTTCCTGGTACTCACCGCTACCTGTGTTGTTATTTATTTTTTCTAATTGTGGCACAAGGTGTACAACAAGACCCTGTCTGGTTCCACATCCTGTCTGTTGGCTCTGGTAACACAGACTGTGCTCGCTGTGTGGTGCAGCCATGACTGAGAATACATTTCGTCTGATCGCCAGGATTCGACGGTGCCCCCTAGGCCTAGGGCAAAATGTAGAGCCTGCACTGGGGCCGTGGTGGTGCCAGTGGGATGCAGGAAACAGTGCCTGTATTCCCTCCACCCCACCCCCACCCCTGCCCACTCCACTCCACCTTCCATCCCTCCCCGCCCCCCTGACTGCTGGGATCCACTTAGAGTCACAGTACTTTCTTTAAAACAAACGTCTATCTGGTTGGGAGCTGCGAGCTTTTTCCTTCCAGACGACATGGTGGCCCCCAGAATCCAACCGCCACTCCTTAAAGAAATAAAATGTTTTGAGACCGATCACATGCCAGCCCCACCAAGAGGCAGGCTGCGAGGCCGCCGAGGCGGACAAGACCCACAGAGCGCAGCCCTTGACGTGACAGGCGCTGGCCCGTCACGGCGGGTCCTCGTTCTGCTCCTTCCTGTGCATGTGTGGGCAGTCACGTCGTCTCCCGAGCCTCGAGCTTCGCTCTGCAGGGATGGTCAGGCCTGGTTCTCACGGGTCTGTCTGGCGTAGAGTGAGGACTCATTAGATGGTCTTTCCCAGGCAGTTCGCAACCCTCTTTCCTCTCACCATGGAGACTGCCTGGCAAGTGACTGGATTGTCAGCTCTCCAGTCGCTCTGGCAGTTCTGAGGACTGAATTTCTTGGAAGGAACTGGGGGAAGTTGGCCCCATGGCTCCAGGCGCATGCCAGGCCAAGGGCCATGCCCTGCTTCCCAGGGAGTCGCAGCTCAAGCGGTAGCTGCTGCGTCTTGTCCTCGTCTCTCTTTGCCGTGGACGCTGTAACTGGGCCACTCTTTCAGACAGCGAGGGCCGGCAGGGACCTTGAGGAGACATCCCAGCTCTGGGCAGAGAACCTGCTCTTTTGAAGTCACCTGCTTTCTTTGTGGGTCTGACCGGGTTTGTGCTTTCCTTCTTGGCCATGCCCCCACCCCCCTTTAGCTTTGATGCTGCCTCTGTAACAGCAGGGTTCAGAATTATCCATTCCTACTGCACAGCAAGGTGCAGTTTTATTACGCAAAAAGGGAAAAATATAATTGCTATCTTGAGTAATCATTTTCCGAAGGCTGAGAGCATAACCTTTAATTAATATTTCATCTGCAGCCAGGGCGTGTAACTTGAATAGGGCCTAAAAATATTGGTGTCCCTGTGCAGAGAGAGATCGTTAACAGAGGCACACAGCCTGCATGTGTTGTTCAATTGTTTGCAATTATTTCTAAAATTAAAAATGTTTAACCCATTAACCCATAATAAGATGGAGTGGGTGGGGTTGGGGGTGGGGCAGGGAGAGGCTGAAAGGGATGCAGCTCTTCATGAAGGGGGTTCAAGGACAAATTCCAGGGCTAATCCACGCTCGCTGTTGCTGCTAAAGTCCACCTGCCTGTGGGATGGAAGTAGGGCACGGAGGTTTGGGGAGACCTCTGACTCGCTGATCAAAGCCAGCTCCCGAGCCCACTTCCTGTGGAGCGGACACTGTGCCAGACCTCCACAGATCGCTGGTCTTAAGGAGGCATCGGGAAGCGTGGTCTTTGATGTTTTCTGGCAGGGCACTTGCAATTTTTCAAAGTGCAAAGTCGTGTTTCCTCTGTGTGGAAGTTCCCGAGAAGGTGGAGAGACACGGTCCTTGGGGACAGCTGCGGAAGTGGCAGGGGGTGGGGGGTGGGAGAAGCAGTCAGCAAGTTCCCCCAAATCCTTGGGGTGATTTTGGCCATTTGCTTCCCACCTGGGGACTCTGGCTGGGCTGTGGCATGGGGCTGGCTCCTGGGAGGTGACTCACGTGCGGAGATCCCCAGGACCTTTCTTGGTGGCGCCTTATCTCAGAGCCATGTTCTCAGGGCATGGAGGTAACCCTGGGAGCCTGGGTGCCCCTGTGGTGCCAGCCTCCATGACGACCTGCCTTTATGAGCAGTTCTCCCAGGCACTCTCCCCTTCAGGGTATCTCTGGCTGTCTGTCCAGATCCAGGACTCAGTACCAGAGTCAGTGAACAAGAGCAGATGTGGTGCCTGGCTCCACGCTGGGGATCGTGGGGTCCTTGGAGACATGTGGGATGGCCATAAAAATGAGGGGGGTCCAAAAGTTCCCTGAAGAATTCCATGATAATTCCATTTTTCCATGAGTTTTTCGAAGTTCCCTCTGAGGTGACCACCATCAGGATGCAATGCCTGAGGCCTGGGGCACTGTGCTCTCTGGGGCCTTGCGGGCCTTCTGCGTCCATGGCATCTAACCTGATGTCACTGTTGGTTGCCATGGGCCAGCTTCTGACTCACAGAACTCCCTGAGGACGAGTAGAACTGCACCCACAGGAGAGAATGGCCGGGTCTTTCTCATGAGGAGCAGCTGCATGACTTTGAACTGCCAGTCTTTCAGTTAGCCACCGAGCGCTTCAATGAGTGCACCACCACAAATCAGTCTCTAGGGGAAAAGCCTTCCATTGTACTTATGTGCCTCCTTGGGAGAAGAAACGAGAGTTGGCGACAGCTTCCTTCCACTTGGGTGGACAGCCTGCATCTATCTGTGGGTGCAGCAGCCAGAGTCAGAAGATGTCCTGCGTTGGGCAGTTCTGTCACTACGGACCCCTCTGATGTCACCTGCTGATGAGGGAGCACCTGATGCCAGCAGGGGCCTTTTCAGACACCTCATGTACATGCCAGAGCTTAGCATGGGAGAGCAGGAGGACACGGAGTGGATGCATTTGAACGTTGCCATAAGCAAGGAAGGTGGCCCGAACCATGACCTTGAAGAACAAACGAATCCGCTTGAGGGGACAGACAGCCTGAACGCTCCTTGGCAGGAAGGATGGTGAGACTTGGTTTGCCTTGGGTACCGGGCACGCTATCAGGGAAGCCTCCTTGCTAGCGGAGGACCCATCAAACCAAGGAACGGCCTCAATGACGTGGTTGAGGAAACAGCGGCGGCTCAGCTTCAGCAGCCGTCCTGGAGGGAGTGCAGGCCAGGGTGGTGAGTCTGCGGCAAGGACAAAACCTGCTTGTGAGGAGAGCGCTGGTCTGCAGGGCTTCTGTGTTCTTGGGCTGACAGAACGTTCCTTAAAAAATAAAATGATGCAGAAAATCCAGGCCCTGTACTTATTGCTGAATGCTGCCTGAAGGCGGGAGGAGGGTGGTTTCGTCATGAATCACCGGGTGACTGGCTGGGTCACTGCCCAGCTTGGTGTCCTGATGAAGGCCTCCTCCAGTGCTGTCCGAAAGGCCTCCTCGTCTGGAAGAAGCCCCACTGGGCCTGCACATTCCACCTGAGCCACCACCAGAGAGGGCCCTGGTGTGAGGGGCAGCAGACCCCTCAGCTTTTCTCTTCTCTTGTCCTGCAGCGCAGAGGAGGAGGGGGTCAGGGCAAGCTCCGTTTGTGATCCCCTTCTGTACCAGGTGCGCTCCGTGCTTCCTGTCCTGTGTGAAACGGGTCGTTGCCGTTTGCACACGAGGGAGCTGAGGTGCTGAGAGGCAGGACAACAACCCAAGGCCCCCCCCAAGAGTAAATACGGCCGAGACTGGACTCTCAGATGCCCAGAGGAGAGCGCAGAGCAGAACCAGGGAGAGCTCCCCACCCCTATCCACACTGGCGTCCTGCGGTCAGGCTTCTGGTACATCTATGTACCAGCAAACAAAGTCATTTTTTAAGTGACTCTATTTTGTCTACTTTTTTTTAACCCCTGTAGGCATTTCTTTCTTTTTAAATTATAAAGTATTCTGTGCTCACACAAGGTTAAAAGAGTGTTCTTCCCAGCCTCGCTTCCCCGGGGGGGAAGGAGGGGGATTGCAGTCTGTGAGCGGGTGGTTCATGTGGCTGTTTGCTCCTGTGCAGACGTGAACCATCAGGGGACCACAGACAGCGAAGGAGACAGCCTCTCAATGTCAACGCCCTCACTTAGAGTAGTGCACTCGGCATCTTTAAGGCGCCCTGGAAGCACTCTGTGGGTTAGACATTAGGTTGCGAACCACCAGGTTGGCCGTTCGAACCCACCCTTCTCAGAAGTCCTCTGAAGCGTCGCTATGACTCAGGACGGACCCGGTGGCTGTGGGCAGGCTTATTTAACGCAGTCACGTTCGCAGAAGCAGCATACACAAGGTACCTGGAACGTCCCCCGGAGGGAGGGTGGATGGAGCCGTGTCATGGGATTGCTTTTGACTATTGGCCAAGAAAACAGAAGAGGAGGATGCGGTGATTCTCACCGAGCTGACCCGTTGGATTAAAAGGGAACAGTGGGCCTCACAAGAACCCAGTCAATTCTCAGCGGAGATTCGCAGAGATGCAAATGCCACCCCAGCGCCCAGGCAGGCAGGCAGGCGCAGCGCTGGAGTCCCCCAGGTATCTGCCGGCAATTTCTGTGGCTGGGTTTTTCTGGCCCAAGCGGCCCTGGCCGTGATGTGGCTTCCAGAGAGCCTGGCCCCAGAGGAAGTTGCTGGCTGGCTGTCAAGCTGGAGGGGAAGTACGGACGGCGGGCAGGGGACCCCTCTGCGTGTATTCAGATAAGGTCAGGATTTCACCAGGGCGCAGGAGGAGAGGTGGTAACCAGGGAGGGAGACCATGGTGACCCCAAACTGAACAGAAACCTCCTATTGAAACTGACCTCCCGAATCACCTCATTTCCACACACACAGAGACCCGGGCCCAGAGAGAAGTGATTTCTCTGTGGTCACACAGCAAGGCAGTGGCTGGCTGGGAAGAAGACTGACCAGGTGCCCAGGGCTTTCGGGGCGTGACCCACAGTCTGCATGAGTGGGGGAGGTCCTGTGGTGTGGAGACGGGGGCTGCAAAGACTCACTGTCAGAGCTTGAGGGGTCACGGGAGCGAAGTGAACCTTGGGTGAGGATCTGGTGTGATGCCTTCTCGCCGGAACCTGGATGCCCTGCTGTGTGTGTGTGTCTGTGTGGCCTGTGGTGTGTGGGGTGTATGTGTGTGTAGGGGGTGTGTATGTGTAAGTGCGTGGTATGTGTACATGTGTGGTGTGTTTGTGTGCATGTGTGCATATATGTGTGGTGTGTGTATGTGTGTGGTGTGTGTATGTGTGTTTGTGTGTATATGTGGGGTGTGTGTGTTTGTATGTGGTGTGTGTGTGGGGTGTATGTGTGTCTGTGTAGGGGTGTGTATGTGTAAGTGCGTGGTATGTGTATATGTGTGTTGTGTTTGTGTGCATGTGTGCATATGTGTGTGGTGTGTGTATATGTGTGTGTGGTGTGTGTATGTGTGTATATGTGGGGTGTGTGTGTTTGTATGTGGGGTGTGTGTGGGGTGTGTGTGTCTCTATGTGTAGGGGGTGTGTATGTGTAAGTGTGTGGTATGTGTATATGTGTGGTGT
Organism: Tenrec ecaudatus; assembly: GCF_050624435.1. Taxonomy (NCBI): domain Eukaryota; kingdom Metazoa; phylum Chordata; class Mammalia; order Afrosoricida; family Tenrecidae; genus Tenrec; species Tenrec ecaudatus. The sequence goes on from NC_134537.1 coordinate 164,380,995, forward strand.
GTTTGTGTGCATGTGTGTGTATGTGGGGTGTGTATTTGTATGTGGTATGCGTGTGTGTGGTGTGTGTGTGAGAGCAGAAAAGGATGACGACCAAAGGAGTGCTTTCCCCGGCCCAAGGTGGGCGCCCTCAGTCTGAGGGTGCTTCCTCTCTTGCTCTCCCAGCGTTCCTGCCACCCAGCAAGGCTGCGGCTGCCAGCGGGCCTTCTGTCTCCCCGGGAGCCAGCATGGAACTTGGGTTAAGGGATTCAGGCTCTCAGAAAGAGTAAACCACAGTTTTCTTGATGGCTGTTTGCCCTGATTAATTCAGGTAGCAATTACCCATTCTGAATATTTGGCAACTAATTAGTTTTTCCTGTGGCGATGTCGGAATGTGACCTGATCCACTTTCTTCATTTCCTGAAAGGGGAGGGTGGGAAGGACCGCGGGAGAGAGCAGAGTGAGGAGAGAGCGGGGGAAACATGGGCGGGGGGGGGGGGGGCGGTCGGGATGCCCCTCTAGCTGCTGGGATCTCTGCTCCGGCTCAGGGGCAGTAAATATCGCTGCCCCGCTCTCATCTTTCCGACGCGTTGCTCCCCTGTGGGTGCAGCCCCGGCACTTTGTCCGATCATGTAGGTGGGGGTGTCAGAGAGAACACTTGGGCTGCTGCCTGAGCTGTGTGTCCCCTCTTCTGAGAGCGGTGTCCTTAGCCCATGAAGGAACCTGACTAGGAATCCGGACTGGGGAGGAGGTGGGGCACAGGAAGCTGAAGGCATGCAGGTCTGGTTAGGACTTTGAGTACAGATACACTGGGGACCTACGCAAGCTGGGGAGCCCTTGGGATCCCGTGGAGTAGAAGGCAGATGGCAGGGGAGCAGAAGACATCTGGGCGAACCTTCTGCTTGGGGCTGGCAGGCACTAAACTGGAGGTGTTTCTTTCAACTGCGAAGGCCCTGACCGTCACTTGGTCCTTACTTTCCTTAACTTCTCGCTTTTGGACGTTTTGTTCCGGGGGAGTGAGCGGCCGACGCCATTTCCTCGTTCTTATAGGCATCTGTCCTTCCAAAGGGGGTATAAGAGGGAAGGGGTGTTTGCTGTGCAAGGAGGCCCCTGAATAGGAATCCTCGTGTGGTCCTATTTAGAACTCAAACTGTTCTGCCTTTTTTGGGGGAAAGTAGGGAGCAATGGGCCTCACCACATGGGGAGCCCAACAAAGACCAGGCCCTAGCCTGGCTCCATCAGTTCCCAGGACCTGTTCCCTGTGCGGTGGGGGACACCTGCCAGGGGCCCTGCTGCCTCAGTGCTCTACCCCCACCCCCACAGGTTTTGCCTGGAAGAGCTACTCTCTGTCTGCTTCTCCTTCCCAGTGGAACGTTCTGATCAGGGGTGAAGGTCCCACCTGACCGCTCCTTGCTGGTGCGCTCCTGGTGTCTGGTTTCCGTGTGTCAGGCCCCTGTCAGGGACGAGGCCATCACTTCCTGTTCCTTCCGGAGCCAGCCCTCTCTGGCAGCCGCGCCGCGCCGGTGGGAAGCGTCCAGAGACTAAACTCACCTGGCTGCATTTGCCCTGCCAGGTGCACAAGCTTCCCGTTCTGCCAGCCGGCTTTGTCGGGTCCTTGGAGATTCTTCTGGCGGTGGTGCCGTTGAGTGAAGTACCCGGCGGCTAACCAAAAGGCCTGGGGCTCAAACCCACCTGCATTGCCTTGGGAGAAAGAAGTGCAGTCTGCTTGCCCAATGGTGACAAAAGCCTTGGACGCCCCGCAGAGCCACTCTACTCTGTCCTGTAGAGTGACCGTGAGCCGGGTGCACCTGGCAGTGCCGCGTTGGATGATTGGTTTGGGGCCAGCACTGTGGGTGCCTGTGAACTTGATGGTGTTGTTTGTACACAGGTTTGGCCCACCTCACCCTCGATGAGATGGAATGGCTTGGTCACGGCAGCACTGGGCTCAAACTGAAAGACAATTGGGAGGATGGCGCAGGGCCTGACGGAGTGTCCTTCTGTTGGACACAGGGTCACTTTAGCCAGAACCCATGGCACCTACCAACACTGCCACTGCCTCCCGCTGGAAGGCCAAGAGCCTTGCTCCTGTTTGGGGAGGGTTCCCCAGAGCAGCCTGGCTCTGCTCTGTCCTCAGCATGGCCATTGCTCGGCCACACGTCCAGGCAGGGTCCCCCAAAGAGGGCCGCCGTCTCCTCGGTGGCCACAGCTCCTATACAAACAGGACCTACAGACCATGGGAGAGCCTTGTTCAAAGCTGGCTCCCGGGTCTTCCACCTGCATATGGCCCTGGGTGCCGGGGCCTCTTGCAGCCCCACTTCCTCACAGCATCTATTTTCTCTAACGAGTGATGTTTTTAGGATACGCTACCCGCAGATTTCGAAGTCCCCAAACACCCAAACCCCGCTGCATCGAGTCGATCCCCACTCCCAGTGACCCTTCAGGACTGGGTAGAACCACCTCTGGTGGGTTTCTGTGACTGTCACTCTTTATGGAAGTAGAAAGCCTCTTCTTTCTCTCATGGAGCGGCTGGTGGTTTCGAACTGCTGACCTGGTGGCTACCAGCCCAGTACATCACCACTGTGCCACTAGAGCACAGGGAGGTACCGGTGGATAATGTGGTTGGCTGCTACCCATGAAGTCGGAGGGTGAAGGTGAAGGCCATGCAGAAGTGGCTCAGAAGAAAGGCCTTGGGGTCTCCTGCTGGAGCACCAGCCCCTGAAAGCCCGCTGAGGCTGAGGGCTGCCCTGAGTCTGAATGAACTCAGTTCATGGCACATGGAACCAGCCACCTGGGATCTGTGGGAGCCAGGGGTGAGGGGGTCCCAGAGTGAGGGGCAGTGAGCCTCACAGCCTGCTGCCAGCAGCCTGGGCACACCTGCTCTGGCTTGTCCTTGTATGCTCTGGAACCCTTGGGGGGCACAGAGCAGGCCTCTCTGCCTGGAGCGCCAGCATTGCAGGAGAAGGCTGGCAGTCCGTGAGAGCCTGAGGCCACTTGTGGGTGATGGTGGGGCTTAGGTCAGGGGCGGTGGCTCCCAGGTGTTTTCCGAATCACCCCCTGCGGATTCCCAAGCTGGGGCATGAATTGTGTTCTGAGGCCTGGCACAGCTGGGCCCCGGGCTGGCTTCCTCCACACCCCACCTGATGGACAGACTGCGGCCCTCAGAGGAGACTGTGGCCCTGAAGCTTCACACACAATCCCTTCAGCTGTCTTGGGAAATGCAAAAACACCAGGTGCAGGACTGGCGGTTAGAGTTTCCATTTACATTACCTGGGGCTTTTCTGTCCGGCCTCCCCTCCCCCGCTGCCTTACAGTGACTGACTTTCCTTAGACAAAGGAGCAGGAGGCGAGGTTCCTTCCAAACCACGTCCACCTAAGGAATGCCTGTGCCAGGCGGCTGCGCAGCGGCTGGCTGCAGCCTTGGACTGTGTCTCCGACAGGGGCTCCACACCCTGCTTGGGACTTTTGAGCAGCAAAGGTCAGAGCCATGTCACCCTCCTTGGTGTAAGTCCTGCACCAGCACTCTCATTAGCTGGGTGATTGCTTGTCTCCACGCCGGGGTGACTTTGCTCCCCGGGGTGTGCAGTGAGGGTTCAGTAAGTGAAGGGATGTAAGGCGCCTGGCGCCGTGTGTGCCAGACACGGCAGCTAAAAGCAGTCGTGGGGACCCTGGGGCTGCAAAGCAAAAGGTCGCCAGCTGGTTCGCCAGCTCACCACTTGGGGTGCCGGGGAAGAGAGGCCTGGTTATCTGGAAAATGGTCCCCCCCCTACGTGGACCCTGTGGGGCACGGTTCCACTCTGACCACGATGGTCATCAGGGTCCACTGGATGGCAAGGGGACTGCTAATCACAGGGGCGGACTTCGCGCAGGTGGAGCATGCTCACGGTCCCTCCGCCCACGGGAAACAACACAACGTTCCCAGGACGCCACACACAGCTTGCTGTCCAGCCGGTTCTGACTCACAGCAGTCCTCTAGGGCAGGGCTGTCCATCGCTAGGGAAGTGGTCGGCACGACTCTCTCTCACAGAGAACTGCGGGTTTGAACTGCTGACCTCTCAGTGAGCCACCGAGCGCTCTGACCACTGCGCCACCAGGGTTCTGTGACATCCTAACACTAGAGGAGCAAACTCAAACTCCCTGCTATCAAGTCCGTTCTGGCTCATGGCCACCCTACAAGGCAGAGTAGAACTGGCCCCTGTGGGTTTCTGAGACTGTCCCTCTGCACCCTCATCCTCTCTACAGAGCAGCTGGTAGATTTGAACTGTTGACCTTGAGGTTAGCAGCCCAATGTCTAACCCATTATGTTACAAGGGCTCCTTTTTAAAAAAAATCATTTTATTGGAGGCTCCTACAATCCATACATACATCCATTGTGTCAAGAACATATGTACATTTGTTGCCATCATCACTCTCAAAACATTTGCCTTCTACTCGAGCCCTTAATATCTGCTGCTTATTGCCCCCTCCCTCCCCACCCACTACCTCATGAACCCTTCATATTTAATTAATCATTATTATTTTGTCATATATTACACTGTCTGATGTCTCCGCCTGCCTTCTTCTCTGCTGCCCCTCCCCCAGGGAGGAGGCTACACGTAGATTCTTATAATCAGTTCCCCCTTTCTACCCCACATTCTCTCCACCTCCAGGCATCGCCACTCTCACCACTGGTCCTGGAGGAGTCCTCTGTCCTGGATCCCTTGTGTTTTCCAGTTGCTGTCTGTACCAATGTACATCCTCTGGTCTAGCCAGATTGGTAAGGTAGAATTGGGATCATGATAGTTGGGGGGAGGAAGTATTTAAGAACTAGAGGAAAGTTATATGTTTCATCATTGCTACCCTGCACCCTGCCTGGTTCATCTCCTCCCCACAACCCCTCAGCAAGGGGGTGTTCGGTTGGCTACCATTGGGCTTTGAGTTTCCATCCTGCACTCACCCACATTTTCAATGATATGATTTTTTTGTTTGTTGATGCTTGATACCTGATCCCTTTAACAGCTCGTGGTCACACAGGCTGATGTGTTTCTTCCATGTGGGCTTTGTTGTTTCTGAGTTAGATGGCCAATTGTTTATCTTCAAGCTTTTAAGACCCCAGATGCTTTTTCTTTTGATAGCCGGGCACCATCAGCTTTCTTCACCACATTTGCTTATGTATTTGCTTATTCTCTTGATCGTATCAGGGAGGTGGGCACCCACTGATATGGGCTTTAGCTCTTTGATGTCTGATAACTGGTCTCTCCGCACCTTGTGGTCAGACAGGCTGGTGTGCTTCTTCCATGTAGGCTTTGATGCTTCTCAGCTAGATGGCCGCTTGTTTATCTTCAAGCCTTTAAGACACCAGACGCTATATCTCTTGATAGCTGGGAACCGTCAGCTTTCTTCACCACATGTGCTTATGCACACATTTTCTTCAGCAACCGTGCCAGGAAGGTGTGCATCCTGGAGTGCTGATTTACCAGAACAAAGTGTTCTTGCCTTGAGTAAGTGCTTGGGTGGAGGAACGACTCCTGTTCTTATCGCCCTCCCCAACTTATGGCCAAGACACACAGAAGTCAGTCATTGCCCAAGTCCCGTAGCTAGTGAGGGAGGGAGAGAGAACTGACGCTGGCACTCAGGTAACCTGGCCACACAAAACTCTCGTGCTGTGGCCAAGCCCGTGGCTTCTAGCTGAGAGCATGGTGGCTGTCTCCTGTAAGAAGCCCTGGTGGCGCCGTGGGTTAGGGCTGGGGAGAAAGATGAGGCTGTGTGCTCCCCCCAAAGGCAGACTGCCTCAGACACTCAGAGAAGAGCTTGCTGTCATCTGAGTAGGAATCAACTGGCAGGCAGTTGACTGGCTTGATTTCTCTATAGAAATAACAGCCAAGACAATCCACCGAGGCAATTCTGCTTGGTGGCACTAGGAGGTTGCTCGGCGCAGAAAGGATTGACTCCCCAGGACTGCCATCAAGCAGCGGCCCGAGGCCTCTGCTCCTCGTCATGATAGTTCTGGCACTTTCCTTTACAGCCATCAGAGCCATGTCCTTGGTGGTCCTCCGGAGCTCTGGCTTCTCTCAGCTGGCACATCCTGCACCAGGTCCTGTCCTGGGTGAGCGCGACACCCCATCAGTGCCCTTGGGTTCCGGGGAGGCTGGCTTGACCACCTGGGGACAGTGCTGCATCTTCAAGTGGCCTGGTGTGGTGCGCCGCCCAGCTCCACTGCTAATTGATCGTGGGCGTGATAACTAACCCGTGCTCGTGCTCGTGGTTACTGTCCGTACCCTTCTATCCTCAGCCTCGACCAGGCTGGCCGTGCTGCGGGCCTACTTTCTCTTTATTCCCTTTTCCTTCGACGCCTCCAGGCCAGGTGAGCAGGTCAGTGTTCACTCCCTGTGTGTGAGAGGGCGTGTGTGTGTCCATGTCACCTGCGGTCATCCACTCGATCCCAGCTCACGGCGGCCATGGAAGACAGCACAGAACTGCTTTCAGAGGCAGTGAGTCTTTGGGAAGACAGGGGGCCCCGTCTCCCCCCCTGGAGAGGCTGGTAGGTTCGAACTGCAGACACTTTTGTTAGCAGCCCAAAGGGGTTACGTGCTGTGCCATCCGGCTCCTGGCACCCCTGCTGGGTTGCTTAGTCTACAGGGCACAGGAGTCCAGGAGCATCGGGAAGCTTCCTGCCGCTCTGCGAGGACAGGCAGGGCCACAGCTCGGTGCCGTGCTGCTGCTCTGGGCTCCGTTAGGCGCCTGAAAGGCAGCAGACGCATGGGAGATGTTTAAAAGAAGCTGCCGAGGTGGGGGCAGTAGGCCGAGACTTGAAACATCACTGGAGTCATGTCTTGATCAGGGAGTCTCGGCAGGCTCAGAGACATGACCAGGTCTAGCCAGAGCACACTGTTTCTAAACAGTAAGCTATCACAGGGCCCAAATGGACTTTGTGTTGTGACAAGCTGTGTGTTTAGGGACCAGTGGCTGAGTTCCTGGAGGAGAGTAATAAGATCCGTCTGTTTGTTCAATAAACATTTACTTACCATGCGCCTGGCCCCGTCTGGGCTCTGGGAAGGCCGAGATGAAGCTGTGGAAAGGGCTGAAGGCTCACAGGGGACATCGCCAGCCCTCTGTAGTGTCCCAGGGGTGAGGTTGGAGGCCTGTGGGGTTCTAGGGGCGAGGGGAAATGGGGGAGCCCATTTCCCAGGAGGGCACAGCCCAACTTCATTTTGGAAGGGGACTAGATGTCCCCCGAGACTCACGGAGGGGGACAATCCCAGAAGCACCCTGCTCAGGACACAGACACAAGAGGAAAGGGTGTGGGGGCAGCTGCGCACATACGGGGCACCACCTGGGGCCAGGTACTTTCCATCTTAGGGCAGCAGTGTGCTTGTGTTTTGCCAGAGCCAGCAATGACCTGGTCCAGTGCAGATCCCCGGGCCACGCGCTCAGGGATTTTGATTCCTTAGGCGGCGAAGTTTGGTTTGGCTGGAGCGTCTTTCTGCATCTCAGGAATTCTGGTGTGGGTGGTGCTCAGACAGCAGGAGCCCTGTTGTGGGGTCTGGGGGGCCACGGAAGCTGGCAGCTCCTCCAGGCCCAGGAGCACTGGCTTCCAGAGCACTCCTTCTAGCTGCTCTCTGGGGATCAGGGATGCCAGGGACAGGGGTGGGCAGCAACTTGGGACTTTGTCTCGGCCTCGGCCTCCGCCTTCTCTCCCCTGCCAGGGCAACACTGGAGCCCCGATTTCACTTCCCGCATCTCCTTGCCCCCTGCCTTTTCAAGAAAGGCTTTTGGTGGCCTACACAGGCGTTGAACACAGGAATGCAGCATTGGTGGGAAGGCAGCCAAGCAGAGGGGTCCAGTCCATCCTCAGGCTCCTTATCACGATGGTCACTTTGCTGGGACCCAGTCTCATGCACTCAGGGTTTATGGCTACTTTGTGGTTTTGTGTAGGATTTGGGTGTAAGGTGCCATAAACCCTCCACCTCGGAGGAGGAGCTAACGCTGCTTGATCTGAACAATGAAGGCCATGCTCCCTAGTCAGCTCGTGAGGCCCAGTAGGGAGGCTTGCCTCACAGCCAGAGCGGGCACTGCAGGGACCTCTTACGCCCTAACTTAAGCCAGGGCCTGAACGAACGGACAGACGGATGGCAGCTGGTCCGAGGGTTCTTTGGCCTCTGTACCTGATCCCAAGGTCCCTAGGGTGGCAGGCCCTGATTTGGCTCTAAGGCAGCAGCCCAGGCCCTGGGGTCTTCAATCAGCCAAGGAGCTGCAGACCACCTCATACCCCGACAGCTTGGGCCCCACGATGGGCCCCCAAGGCTTTAGAAGGTTGTGGGGAAACAAGCAGAGTGCGTTTTACCCACGATCTTTTATGAAGATAGAAATGTGTGTGTGTGTGTGTGTGTGTGTGTAGGTGCGGACTCCACAAAACCTCACACCTTGTCATTTGATATTCCTTAGGACCCACTTTATAGTCTTTGCAGTTTTCAATGTTTTCTGCAGCTTTTCAATTTAGGGTTTCCTCTCTTGTGTCCTCTTCTCCAATCCCCCCCACCCATTTGTGTTTTTGTATGGTTTTCCGAGAATGAGATTGGGGGTAGGAAGACCGATAGGGACAGTGACGGGATGAACAATGATCTAGGGGCATGGCAGGGAGGATGAGGGACATGGGGGCTGACCACCAAGAGTCTGAGGAAGAAGGAAATGTCGTGAAACGGATTGTGACCGCACCAGGCGCCGGGCTGAACCAGGAGGAGTCTTCTGTGAGCGGCTGCTTGCCCTGACGAGGTGCGATCGTCACTGTGCTGTGGGGCAGGTGAGGCATGTGCCAATAAGCTCCTCAAAGCAAACAGCAAGGACAGCAGTGGACTCTGGCCGATGGGACTTTGGCCTAACAGTGACTGTGGGGTCTCTCTCCCATAGATCTACCCTCACGTGAATCCCAAGGGCCAAGGATCTGTTGGTAATCCTGGGGTGGGGGTTTTGAGCACGCCCAGGGGCTCTTCTCAGGAAAGGCTGGGTGAGTGGGTTCCCAAAGCCAGGCTTTGGGAGCGCGATGGGAGGGATTCTGCTCTGATACATGTGAGGGAGGCTGCCGCGAGGCAGAGCCAACTCAACAGCAAGGGCTCTGTTTTGTTTTTCTTTAATGCACCCACCCCGCCCCACCCCCCAGTTGGCCTTTCCGGTCCCAGCGGAATGAACGCATGGAACCCTGGCTGAGCGTCTGTTCATGAAAGTAAGGCGGATGAAACAACGTGGACAGCAACCGTCCCGCCCGAACCTCCACCTCTCTGAGGGCAGCTGAGCCGACCCCACCTGCGCTAGCACGGTGTCCTCGGGATCTTTGCCTCAGCCTGCTGCCGAGTCTCCTCCTTCCAGCTCTCTTTTCCTGGCCACGTTAACGTCCCAGGAACCCTATTCAAATGCAGCATCTGGCTTTGTGTGTGGTGTGTGTGTGTATGCGAGGTCATGACTTCCTCTAAATAGTAATTATTAAACAAAACCCCAGAGAAGTCTTCTGTAAGCAGGCTGTTTACAAATATTTACCACTTCTGCAATCATTAACTGATGTTACAGTGTTGTATTCTTAGCTCTGTAAATTAGCCCTTAAACGATTAGTCTGCGGGGTGTAGTGGAGGCTCATGGGGTGCCTTCTCTCTCGCGGGATTCATTGGTTAGCGCTCCCCTTCTCGTCCACCGTCTGTCTCCCGGCTGGACTTCCCTAGGGTGTCCACGGTTTGGCTCTTGTCACAGGATCTCGATCCTGGTTCTTGGTCATGATGGGTCGTGGCGTCACTGTGTCGCTGGCGGTTGTGTTTTGAGCCGACGAGCCTGACTGTGTCATCTTGGTGGCTCGTGGCACGGGGCACTATTGGATGGCTGTGGGAAGGATGGGGCTCACACGAACCCCCGGAAGGTGATAGCCTCTCAGGAAGGGCACAGAAGGCCATTGGCAGGACTGTCAGATCTGTGTCTTCAGGGCATGCTGTCCGGCTCAGGACCTTGCCTTTCACAGCAGCGGAGTCAGGAGGCCAGTGGAGTCACTGTCCACACAAGGACTCGGCAGAGTTGTAAGGCCAGGAGGAAGGGTGGTCGGTGTGGCTAGCCTGGCTGGTAATGGCAGAGGGTCAGCGGTGGGTTGGCGGCAGCAGCAGCAGCAGCAGCAGCAGCAGCAGCAGCAGCAGGGAGCTTGGATGAGCAGAGACAGTCAGCAGCGTCCTCTGTGGGACAGGAGTCAGAATGGTGGCTTGGATCGGAAGTGGTTGGTCGTCATGCTGCACCTGCCTGGCAGGTGCCCCAGAAAGAGTGGGCAGCAAGAAACGGTCCAGAGACAAAGTCTCCCTTTGTTACTCCCTCCCACCCTCTCCCTTCCATCACCTACTCGGTTAGGCCTCGGGGTTGGGCACATGGAAGATGGGAAACTTGGCACAGCCCAGCCTTTAGGGGGTCTCTGGCCTCTGCTTCTTCCTGGGGAAGGAGAGTCTGGGAGCCCAGGGAATGGGCTTGAGCCACAGAGCCTCTGGACTGGCATTGAGCCTGGCGTTTCCAGCAGGCAGTGTGGTTCAGGACTCAGGGGTCCGGGAGATGCCTGTCGAATCTCCCAGCAAGGAACGCAGCTTCGGGCGCACAGTGCTGAGTGCCCAGGGACGCACAGGCTGAAGGGCACGTGCCAGCACCCTGCTGCCACGATCCAGCGCTCGTGTGGGCGCATGATCTGCGTGTATTTACCTCTTACCTCAGCCCGAGAGGCAAGGGTTAGGACCAGTGTTTTATAACACAGAAAGTGCATCCCAGAGGTAAATGCTTGCCCCAAGCTGTGCAGCGTGCTCAGGCCTCTGCCCAGTGCCACACCGGACATGCAGGGATGCAGGGGCCATGAGATGGGAAGCCATATCGGGGATCCAGAAGGGAGGAGGGCCGTGTGTTCTATTTGGATTTGATAAGATGGGATCTAGAACATGAGTTGGCATTAGATGTGTTTGGTGGAGTCACATGAAATTGCCAATTTCCTCCCTAGAAATGATTAATACAGGTGATTTCACACGGCCTCACCTACTTGTACAAAGCCCGTGACAATGTTTTCCAGATCCACTGCTGGCTCTTCCTCACTGAGCTAGGACCTCCGCGGGCAGTGTTCCGTGGTGCTTCTCGAAGTTGTATGTGAAGCCCCTGGCATCAGACTCATTGGGAAGCCGGGGAGGGTCTTCACATGAGCTCCCCGCAGATGCGTCGAGTCAGACTCTGAGTGTGAGTGTGCGCGCATGCTTGCCGGGACCACTGCCGACTTTCAGACACACCAGTTTGGCAGCCGCCCACTGAAGACCTTCCCGTGAGCGTCAGGTGTATGGCGACTCGTTGATTGATCAGCATAATATCTTCATTTTCCTCCCAAGTTCCTGTGTTCTACTTTGTAACCCTTCGGGACACGCCATGCTCACCGCCTGCAATCAAGAGTGGTGCCTTTCTTGACCCTAGATCCACATCTTTCAAACACCCCGGAGCCTCGCTAGTTCTAGAAGGCTGATATAACCTATGAGAGCCAGCGACTTCACACGCAGGCCGGGTCCTCACCCACAACTCCTCTGGCAGGGAGGACCTGCGCTGTGCCAGGATCGTGCGATTTATAAACAGATGCAGGTGCTCATGCTTTCATCCACGTTTTCCTTCCGCCTCCTCTCCTGCCTCCCTTTACTCCAGCGGTCTTCAGCCTTCCGAATGCTGCGGCGACCCTTCCATACAGCTCCTCATGTTGTGGTGACCCCCGACCATGACATTATGTTGGTTGCTAAACAACCTGTGAAAGGGTTGCTCGACCCCCAAAGGGGTCGTGACCCCAGGTTGAGAACCGCTGCCTCAGTCTGTCTATTGGGTGTTTATCACGTGCCCCAGGAGCCCTGGTGCAGCTGTGGCTGTGAGGGATAACTGAGAGGTCGACTGTTCAGGCCAACCAGCCACTCAACCGGAGAAAGACGAGGCTGTCTGCTCGCGGCTTGCCATCCCTACAAGGGTTCCCCATGATTCAGCACTGCTCCCATGGCCGCTGTTTGGCTTTGGTTGAGTGCAGACACGAGAGCAGCAGATGTAGACACGCCCACCGTGAACAGAAAACTTAGGGCCAAGATGGACTGTGGGTGAAGAAACAAGTCTACTGAAGGGGGGTGGGGGGCCTGTAGGTCTCAAGGAACAGGTTTCTCTCCCTTCTCTAGGGTTTATTTTAGCAACGCCAGTCCCAGTCCATGCTAGCTCTGGGCTGCCCAGGGGCAATGCTACCTTTGGAATTGATCGTATCTTCTAAACCAGGTGTGGGGAGTATCCATCTCCAGTGCGAGCTCACGTCACATGCCTTACCCAAGAGAAGCAGGCCCAGCTATCAGGTTACCAGAGAACCAACCACACTCACCTCCGCGAGTCCACGCCGACTCACGGTGACCTTACAGAACAAGGTAGAACTGCTCCCATGGGCTTTTGAGACTGAAACTCTTTATGGGACCAGCACGCCCCATCTTCCTCCTAGGAAGTTTGACAGGATGGCCCATGAGCGTTGTGCAAATATCCGGATGACTGGCGTGACCAGCGTTCCCACCCTGGTCATCTACACGGTGGGGCTTCCCTCCCCCTCTCTCACAGTGTGGCGAGGACCAGCAGTGCCAACATCTGCTGGGAGTGGTGAGAAAGGCAGGCTCTGACCCCAATCTGAAGCTTAACGAGATCCCCAGGTGATACACACTCGCATCGAAGCCCTCCCCAGCCCTCACCTCTTCAAATAGATCGAAACAAACACGCTGTTCTCTGTCTGATTGCTTGTCTGACCAACTTAGCACCCTACAAGTGTCGAGAAGCTGGAACTCACCCCTACCCTGAGCTGGTGACGCCACGGAGTCCTCTTCTTCTTCCAGGGAGCTGACCTCGGTCAGTTACCTCCTTGACATTTAGGGTGACTGGTCAGGTGGGCGCTGCTCAGCCATCTACCAACCACGTGGGTCGGCAGCTCTCTGCCTTCACGGACCTGCCGGGGGATTTTGGACAAGACACTCCATTGTCACAGATAGCAGTTCCTGTAGAACAGGGGGTACCCTTGGGGAAGTCCACAGGTATCCCTGTAGGGAGAGTCTGTTGCGGGGAGCTAAAGAGAGCGGGGAACTGCAACACTCAGGCCTGGGCTGGGCCTGGAGCCTGCTGCTTCCTCAGTGGGAAGAGCAGGGCATGGCTCTGCTTCCCAGGGCTGCTGTGACTGACCAGTCAGTAAGATTACATAGGCAACTTCATCCATTACTTTTATAACACCTGACTAGTGAAACTGACTCCGTGTGAGCCTAACAGGAGACTGCTTTAGAAGAGGCCCTAGCCTCTGATTCATTCCCAGAGGCAGGTGGGCCAGGTTGCCGAAGACGCCACCTTGGCCTGGGTTCTAGATGGTTCTGGGGCACACTGTATACCCGGGGGCTCAGACCCAGACTCCTGAAAGGCTATGCAACACGTGCAGAAGTTAGCGTGACATGTTGCCAGGTACGTTTTCCCAAAAGGTGCCGCTTCTCTCTGAGGTAAGGACAGATAAGAGCGTTGCTATGGTGACGGGCTGTCTGTTTGGAGGGCACCGCTGCACAGCTATGATGGCTTGCGGACAATTTACGGTCACAGAAGCTAAGTGTCCCATCCCCCCACCCCCGCCCCCCGGGGAAGTTCTAGAGAGGGGTCTTCTTCCTCTGGCTTCTTATTGAGGAAGCTGATTTTATTCTGTGTCTGGGGAAAGCAGGCGAGATGAGGAACGAAACCATCGCATCCCAAAGAACAAGACCTATGAGCTGCCGGCAGGTTGAGCATCTTAGAGGATTTATACAAACAAACACACCAACCCCCACCCCCCCACCCCAAAACCCCAAACCCGAAACAAACTCACAGCCCTGAGTCCACGCTGACTCATGGCGACCCTCGAGGACAGGGAAGAACTTCTCCGTAGGTGTCTGACCCTGTAACTCCTATGGGAGTGGAAAGCCCCGTCTGTCTCCCTCAGCGCCTATGTTGGTTTTGAACTGCTGGCCTTGCGGTGAGCTGCCCAACTCGTAACCACAACGCCACCAGGGCTCCTGGAGAATGGATCTAGGTGGGATCTAGGTGGGAATGGATCAAGAGGCGTTTACAGCAGAGGAGTCCTTTGACAGAAACCATGTGACTAGCCCGTTAATATCTGGGGCAGCAAACAGCCGTGGGACTTTCCTGGAGGAGAGCAGACTCCGTAGCTGGTCATTAACTTCTTACAGGCCAGGGAGCCTTCCTTGAGTGCCTACGGAAGGCCACGTGGAGTAAATGCATGGACAGTGATGAGGCCTCCGCCCTGCCCTCCGGAGTTTGGAATGGAGAGACAGGCAGAGGCAGAGGGTGGCAGAGGGGCGGAGCCCAGCCTAGGGCAGTGAACTTGTGGTGGCACTCTGAGAGCCCCTTGCGGGGAGCTTGGGGTTCTAGCAGGGGATGCAAGCAGGAAGCGATGCTACCCAGGTGGTAGTGGTGCCCGTGGCAGTGGAGCGTGCAGGGCTGACTGGGACCTCAGGGTGGTGCTGGGTGTAGTGACGTTTGCAGAAGTTGGCTGGAGCCCAAACCTGGAGGGTCTTCAGTGCTGGTTCTAGGAGTTGGACCTTCTCTTGCAGAAGCGTGGTCTCCACCCTGAAATAGGATACATGTGACCACCTGGATCCACGCTGTTGACAGGATGAGAAGGACGGGGACTGGGTTGGGGGCGGGGGGGGGGGGGGAGAGCCCAGCCTAGAGAAGAATGTGGCACGAGTCAGGGAAAGAGGTGACGGGCAAGACACCCCTGACCTGAAAGGACTCAAGGACTGAGCTCAGCTGCAACTGTGACCTGAACACCTTCATGTGGCCTCTCTGTGTGACCTGGGCTTTCTTGTAGTACAGAGGCCGCAGGGTCACCGGACCTCTTCAGGGATGCAACTGGAGTGGTGCAGGAAGTAGCGTGAGGTGGAGGTGACCCGACCTTGGGCATCACACGGTGTCTGTTCTCTTGGTGGAAACAGCTGTAGGCCCATCCAGACTCAAGGGGAGAGGCAAAGACCTCATTCGATGGACTGAGGATAAAACATGTCCCCACCATGCTTTAAAATCGCCAGGTCCTTCTTTGACATCACTTACATTTCCATGTGTGTGATGGAATTTTCTGGGCTCTGTTATCTTCCAACGGATCATGGTCTGTTAGGTAGCCCTGGTGGGGCAAGGTCTGACATTTAAAACCACCAGCCTCTCTGCAGGAGAAAGACTGGGCTTTCTACTTGGGTGAAAGGGTTGCAGTCTGAGGAACACGCAGGAGCAGGGCTGCCTTGAATCAGCATCAACTAGAGGCAATGAGTTTGGTTTATTTATTTATTTATTCTAACGGTCTGTGCACAGCGGCACTATTTTCATTGCGTCAGTTGTGACCAATTAGCATATCCTTTGATATCTGCTAGGACAAGTCTTCCCTAATCGCCATTTTTTTTCCTGCATGAAGTTTAGAACCATCATTAAATTCTGTGACCATTTTTTTAGTATTTTGGCTACAGTTTCATTGCATTTATAGATGGGCTTAATCAACAACTTTAAAATCGGTCTCCTCTTCAAGGAGCAGGATCTTTTTATAAGAAAAGCTTTGTATTTTTTCCTTATCTAGGTCTTGCCTGTATCTGTATATCAGTGCGTCTACATACTCGTGTGTGTATAGTGCGTGTTACGAATAGGGACTTCCGCAGGGTTCCCAGATGTCTCTGCGCCGTAGGAAAGCCACTGGGTCTTCATGTTGTCCTCACTCTGGCAGGTGGCACTCAGAGGAGCTCTTGGTGAACTCGTTAGGAAGTCGTCTCGGCGGAAAGTGGCGATGGCTTCTCTGTGCTTGTTCAGAGTTGGGGAGTTTGGGGCGTGGAGGCCCAGGATGGAATCTTTTGCTGAGCTCTCCCGGTTCTCTCTGGGCTTCTGAGAAGATGCTTTCAGAAGTCATTGAGTTCATCGTCCTCACTGACTGCTTCCCTTTCTCCTCTCCTGTGGTCGTTCCATCATCTGTTGTCAACTTGAGACAATGAAGAGTGAAGGGGTGGAATTTCGCCTGTCAACCAGGCCGCAGCTTGATGACCTCACTTGGAGGCACGAAGGAGATAAATAGCTCACTGAAGGGGGTCACATGCTCACTCCCTGAGAGACATTCCTGTTGACAAACCACATGGAGCTATGCTGATGGAGCCAGAGTCCTGGAGCTGGAGGGACCACACGGAGACCCATGGCAGTGCTGAGAAGCTTCTACCACCACTGGATCCACAAGACTTTCCATCCACTGACCTGTGATCTCTCTCCCTGTTCTCAGTGTCATTTCATGTGTTGCATGAGTCTGAAGAGGAATTTATAGACTGGTATCCAACATATGGACTAATATTGGACTTATGAACTTGATCTGAACCAGGCTGGGATGTTTTCTCAATATTCGATTGCTCTTGTGTATAAAGCTCTTTCTTATTCACATATGAGTCTCTCTGAATTTTTTCTCTAACACATCTCCGTTTCCCTGCTCCCCTCTTTCTTCTTCTTACGGGATGAGCAGTCCATCATGTCAGGGTATTCTGCCTCCCTATTCTATGGAACAGAGTCAACCATGCCAAGACCTGGAGTGGTGGGGCCACAGACCCCAGAAGTTAAAGGCAAGGCTGGCCCAGAACCCAAGTCTCCTGCGCTCAGCACCATGCTTGCTCGTCACAGCTGGCTCCACGCTTATCTCCACACCCTCGCTTTGCACCTTCCGCTCACTTCACTCACGCAGGCCATTTCATGTCGGGGACCGGTGCATTGTATTGGTTGCCTGTGTGTGTACTTTGGAATTGCTCAACGCCTTTCTCTGACACCTTCCTATCCCACATCAGGTTGCCCCGTCACAGCAGCGGCTCCATCAACAGAGAAAGGGCTTGGCCTTCTAAGATGGTCCCGCCAGTTTGTGAACTCGGACACCTTCCCCTTGATTCATTTGTCTGTAAACCAAGCACGCTGCTGTTTAGTTGATTCTGACTCAAAAAGGATGCTGATTTGGGCTTTAAATTTCCTGTGATTGCATGAGATGATGAATATAAAGGTCCCAGGGCGTGCTCCATGAGTGTTTGTTCAGCCCGCTTCCTCCTGCGCCCTCCCCACCTCCTCTTCACCTCTGCAGGACTTCCTCTTCCTTCCCCTTGCAAGAGGAGCAGAGAACCCAATCAATGTGCCCTTTATTCCTGGCTCAGCCCCACTCCCCTCCGTGAGCCCCAGGTTTGGAAACAGTGGCAAGCAATGCTGATGAAGTTCTCTTGAGAAAGAAGACTACAGAGGGTCTAGGGTCATGACAAGTCAGGAGTCACCAATGTGATTTGCAGGTGAGACCTTGATTGGGACAGAGTCAGCTAAGAGCGAACACGAACAGCCTCACCCCTAAGAAGTGTGTTAGTTCTAACAATCTGGCATTCTGTGATGCTCACCTTCTCGACGCCATCACTGAAGGCAAAGTGGGTGCACAAGCAACTGTGGTGAAGAAAGCTGGTGGTGTCCGGCTATCAAAAGATGTAGCATCTGGGGTCTTAAAGGCTTGAAGATAAACAAGCGGCCATCTAGCTGAGAAGCAACAAAACCCACATGGAAGAAGCACACCAGCCTTTGTGATCATGAGGTGTTGATGGGATAGGGTATCAGGCATCTAAGACCCAGAAAAATATCATAACCAATGTGGAATGGGGAGAGTGGGGTGGGTATGGAGTGAAGACCCAGTGCCCATCTGTAGAGAATTAGACATCTCCTCACAGAGGGGTCACAGGGAAGAGATGAGCTAGTCAGGGTGCAGTATAACACCGATGAAACACACAACTTTCCTCTTGTTCTTTGGTGCTTCCTTCACCCCACTATCATGACCTCAGTTCTACCTTACAAATCGAACTAGACCAGAGCATGCACATGGCTACAGATAAGAGTTGGAAACACAGGGAATCCAGGATAGAAAAACCTCTCAGGGCAAAAAAGGAGAGTAGATGTACCAGGAAGATTAGGAGAGGGTGGCTGGAGAAAGGGGGAATCGATCACAAGGATCAATCTATAACCCCATCACAGGGGACAAATAATGGAAAAGCAGTCGAGGTGTGACAGAGGACAATGTAAGAGATGAAAATAATAATCTCTAGGTTTCAAGGGTTTATGAGGGTGGGTGGGTGGGGGATGGAGGGGGAAGAAACAGGGAGCTGATATCAGGGGCTCAAGTGGGAAGAGAATGCTTTGAAAATGATGATGGCGGCATACGTGTAAATGTGCTTGACACACTGGAGGAATGTATGGACTGCGATATGAGATGTAAGAGCCCCCAATAAAAGTATTTGGGAGAAACAGATAAAGAAGTGTGTGAGTGACTCACCGGCCCAGCCAATTTCCCCAAATCCTCCTTCTCCGTGTGCGGTATGTGTTTGGCTCTGGGCGTTATTACTCGGTTTGCACCTACTTCCCGTGTGACTCACCTGTAATGACAACGCATTTCTTTGCAAAAGATTCTGCATGTCTAGGGTTAAAACAATCCACAGCTTTTCCTCCACTCTGGGGCACTCTCTCCGGGGTCATCCTGCAGTCGGTATTCCACTCACTGGGTCCCGCACAGGGCCCGACATTCGGTCCCATGGGCAGTTCTATTGCCCATTGGCCAGGGATGGTGGGTGCGGCCCCACGTAAATGAGGAGCACACTAACTGCAGGTGTGGGCTTTCACCTGTCTGCAGCGTCAGTGTGTCAGAGCCATGAAGGGGCCGAGGGACTGCTGTGTCTGCATGTGTGGGCTCCTCGCCAGGTCCTGGCTCCTGCCACCCCCATCAATTCTATCACACTGGACAGAGATGGCTGCGACTCTCCCCCGGCAGCCAGAAAGGAATCAGAAGTCACAGACAGGCCCCTCCACCCACCTCAGGGCTGGGCTGGGGACTGAAGGCAGCGGAGATCAAAGGCTTTCTTGTGGCTTCTCCTCCCGGAGCTGCTGACAGCGAGGTGAGAGCCTGCGGCTGCCTGTGACAAGCGTTCCAGAGTGCTGTCCCCTGAGCCGGCTGTGCACTGCCACCCATGACGAGGTGGGAGAGGCAGCTCGTCAGAAGGGCTTTCTTACATGAGTTCAAGGCCATAGGTTCCAGCCCCTTTGTGGAAAGGAGGGCATTCGGACATGGGGAGACTACGAGAATAGCTGCCTCTTATATCTGGACCTCGAGTTGGCTTAGACCCCACAGGAATCCCGTGATGTATAAACTATCATCCTGCCCTGTTCCACAGGGCGGGGGGCGGGGGGGCGGCGCAGTGAAACAGCGTGCCCTGTGCCAGGATGCGAGCCAGGGCTGACCAGGCAATCCGGCTCCACCGCCCGCCACCTTCCTAGTTTGTCACCGCCCGGGGATCATTCAAAATGACAGTGAAACAAACAGGCACACTGACCTTTTAGAATAGTGTTACAGGAGAAACAATCACATTATTGAAATGTTTTCATCAATTTTCAACACTATGAAGGAGGGTAACAGTTAAAATTCATGACTGATTTATTTGAAGCAGTAGCCAATGTGTGTGAATACTGCAAAAGCAATGTTTTCTTTGCTCATGAAGACTTGCTTCAGAACTAGAAATTATTCTCTGTTTTTCACTTGGCCAGATCGTACCGATTATTTGCAAGGGCTAAGTTTCTGGAAGGAAGCCCTGGTGGAAGGGTGGTTATGTGTTGGTTTGCTAACCGCCCTGTCAGCAGTTTGAAACCAGCCGATCCTGGGGAGAAAGGCCAGGCCTTCAGTTGCTGTAAAGAGCTACGGTGTTGCGGAACGCATGGGCCAGGGGGTGCTTGCTGATGCAGTTAAGACAAAACTCAGTATCCTGTCATCTGATCTCCCATAAGGTCCATCGAAATTTATTCTACTTTTTAAGATTTTCTGCTTTCTTTTTGATTGAGTGTTTTTATCTAGTTTACCTTAAAAAATCTCTTTTCTTAAACATTTTATGAGCTCTTACAGATATTATTACAATTCATAGTTCCATTAGTTCACGCATAATTTTACAACTGTGGCCCCCATCATTTTCTTTTCTTCTTGAACTCCATGATAGCAGCTCCCCTCATCCTTGTTAGTTGTGCTGTTTTTTGCTGGTTTTACATATCTGACATCCAGCATAGGAAACCAATGGAGACCGTCACGGGGTTAATGGTTCCACCGACGTGCGGCCGGGGAGGTGGGGGACATGGCGCCAATATGGTGAGAACAAGAGTGAAGACATTGTTCTACAACTGACTCTTGATGTGATTGAACTATTGAATTTTATGATAGGTGAATCATATGCCAATAAAACGATGGAAAAATAAAAGCTGTGGTAGTTACATCATCTCCTGTCAACTTGCAAAGGGCGGAGTCTGGCCTGTCAATCAGGTCGTAGCCCAGAATGCCTCTGTGCAGGCCCTTCCCTTGACAGCAGTGGCTTTCAAAGAGTGATCTGTGAACGCCTGAGGATGGATTGCAGGTGAGAGTTACTAGTGTGTTTAAATACTAAGGCACTATTTGGATTTTTCCACTGCGTTGTTGACAGTGCAGAGTCCGTGATCATCAGACGGACACATCTTGATATGAATCAAGTTGCTCTAGAGTCGTGCACGAGAGTGGTTGGATTGGAATGTCACTGAAAATGAATCGGTTTGGTTTCAAATTCTGCATTGCAAAAATTCTGCATTGCCACTAACTCACAAGCAACTACCACTGGCCACGTTTAAGTGCGGTGTTGAAGAAGTCTAGCCGCTATTATCTGCAAAGGCTAAATTGTCTTCTCTTTCTTGCCTGCACTATCTGTTTGCTTCTTTTTCCAATACTTTACTTGAAATGACATAGTTTACGGGTTGACTATAGAAGCATATATGATAATCCAGCTGTCTTATTTTAAAGTCATATATATCGTTGAAAAATATAAATGTGTCATTTTGATTGTTATTTTAGTTCTGGAAATTATTTTCTTAAACATATATAATTTTCTTAAAAAGTAGAATTTCCTTAAAATAAACAATTCTGTTAGTAGGTATTAATGCTATGTGTGAACTTGGGCAATCTAGAGTCTCCATGGTGTAGACACAGGCAATCATCCTCAATGTTTTAATCTGACACTCGCAGTCAGTCGGTTGGAAGGCGCGTTTCGGTGGGGCTGTGACCTGCATCCAGCATCCGCGTGATGTTCAGGCAACATTTTCTGTCTCTCCCTCTCCTCTCTGGTCTGGGGTGCAGCTGTGGGGCCTGTCAGCTTACCCGAGGCTGTGAGGAAGTGACCTGACAGAGGACCTGCAGTGCTGGGGTCCTTCCCACTTGCAGTCCTGGCATGAGAAACCTGGCCCACCGATTTGGGATCCACCAGTCTCCAGGATAGTGGAGTAAAGCCATTTTATTGAAGTCAACCTCTTCGTATTGGCAGGTGTGTAGATGGCATCATTACAAAATCACAGAGACCTGTATTAGACCAGAAGTTCTCAGATGTGAGGGTCTCAGGGTGTCCCCCCTATGGGTACCCTGCTTCTGAAGGTGGGGTTTCCATCCCTCCGACTGTTCTGAAGTCCTTCTGTGCTCCTCCCTTCAGAGCAGGGCCAGCCGGCAGTCTGGGCAAGCTCACCCTTGAAGGACTTAAACTGTGTTCCTTCGAAAGAGTCTTTGTGTTTGGGGAGCACACAGACGTCTGAGGGGGCCAGGCCAGGGCTCTAGGGAGGTGGGGTGAGGTGTCCTCACGCAGTGCTCACAGGAAAGCTCTCCCCTCCTTCAAGGAATCCGCAGGCCGCGGCCACACTGCAAAGGTGTTCCTCAGCACACCTTCCCTGACTGCTGGTCTCCCGTTCATTTCTCGTGCACCTCTTCCGAGTAACGTCCTGTGATCATCTTGTGCCCCCCACGCCCCCACCCCGAGAAACACCAGTCAAGCTTGCTCTGTTAGAATCAAAACGAAAAATAAAACCAGAAACAATCACAAGGGACACCTTCTGCGCCGGCCTTTCTGCCTCCAATTTAACGGGCCTGATGGTCCCAGAAACCACTGCCTTGATTTGACCTCGTTCTGAAGGGCGCCCGGGCACCCATGTCACTGAGAGCACGTGTCTGAGGCCCGCCATGGTCACAGGGACACATCTGAACATGTTCTGTGTGGACTAAGCCTGTGCACGCATGAGTGGGAACGCCAGAAGTGAGATTTTTTTTTTAACTACGCTTGTATTTTCAGATTTGTGCTTTGCTAGTTTTGATCTCCTAGAGAGCCTTGGACTAGCTCACGTGTTTAGTTTTGTTCTTTTTATATAGTTTCACGTTTCTATCAAAGTGTCGTCGTTTTCACTTGTAATACTGAGGCACAACCCACGTAGACACAAGCTCCTTAGATAGATGCCCAGGATTTTCTTTTGACTGTAAAGTGATCCTGGGTCCCCCAAAGTCTGAGATATGTGGCTTCACAAACTTTAGAAAAATTGCCAAACTTTCTTCAGGTACCTAATTCGATGATGCTTTTGCCAGGAGTAAAGGCAGGTCTCAACATCCCCTGACCTGTGCACTTCTCACACCTGAACATCCCACTTCTGTCTTGTATGCAAATGGCCTGCATCTGCATGTCAGGTGTGTCTGAGGCCACTGGGCATGTCGCCGCTTTGGTGTGTTATTTGAAGACAACATGTTTTGTGGATGTGGTATGGTGTCATCACACTGGGTGACAAGAAGACAGCAGAACAGACATTTCAGCAGTGAAGATGCAGTGGGCACCGTGGGTGCCATCCTGCAGGGACCGGAAGTTTGGGCGCTGCCAGGAGAGGCTTGGCATTTACGATGACCTCAGGAGGCTTTGTGTGGCTGAACTGTGCCTGCTGTATGCTGCAGATCCACCTCTGCCTCGGTTACCCGGATCTGCAGAGGAGGCAGGTACAGGGACACCTCCTGTACGGAGTCGGGAGTGCTGGAAAACAGACTCAGCCCAGCTTCTTCTGTGTGCTCTTTAGCCGATTGTGCAGCCGCCGCTGTCTCCCGCGCTGCCTCCAGCTCACTCCATGCTGTCCACGGAGTGCAGAACATTGGGTGGTGAGTGGAAGGGGTGCTGGAAAAGTCAAGAGCAAGGAGTCTTCCGTGCTTCCCTTTATGACTGGCTGCTGTCGCTGTGAGGGGAGGTTCCCTCAGGTTGGCTCTGACTCAAAGTGACCCGATGCACAACAGGAGGAAGCACCTGGCCCAGCACCAGGCTCACACTGTTCTCGTGAGGGTGCCACTGCTGCGCCACTGGGTCCGTCCTTCCTCTGTTCCATGGCACCTCCACTTAGCAGGCCTGGTGTCCTTCCCTGGTCCTGTGAGTGAGCAGGGTTCATTCTCTTCATCCCAAGGTATACTTTCGTCTCAGAGCCGGTGCTGGATACGGAGAAGACGACCAGGCACAACCCACTTTGAAAGCACTCAGGCTAGTTGGGTGTGGCAGTTACATAATCTGTTGCCAACTTGAGACCATTAAGAGTGAAGGGGTGGCGTTTAGTCTGTCAATCAGGTCCCAACTTGATGCCATCATGTGGAGGTGCTAAGGAGATAGATAGTCCCTGGAGGCGGACACACACTCACTCCCTGTGAGACTCTCCTATTGACAAGGCACATGGAGCCACGCTAGAGTCCTAGACCGGGAGGAGCTACGTGGAAACCCCGGCCAGCATTGAGGTGCTTCCGCGGCCACTGGATCCTTAAGACTTTCCACCCACTGGCCTATGATCTTCCTGCATTTGGTGTCATTGCATGTGTTGCGTGAGTCTGAAGAGGACTTTATAGATTGGTATTGGACATATGGGCTGATATGAGACTTATGAACTTGATCTAGGTTGTGCTAGGATATTTTCTTAATGTACAATCCCTCTTTGATATAAGACCCTCTTACACACATATGAATGTCTATGAATTTGTTTCTCTAGTCCACCCAGACTAACACATTGGGGAATTTGGAATGCCCCCCATGCTCCACCCCCAAGTCTAGTGACAGCAGGTAAAGTCAGAGTTTAGTGAAGGATGCTGTCACTCTGGCCCGCGGTCCGTTCTGTATAAAGCGGCCCGTGAGAAGGGACTGGGGGAGGAGACTTGCAGGGCCCGGGCGGAGCAACCATTGAGAAGATACAACTGCATTGTAGCAGGTCATTCGACAGGGACACAGAGACCACCCCCCAGGTCAGCTGGAAGCTGAAGCCCAGGGCGACCAGGGCAGGCAGCTACACAATGCAGAGCAAAGCAGCAGCTGAGCCCTGGCGGTACTGAGGGCTAAGTGCTGGGCTGCTGGCAAGGTTGGTGGTTCAAACCCAGCAGCCGCTCTGAGGACCGCGGATGAAGCTGTCTGCTCTTCTAAGCGTGGTGCTCTGAAACCCATGTCAGGGTCGGGCTGTGAGGGTGCTTCCCGGGGTGACCGTGGCAGTCTGGAAGGTCTTGGGAGGGAGCTCAGTGAACCTTTCGTGAGCGAGGGCAGGCTTTGATGAGTCGATGGCTGTGTGTACGCATGCTTGTCATCGGCCCTGCTGAGGACATAGCGACTTGCCAAGGCTGGCCTGGGAGGATACCAAATGTCTGGGGAGTTTCACAGAGAAGGACGGGCACAGATTTGCCTGGAGGCGTGAGTCTAGTTTAACTGGTGGGGAGGGGGGATTGTGGGGGTGGGGTCTTGAAGACTAGGAGCCGGTTTAGAGCTTGCTCTTCGGCCGGGGAGCTGTGTGTGGCATTGAGGGGCCCCTTGGCATATAGGAGTGGGGCTCTCAGAGAAAGACACGGAGGCCTGGGGAGGCCGGGGCAGTTGGAACTTGGGGAGCCATCACCCTTCTTCTTCATGTGGGCAGTGGGAACAGAGGGGCAGATGGCCAAATAAGTCCTTCTGGGAGCCGGGGCGGCCGCAGTCGTGCAGCGAGGGAGTCAGCGAGGGAGCAGAGAGTCCGCCAGACGCCCCAGAAGCACAGCCGTGCCTGTTAGCTTACGTAGCCGTGCCCGGTCCCTCCGAAGCGCCAATCACCTTTGGCGCTTAGTTCCTGGGAAGACAGGAGGAAGAACTCTCTCAGGCTGGGAATCCAGGTGATCGCCCTTTGAGCTATCATTGTTGCCCCAGAAGGCGCGGTTAAGATTCCCAGGTGGGAAACCAGGCCACGGTACCGTGGTCACGCCTCTTGTAGTTGGCGGAATCGTGGCTCCTCTACCGGCCGGCCGCCTCGGCGTGGTGGTCAGCCTCAGAGACGCCCCTGGGGACCCCCTTCTGGTGTTCAGCGTGCGCTGGCCCTGGGCACTTGCTTCTTGTGAATGACAGATGAGAGGTGAGGTCACTTCATGACTTCTGTCTCCATCACTCCTCTCTGAAGGATGCAAGCATCCTACAAGCTCCGGAGAGACCTGAGCGGTTCAATAGCCACGTGGACATGCTTGAAAACCAAGCTTCCCGTAAGTAAGTCTTGAGTCTCGCCTGTGACAGACTGAGCCGGGGCCTGGATCGTGACCCGCCAGCTCTGACCTAGCGGATACACGTTGGTTGAATTTGAGGCACGTGTGCCTTCACGATCAGTGTCTCATGGCCTCCGATCTCAGACCATGCTTGAGAGCAGCAGAGCCCTGAAGTCAGCCTGCATGGATTCACATTCTGACGCTGCCACGGAAAAGCTAGACAACCGTAAACGAGGTATTCAGTTCCAGGTGCCCGAGGCTCTTCATCTGTAACACGGCGGCAGAATAAAACCCATCTTATGGGACAACTGTGAGAGCAGAATGAGCGTCCGTGTGCTGGTTCCGACAGCAGGCTTAGAACAACAGTGTGCTGGGCCTCGGCCCCGTGTTAGGCAGCATCGTTACTGCTGGGCCCCTGGAGTGTGTGGTGGTAGAGTGGTTACACGGTGGGCTGCGATCCCCACACTCAGCAGTTCAAAACCACCAGTGAGACAGGCAAGGCTTTCTGCCCCTGAAAGAGTTCCGGTCTTGGACACCCACTGGGACAGTCCTACCCTGCCCTGTGGGGTCGTCCTGGGGAGGGATCCACTCGCTGGCAGTGAGGTTTGGAGTTTGGGGGCAGTGAGTGGCCTGGCTTGACTACTGTCTTAGCTTCTTAGCGCTGTGGTCACAGCAAACCCACAAATGAGGAGCTTGAACGGGCAGCTAAGTATATTCTCATGGTTGGGAAGCCAGAGCCAGAAGTCAGGGGACAAGGGGTTCTCTCCAGAGGAAGGCTCTGTTCCTCAGCTCCCTGGTGACAGTCACATGGTGCAGCATCCCCCTCCCCCTGTCTGGGCCTGTTGCCCGCTGTGCCGGCCTGCTCCTTCCAACTCTCAGAGGTGATGGGTTGACCCTCCACAGTCACGGGCTTGGGAACGTCACAAGGAAAACCCTATTCCCAGACGGGAAACCATCCATCGGCACAAAGGTTAGGGTTCCAACGCATACCTGGAGGTGTGGGCACAACTGAATCCATGACAACCACTAGCCTGCACGTTGGCAGCTCAGCCTCACCCGGCAGCACCATCAAAGAAAGCGCTGGTAGTTTTCTTCCCTGCAGAGTTCAGCCCAGGAAGCTCTGTGGAGCAACTCTGCTCTGTGTCTCACAGGGGCCCAGGAGCCGGGACCACTCGGGTGGATGGATGGATGGATGGATGGATGGATGGATGGATGAATGGACAGACAGGAGTTTCTCTTGGGGGGACCATCATCATCATTGTCTGTCCTTCAAAGCACATGCTCACGTCAGTCCCTCTCACAGTTTCTGTTTTATGACTTCAACCCATGCTGACCCCTCCTTCTTTGTGTTTCTACAGCATCTTGTCTCTACTGTACCAGCTGGTCTTCCACTGAAAACTCTCTGACTTGTTCTCTTGGTCGTCAATGTCTAAACCCTTGTCTTCCCGACTCTGCAGGGGCTTCTGGGAGAGTCTGGTGGGGGGATTGGCAGCACTAAACCAGAGAGGGGACAAAGGGCGTGAGGCAGTCTGCATTGCTCACCTCCCGAGGAATCGTGGGACATGGCACGCGCAGGGTGGAGCACGGTGGCACTCAGGGTGTCTCAGAACAAGGGAAAAGCAACCTGGTGACACTTGATTCGTGAATAGGTACAAGGTGCTCGATAGGGGCACAGATACAAAAGTGCTTGGAAAAACAGAATTAGGAGAAAACAGAATTTCCCCACAAACTTTGCGAAGCCCCTTCATATCTGCAGGAGGCCGATGAGAGGGAGAGGTGAGGTCAGTTCTAAGGTGCTTCCTGGGACACACGGCGAGCACGCCTGTGGTGTGCTTGTGCCCATGACACCTGGAGGCAGGTGTTCATTGCTGCTGATTCAGTGGAGATTCCCTGATGTGGCTGAAGTCTGGCTTTGGGAGAAAGAGACGTTCACCCCTGGGAGAGGAAGAGAAAAGCTGATTACGAGACGCGTGCTTTAAAGAAGGGTTGTCCAAGCACGCGTGGCCAGGCCTGCCCTCGTGGGCTCTGCAGCCCTGCAGAGGGCTCCAGCCTCTCTGCATGCAGCCAGCCGGTCCCGTGCACCTGCATCTTCTTGGAAGACCAGCCACGGGGCAGCGGGCTTGAGCAGGAGAGTGGCGGCTCTGCTGATGGCAGGAAGCGGAGATCCTGGCCAGTGGGGGGAAGCAATGGCAGCCCCCTCTCACCATGTCCATCCAGGAGAGACCCTCCTCACCCCTACAGAGCCTGGGCAGCTCCACAAGAAGGGGAGATAGAGTCTGTGCTGACTTTGAGTTCCGTCTGAGTGAGCTCTGAGCAGCTGGGGGGGGGGCTGTCTTCAGGGTGCTAAGGGTAAGTGCCAAGTGAGCCAGGGGCAGGAGAGTGGCCCAGACCCCACATCAGCAAGCCTGCATTTGCATGTGCCCTGGCCGGCATAACCTCTGGGTGGTAGAAATGGCCAAGTTGCGTGGCTGATCATTAAGGGGGCGGCTCAGAAGAAAGGTCTGGTAATCTAATAATCTATTCCACACCTGCTGTCATTGAGAACTATGGGGCAGAGTTCTGCGCAGACCCGGGAGTCAGCCTGGACTCAGTAGCTGGCCGGGGAGTCCTGCCACAGCTGCAAACCGAAAGCTTTCAGGTGTCATCTACCTAGAGGTGCCTTGGAAGAAAGGCCTGGTGAGCAACACTCCCCAAACCAGCCGTGGGGACCCCTTTGGAGCGCAGTCCTATCTGACACACACTGGCCCCCCCAAAGTTGGAATCAGCTCCGTGGCAGCAGCGTCATTTATTCAATGGCAGGACCATCTTGTTCTAAAACCTGCGGCAGAAGCTGCTCATTCATTCACTCGGTAGGCACGGGGGTTGAGTGTCTGTGCTGGTGCGTGTCTCCAGGTAGGGAGCAGGTTCTCCACCTCCTGGGGAGGTTGCCCCAGTGAACGTAGACACAGAGCAGCAGGCTGCTGGCAGTTAGCAGACAGGCCAAGGACACTTTGCCCTTCACGGCCAGCACCTTACATTGAAGACCTAGTCTGCTGACAGAGCCAAGCAACACCCCCTTTGGACATGGCCAGTTCAGGGAGATCTAAGTACGAGTCAGCCACACGGATAAGTGAATACGCACTCCTGGTGTCAGCTGCTATGGAGAAGGTGGCATGCAGGCTCAGAGGGGGGCAGTGCAGGCTCTGCGGGGGGTCGGGGGGGGGGAGTCATAGAGGACTACTTAAGAGAGGCTGTCCTGGAAGCACAGACCGGGCAGACCCTCAACACATGGGTTAAGTAAGGGGCGTGTGTGTGGGCTGGGTCGGGGTGAGGGGATTAGTGCTGGTTGTGGATGTAAGATGATTATTCCAGACAGAATGAGAGCTCCCAAGTCGAGTTCACAGCCATGGAGTTGATGGATGTGGACTCACAGTACAGGGTAGAACTGCCTCTGTGTGTTTCCACGGCTGTAACGCTTTACAGACATGGAAAGCCTTGTCTTCCTCCCACGGAGCGACTGGTGGTTTCAAACTGCTGACCATGTGGATCACAGCCCAGGGTGGAACCACTGTGCTTCCAGGGCTTCTCCAGACAGAGCAAGAGCCTCTGAAAGCCTGGGAGGTGGAGGGTACAGGTAAGGCCGGAGGTGAGGATGGCCAGTAGCCCTGGGGATAGGAGTGGGGAAGGGGCGCGCTTGCATGAATGTATGTATGTGGGTGTGAGTGTTTATTTGGGTATGGGTGTGTATGTATGTATGTGAGTGTGAGTGTGTGTATGTGAGTATGTGTATGTGTATATGTGTGTACATGTGTGTGTGAGTATGTGTGTATGTGTGAGTGCGTGTGTGGTGTGTGTGGGTGCGTGTATGTGAATGTGAGTGTATATATGTGTGTGTACTGTGCGTGTATAAGTGTATATGTGTATACATGTGTGTGGTGTGTGAGCATGTGATGTATGTGTATGTGTGTATGTTGTGTGAGTGGATATATATGCGTGTCAGTGTGTGTGGTGTGTATGTAAGTGTATATGTGTGCACATGTGAGTGTGTATGTGAGTGTGTATGTGAGCATGTGTATGTGGGTGTGAGTGGTGTGGGTGGATGATTATGCATATATTTGTGTAAGTGTATATGTGTGAGTGTGTGTGGTGTGTGATGTTTGTATGGTGTGTGTGTGTTGGTGTGAGTGTGTGCATGTGGGTATGAGTGTATATATGTGTGTGTGAGTGTGTGGTGTGGGTGCGTAAGTGTAAATGTGTGTGCATGTGAGTGTGTGTGTGTCATTGCCCAGAGCCTAGAGCTAGAAATGCAGAGCTCAGGCTGGAGAGCGGGAGGGGCATTGCCAGAGTCATCCAAACGTCCCTGTCACAACCCCTGTGCCACTTTCTACTGAGTCCCCGCCACTGTCATTGAACGACGTGGATGTTCCTTTGTGTTTCTGGTGTCAGTTTTCACATCCATTGGGCAGTTTCTGTTCACATTCTTAAAAAAATAGTTTTATTGAAAGATCATTTTATTGGGGCTCTTACAGTTCTCATAGCATTCTGTATATCAGTTGTATCAAGCATTTTTTCTTATGTTGCCATCATCATTTTCTAAACATTTACTTTCTATTTGAGCCCTTGGGATCTGCTCCTCTTTCCCCCTCCCTCCACCCGCCTCGTGACCCCTTGATAAATGATCATTTTAATATTTTACACCAACCGCTGTCTCCCTTCCCCCACAGTTTCTGTTGTTGGTTTCCGTGTGTGTGTGTGTGTGTGTGTGTGGTTATGTGTCGATCATTGTGATTGGTTCCCTCATCCTCCCCTCCTCCCCCCACCTTCCCCCTACCCTCCTGGTATTGTTACTCCCATTCCTGCTCCTAGATTCCATGAGTCCTGAGCTCTTATCTCTTATCTGTACCTGTGCACATGCTCCGGGCTGGACCACAGTGAAAGGCAGGACTGGGGTCATGATAGGGGGCAACCTACTCGGGGCCAAGCTGACCCCTCCCTAGAAGTCTGTGCTACAGAGGACAGCACTACACCTGCAGGTGGGGAGAGGGCCTGGCGTGCCACGCCATGCAGAAACAAACCAAGAAGGAAAGAGAGAGAGAGAGGGTCTAGGCCCCATATTGGCACACCAAGCCCGCAGGACGACATTCCTGCAGGGAGCTGCTGAGGCCCAGAGGGCACTGTAGTCGCCCAGCAGCTCTGGTCACAGTCTTCAAGTGACCTTAGTTACAGTTCCTCCCTCACAATGTGGCAACATGGTTTCATTTCCAGTACTCTAGTCTCCCTGGCCCGTATTTTCCATCTTCGCTTCAGAGCACAGGAGGGAACCTGTGGCCCGCGGTCCACGGAGTCCCTGTGCTGGCAGCACACGCCTGGCCGCAGAGAGTGGGTTCGGGCCGTCACATTCGGGCTGAGCTAAGTGAATGTGTGCCCAAATGTAGCAGGCTGATTTTGAAGTTTATCGTTTTGTAGTGCGCACGAGTGATGTTATATGTCCCCAGATAGTCCCTGGCCGGACAAGGCTGCCCGCTGCATCCCTGCTCTGGGGTAATTGCTGGCCTGTGTGTCTCCAGGAGCACCATGCTTCTGTGCACCAAGGCGTTTTCAGCAGAATGTAATCTCGGGGGATAGTTTCGGTTCAAAGTTTAAAGAGTATCTCAGAGTTATAGTGGCAGCAAGTCTTCCAGCCTCCACTGGTCTCGTGTGTCAGAGACCCCCGCCAGAGCTGGGGCTCATCAGCAGAGCACCCCCTGGTGCCTGGCTCTTGGCAGAAGTCTCCATGGACCTCTATGAAGGGCCACCTTGGTCTCATCTTCAGTCCCTTGTCCAGGTAAGAACAGTGAGCGAGGCTCAGGAGGATGGGCTCACATAGAGTGAGAGGGGCGCCACGATTCCACGCAGGCCCCAGTGCAGAGATTCCAGGTATTTCACCCGCCGCACTCCGAAACCCCTTCTCCTTCCCCACCCTCTCTGCACCCTTGTACCGTCTTGCCAAAGGATTCGTCCTGGCATGAGCTCTGAAAGAGGCTAGCAGGAGGGCTCTGGCCCTCCACCCCACTCTGTGCTTGGGTTCAGTGACTGCCCCAGGAGTGGCCTTCTGTGAGCTGCAGATTCCGGGGACTGTCGGCACCCTGCCATGCACCCACTGACCGTGGGTCCCCTCGACTCTGCTCCATGGGCCCGCGATCTCCCTGCTATCTGCTTTGTCTTTGTGCATCCTCTGCAGGGGCTCCGGGCGGCACTGGGCCCCTGGACTTGAGTTGGACTGGCCTGCGATAACCTTCTTGAAATAGAAGGACTTCTTGATGTGAACTCCTTCTTACACATTAAAAAAATGAAAGGAAAGAAAGGAGAACGAGGCTCGTGGCCTGGGCAGCCTGCGGGGTGGCAGGGTGGGTCTAGGGTACCTGCTGTCTGGTCATGGTCTTCAGCCTCTGTGGCTGATGTCTGGCCCCATGTGCCTACTCCCACATGACTGACTCGCTCTGCCATTTCACACATGCAGCCAATGCGAGGGATGTGCTAGTTTAAACCCACGTGGAAGTCTTTTTTACAATTAAAAAATATATATATAAGGACCATCTGCTACTGGCCCCAGCCCGGATGATACCATGAGAGCCTGCCCACAGCATCCTCTCCCCCGTCAGGCAGTTCCAGGAACAAGGGTGAGTCAGCCACCAGCTGAGCTCCCTTTTGGAGGGTGGCCTGGGTGCCAGCAGAGAGGGGGGCACTGAGGCTCGTCTCCGCGGGGGCAGGTGTGGAGCCTCCACTCTGTGCTGTTGCTTCTACAATTTGCTGCGTCCCAGAGACAGGAAAGGGAACCCCCACCCCTGCAGTGATGCTGACTGTGAAGAAAGGCAGGGCCACCCCACTGAGGGCATGACAGAGAAGCAGGCCCCGGGGGAGTGTCCCATCGGTCCTTCTCAGCCGTCCCCCTTCTCCCTCGGTGACCTGGGTTAATAGGTTAAAGTGCAGAGGCCAGGCTTCTGTTTGCAGCATGTCACAAAGAAGCTAGTGGCTCACAGGGCAGCCGTCCCCATCCTGCTGAAGCAGCCCCCAGAAAGAAAACCTGGGTGGGCTTTGGAATGCGAAGGCAGTGGGATCCCCCTCACTGAACTGTGCTGGCATGGTGTGCAGGTCCAGCACAGGGCAGATGCTGTGAAACGCTGACCGCAGTCCTGACGAGCCAGGGCCCAGGGCCCAGACTCACCTCTGCTCCTTCCCGCCCTCATCTCCTCTCTCCACCCCCTGCTGTGAATGGACGATGCCTGGCTCAGCGGATGGGGTCACACTCGGACTCTGGGCTTGCCACGTGTGAACCACGGTCCGGCGTGCTTCATCTGCGCCATGGGCATGCTTGCCCTGGGATTTCTGTGAGCCTTGAGCGGAAGGATGCAGAGGAGGCTCTGGTGCCCTGCCTGTGGGGTTGCTGGGGGAGGTTCCAGAGCAGGAGTGACTGGCAGGGTTTTCTGCACTGCGATCTTTCTGGAAGCAGAGAGCCAGCCCCCTTCCAGGGCCCTGCTGGGTGGCTGGGCCCCTGCACCTCGGGCCCACAGCCTGGGCCCCTGCCTGTGGGGCCAGCAGAGGGCCTAGAAGGCACTACTCTTCTATTGCGAGTATCTGGAAAGGGCCCGACATCTATGTTGGCTGAGACATCGAGGGAGAATCTGAAAGAGCGTCAGTGCGTCTCTCTGGCCCAGGCGCTCAGGGAAGAGGCCCCAGCCCTGCTTGTCTCTGTGCCGAGCTCGATTATTCTAAGGGCCGTCATCATGACCTTGGTGTGAACAGTGCACCTCTCCGGGCCCCCAAAGGACATGCTTCCTGGGTGCTTCCGACCCCCCCCCCAAGGCCAGAGGGTGCTGCTCACACACCCCGACAGCCTGCCCTCTGTGGGGCTGGGTGCAGGCGGCCTTACTTCATCATCACTCAACAGCTGTGCCCCGGAGCGCTATCAGGCGGGCGTGTGCACCCCCCGCGCCCCGAGGGTGCCCCGTGAGCAGGGCGGGGGCTGAGGCCTGACAGCTTGACTTCCTGTCCCAGCCTCTATCTCCCGCTCCTCTGTGGAGTCCAACAGTTATCTGTGGTCAGTTTTCTTACCCATTTCCTGCCAGCTGCTACTGGCTTTTTAGTCAGCTCCGATAGCTGCAGCAATTGGGAAAGCACGCGGGCTGCCCGGCCCATGATTCACGCACTCGGGCCCCAGCCTGGCCTCGTGTCCCAGGGCAGCCCCCGCCCCCATCCCCGGCCCCCCAGCCTGGCCCGTCTCAGTCTCAGTGAGCAGCCGCTGCACACTCGCTCCAGTTGAATGCTCATCTTGAGTGTGATGGTATCAAGGTTTGGGTTGTTGTTTTTTCATATTCCCCGAGGCCGAAATACATGGTCTCATTCTTTTGAGAAGTCAGCAGGTTACTGTAGACTGAGCCCTGCTTTCCTGCCCTGGGAGCCCCCAGGTGCTCAGAGGGACGGGCAGAGGAGCGAGCTTTCAGAGCCCAGCACCGTCACTGCACTGCGGGCGCTGTGGTCCCACTTTCTTCTCTGGTCCGGCTTCTCCACAGAAGCGGAGGAAAGCCCTCCCACCCGCATGAAGCAGGGAAGCCAGACTCGCGCTTTCATGCTTTCTGTGCCGGGCACCAGAGCCGCAGGGCTGCCCACAATGCCGTTCACGTGTTAGCATGAGGTTACCGTAACTCCTCAGCATTGCTCGGCACAGGGGTGGGGTGCTCCCCGGTGCCTGAGCGGGCAGCTGCCCCTGGGACCCTATTCAATGTGCAGATGCTTCAGCCCCACCCGGACCGACTCACCCGGAATGTCCTGACGTGGGACCCAGCAACCTGTGTTCTGACTAACCTGCTCCAGGTGGTCCCTGTGGGGGAGCTTGTCTGGGCCACACCTGCCTGCTTTGGGTCCCACAGGCAGCTCGACTTCCTGGGAGATTTTTCTTTAAACAATTCTTGCATAGATTTGGGTGGAGAAGGGTGACTATCCGATGGACCACCATTCATCAGTGAATCCCACCCACCTTGATTGCTTTCCCTTGAGTCCCAGGCCCTGTGCTGCACACAGCGAGCCCAGGCCTGGTGCTCGAGGGCCCCAGTCGGAGCAGAGCAGATAAAGCAGTAGCAAGAGCACTTATGTGGTAAGGATTCTGCCAGCAGGGCCTTGGGCTCCTGGTGGGCCCAGAGGGGCTGGGAGCTGGGGAGATGCCCAGGAGCGGCTTACTGTAGTCACACAAGAATGCCCCCACTCAGGTCTCATTTGCCTCTCAGGGGTTGGTCAGGTGAATGAAACAGGGTGAGGCAGGTCTGGAGAGAGGGGAAGTGTTGGGAAGGAGCTCACCAGGTGTAACATTGATCCCAGCTTTGACAGGACACAGCACAGTAAATCCAGCGAAGTCTCAACCTTCCTAAGGCCCGACCCTTTCATGCAGTTCCTCATGTGGTGGTGACCCCCCAACCATCACATTATTTTCGTTTCTGTCGTTTTGCTGCTGTTATGAATCTGGCAGCCCCTGTGAAAGGGTCATTGGACCCCAAAGGGGTCGCGACCCCCAGGTTGAGAACTGCTGCTGTAAACACTCGCTAAGCCTCAGCTTTTCTTGTCAGCATAATAATGGACTTACTGATCTTCCCTTTCAGGACGGTTGCAATATTTAAATGAGATAATAGATGCAAAGGGCTTAGACGCATCCTCTAGGGTCTGAGGGCAATGGGGAGGCAGGCAGGACTGTTATAGAAGGTGGTGTGCATGCTGTGGCCAATAAAGACGCTGAATTGAGCACGAGATAAACCTGCCATCAGCCTGTCAAGGTGTAGTCGTTTCATATTAGTCCTGGCACGCTTCCTCCATTGGCACACGGAGTCCTGGTGATGCAGTGGTTACACGTTGGGCTGTTAACCACAAGGTCAGCGGTTCAAAACCACAAGCCGCTCCACAGGAAAAAGACAAGGCTTTTTACTCCTGAAAAGAGTGACAGTCTCAGAACCCACAGTGGCAGTTCTACCTTGTTCTACAGGGTTGCTATGAGTCATAACTTACTTGATGGCTGTGAGCTTTTATGCCACCCCCACAATTGCCATATATATGAACCCTAACATCAGCCAGTTGCGAAACCTAGCCATTCTCCAAAGCTACTTCCCCTGATTGAGAGCTAAATTCAGAACAACACTTGACATACTTTTTCCTCCGCCCTCAAAAAGTTACTAGGACCATAACACAAGAAAAAAACATGACTTTCGATGAAAATCCCCCCTGGGGCAGCTCTGGGACCACTGCCTGCCACAGCACCTGACTCGAGCTCAGTAACTGGTGCTCAGTCTCTGCCCGGCGGGCTGGCTCAGGGCACCGCTGAGGCAAGATGGGCCTGGGCCAGAATCTGTTCTATTAAAGACAGACCAACTTTGGAAAGGTGACAGCAGCAGGTGGAAGGCCCATGCCACTCGGGGTGTTACGTGCACGATGGTGGCTCATCCCCTGGCCACTTCAGTACAGCCTCAGGGCAGAGCCAGATGCCACACTCACTGCCAGCCGGAGCTCTAGGAGGGGGACGGCCTCTGTGAGCCTCTGAGACTGCCACTCTCTATGGGAATAGAAAGCTTCGTCTTTTTCCCAAGAAGCAGCTGGTGGTTTTGAACTGCTGGCCTTGTGGTTAGTAATACAATCTATTACCACTCTGCCACCAGGATCCTCAGGATGCCCTTCCTGTATTCGTTCAACAAATAACTCTGAGGACCCCCCGCCTCCCGCTGCCCCAGACTCCCATGTGCCTCTTGTCGGAGCGATTACATGGAGTAAAAGAGAGACTCATGGTTCAACAAAAATCTCAGTAGCACATGGAAAAATGCCAGAATGAAGTAAATACAGAGAGAGAGAGAGAGAGAGAGAGAGAGAGAGAGAGAGAGAGAGAGAGAGAGAGAGAGAGAGAGAGCTGTAAAGTCAAATGGGGCCCCTCTGTGGTGCGCCTCTTTCTGGCTTGCTGTTAGGCACCAGACACCCCTGCTGTCTGCTGGCCTCTGCAGGAAGGGCCTGGTGTTTCAGGCGGGGCACCTCCAAGCACCCAGATGTCCCCATTGGGCGGCTCAGGCACCCCAGGTGCATTTTCAGGCGGAGGTGCATCTGCTGCCGCCACATCACAGGGCTGCGGTTTGGCGGGGGAGTCCAGGGTGCCTTGGTTCTATTCCGGGCACAGGCCTGAGCAGCCTCTATCTTGGTTTCTCCATCTTGAAAATGGGGCCAGATCTAACTTTTCTGGTTCCACAAAAACTCCTGGGCAAACCACTTCACTTGCCAGGAGCCTACCTCCCCTGTCGTACCCCGCACACCCAGCAGGGCCTTCCAGTTTCCTCTCTGAGGTTTCTGAGGTACTGGCAGTGTCCGTAAAGCCTCTCTTTCTCAGAGGAAACAAACACTTGAAGAGAAGGCCTCTCGTTACCCAGCTCCCCAGCTTTGAAGGAGACCATCAGAGCCACCTTATGGCTTCAGGCTGTCACTGGTGCTCAGCTCCCTGGGGCTCGGCTCTTCCTAGTGCACCTTGGGGTCCTGCCTGATCCCCTGCTGTCGGCCCCTGCGTCCCCTCATCCTTCCAGCACCCACCAAACCTGCCTCTCTGACTCGCATGTGCCGGCAGCGCAGAGCGCACAGCGGCGTGGGATTCTCTGACCAGCCAGCTGCCTCTCAGCCCCAGGCCCACTGCCTGGCTGACCTCTGTCCCTCTGGACTGCTGGCGGACTCCTCTGTGTGTTAGAGCCCAGCTCTGCCAGTGTCCCCTGGGGAAGTCTCCCTCCCGGCCGGCCAGTCCCTTTGCAGGGGTTTATCAACCGAGTTTATCCTCTAGGCATTTCCTGCGTTCTCCATCCTGGGGAGACCTGGCAGTCCAGGCAGGCTGGGGTCCTTTCCACATGGGGGAAGCAGATGCCTATCTTCCTTCTTCCTATTGTCCACTGCTCACTGCCAGACTCTTCTCTACCTGTCACCCCACACCCAGTGGCCTTTGAGCTCATTCCAACAGATTAGGGTAGAACTGCACCCCACAGGGCTTTCATTGGCAAACTTTGCAGTTTGTGCCTCTGTGTGGGTTTGAACCTCCCACCTTTCAGCTAGCAGCCAAGCACATCCCAGGGACTCCCCCCCCCCCAGAGAAGTTGGGACCCTGTGTGAACCAGCGTGGCTCTGGGTGGGGAGGTGGAGACAGGCAGAGGCCAGGCAGGCCTGCAGCAGCCCGGACCAGCTGAGCATGGAGACCGGGAAGGGTTCAGTGCGGGACAGTTTGAATGCAATCATGAGGGGCTTCTGATGGGGTGTGTGTGTAATTATTGCTCCTGCGAGCAAGCAGCATGCGCAGGGGTTGTTTGGGGAGCTTGGTGAAGGGATGTGGGAAGGAGTATGCTCCTAGGGGTCTGCTCTGTCATTTAGACAAGGCCCCCTAGATGGTGGGAGCAGAGCTGCGGAAGGACCTCTCCCAGGGAAAAGGAGAGAAAGGGAGGGAGGTGGCCCCGTGAGGTGCGCAGGACACCAGGCCTGCCCCAGGCCACAGACTGGTGAGACTCAGCCCTCTCTCTGAGTCTGGTTTTTCCTGTTCCTGACATTGCTGCAGGATGAACACTTCTCTGTGCTGGGTCACAGGTGGTAGCTGGGGAGTATGCTCCTGCGTGTGTCAATGTGTGCATATGTGTGCACATGAGTGTGTAAGTGTGTGTGTGCACTGTGCACACGTGTGCATGTGTGTGTACATATGTGTGTGTGCCTATGCATGCATGGGTGTGATACTTCCGTTTAAAGAACAGGAAACTCAGGATTGGTACCGACACCCTGTCTCACGTTGTCCCCATGCCTGGGTTCCTAGAAAGGAAGGGTTGGGCCGCTGCAAGGCCCTGCTTCCACAGTGGGAGCGAGGTCAGAAAGAGGGGGCTCCTAGGCTCTGTCCCCAGCATTGGCTTTTGCTCTCAGGGCAGTCTTCAGGTCCACCGCGGTGGTTTCTGTTTTCTTTTCTGAGACCAGGAGCACTGGCTTGCCCTGCCTGGAAGGATGGGTTGTGCGGGGGAATGGGCTGTGGAAGCAGGAATTCTGGACTGTGCAGTGTGTCCACGCTGGGTCTTCTCGTAGTCTCTGTTCTGGGCAGAGGGCACTGACCAGCTGAAATGCGCCAGACATGAGGGACAGTCTGGAAGGGAGGAGGGCTGTCCTCAAGGGGCTGGAGTGGGTTCGGGTCCAGCTTGGGATCTGGCAGCTAGAAGGGTCCTGAAGACCTCTGGGCATGGGGCTGTAGTGTGGGGGTTAGGTTTCAGAGTTTAATTCCTAGGCCCAGGGAAGCCCAGAGGCCTGTAGGCTGCTTGGTGCCAGCTCACAGTGTAGGCCTCCATCTTCTCCAAGTTACCTTTGACCCTTCCCCCCTTCCCCCTTCTCTCTGGGCCCTCTCTTGGAAGGGAACCTGGCTCTGAATTCCAGCACTTGGGAATTTGGATTGCCTCTCACTAATTCTTCTGTCCCTCGCCCACCCTCCACCCCCCAGGTTCCTGCATCAGGGTAGCCTCTTGGCTGAGTGCCAGAGACTCTTGAACAGTCCAGGGACCTTGGGGCCCCTTGCAGTGTGGCCACTGCCACGTGCAGGACGTGGCTACTCCGAGCCTGGTGGCACACAGTCAGAGTGACCCGGTCGGCTAGCTGGGTCTTGGAGCTGGGACTGTTGGCTGTACCTCTCTGCCTGTGTCTGTAGCTCTGAGCCTCCCCACAAGGGTCTGAGTGTCATGCTGGGAGGAAAGGGCCCTGCACGGCTATGGTGCCTGGAGTCCTGGCTGCTTGAGCTACTAGTGCCAGAGAGACCAGCACCCCCACCCTTCTCTCGCCTCAGCCTAGAAGCCCCCAGAACTTGGAGCTCATGTCTCCGCACAGGCTCCTCTGACCCGTGGTGGCTGCTGGGTCACTGCTGGCCTGCAGCACCCCTGGTCTCAGCAAGCGGGT
Source organism: Tenrec ecaudatus (assembly GCF_050624435.1). NCBI lineage: Eukaryota > Metazoa > Chordata > Mammalia > Afrosoricida > Tenrecidae > Tenrec > Tenrec ecaudatus. Next base: position 164,420,293 of record NC_134537.1, read on the forward strand.
GAGGGGCTCTCTGGTGAAGCCCTGGGCCATGCTGAGCTCGTGAGGGCCAGCTCAGCTCCTGCTGCATAAAGACTCTTTGCACCGATTCCCCCTTAGCTTGTTCCACTTTCAAAAATAGCTAAGGAGGAAATTAATTTTGTCGCCCAGATGTATTCAGTAAAATCGTGTCAGGGAAAGACAATTAACCTCTGCTCTGATAAAATCCTGCCCAAATTAATGAAGTTAATGTTTGTAGATGTTGAGAGATTAATTTGAGGAGAGAGGCAGCGTAAGCAGGGCTCCCAGTCGGCTGAGAAGAAGGGGTGGGGGGAGGACAGCAAAGGGAGAGGGGAGTTGGGGTGGGTGGAGAGAGGGGTGGGGAGGGGAGAGCAGAGAGACAGAGACACACACATGTTCAGAGATGGAACGAGAGGTAGAGAGATGGCAGACAGAGGCTAGATAGAAAGAATGAGGGGGGCAAGGTGAGAGAGTGGGAGACTGCAGAGGACACCACCGTAAGGGTTTCGATATATCGTATATTACCCAATTGTCCACTCATAAATTTAAAATTGGCATGAAGGGTTTGGAGAAGACGTGAGAAATGAAGCCTCCCCAAAGAAGTAGGATGTTTTTAGGGTATGGACTTGACCAGTATGACCAAATCAAGCCCCTCTGCTTAAGGATTTTGGATTTCTCTATTTCTTGCCAAGGACAATCAGGGAGTCACAGCCCAACCCAGCCAGCTGTTATGATGTTGATTCCGAGTCATTGTGGCCCTCTGGAGGGGATTCTGAGATTATGAATCATTGCAGGAGCTGAGCAGCCTCATCTACCTCCTGAGGAGCATCTGGTGGGTTTGAACTGCTGGCCTTGTGGTTAGCAGCACAATCACTATGCCACCAGGGCTCTGCTGGAAGTACAGTCACACCCCATCTCTTGTCCAAAGTAGGCACCTCCTTCTTCACGTTCTCCTTCACCCAGACAAACCAGGCCAGAGGGGGCAGCACCCTTGGAAGAGCTGAGCCAGCCTGCGTGGGATCCTTCCAACTGGGGGAAGACTCCTGTCAGGGAGAGCCTCGGGGTGTCCCGGGGGAGGAGGGGGAGGGGTGTGTGGTGGTGCAGGTGCTGGTGTGGGCAGGGATCAACAAGAGGGGGACAGCAGGCAGGACAGCCCACCTGCCATGCCCTCTGGCCCCCTGCAGCTCAGCCTTGGGAACTGGAGTAGGCTAGCCAGAACCTGAGAGAGAGAGAGAGAGAGAGAGAGAGAGAGAGAGAGAGAGAGAGAGAGAGAGAGAGAGAAGAGAAAGAGAGAGAGTGTGTGAAGGCAGGGGCATGGCCCAGTGACCTCCCAAGGTTCCTGTGATCACCAGCTCAGCCCCTCTGCCCCCCCTGCCCAGTGCTGACAGTGTGCTTATGCAGGACGTGGCGGTTACAGACAGACTTAGGGTGAAACTGGGCCAGCAGGCCGAGGAGGCTGCTTCTCTCTCATCTGTTAAGAACACAACGAACCATCTTTATGAATTCCTCCCCACGGTGCGAGGTGCAACCAGGACACGGCCCATCCATCGTTTCAAATCCGGTCAGGTCACCAGCTCTGGTCAGCAGGTGCCCGGGCAAGTGGGAATCTTGTATTGCTGTGTTGAACCACTCCGTCAGGCAGCAGAGGGAAACTGGCAAAAGACCCCTGTCTGCACATAGCCGGGCTCCTCTCCAGAAACCTGGGGGGCAGGAAGAATGCCCAGCCTCTTGGGGAGGGGTCTCCAGGGGTGCCTCGGACATCCGGCCTGTTCGCCAGCCTCATGACACCCAGAATGGCTAAATGGAGCACCTGTCTGGATTTTCAGGGGATGCCCAGTGATGGGGGTAGGGAGGAGAGCCAGAGTACTGCGGGATTGGAGAACGCTGACCGCAGATCAGAGAGGACAGGGCGGGGATCAGGGGCAGGACAGGGAGCTTCTCCACGCACATGCTAGTTCTAGCCACAGATTTCCTCCTAGGAGGGCTGCTATTCCTGGAGTACCCACCATGAGCTGTGCCCCGTGCTGGCCTGTGATTGCCCTAGACTCAGTTTCCCCCACAGGGCGTGGCCACTGGCCTCCGGGAGGCCTCTCATATTGAGGGGCAGAGCTGAGCATCAGGTCAGCCTCTCCTGGACCTCAGGCCGGGGCTCAGGCTGCGTCCCCACGGGACCTTCCTCTGCTCACTGCAGGCTGCTGCCCCTGGAGAGGAGCGAGGAATGGAAAAACGGGAGGCTCATGGGCAGCAGGGGTGAAAGGAGGAGGCCTCACGATCATGAAGGATTTGTGGGCAGTGAGCATTCTGCCGACCCTGCTCTGGACACAGCAGGCAGCCACAGACTTCCGCTCTGGCTCAGATGATTAGCTGAGAGCAAGGAAGGCGCTTTGGAGAGCTTGGGTTAAATACGGGGCCATCTCCGGGCCCCAGTTCTCCCGATGGACGCCTTCTCTTCCACAGGGTTTATTCCCTCCAGCTGGGCTGGAATTCCAGTGCTCACGCATGCCTGTGGGCCACCGAGCCTGGTAAACCCCAGTTCCTCATCGTGTACGGACTCCGAATTTCTACCTCCCGGCATCAGGGAGAATCCCGGAGGCGGAAGACACATGCTGGTTTGGGAAGCACTCCTGTTGCCTGTGATTCGGGTTGACTTCCTGGCAGCCCCATGCATGTCAGAGGAGAGCTGTGTGTCACACGTTGCCCAGGGAGGGGTTTGGGGGGTGCAGATTAACAGGTCTTTCTTCTGAGGCACCTCTGGGTGGGATTGAACCACTCATGGTTAGGTGCCACACTCGCAGGGCAGGCAGCCCAAAGCACTGGGCCCATCTGCTCCTAACTTCGCTCCTTCTACCTGGGCCTTCTTCCCAAGCCTGCTGGTCTGAGCTCAGCTTCACAGAGAGCCCAGGGGATCATTAAAGAGAGGCCTGGCCTCTGGTGCCCCTCCACCTGGCCTTCCTGCTCTGCCTAGCCCACAAGCCCTCCTTTTCCCCGGGCTCCTGCCCTCTCTCACCCTGTCCAGAGTGGGATGACAAAGGGAAGGGTCCGGCAGAAGTAGGGGAAGGCTGACAAGGATTCCTACAAAATCCACAGCCCAAGGCCACCTCGTCCCACACAGGAACCAGTGTGGAGGTTGAGGGCGAGGGGGGTGGTTCCCAGGGGGGTTTGCTCTTCCCTCAATGTATCAGGCCCCTCCCCAGAGTGGAGCGGGGAACTCAAAGGATTTCTGATCATGGTGGCTTCGGGGCTCCGCTGCCCCCACAGCTCAGTAAATTCGAACACAGACCTCCTCTAGGCTGGCCTGGCCCTTGAGTGGCACCTCTCCAGCCTGCTCTTCACTGTCCCTGCAGGAAAGCCCTTCTTGCGGAAAGGGGTTAAGGAGCAATCACAGAGGGCAGAGGAGGCCACCGAGGGGACAGGAGTGGGGAAGTAGCCAACGGGTTATAAAGCCAATGGGGTGCTCACATCACAGCTGGGCCCTAGTTCCGGATTCTCTTGCTGAGCTGCTTGGTGGCTGGCCATCCCGACCCCTGAGGGCGGAGCTCACCAGCTTCTTCAGACCCAGCTTCCCAGAGACCACTGCCCGCCTTTTCTTCAGCCGGAGAATCCCGCTGAGAATGAGGACAGGGAGATGGGAGTCTGCTCAGGGGTCAGTTGCCTTTTCCAGCCACTCTAGGCAAAAGGGCTTGTCCTTGGAGACGGGGAGGCACAGAGAGCACTGTGCCCAAGTTCACACAGTCGGGGTGCAGCTGGGCCTGCCTCAAGCCAACAAGTGCGGAGAGCGGGAGCCTGGCTGTGCTCTTGGGATGGAGACCTAGGAATGCGGGGGCGGAGGGTCCAACCAGGGAGGTGCTTGTGGTGTGCTGAGAAGTCGGCTAAGGGCTTACTTCAACCTTCATCTTTTCGCAGCCACCTTGGAGACCAAGAGCAAAAAGAACTTGTAAAGTCCTCTCCAGTCTGGGGCGGCACTCCCTCGGGCTGGGCTCGTTGCTCTGGCTGTGTTTGGGCCCTGGCTCCAGTATCCTCTCCTACTCCTCTCTCAGTGGGAACTCCGCAGGGTTCGAGTTCCAGGAAACTGAGGCACAAGATTGCGTGTGGCCCATTTCTAAGAAGGTCCAGGCAAAGTCAGCTCCTGGGTGGCACAGTCTGCCCCTCCCTCAGCGGATCCCAGAATGATGGGGGCTTGTCCCAGAAGACAGTCCAGGGGCTCTGTGTCCGTCCGGGTGGCTGCGCTGTTCTGGGAGACATGGGTGGGCTGGAATTGGAAGCCACGTGGTAGCAGCCGGCTGGATCAGTTGGTTTTGTGTTGAGAAGGAAGGCTATGTGGAAAGGAAGGAAGCAGGAAGACGTGAAGACAAGGAGGAAGGGCCTGGGTCCCATTCCCCCCAGCTGGGCTGCTGCCCTCTCCCTCTGTCCTGTGAGTGCCTACTGTGCCCATACACCCAGGGGGCCTCGTCCTGTCAGGGAATGAATGGGGCCATGCTGAGTCGCTTGTGGTGAGGCCTTGAGCTAGATTTGATGGTGAATGCACTTGGCACAGCCATAAGAAAGAATGTGATGATAACCAGAGCACTGGGGAGGCACTGCCCGTGGGGCTCTCTACTTGGGTCATCTCATCTGCTTTAGCCATCTCGTGCTGCTGCCTTCACGGAAGTCTTCCAGTGCCTGCAGACTGAGAAGCCCAGGCGCAGGGCGCCGGCTCTTGGGGAAGGCCTTGTCGTGCCGGGCTGTGCCATGGGCTTGCAGAAGCTCTCGCGCCGTAGCTTTGGACACGCTCGGTCTAGGGGACTCACAGGGGCCGTTCTGCCTTGTCCTAGAGCAGTGCTCCCCACCTTCCTCAGGCCGCAGCCCTTTCATACAGCTCCTCATGTGGTGGTGACCCCCAACCATAAGATTACTTTTGATGCTACTTCATAACTGTAATTTTGCTACTGTTATGAATTGGGTGACCCCTGTGAAAGGGTTGTTGGACCCCCCAAAGGGGTCGTGATCCACAGGTTGAGAACTGCTGTCCTAGAGGGTGGCTATGAGGTGGCATTGACTTGATGACCGTGAGGATGAGAATCAGAGTCTGACACAAGTCAGACTCGACTCAAAGGTAGTAAGTCATCATCATCTTCTTCCCTCTTTGGACAAGCCCTGGGTAAGCCTTGACTGCTAACCGCAAGGTCGGAGATTTGAAGCCCACCATCTGTTCTGCAGGACAGAGGTGCGGGGATCTGCCCTTGTCAAACTCACAGCCTGGAAACCCTGGGTGTTTAGTGGAATTGACTCAATGGCCACGCATTACCTTGGATTTCCTGTTTTCTTGGGCATCTCCATGCGTCTAGGCTTCTCGGCAGCCATGCTTGCTGGTTTGATCAAAAGTCGCACCCAGAAGTCATTTGGCCTCATGACGACACAAAGACAGCCCATTCCCCAGTGGAATGGCAGCCACACACATAGAGGTTTGGGGGTGGGAGTGGGGACTCCATCCATGACATCGTCTGGTCTTTCCCAGCTTTAACATCCCTGTGTTGCAGGTGAGCTGTGGTCATTACAGAAGCTGGTGTCCATTTGAGCATTCGGAGTGAAGGCAGGGAGTCTAGCCTGTCAGTCAGGTCATAGCCATGAGACCTCTGTGTGGGCGTGGACTTGTCCTGAGGATTCTGGGAGCTCCTGCATTTCCTCCCTGGAGATGGGTGACACACTCGTCCTCTGCTCACTCCCTGGGAGCCACTGCAGCTGACAAGACACATGGGTTTGCTAGTGCCCCGAGCTGGAGCAGCCACGTGGAGACCCTGCCAGCACTGAGATGCTTTCAATGCCACGGGATCCTCGTGGCTTGTGTTTCGTGAGTCTGAAGAGGATATAGATTGGTATTGGACATATGGGCTAATATCAGACTTACGGATCTGGACCGGGCTGGGATGTTTTCTCAATATTCAATTGCTCTTGTATATAAAGCTCTTTCTTAAACCCATATACGTGTTTATGAATTTGTTTCTCTAGTCTGCCCAGACTAACCCACAAGCATGATGGGGTGTAGAGAAATGAGATAGCCAGGTGAAGGTCCCATCAGTAGTGAATGCCAGCATCAGGCTTTCCCAGGCGCCTGAGCCCTTTAGCAGAGCTGCGCTTTAAATCTGTAGCAGACTAGCTTCATTCACCCAAAGAACTTGGATTGTCTGCTAAAGATGAAATAGCTCTGTCATTTTAGGACACCGTTTCACTCAACACCAATTGCTTCCCTTATGGACAAAGTTGTTTTGATTGAATCTATAGCCGCCAGAACCACCAGAGAACACACCTGTGTTGTGTGAAGTCACCCAGGTGATGATTCTTTGTTTGGCAGTCCCGGGGAAACACCGCAGCACCAGTGAGCACCTCCTGTGTTCCATGGGCCCATTACATCTTCACAGGTGGTGAAGAAATGGAAGTGGCCAAGGCTTTGGCTCAACTATCCACATCTGTGGGAGCAGTCGTCAAAGGATCCACATCTGTGGGAGCAGTCGTCAAAGGATCCACATCTGTGGGAGCAGCCGTCAAAGGATCCACATCTGTGGGAGCAGCTGTCAAAGAATCCACATCCATGGGAGCAGTCGTCAAAGGATCCACATCTGTGGGAGCAGCCGTCAAAGAATCCACATCTGTGGGAGCAGTTCAAGAGATCCACATCAGTGGGAACAGTCCTCAAGGGATCCACATTGGTGGGAGCAGTCTTGTCACGTCTCCAGCAGCCTTTCACCCACTTCCATATCCCCGTCTTCCCGATGGAGAGTTAGAAGGACAAAGAAGCTAAGCAGCGAGCCCTCAGCTGCACAGTGGGGGGAGCTGGGGTGTACCTGCGGCTGTTTAACTCTCACGTCCTGTGTCACACCGGCATGTTTACGTGGATTTCCCACAGGTCGGAAACGGACTCTTCCAAACACCAACATTATGCTAGCCTTCACGATTCTGATGGAAGATCTTCCTGAAATAAATCCCACAACGCCCTGCTCTCTGAAGTTCCAAGAGTCTATTGGACATGATCCAGTCTCCGCGTAACTTCTCATCAGGGTCATCTGCAGAGCCATTTCCACTGCACTGTGATGTCTCTCTCATGCAGTGCCTTCGAGGCTGATGAAGTTTGTGTGGCTTTTGCAGCACCTGAAGTCACCAGCATGCTGTCTTTCCCACGTTCTCAGTCAGTGTTTGAGATTCTCTGTCGCATGCCGGGCTTGGAGCAGACCTTCTCACCACCGAGGTCACAGGTTTGCCTGCTGATTTCTGCTCTGCCCCATTCCTGGCTGCCCCCAGCTGTCTTCCTAGAGTGATTGGGAAACCAGATAGCTGGCCTGTTTGTTTTTCGACATTGTGGGAATAGTGACAGGGGATTAAATATTGAGCGAAAGAATCTTCTAGCAGTAGTGTTTGTGCTGTGTCAACCTCTCCCTGGCTCTTTACTCGAGGGCAGAGACCTGAGTCTGTGCTGGTGGCACAGAGGAAGGCCAGGCTTGTCGACCTGGAAGTCCTGGCTGGCTTGGACAGCTGGGCATGGGCCCGTCTCTCCCAATCCTGCAGATGCAGTGTCCCTGCCCTGCCTTCCCAGTGTTGGCCAGTGGCCTTTCCACAGTCCCATTTGGCCCCTCGCACCACAGCTCTTACACATGCTTGGGAACCGTGAAGAACCATTGTCCATGAGGGTGTCTGGACTGTCATTTGCTGTACCTGCTGTTCCTCAGGGGAAAGACGGGGCTCTCCACTCCTATAAACACTTCTGGGCTCAGAAACTAATGGGGCAGCTCTACCCTGTCCTGTAGGGTCCCGAGAAGCCTGCATCGACCTGATGGCACGAATTTGAGTTTTTTGGTACTAGATATCATAACTGATCATTAAATTAAAAAATGTTTATTTAGTAGTTTGTTGAAAGTAACAGCAATAAAACCTTTGAATACAGCCTTAGATAACATCCTATTAAAAACAACCCTATTTTCCAAAACAAAACAAAAATAGTTAAATGGATGCTATTCATTTATATCTTTGCAAAGCTCTTTCATGTCAAATCTCATGGAAACCAGCTAGATTCTCATATCAGCCTCTGCATTCAATCTGTTATAAGACGTTCTTTCACTTGAAATGTATGAAAAATATCCAGCCTCACAGTTGGGGTTGCGATAGCCTTGTCCAGGGGGTACACCTGGTGAGGCACCAGATTACACGCTGAAAGGTTAGCAGGCTTGAACCCCGCAGAGGTGCCTCCAAGTACGATCACACTTCCTGCCTGCCTGCCGTGGAGCTGAACGTGGCTCTCCACGGCCTCCACAGCAGGCAAGGTATGATTGCCCCTGGGTTTTCAAGGTGGTGGTCTCTACAGAAGCACACTGCCACGTCTTTCTCCCTCGGAGTGGGTGCTGGCTTTGACTTCCCGGTTAGCAGCTGAGGGCTTAGGCAGGGAGCCCAGGGCTCCTTTCCGCCAGGTCACAGCCTTGACAAGCCTAGGGAGCAAGTCTACTCTGCACACCTGGGTCCACACGAGTCCCAGGAGTGGGAGTGACCCATGAGCCGGTCCTGCCCATCGGTGCAGCCACCGTGTCCATCCATCTTGTCGAAGGCCTTTCTCTTCTTTCGCTGCCCTCTGCTTTACCTCGCCTGATGCCCTTCTCCAGGGACTGGTCGTTCCTGACAACATGTCCCAAGGACGAGAGCTGAAGTCTCACCATCCTTGCTTCTAAGGAGTATTGTGGTTTTACTTCTTCCAAGCTCAACTTGTTGCTCTTTTGGCAGTGCATGATACTTTCACGATTCTTCACTGTCATCATGATTCAAATGCAGCAACTGTCCTCTTTCTTCCTCATTCAATGTCAAACTTTCATGCACAGGTGAGGTGATTGAAACACCACGACCGGCTCAGGAGCACCGTAGTCTCAGGTAACATCCTTGCTTTCAGCACTTCCAAGAGGTCTGGTGCCATTCAGTTACCCAATACCATGCATCCTTTGATCGCTGACTGCTGCTTCCACGGGCGTTGATGGGAGAGCCACGCAAGATGAAATCCTCGACATCTTCAGTCTCTTCTCCATTGACTAAGATGTGACCTACTGACCCAGTTGTGAGGATTTTGGTCTTCCTCGCATTGAGTTGTCATCTGTATCAAAGGCTGCCGTTCTTCATCAGCAAGTGCTTCAAGGCCTCCTCCCTTCCCGTCAGCAGGCCCGTGCCCTCTGCATCCGCAGGTTGTTAGGAAGTCATCCCCACCGTTGACTCATGGTCCTCTCCTCTAATACACATGCAAGCAGCTGAGTCCTGAATCAGTTAGATGGCATCTGATTTACTCCCCCACACCTGTTTCTTTTCTTTGTTAAGATACAGACCTCTTCCCAGGTCCGGGACCTAAGGAAGTCAAGGTGGGCCCTCTCCCTGGTCCACAGCGGAACTCATCCTGATTTCTCCCATGTAACTCTCTCTCCCTTAACGGCTTCACCTTGAAATGTCTTTTTCCTGCATAGACAGCTCTGAGCCGTGGCCCAGACAATTTCTTCATGTTTTCCTTGTTAGCAAAGTGAAAATAAAATTCCAAGGTGAAGACTCTGTGTCCTGCATCCTTTTCCTCAGAGCATCCAGGAAATCACATCTTCTGATGCACAAAGCTTCTCCTGAGGGGCAGCCTGGGAACATGACTCTAGGTAGATGGGAGGCCGTCGAGAGCAGGAAGGGCCAGCAGAGAAGAGTGACTGAATTATTGTCATTGGGCAGTGGGAACAAAAGAGGCTCAGAGAGGTAAAACCGCTCACCCAAGGACACACTGCTGGGGAGACGAGAACCGACTGGGGATCTGCCGGGCAAGAACCGGGCTCCTGACCCCACAGCAGCCATCTGACCGCCTCCACACCCCTGGGCAGGTATGTCTGTGGGTCACTGCGTTTCGCCAAGGGAAGATGCTAAATATTGTTCATGCAGGGTTCTCTCACGTCAGTGACAACAACAGCCGCTGTCGTGCTGTGGCGGGAGCTGGGGCAATCCCTGCTGCTGAGTGACGGTGACGGGGCCACTCCACGCGGGACGGTCAAACTGCTCCACGGAGCTCTCTCGGTGGTCGTCTTCTTCCTACTCTTTTTTCTTCCATTTGATCCTTTATGCTGGTTTGGTTTTGTGACCTTGGTTGCTGTCCCCTTAAGATAACCGCATTCCTCTTGCTTCTTCCCGGGGCCCCTGTTCCCAGCCCTTCTCTCTCCCCTGCCTGCCTCTGAGCCCAGGTTCCTGTCTGGTTGTCTTCTGGTCTGGCTGGTAGTTCTGAGAATCACAATCACTCCCCAGGGATGTCTGCTCTTACTAGTCCTCTGGGGGTGGGCTCAGGACCAGGGTGAAGTTGTCCGAGGGCCGAAGTCTCAGGGGGGTCACCAGTCTTTTATCAGACCAGAAAGTCTGGTCTTTCTTTAGGATGTAGGATTCTGCTCCCTATGTCTTCCTCCCTCTGGCCTTCTCACGTGACCCTGATGAGGCCAGTCAGCAGCGGCCCGCACACACCCTCCGCTCCTTCTCACCTCTGGCCTCGGTTGATGGACCAACTCTTTCTCTCCACTCTTCTCTGCTCTGGATGAGGAGACACCAATGGTCGCCTCTCCAGTGGCCACTGTAGGTTTTCCACGTCCTTCCCGTCTCACCAAAGTAGGATGTGCTGCGCTGCCTGTGTGGGCCCTGATATGCTGCCAATTGAACTGGCCATCCCCTGACACTGTGGTCTGCAGTCCCCAAGCACAGCGAGTCCTTCTCTCTGGACACATAGTGATGGGTGGTGGTGGCCTAGTGGTTATGTGTTGGGTTGCTCCCCACAAGTCAGCAGTTCAAAACCACAGCCACTCCATGGGAGAGAGACAAGGCTTGCTATTCCCTTAGAGCAGTGGTTCTCAACCGTCCTCATGCCACCACCCTTTCATGCAGTTCCTCCTGTTGTGGTGACACACCCCCAACCATAAAAGTATTCTCATTGCTACTTCATAACTGTAATTTTGCTACTGTGATGAATCAGTGACCCCTGTGAGAGGGTTGTTCGACCCCCACAGGGGTTGTGACCCACAGGCTGAGAATGCTGCCTTAAGGAGTCACAATCCCAGAAACCCGCAGGCGGTGGTGCCAACCCTACAGGTTGCTGGGCGTCGAAATGAGTTAAAAAAAAAAAAGTTTTGGAAGAGATTTCCAGAACTTTTCTAAAGGATTTTCCTTGAACTCTCCAGGGATACCATTAGGAATGAGTTGGCACAATAGATTGGGCTAAAGACAGCTACAAGTTACGGGGCTGCTGTCGGGATCCCCGGTATGGTCTGACCAGCGCACGGACATGTGCCAAGAAAGCCATCTTAGAATTCAGGGCACGGAGCCCGAGGACAATTCCAGATGAAGCGGCTTCTTCCTGCCGAGTCTGAGGAGCCTGGGAACCTTGGGAGAGAAACAGGCTGACTGGCATTTCGTTTTACATCTTCCTCTTTTACATCTGAGAAGGAGGACTTGGAGAGCTGGCTCCACCACTTCTGGGAATCTGCTTCTCGATCCCCAGAGTCACTCACCCCACTGCTGTCCACAGAGTTATACGTAGTGCTCAGGGGCGAGGTGGATGGATGCCCACACAGGTGTGTGTCCAGTAGGGGGGGTGTCCTCTTGCAAGAGCCCAGTGACTTGGCGGGGAGAGTTCTCTCTGGGGCAAGGCCGGTACACAATGCGTTAAGTAGCTAGTTCACAAAGGGCTGGAGGCCTTGGCTGTGTGGAGGGTCTCCAGGGACAGGCCATAACCTCATCTGTCCAGCTCAGGGGGCAGTCCAAGCAGCACTGTTTTCTTTCTGTTCCGTCTTCACCAGAAAGAGATCACTCTTCAGAGGTCGGCCTGCAGGTAGAGGAGGGCATGGGTACCAGGAGACAGAGGAGGGCATGGGTACCAGGAGACAGAGGAGGGCATGGGTACAGGAGGTAGAGGAGGGCATGGGTACCAGGAGATAGAGGAGGGCATGGGTACCAGGAGACAGAGGGCATGGGTACCAGGAGATAGAGGAGGACATGGGTACAGGAGGTAGAGGAGGGCTTGGGTACCAGGAGACAGAGGAGGGCATGGGTACCAGGAGATAGAGGAGGACATGGGTACAGGAGGTAGAGGAGGGCTTGGGTACCAGGAGGCAGAGGAGGGCATGGGTACCAGGAGGCAGATCCTCTGGCCTAGATAGGGAAGTGGAAGCTGGCTCCATGAGAGACTGAGTTTCTGGTTGGGAGGCGTGGGGGTGCACTGAGACCCCTTCCTAAGATGAAGGGTCCACAGTTGAGGGAGGAATGGGCTTGGAGGCAAAGGGACCTTGTCCACAGGTCCTGGAGACACTAAAGTCCTCCTCCCTGCCCTCTTCTGTCTTGAGAGGGAGGGATGGGGGCAGCACGGCAGCCCAGGAGGGGTGCAAGGTGCGCCCTGTGCACTGGGATTCGGGGTGTGGGCATGGGAGAGCAGGTGTACAGCTGGTGTCTCCCTCCAACACGGAGAAAGGTGACTGCTGGGCTCCCCTGTGGGCTCTGAGGAAGGGGACAGAACCAGAAAGGAGGGCCCAGGATACTCCTGCATCCAGATCCATCACAGGGCCTGCGACGTGGGGGCCCGTGGAGCAGGCCAGCCCACCTGGGTGTGGAGCTGGCCTGCCTGCAGCTGCTCCAACTTTCATCCTTCGCTGGAAGCCACGTTGGAGCCGACACGCTGTTTTCCACGCCTTGTCATGGCTGCCTGATGCATCTCATTAGTCCAGTCCTCTGGCTGACAAATATCACCCCTCTGACTCTGACGAAAAGATGGTTTTCCCTCAAGTGCTCCCCTCTAGCAAACTTAAGTATTAATGAGCTCCCTTTATTTCATGATTATTCATGGGTGCCAGTGCCACCACAAGGCAGTGAGAAATCAGCTCAGGGTGATTTTAAAGGGCGGTAACTCTGATGTGGGTCTGAACAGACCGTCAGAGAGGCTGAGAGAGGGCCTGCTGTGGGGAGACGGCTGTGTGGGCCGGGCTCCTGGGACCTGGGCTGCTTGGAGGCCAGGGACCAGGTGGAACTGGAGGGAAAGGGTTTGTCGGCCAGGGTGTTCAGGTGGGCGACGCTCTTTCCATGGGACCAGAGGTGGAGAGGAAGGCTCCACCCAGCACGTGTCTGTATTTGTCACATCGTGGGGGCTGAGTGCGGAAGGAAAATCTCAGAGCACCGTGCGTACCAGGCGGCAGCGTGCTTCGGGGGCCAATGTGGGAAGCTGAGCATTGGGAGTTCCCACTGGAGAGAGTGTGTTTGTGGGCGCTGCCTGCGGCATTTCTGGGTGTGTAAATGGTAAAAGTGCCAGCTGGTAACAGAGAGCGTGGGGGCTGCACCCCCCTCCAAGAAGGAAATGGGAAGAAAGGCCTGGCTGCCCTCTGCTCCCACAATATCAGCCCCGAGAGAGTTCTGGAGCACATGTGTGGTGGAAAACTAAAAAGTGCTTTTGGTGAGGGCACTTTGCATCGCGATGAGGCTCCTGAAGCTGGTGGAAAGCTGGAGGAAGCATGAGTGCCCTCTGATGAAGTCCCAGCCCCCACCCTGGCACTCCGGGAATGGCCCCTCGCGGTGCTCCATGGTCCCCCCTGGCCTTGCTGTCCTTGCCAAAGGCAGCCTCCAAGGGCTGCTGAGGTGGGTGGAATCCGTGTGGAAGCTGGTGCTTCCAAACTGGCAGGCAGCGAGTCTACCCAATCACTCTAATTATTTCCAAGTAATTTAGCAGATCTGTAATTATAATATGAGGTCATCTTAATTAGAATGACATAAAATAATGTCTAATTAGACACCATCCCGTCTTAGAGAGATTTGTCATCGGATCTGATGGAACCTTCCAGCTTCTCCATGGGAACATCTCCAGCCTCAAGCGGTGGCCCATTCTCCACAGCTTCTTCTTGTCTTGGGTGACGTCGGGCCCATCAGTCACCTCTCCCAGCAGGTGTGCCGCCTGTGCGGGCAGGCCTGGCCTTGGCAGGTCTCCCTGCAGCCCGGAGGGCACCAGGAGGGGATGTGGCCTCTGCGAGGCTGGGAGGAGACCCAGAATTCCCCCTTTGGCCAGGAAGGCGGTCCTTTGGCCAGGAGAGGAAGTCACACAAAGCCCACACCTGCTTCCTTTAAGTGGATTCGGACTCCCAGAGACCCTGCAGGGCAGAGCAGAGCAGTTCTATCCACTCCCAGAGGCGTTCACTTAGGACGAAGTCTGCCACCTTTTTCTGGCATGGGGTGGCTGGTGTGTTCTGCCCTCGCACCCAGGCTTCTTGAGATAGCCTCATGTTTGTCCTCTGAGGGGCTGGTGGGTTGGAAGGCCCCACCTCTGAGTCACAGTCTAATGCTTAGCTGACAGTGCCGCCAGGACCCTCACACCAGAGGAGGAATAGCTCTTCAATATCTCCCCAGCGTTCATCGTGCATGCATGGAGGCCTCCTGAACCCCTTCCTTTCTTCTAGACGGTGTTCGGCCAGGGCCTGCTCCTCCTCCTCCTCCTCCTCCTGTGCCCGGTCCTTCACCACTTTCCTTCCTCAACCATCCAGGCCCCCAAACAGAGTGCTCAGCCCTGACTCTGAAGACCTGCGTTTGGGGTTATCTCACCACTTGGGGCTTCACTCAATAATGGGGTACTTGCCTCACGTTCACATGAAACAAACAGCCAATTGGGATGATGCCTCTGGAAGGGGCTATCAGACGCCTTTCCCAAGGATGGCTTTCTTACCAGCCACCATCACCAAGAGCGGACAGACTGAAGCAGTCAGTGTTTTGTTTTGTCTCCATGTAGGATGGGCAATTCTGTTTCAGTTTTCTCTTCCATGATGTTTGGTGCTTGGCTGCCTGCTGTCAGGTGACTGCACTGTAGTCTTCTATGAAGTGGCATCAAAGGCATCCAACCGTGCTCCTTGGGTACCGGGACCCAGTCGAGTCTTGCCAGCTGCAGCTTCAGGCTCTGCACCTGGCCTGACATTGGCGCCACCGACCTCTGCTTGGGAGCCCTGCGACTTTACACAAGGAACTGCAGTTGCCTTGTCTGCAAGCCACAAACAGTGCCACCTCCTTTGCCAGTAGGGATAGGACCAGAGGACAATGCCCACACAGTTGCCAGCACTCGCTGGCCACAGGAAATGACGCCTCTGGCTGAAACTGCCCTAGGGTGGTCCCATGCAGCCAGGGAGGAAGTGGAGCACAGGGTTCCTCCTCCTCCTCCTTCTTATTATTATGAGGAGGAGGAGGCGAAAGTAACTCCAGAAAGGGAAACTGGAAAAAAAACCAAAAAACCCAATGTTTTTTTCAGCCCAAAGCTGATCACTGACCTCCTGCTTCGTGCGATCACTGTGGATTACCCATTTCCCCTTTGTGCCTTCCCTTAGCAGGAAAGTCCCTGCAGGTGTGAGCTCTGACTTACAAAGAAGGTTGGGAGATAGCAGCCGTGGAAAAATAATTCCACCTGTAAACACCTGTGTTAACAAGCGCCGTGTTTGTACAGCTATTTTCGTTTTCAAATATTGTTTACACACCCTATTCTCTCCGCCCACTCAGGTGTGTGTTGCTTGGCTTCTAGGGCCCACTGGCCGGGGGCCAGTTGGAAACAGACGCCCGCTGCCCTCTCCCTGGCCAGCACCGGGGTCTTGGAGACCAGCTCTTTCTGGGCCTTGACTGGAACTGTCTGTCAGGCTCCAGGGTGACAGGCTGGAGTCTGGCCCAGTTCTGATGAGCTTGAGGTCAGACCGGAAGGGGCCACCTTGGGGCCTCTTAGGGGACAGTGACCCCAGCTGGGTGGAAGAGGACACCTGCTCTTTCCCTAGCTGGCTCAGGTCACTTTGCATTTTCACACCGAGAGGAAATTTGAACCTCTCTAGCACCTGAGTCCAAGAGCAGCCCGGCCCGGGACGCGCGGAGCGGCAGAGCTGCAGATGCCAAAGACCGACAATGGGACCTTTAGAGAGCCTGTGCGGAGCGGGGGAAGGGAGGGGTGTCGCTCAATACCTTTTTCTTTTCTCGCTCAGTCTTTTAAGAACTTTGGAATTCTTGTAGAATTCCATCTGGCTCCCTGGAAGCCCTTTGGCTTTCACTCATGTCTTACCCTGGCTCAGCTGTCTCAAGCCTGCATACACAGTCGGGTCACTAGCGAGCCTTAGCAAGTCTTAGGAGTCGCTTCCTGGGAGGCAGGACTCGGGCACCAGCATTTTCAGAAAAACTGCCCTGAAGTCGTGGAGCGTGTGATCAGGTGGAGAATGACTGCGAGGGAGAAGATTGCGGGAGCTGTGTCTTTCTTCCTTCCTAAGAGTTTTACTTCGGCTGCCTTTACATCCCCAGGAACGTCCCTGCCAAGACGCCCCGTCCACTGACACTCAGTCCCTCTGACTCCCACCAGCTCTAGGCTGGACCACAGGAGCGTTCCTGCCAAGACACCCCGTCCACTGACACTCAGTCCCTCTGACTCCCACCAGCTCTAGGCTGGACCTCCTTTCTGGAAGCAAAACAGCCCCTGAGGCTATGAACTGAGGCAGACTTATAGAGAGCTTATCAGACAGGCCGACCTGCCACTGTGGGTTTCCGAGGCTGTAACTCTTCCAGAGGAGCAGCTGGTGGTTTCGAACTGCTGACTCTGTGGATCGCAGCCTAAAGCGTAACCACGACGCCATGAGGGCTTCCTTCACGGGGAGTGCAGAACTTGCACTGAGCATCCTCTGTTGTTAGCAGCTTGCGTTTCTTTGGCACATCGGCCGCCGCCGTGAAGGGGCCGACACTGGTCGGTGCGTCACTAGTAACTGAAGCTCACTGCTGACTGCTCTCACCAGCTTTTCCCTGGGCATCCCCCGGGTGGACATGTGGGCAAGTACTGAGCTACCAGCTAGGGGGTTGGCAGTTTGAATCCACTCAGTGGCCTGGCAATCAGCTTCTGGAAACTGGCAGCCTGGACCAGCCTGTGGAGTCCCGCTCTGCGCCAAATACACAGGCTGGAGGCAACCCTGCAGGACAGGGTGGAACTGCCCCTATGGGTTTCTTTAAAGACTGGAACTCTTTATGGGAGTAGGAAACCCAGTCTTTCTCCCAAGCAGCGGCTGGTGGTTTCAAACTGCTGACCTTGTGGTTAATAGACCAATGTATAACTGATATGCCAGCCGAGAGTTGAGGCAAATAAGGTCTCCAAAAAGCAGTTTGCCTTTCCTTTCTTTTTCTGTCCCGAGATCCCCTCCGGGCTATCACGTAGCCCGGGCCTCCTCGGCTCCGTGGGAGGTTCTGAGACGGGCTCTGGCTTTGATGACCCTGGGGGTTTTGATGGGCATCGGGCAGATGTCTGGTCAACTATCCCTCGGACTGGGTTTGTCTAACGCCTTTCTGTGGGGTAGAAAGGGGTCATGTGCTTGGGGAGGAAGATGGCCAGCGTGTGCCCCACCAGCATGGCTTACCGCTGCTCCTGTGAGCCTGGGTCAGCGGTTCGGGCTCGGTCGGCCTGGTCTGCACACTGCCCTCTCCTTGCCTTCTCCTGACGGGAGGCTCTGGAAGCAAGTCCCGAAGCTCAGTCTGCACTCAGCATGGGAGGGGAGGGTGGCTCCGTACATTTCCGTCTCTAATTATTTTATCGGGAGACTTGCGTCTTTTCTGCATTGATTAACTTATGGACACATTTATGTATATCAGGGTGGACTCAGGGCTATGTGTTTTGTGTTCTGGATAATAATGGAATGCTGTATTGTTTTGGAGAAGAGAGTGGAAAAGTACCATGGACGAATACAAGACCCCACAGGATCTGCCTGCATCAAGCACAACCAGCGTGCTCCTTGGACGGAAGGACCGGAGACTTGGTCAGGAGAGAGCAGTCCCTGCAGAAGGACATCATGCTTGGTCCACTGGAGGGGCAGCGAAGGAGAGGAAGGTCCTCCACGAAGTGGGTGGACACAGTGGCTGCAACATGGGCTCAGGCACAAGAGCAATTGTGACGATGGCCCGGGACTGGGTGGTGTTTCCTTCGATTGCATGTCGGGTCCATGAGCTGGAACTGATTCGCTGGCACCTAACACCACCACCACCACCAATAACCAAACATATTTTGTTGCTCAGATCGTTCTAGCTGTGGCCACTGGACATTCCCTTGGGCCGGTTCCTTCCCCCCTTTGAGCTGCCCCATCCTTTTTATCTTGAGTTCTTCCTTGCTTGTGGAGAGAGGCACCGCGACTGAACACCCGCTGGACTCCCTTGGCAGTGCTCGGTCTGCTGCCCTGTTGCTCTCTGACCCTTTCTTTCATTGGCACATCCTTGCCTGCCTCCCTGGCCCATAGTTTTCACTCTTCTTTCAAGAGTCGCATCCCTGGGGAACAGAAAGAGCACTGGAGAGAGGGTCCAGTGGCCAAGTGTGTATGCTTCTTGCTGACCTGACTGAGGATGCGTTCCTCAACCTCCACCCACCTCTAGATTTTGACCTGTGAACTGGGCCCATCATCCCATCATCTATGGGCCCCAGAGGAAAAGTGTTGGCAGTGCCTGGCACGTAGTAGGTGATCAATACAGGTGGCTTCAGTGTTGCTCTCCCTGGTTCTGCCATTAAAGACCTCTGTGATCTCACGGCGTCACTCTCTATCCTGAAGCTCTGCCCCATGAGCAATCCCTCAGAGACAGGGAGGTCTCAGAGGACCCCTGCCTCTCTCTGTTGCTCCACAAGGGCCCAGTGACTGCTGGCAGGAAGTGGGATAACTGGTGAGGAGAGAGAACTGGGGAAGGGCACCAGCAGGCTATGGAAGGGTCACGATAGGAGAAGACGGAGTTTTTGCCCCAGGGGAAAGGATTTTGCACTGAACATGAGATCTGCACCTCTGTGCTGGGTCTGCTTTGTGTCATCTCTTAGCATCCTGGGCTGCCTGGGATTGTGAATGCGCCGTTTTCACTGGTTTCATTGTTTTCAGACATGCACCCATATTTCATATGTTCTCACACATCTGGTTTCCCATCTCTGCATTAGATACCCTTGTTTTCAAGGGCGTGCGCACACACACGCATGCACACACACACACACACACACACACACTCTTCATATTTTCTTACACATCCGGTTCCCCATCCCTGTGCATCCTTCTCTACCCAATAGCAGTATTTGTCACCTTCGGCCAGCAAGTGGAATTTTGATTGGGGTGTGAGGGCTGGGTTTTTGGTGTGAACTTCTGAGGTTGGGTTACAGATGCTGAAACCCAGTGTGTGTGTTGGAGGGGGTTGGATGGGTGGTCAAATCCTGGATGTGAGTGGGTGTGGCGGCTCATTCTATTTCCTGTGGGACCTCAACCTCAGTCAGTCTGACATGGACCAGTTCACCACAGCAGGAAGGGGCTCACTTGGGGCGTGTGTTCTGGAAACAGGGTGTGTTAGTCTGGGTAGACTGGAGAAACAAATTCATAGACACTCATATGTATAAGAGAGAATTTTATATCAAAGAGTAATTGTACATTAAGAAAACATCCCAGCCCAGTCCACATCAATCCGTAAGTCCGATATTAGTCCATATATCCAATACCAGTCTATAAATTCCTCTTCCGGCTCATGCAACACATGCAATGATGCTGAGTGCAGGAAGACCACAGAGCAGTGGGTGGAAAGTCTTGTGGATCTAGTGGTGGTGGAAGCATGTCAGTGCTGGCAGGGGTCTCTACGTGGCTCCTCCAGCTCCACGGCTCTAGTGTAGCTCCATGTGGCTTGTCAACAGGAATGTCTCACAGGGACTGAGCATGTGTCCCGCCTCCAGCGAGCTAGTTATCTCCTTCGTGCCTCCAAATGAGGTCATCAAACTGCAACCTGACTGACAGGCTAGACTTCACCCATCTACCAATTGACACCAGATGATGTCACTACCACACAGGGTGATGGGGCAGGGCCAGGAATCTAGGCCCAGGGATGGTGTGTCTGGGTGAGCACAGGGTGGGGTTGAATGGGGCAGGTGGGAATAGAGGTGGGAGGGTGGTCTGATTAGAGCCAGGCTAGGTATCGATTGTGGCAGAAGAAGGCTGAAGGCCACTTATCCAAATGGAGGCATGGCTAATGGGGTCTCGGTGCTGTCAACAAGGTGTGGGCTGACCCAGCACTCAGAGCTGGGCAGTGAGGCAAACAAGGCCAAGGGAGTCAGAGTGTGAACCTTGAGGACACCGGTTCGTGACTCAAACCCAACCCAGTTGAATCCACTTCCATGGAGTCATTTCTATTCTATCCTACAGGGTAGAGTAGAACTGGTCCTTAAGGTTTCCAACTCTCTAAGTCTTTCTGGGAACAGATGGCCTCATCTTCTTCCCATGGAGTGATTGGTTGGTTTGAACCACAGACCTTACACTTAGCAGCCCGTTGCCTAACCCCT
Source organism: Tenrec ecaudatus (assembly GCF_050624435.1). Classification (NCBI taxonomy): domain Eukaryota; kingdom Metazoa; phylum Chordata; class Mammalia; order Afrosoricida; family Tenrecidae; genus Tenrec; species Tenrec ecaudatus. The sequence goes on from NC_134537.1 coordinate 164,440,607, forward strand.
GTACCACCAGGCTTCCTTCCAGGACGAAGGAGGGCTCCATATCAAGTTGCTGGGGGTGAGTGTGGAGCAAGCACAGTATCCCGAAGGAAATGTGCACTGGCCTCCCTCCGTCTACACTTCAAAGGTGCAGCTATACACGTGGGGGGAGAAGTGCACAGAAGCTGTCAGTGGTGGTCCTCTTTGTGACAGCAACATTGAAGCAATCAATGTCCATCAGTAAGGATGCAGCTTTGAGAGGCTGTGCTCAGGTAGCACAACCCTCTGGGGCTAATGAGGAGTGTGAGACAGGCTAGCCGCTGCACTGCTAAGTAAGAGCTCAGTGGATGGTATATACCCACCCGAATTCAAACAAAAACTACCAGTGGTCCTTGGGGACACTATCAAATAGGACGAGTTTGCTGGCAAGGAGCAGAAAACCTGGCTAACATGCGATCAGCACACAGCTTTATTTCCTCAGGTCACATCTCGCCTGGAAGTCGACAGTTGCTGGTGGTGGTGATTTAGCTGCTTAACAACATTGTCAAGGCTTTGATTTTGTTCTAGTTTATTATTCTTAAACTATGTTGGTATTTTATCGTTACATGAGGGGACTTGAAAAAACACTCATGGGAAAATGGGATGAAGAGATAATCAAGTTTTCCAGCGATCATTTTGAAGCGCCCCCCCCCCCTTATTACCTCACAGCCCCAAGATGGCGCAGCTGCAAGCACCACAGTAAATTACAAGGCACCAGAAGGGTGCCAGTCAATGCCCACGCCAATGCAATCATCCTTTCTTTTATGAAGTCTGGAAAGGAAGGACTTCCCAGGCCACCTGCCTCTATAGCCTCACTCAGGAGACAGATTCTGACACTTCGTTGGCCGGGTCAGGGCGCACACTCATCCCTAGCAGGCAGGGAGACTGTGACAGTCACTACAGGAAGGACATAGGGCTCATGAGATCATGGCATCGGTCAAACACTAGTGTTCGCACACGCCTGCGAAGGCACTGTTGGGCAGGGTGTGCGGGAGGTGTCTGAGAGTAATTATTTCTGTTGGACAGGATGTGGCCCTGAGGTGAGAGAGGCTGGTGTCTTCACTCTATAGCCCTCTGCACCCTGATGGTGTAACACGACGTGCAGCGCTGGCCTTCGCAAGAAAGTGTCCAAAGTTTGTTGAGGTTGCTGCCTTTGAATCATCCCCCGACTTGGATGGATTGGGTCACTGTGGTCCCTGCTCTTCCTGGTGGAGCTCAGAGTAGATCACTAAGGCTTTCTGGGAGCTTCACCGGAGCCTGTGCAGCAATTCATGCCAACACACAGACCTCTTCCTGGAGGGACGAGGGGCAGCCCTTGCCTGAGTTGTGTTGACCTAGAGTCAAATCAGTCTTCCCACCTGGAAGGTGGACGTTCTTGCACCAAACCACCACAAATGACATTATTATTTATTATTATTAAAAACCGAAGCATCGTCAGCCAAAGGGTATCCAGTGTGACAAACTGACAAGAGTTGACTAAGATCCAGTCTGAGGCACCTACTAGCAAGGGGAAGGGGCTTCGAAGAGGCTTCTCTGGCCAGAGCCACGAGTGAGCGGGCAGCAAGTTTGCATAACCTGGATGGACGGCTGATGAGTCCAAGGAAGACCACCCATCCGCTCTGCCCTCTGGGTCTGCCTGAAAGCCTGGGCAGGGGCTGGGATTGTGGGTGGGGCTTAGCCTGGGACAGGAGGATGCGGAGGGCAGGGTACTGGGGAGAGCCTGGTACCTGGATCTTTCAAACATTCCTTTATTGTGTCCTCGTATTCTAAAGCAGCAGATTCCACTTTTGGGAGACTTTAAAGACAAAAAATTTGTTTTCTCACAGTTCAGAGGCGCTCAAAGTCCAAATTAGGTCCTGCCTGGGAGGTTTCCTTGATCCTGGGGTGTCCCAGGGCTCGTAGATACTCTGGCATGCTGCCTGTCTTTCCCTGCTGTGCGTCTCTGTGTCGCGTCGACTGCTTCACAACCCAGAAGGCATGAGGGTTAAGACTTCCCCTCGTCTGATATGGCCTAACACACAGCGAAAGAAAACCCCATTGCCAAATGGGGTCATGCTTACCAACACAAGGGCGGGATTTCAACACGTATGTTAGGGAGGCAGAGCCAATGCACAACAGTGAGCCGCACCCCCTTCCAGAAGGTGGTGTGGAAACCAGCTCCCCAGAAATGTCCTTCCTTGCTCTGGCAGTGAGACTGGCACAGGTCTACAATTCTGCCAACTCACTGGCCACGTGAGCTCGACGACACAGCCCGAAGTGAAAATAGGAAGATGATCTGAAATTCATTTTTGAATCAGATGACTGTGATGGATTAGGAGGAGGTTGGGAGCATGTGATTTTGCTTTTCCAAAGGGTGACCTCACTGATGGTGGGTGGGAGGGTCAGCTACGCCATCCCGTTTGAGGATGGAGGCCAAAGAGGAAGAGACACCAGTCATCCAGGCCACTGTCCCCACTTCAGACCCAGCACAGGACTTACCACCGTGAAAAGGACCTGGATGGGTTTGCCCCCAAACCCTTAGCTGCAGGTCAGCCTGCAGACAGAGCTTCCAATTTTTCCGACCCAAGCGCAGAGTCAACCGAGTCATTCCAGAGGGCCCAGCAGTGCAAAAGGACGCTGCTTGTCTAAAGCGTCAACAATGATGCATCAGGAAGCTTTGGCCCTGAGACAGTTCTGGTTGGCGTGGGTCAGCGATGGAAAGCAATCAGCCCCACTGCTCCGCACCCCCCCCCCCCCAGGTTGCAGCATGGATTGCCGCAGGCGTCTGCTCTGCAGTGCTGCTGTATTTGGATCTGGGACCCAAGACACCCCCACCCACTGTCACCCCATTTGTTAAATGAGGGTGTGTGATAAGCCCGAAGGTGCCTTCCAGTGTTGGATTTAATTCTCACTGTATGTTTTAGCTCTCACTTTGGATCCTGCAATGGTTCAAGTCTTATAAATACCTCTGTGAAAAGCAGCTCTTTGTTCTCGAGCTGCCAGACTTTAAGTGCACTTCACTGGGGGCTCTCTGGGAACCCGGGAAGATCAAAGCTAATTGGGAGGAAGAAACTCTGTGGAGAGATTGCCAAAGTGCTGGCAGGACAAGAGGGCCACTCTGGTCTGTCTCCCCAGGAGGAGCCTCCTTTTGTGGGGCAGGAAACTGAGTCCCAGCAAACACCACCGCCTCGCCTCGGGGGGCGATGCTCTGGGATCCAGTGACGAGGGGCGGTCTGGGAGCCCACGCATCGGTCCCTGGCAGGGCGCCCTCTGATGGCTATGGCCGCAGTAAAGGAAACGGTTCACATGGACGTCTACAATGGAGATGGGGTGGGGCCTTGCAGGTGCAGAAGGGGCTCCTGCTTGTACACCCGTGGCCTCCAGGGAGATGCTGGGAAACCTTTAACCATCCTCTCTCTGAAGAACCAAAAAGCCCTGGTTCATACCCTATGCCCATTTCCATGGTGTGCATACTTCCAAAGTGGCTGATTTCAAGCCACCAATGGCACATGGGAAGGGACACACAGGGGCTGCATTCAGCACATGATGGGCTCAGGCCACGCACGCAGCTCGGCCTCTGCGTACAGTCCCCCACTATTCGTGAGAGAAATGGTACCCAGGTAGCGACTGCGCAGCCTCCCGCCCTATAGCCCTGAATCTGAGCTTGGTCTTCAGAGACCCGAGGGTCCAGCAGCCTGTTTCCCCTGGTGCACCCAGGGAAAGGTGGCCGTGCTCAGAAACCGCCTGCTGGATGTCCAGTTTCCCTGGAAGGGGTGGAGGGTGGGGGTGATGGGCACATGAGCTCTCTCCGATCCTAGTGCCCAGACGGTGCACTAGGCGAAGTGCTTCAGAGGCCTGATCTCACTTAACCCTTGTAAAAACCCCACGGGGTAGCCATTGGTCTCAGCATCTCTGCAGGCGAGGACCCAGCTGAGAGCGGGCCCACTGTCTGTGTGCTGAAGGCCAGGCGCCAGGCTCCCTCCTGCCGCCTCACCTGTGCCTCTGCTTCCTCTCCACCTCGATCCAGGTTCTGCACCCACAGTTCTGAACAGACTCTTTCTTCCTGCACAGACACCTGGGAGGGGAAGGGGGTGTTGGGGGCAGGGGGTGCAGGGTAACCTTGACAAAGTGGTCACAGGTGCAGTCGGGTTTCTGTTTGCTCCTTGATGCTCAAGTGTTTCCTCTGATCACCCTCACAAGGGGCAGCCGTGTGGTGTGGGGTTTTTACTGTTCCCGGGGGGCTCCTGGGGCCCTGGCTGCGGAGCTGGGCAGGAGTTCTGGAAGAAGCAAGGGTCTGGGGAGGGCTAGGAGAACTGGGGCCATGGTACCAACAGGGCCACAGTGAAGAGCATTGGGATAGATGGTGAGGGGCAGGAGGGAAGAGGAGGAGGAGGGTGAGGGGTAGGAGACAGGAGGAGAAGGATGATGGAGAGGAGACAGGAGGAGGAGGAGGAGCAAGGAGGAGCAGGAGCACGAGACAGGGGGAGGAGGAGACAGAAGGAGGAGCATGGGGAGAGGCAGGAGGCCAGGCAGAGCCTGTGCTTGCTGGTCCCGAGACACTGAGGGAGCTTCTCTGTGCCCGGAGCTTCCTTTGTGTTGAGACATTGCCCCTGAGATATTTGCAATGTAAAAGGGGCGGTCCTCTGGGGCGCAGGGGAATCTCACCTTCAGACCAAGAGTCTATTTAGCGACAGGAAATGAACCCTCGCCTCTGGGTTTACAGCAGGTGTTCTCATGTTTGCGAGCCACCCCCGGATTCGAACCAATGCTGCAGAGCGATTGAGAAGAAATCCGGCACGTGGCCTGGCCTCCGGTTCCCCTTTCTGCCTGTCGTCTGGGCTCCGTGCTGCTTGGGCTTCCCTGGAGCTGCCTGGTAGGGACAGGCCTGATAGCCGGAGGCTGGATGTGGTCTGCCGGGCCCTGATTAGTAAGCCCGTGTGGGTGAGCGCCCAGGCCTCCAGTTTGCATGTTGTCAGCATCAGCCTCCGTGAATCCTCGAACCAGCACGCATTGCCTGCTGGCTCTCAAGGACTGATCGCAGCCTTAGCAGCCGCCTGACCTTTAGCTCATGGAACTGGCTGAGTGTCAGGACACTCGCCTGCAAAATGGGGTGGAAACTGTGTCTCTCGCAGGATGGGGCTGACGTGAGAGCAGGCCCACGCGCACATGCCTCCCTGCCCTCCGAAGGTCCCTCTCATTTTTATGGTAAGACTGTGCCGAGACCAGGTGCTGGGGGATCCCAGGATTCACCAGGGTGCTGACTCTAGCTGCGTTGATGAGATTAAAACCGGCTCTCGGTCAGCTATAGGGGGAATCAGACTGCTGCGGACCGAAATCGCCAGTTCCCTCCAGACGCAGTTGGCGGCTCCGCTCCACTCATCCATAGCGGCTAGTGCACAGCCCCTGTCCCCGAGCGGAAGCAGGCACACAGGGGGCGAAGACAGAGGATAAATCTCCCCCGCTGGGGGAAACGCAAAGGACCCCCACGTGGCAGCAGAGCGCTCAGACGGTCAGGAGGCAGTGTTTACGACCCGCTCCATCCACACGCATGCTCCCATGACCAGCTGTGTGGAGCTCGTGAACCACCTGGAGAGACTCATTGGCGCACCCAATAGAAACAACACCTGTGCATTCATGTGATGCTGGCGGTGGGTCCACGGGAGGATGCTTGTCTTCCATGTGGGAGACCCAGGCTTGATCCCTGGTCAGCACACACCCAATGCAGCCAACCGCCTGTCAGTCAGTGAAGGCTCACCTTAGCAGCCCCAGCCGAGCTTCCGGACAGTCCGTATTCGGGATCATTGAGTCCGTTCCAGCGTGGGCCACAGCAGGGAATGCGTCCTCTCGATTCTCCCTAATTCGGAGCCAGCTGCTGGAGTCAGCGTGCTAATCCTTCCTGGAGATCAGTGGTTCTCAGCCTTCCTCACGCCACGACCCTTTCACACCGTTCCTCAGGTGGTGGTGACCCCGATCATAACATTATTTTCGTTGCTACTTCATCACTGTCATTTTGTTACTGTTATGAATCGAGCCACCCCTTTAAAAGGTCCTTTGACCCCCCCCCCCAAAGGGGTTGTGACCCACAGATTGAGAACTGTTGTGGTAGAGGCTCTTTTTTTTTTGGTCATCCTTCCACTTTGCCAAGCATGACAGATTCCTTCTCCAGGGACTGGTCTCTCCTCTCTAGCTCCTGCAACTCAGTTGCTGGCTGAGTTCTGCTTTTGAAGACTGGCTCTCCTCTCAGACAGTCTTGGACAGAGCTGGCCTGGGCACAGCGCCCCATTCTCAGAGAGCCAGCCTGGCTCCATCCAGCCGTGACAGCCATGCCGATGCATTCCTGCTCGAAGGGCATGTGGACATCTGAAACACGGGGAGCCACCTCGGCATACTCACTGCCCCGATTGGGAGACAGAAATCACGCGATGGCTGGGCTGCTTTGCCGGTTCAGGTTCCCCCAGATGTTAGCATGAAGGCAGAGAACTTAGTGCCATTTATTGGGGAGCCGTTTTCAGGGAGACTAGTTAGAAGCCAGACAGAGAATGGGGGTGGTGGGAGCTAATACAAGGTCCACCCTCAAGCCAGCACTGGGCTGCTAACTGCAGAACTGGTAGCTCAGACCCACTAGCAGATGTGCGGGAGAAAGATGAGGCGGTCTGCCCATCCAGGTCCACAGCTCAGAAACCCCGCACAGGCTGGCTGTGAGTTGGAATCGCCTCAGTGGCAGTGGTGGTGGGGTGGTGGTGGTGGTGGGGTGGTGTGCGTGTGTGTTGGCTTCTCAAGCCAGCTACCGCTGTGAGCATGGAGCTGGGCCTGGCGGAGGACTTGTGGGAACCAGGGCCGAGCATGCTTGAGCCATCCTGGCTGGAGGCGAGGGAAATGGGATTTGTATTCACGGGCTCCCTGCCTGTCCACTGCTGGGGAGGCTCCCGGGCACTAGGTCCCAGCATCCATCTTTGCCCGGTGTGCTTACAGCCGAGGAAGGTCCTGTGCAGAACACGCCGGGTGCCCAGGGAGCAGCGTCCAGTGTAGAGGGGATGCAGTTGGGTGCCAGCAGTACCCCCAACCCCACCGCTGCCACAGCAGGACACAAAGGTGCCCTCAGCACCCGCCTGTGGGCAGCAAAGCAGATGAATTCACCGGGGAACGTTCCGTGCACGTAAGGAAAGCACTGAACACACATTTATTGCTTCTCTCCAGTATGCTGCCTTGCCTGGCTTCATATTACGTGTGGAATATGATACAGGGTGAATTAGATGGAACAGCTAATTGGTTTCTTGCTTATTTCCCAGCTCTGCAGCTTTCTTGTCCCAGAGTCAGTCACATTTGTGCCTCACTCCGTCAAGAGAGCGAGACTGGCATGGAAAATTGAGCGGCGTCCCTCTGCAGTCCAGCTGAAGCTCACGTCCAGGGCACTGGGCAGCAGCAGCGGGACTGCTGGTGAGCAGGCGGCAGCAGTGTGACCCCTGGGGTCTCCTATGGCAGGCACGGCTTTTGGGAAGTGAGGAAAGCGCTGCTTCTCTGTGAGAAGCAGATGCCAGCCAAGAGAGCCCTGCGTGCATGCGTGTGTGTGCGTGCATGTGTGTGTGTGTGGCGGGGGGGGGGGCGGCAGGGTGGTGCTAGGGCAGCGATGGGTCACTCAGCGGCGAGGGCACTTAGCCAGGTGAGAGGACCCTGATATTGAGCAGGTGAGGCTGAGCAAGGTGCACCTTCATCCGAGTCTGCCCTGGTCTCTGAGCTTTTCACATTAGGCTTCAGGGCAGACAGGTGAGACTTAGAGAAGGGAACCAAGGAGGGGGAGCCCGCCTCTCCCGCTGGGCAGACCTTACAGGCGCTCTGCAGCGGTGCAGAGGAAGAGGGTCCCCGGATGGAGTCAGAGGACAGGCAAGCACGGAGCCGCTGGAAGGAGTGGCCTGTGCTGGTGGCTGTGGAATCCGGCTGAGCGTTCCATGTTTGCAGGGGCGGGGGTCGGGAGGGGGGGGGTCACTGAAACACAGCAAAGCGTCCAGAGGTTCCCATTAGACCTAAATGTTATGCCCTCTAGGAAAATAATGTACGCTCTTCAGCCCTCAGTGTTACCGTCTATAAGTGGGGCTCACAGTGGTTGGCTCATAGAAGGGCAGGAGGAAGTATTCGCGTAAATGAAGTATTTATGCAAAGTGCCAGCCTCTTGCCTGACAGACAGAGGCCTTTGAAAACAGAGAGTCGGGTTGTTATGAATAAAGAGCAGCCATTTGGGATAGCGAATTGTGCTTCCTTTAGAGGGCTGTCTGAGTTGTTTTTTTTAAATCTTTTACAACCTACTGTACTGAGCTAAAGAGACAACTAAATTCCTGTTTACATCTAACCCTAAACCCTCCTACTCTAACCGTGCCACCGCCTTGAAAGACATCGATTTATGCTCTCGGCTGTCACTGTTCATATGTTTAAAAGCAGCTCGCACTTTTTAAGAGTGATCATGCTAGCGCACATAGGAGTTTAGCAATTGCGCCGACTGCCCCAACCGTCTATTTGAATTGCGTTGTGCAAATAAGATGTTATCTTAAATGAGCTCCTAATATAACCCAGTAATCACTATACTGCTTTTTGGTGAAATCATGGTGCTGTTATTGAATGTAGCCATTGAAGCTAAAAGATTGAATGTTGGTACACGTGCCAGCTATGTGCAGTTGCTGACCTCCTGGCTGGGAGGAGCTGGGCAGAGCTGGGTTAGCAGCCAGGAGGTGGATGGGCCGGGATTCCTGGGGCCCAGGGATGGCACCTGCCCGGGTAGAGTCTGGCCTATCAGAAGCCTCATTGGAAGGAAGGAAAGTGGCTATAAATATTGTGCAGCCTGTGAGTTCCAGGACCACAGGCCAGGAACGATGTCAGCTAGGTGCCCAGGTCCTCTGCGTACCTCCGGTCCCACTTGCCTCCTCTGCTAACCTTTATGAGTCGGGTTGAAGGAGGAGGAGCGGCTTGGGCAGTGGGTTCCTTTGATGGCCGAGAAGACTGAGTGTGGTGCTCACAGCTCCATGTGGGGCTTCCAGTCCATCCTCAGGTCTCTTCAAAGAAACAGGAAAGGAGCGCCAGGGGGAAATGGAGGCTTTAAAAAGAAAACTTTCTCTCCTCTCCTCTCCCTGCCTCCTCTTCGTGCCTCTCCCCTTTCCATGGAAGCATTGAGCTCAGAAAAAGAAAACAAGAGACACACTATACAAGCATGCTAGAGAGCCAACAACACAAAACTGTAAGGAGAATTTTGGAAATCCACTAGTGTGAAGGCAGAGCCAGTGCCCGTCAGAGAGCCCATCGCAGGGTGAATGCAGTGCAGACCTCTGGACCATACACAGGGTTTGGGGACCGCCTTAAATGTGGACCTGCACACTCTCCATAGTGCTGTTTGTTTGAATCAGGTGTGTCTCATGGTAGGTTAGACTGGCTGACTGGAGAAATAAATTCAGGGACATTCAAGTATGAATAAGAAAGAGCTTTACATCAAAGAGTCATTGTATATCAAGAAAACATCTCAGCCCAGTCCAGATCAAGTCCGTAAGTCTGATATTAGCCCAAAAGTCTGATGCTAGTCCATAAATCTAAATCCCTCTTCAGATTCATGCAGCCACACACAGTGATGCAGAATGCAGGGAGATCACGGGTTGGTGGGTGAGAAGTGGTTCCAATGGTGGTGGAAGGATTACAGGGCTGGTGTAGGTCTCCGCCCTCCTGGCTCACTCAGGTCTCCATATGGCTCCACATGGCTTGTCCACAGGAAGGTGAAGCAGAGAATGTGTGGGAGAAAGAGAGGACATTTTCTGAATCCTCATGAGAAGGCCACGCCCACAGGAGGCATCATCAAGCCATGACCTGATTGACAGGCTAGACTCCACCCCTTCACTCTGTTAATCAGGTTGACATGAAATTATGTAACTTCCACACGTGGTGACCTTAGGTGTGCAGAGTAGAACTGCTTCCCATATTAATGACATTAATATGCAAGCCCATCTCCTGGTATGAGGAAGATGTTGCTGTTGCCCACTGCTGCAGGGTTCCCTGCCAATCCCCTGGGAACAGCTGGTCGCTGGATGGTAACTGCATCGAGGTCAAGATGCTTTCGCGTCTCCAAAGCCAACGCTCTTCTGCAAGTGGTACCCTGCTCCGGAACAGCCATGAGAACACGGCTGCGGCAGCACACACCACCGCCTGAAGGTGGGTGCGAGAAGAGGTCTCAGCCACAGGGAAGAAACACTCAGCTCTGGCCTCTGACCTCGCTTGCTGTGAGAGCTGGGCAGTCACCGGGTCCCTCCCGAGGCTTCGCCATCTCATCTGTCAGAGAACAGCTCGGATGAGAACTGCACACCTTGCCGAGGGGAAAGGACCCTGAATAGAGAAGCAGACTCAGGGACTCTGTATCCATGGCTGCAGTTGGTAAGAGCTGGACGAGTGAGGTTGGGTCTTCCAAAGTTCTCCAGCCTGCAGCCTTAGTTTGGACAGTTGGCCCTTCAGCCTCCAGGAAACCAACTCTGCTGCCTTCATGCCTCACCATCCCCCCTGTCCCCACCCCGGCCAAGCAGGCACCTTCTGTGAGTCCAAAGCGTCCCAGCTTTCTGCTAGAATATGTCCAAGATGAAGGTCAGCGTGGCAGCAGGACGGCGCTAGCTGCTTCTTGGGCGGTGCAGAAGGAGCGAGACGCAGTGGGACCACTCTCACCGTGGCCAGAAGCTGGCCAAAAGGCAGAGACCAGCAATGACGCTGCTTCCCTGGTTCCTAGCGACAGATGGACAAGGAACTACCTTCCGTGGATGTCCGCTTACAGTGAGCGCCAGGGCTTCCAGACTGGGGTCTTTTGGAAGCAGCTTACCAGGCAGACTGCACCCTGAGGTGCCTCTGGTGCACTTGAAAGCTCACCTTTCGGGAGCAGTCCAGGGATTAGCCATCTGCAGCACGGGCAACATCCTCCAGCCCAGGTTCTTCACCGGACAGCCGGAGTGCGGAGACCTGGAGAGGGGCAATGACTTGCCCCAAGGAGAGCTGACCCGAGTGTGTTCATCTCTGCCCCTCCAGGACCTCTGACCCCGAGGAGCAGTGGAAAGAGCCAGAAGCTTCACTAGGCTCAGAAAAGAGCCTGTGGGCCAGGCACCGGATGACCAGTTCCGGGTTGAAACCCACCAGCCTCTCCCAGGGAGAAAGAGGAGGCTGTCTGCGCTCAGGCAGAGTGTTAGAGTCTCAGAAATCTCACGCAGGGAAGGGACTCCGTGGCTGGGGCTTTGGGATTTCTCTGTGGCTGCTGTGAGATTCAGAAGCAGCCGATGAATACAAAACCGCATATGCAGACTCAGAAGTCTTCTCCGAAGGAAATGGCTTCTCTTTGTGTGGGTTCCTTCTGTCTTTGTTCTGTCTTGTTGTCTGGAGTCGTTATTAGACACAGTTCCACGGTGTCATGCTCCCATTGTGTGAGAACGACTGTGGGTCAGAGGAAGTGGCAACATGCTTACTTATCTCAACTCAGCTGAAAAGTGCCCTCATCGCCGCACGGTGGGTGCTCTACGGAGAACTGCCGTGCCAGTTACAGGGGCACTTTCTGTAGGTGCCGCCAAGGGGAGGGCCAGGGGAACAGGGTTGGCCGGGAGCTGTCACATTCTGAGGACAGAGCCGGAGGCAGAGGGGGAAGAGAAGGCGATCCCATGGCTCCAAATGTCCAAGCCGAGCCCCTGCTCCACGAGGCATCTGCCCGGTGGCTGCAGTCACATTGATGCAGATGATGCACACACGATGCCGCTTTCTCTTTGCAAACCAAGCAGCCTCCACGGCTTAGTTTGTTGTGTGTCTTACACGTATGCATTTATTGTGTACACTGGTGCATTATTTGTGAAAATGTGATGATTTTAACAAACAAGGATGTACACCATTAAATCCCTACTGTGAGGGACCCTAGCGGCGCAGTGGTTATGCGTTGGGCTACAGACCTGGAGGTTAGCAGTTCAAAACCTCCTGGGGCTTTCTCCTCCTGGGAAGAGTCAGTCTCAGAAACTGTTGGGGCAGGTCTACTCTGACCTATAGGGTTTCTATGAGTCTGCATGGCCCTGGCAGTGGTGAGTGAGTGAGTGTGTATATGTGTGTGTGTGTGTGTGTGTGTGTGTGTGTGTGGTCTGTACATGACCTCTGCTATGTCTACAGCACTCTGCCAGGAAGGTCCACCCTGCATTCCTTAGCAGGGGCAGTGGCAGGGCAGAGGGGCTTGGAGTCCCATGTGCTCAAGTGCACACACTAGGAAAGTTCCGAGCTGAGGTTCAAATCCAGGTTGGTCTGACTGCCAACCTGAGCCCTTCACCTGTGACCACTGACCTCCCTCAGGGACATTTAAGGAGCACTGGTAGGGTAGTGGGTATGAGTGGGGCTGTTACCCACAAGTTTGGTGGTTCAAACCCATCAGCTGCTCTTGTAATGATTCGGTCTCAGAAACCTGCAGGAGGAGGTCTAACCCGGCCCTTTAGGGGGCTGCGCATTGGAATCAACTTGATGGCAGTGAGTTTTTGTTTTGATTTTTTTTTGAGTGGCATTTGCTGGATGCCTGTGACCTGCCAAGCACTGGGCCGTACAGCAGAGACCTGGAGAGGAAGCTGACATGGTCTCTGACTTGAGAGTCACTGGTGTGGAACTGGTGGGACATGTACAGAGGCCGGGCGTGGCTGTTACACTTGAGGTCACCTTGAGCCGGCCAGTGCACCAGCAAGCTACCGTCCACCCCACTCGCCTGGGACTCCTCAGAGGGAAACTCTAAGGTTTGCGCACCGCCATGGTCTTGTTACTCGTGGCTTCAAATGCACTGTTTGGGGAAGCAGTACGCCACGAAGCACTTGGAAGCGACTTTGTCCTCTCCCCCGCTGGTTTGATGTGTGAAGGTCAAAACCATTCTAGGCAAGTGTGTTCCCAGAGTGTCAGAGGGAGATGAAGAAACAGTTCAACTGAGGGCCATGGTTGGACAGGAAGGGAAGAAAAAAAATAGAAAATTCTAGTTACTTCTAGAAAATTCTAGTTACTTCTAGAAAATTCTAGTTACTTCTCTTTCCCTTCCTCCCTCTTCTCTCCATTCACTCCCCCCCTCTTCATTCTTAGGTCCCAGCAGCCAACACACTTACTTGGTGCTGAGGAGACACATTGTCTGTGCTCTCGTGCGGCACCCTGGAGGCCTTGTATGTTGCTATCTGGGGTGCTGACCTCAAGATCGGTGGATCCAACTCCCCAGGTGTGCCTCGGGAGAAAGAGGAGCCTTTCTGCCCCGTCAAGATCCACAGTCTCTGTCCCGCAGGGCCCTGTGGGTTTCTGAGACTGCAACGCTTTAAGGGAGTGGGAAGTCTCATCTTTCTCCCCAGGAGTGGCTGGTAGTTTCGAACTGTGGACCTTGTGGTCAGCAGTCCAACTGCTGACTGCTACGACATAGGGCTCCATCCTAAAGGCCATGGGGGTGGGGTGGGTGGTGTGTGTCACACCGAGTCCACTTTAATGGACATGCCTAGAAAACAACCACTGTCTGGGGACCCATTTGGAGCGGTCTTTCTCTAGTATACTGAAGCAGGGCACGAGGACTGAGTTGGTGAGGCTGACCCCTTGGCACAGAGAGGGCCCACCGACCTGGGATCATGTGTTAGTCTGGGTAGACTAGAGAAACAAATCTATGGACACACATAAGTGTATAAGAAAGAAATTTATATACAAGAACAATTAAACATTGAGAAAACATCCCAGCCCAGTCCAGATCAAGTCCATAAATCCTATATTAGCCCATATGTCTGATACCAATGCAGGACGATCACAAGCCAGTGGGTAGAAGGTCTTTGGGTCCAGTGTAAGCATCTCAGTGCTGTCAGGGGTCTCTCTGTGGCTTCTCCGGCTTCTGAGGTCTGGTTGGGTCCATGTAGCTTGTCTTCTGCATTGTCTCCCAGGGAATAGCAGAGAGAGAGAGAGGCCCCCTCTGCCTCCAAGGAGGAAGTACCGGATTTCCCAGAATTCTCAGAAGACCATGCCCACAGAAGTCTCATTGGCTAGCTCCAGATTGACAGCCTAGACTCCACCTCTATATTCTGAATCCTTAAATTGACACCAGGTGAGGTGACGGCCACAACACTGCCCATGTCTGTGGACACCACTGTCACCGCCCATGTCTGTAAATACCTATCGCTGCCCATGTCTGTGAACACCCGATCACTGCTCATGTCTGTGAACACCACTGTCACTGCCCATGTCTGTGGACAGCCGATTACTGCTCATGTCTGTGGACACCACTGTCACTGCCTACGTCTGCGGACACCTGATCACTGCTCATGTCTGTGAATAGCCGATCACTGCCCATGTCTGTGGACACCACTATCACTGCCCATATCTGTGGACACCACTGTCACTGTCCATGTCTGTGGACACCCGATCACTGCTCATGTCTATGGACACCCGATCACTGTCCATGTTGTGGACAACATTGTCACTGCCCATGACTGTGGACACCCGATCACTGTCCATGTTGTGGACAACATTGTCACTGCCCATGACTGTGGACACCACTGTCACTGTCCATGACAGTGGACACCTGAAGGATTCTGACTTTGGCCATTTGCAGGGTGGATGGCATCAGGGTCTAGTGCTTGGCTAGACCTTTCGTCAAATGCTGGCAGGCTTCCAAACTGAGCTGGAGCAGCTCCGTGGCCCATGTGCCCCCTGTCTGGTAAAGGCTTCACTGTGCTGAAGACATGGTTAGGAATCTGCCCCAATAAACAAGGGGCCAGTGCATGCAGTGGGTGGCGCGTGCAGGCATGGGTTGGGATCCCTGGCCAGAGTTGGGACAGGGATTGGTGAGGTCTGGCCCTGTCATTCAGGTCCCAGTCAACAACACCCAACAAGAAGATATTTATTGAGCAACTATTACTTAATATGTACAGTTGCTATGAGTCAGCAGTAAGGCTTTATTTATTTTACTTGATAGGTCTACAACAGAAAGTTAAAACTCTAAACAGTTCACAGGTGACCAAGAGAAATAAAATTATTTATTATTCTAATAAAAACCCACTGCCGTCCCACCAATTGCAACTCACAGTGGCCTGATGGGACAGAGAAGAACTGCCATTTGGGCTTTGAGACTGAAACTCTCGATGTGAGCCGGCAGTCTCACCTTGACCCTCCCTCATCCTCCGAGACGCAGGTGGGTTCAGACTGCCCACCTTGCAAGGAGCAACCTACACTTAACCCACAGCATCCCGAGGATCCTATAGGATGGCAACAGAACACAGCCGGTCCCTAAGGCATAGAGCTGAGGCTACGGGCTACAGTTTCTCACTGGTTGAGGCCGGGAGAGAGAACTAACCCTGGAGGGAAGACGGCACCGAGCAGGCACTTAGCGAGAACACAGGGGTGCAGGACGGGGTTAAGGCCGGGAAGGCTCTTCTGGGAGGAAGGAACCACCTACCCAAAGCACAGGAAACGGAAGTTGGGTGGGCGTCTAAGGAGAGCACCAGGAGATGAATCCACCAAGGGGCTAACTCATGGAAGTCTTTGAATGGAAACCGTGGAAGTGCCTTTCACACTGAGGAGGTACTGGCCGCCGTTGTGGGGTCTCTGGGCACCACGGTCTAATGACCCTCTTTGTTGCCCATAAGGCTGGGCTCAGGGCTCAGGGCTCAGGGCTGTTGGGCTGGGTCACTCCTCAGCTCAACCACCCCTGCCGGGTTTCCACTGTGTGGGGGCTGTTGACTGTCTCTGCTGTCCCCACCGCTCTGATGGAGAGGTGCAGGGGCTGTCACAGTGTGACAGTTTTCTTTCTATTCTTCCTGGGGAAAGTACCTTCTTCCTGGCGTTCTAGTCAGAAGGGTAGAGCTGTGTGCGCAGAGCAAGGTTCCGCCAGGAGGAGAGGGAGACATTCCCCCGGGGGGTGGGGGTGGGGGGGTGTGAGGAGGTGGGTAGAGGGGGCAGTGGGGACCTGTGGCTGCGCTCCTCGTCCACCCTACCCCTGCTGGGGAGAAGCAGCACTGCTGCCTCTGCAGTTACACCGCACGTGCAGGAGAAGCAGAGTGGAGGGAGCTCTTTCAGCTGGGCACGGCCACCTGCTCTAACCTGGCTTGCCGGATCCGTGCTGAACGGAGGGAGCAGGGAGAGACGGGGTTACAATGGTCCTGCCAGGGCCCAGCACGTGCTGCTCCACCCTTGTCCCAGTCCCTTCCCAGTGCCCCCATCTCGGCCCGCCCCGGAAAGGTGGAAGGAGCAGTCCCTCTGGGTGGCACTTGCCAGAAGGACGGCTGTACTGGCCCACTGAGGACATTGTTCATGATGACGCGCCTGTCAGAATACTGGTCCTGTAGCCCTGCCAAGCTTTCTGCCTTATCGATCCACCAAGCGCTCCTTGGGCAAAGCCAGTCCTCCGCCTCCTGACAGGTTTAATCAGCGTGCAATCCTTTTTTGGAAACCGCTCCCTGAAACTTTGTTCCTCTCTTTCCTTTCCCGGCCTGCCACCATCAGCCAAGGGGTAGTGGCCATGTGCAGCTGCAAGTCCTAGGGGCAAAGTCCGGGACGCTTATCACTGCTCAGGGAGGAAGCATCCTGATGGGAACTGGCGGGGAGAAAGTGTCTTTAGCAAATATCTGCAGCCACAGCTGAAAGGCCACGGTGTCCCAGTCACTGTAGAGGGCAAGGTACTGTGCTAACCGTCAGTGTCTGCCTGTCCGGAGACTCCGGAACCAAGTTGGGAATCGGAACCACAGCTATCCATTGACTTGGGAAGGGAATCTCAGGGGCATTTCCTTGTCATCATCACCTTGGAAGATGGGGCGCGGCCATGCTGGGGCTGGAAGCACCCCTGAGGATCTCCAGGGGACAGAGGGCTCTAGACAGGTGTGCAGGTTCACAGGCGAACATTTATCTGAGGACCAGGCCTTGCTTCAGCTGTGCATCTGTTTGGGCCTCTAAGTTATGTGCAATCCCTTTAGCTAACTGAGCCCGGAATTCACTTCCGATTGGCCTTTTAGACCTTCGCACCTGGCCCAAATGAGCACTCAAAGGCGCTAGACCTTGGGAGCCGCGGCTTCAGTCTGCAGAGCCTACAAGGACAATGATCGCATATATTTGCCGAATCAGCCCCTCCTGCCTCGCCTCTTCTCCATGCTTCTCCACAGGGCTGTTTTGAATTATGTGCTTACTGCAGGGAGGAAACCCCACAGAAGCCCACAGTCGGGGCAGTGGGCTGGAAAGCAGGGCATCCAGGTCTAGTGCCTCTTCTCTGTTCCCGACTTACTGTGTGAACTTGGCCAAAGTAATTAACCTCTCTGTGTCTCAACCCTCCTGGCCCTAAAAGAGGGACACCTAATAATGCCCATCAGCTGCCACAGAGGGGAAGACGAGCGAGCCAGCCCTTACGAAGCGGATGGAAGCAAGAGCCCGGAGAAGCGGGGAAGGGAAGCACGCGGAGTAATGACCCCCACTCCTCCCCTGCGCCGCCCATGCAGGCCTCTCCAGAGGAACAGTGTGTAACCGGGGTGCCGGTCACTCCAAATGAGTGAAAGTGAATATGGACTCGAGATCACGCAGCTCGAGGACCGTGGAGGCCAACTAGCCTGGAAAAAGAAAACATGGCCCTGTTTGAATGGTGGCGCACCCCGGCCCCCGAACTGTGGTGCCTGTCTGCTGTGACAAGGCATTCATGCTGGGGTCTCAGGGCAGCTTTGCCACCGGTCAGATCCGCACACCGTCTCCCATTTGCTAAAACCCTTCATCGCCGCCGATAAGGGACTTGTTAGAGATGGGAACTAAATTTATAGGCGCCTTTTGTAGCGCCAATTTACATGTTGTACTGCTGGAGCTGAGAACGAAAGGAAATGTGCTTGAAGCCAAAATTGGCTTTGTGGCTCCAGTTTCCTCGGCTCCGCACCACCTGCCTCCAATCAAACTGTCCAATTACAGGAAACAATTGTTTTCTTGCTTTCTGGGAAGTGAAGAAATTCATCCAGTAAAAGACTGATTTCTAAATGTTTTCCCCCCGCCACCACCCCTTTAAAAAACAAAAAACAAAAAAACACCAGAAAAACCCAAACCCCAAACATCAACAATGCTTGAATGCGACAGTGTTTCCTAACAAATTGCTTTCAAAGTTCAAAAATCAGAATGATTCAGTCCGTGCATTTTGGCGTATGGACCACAGACACCTGATCTGTAATTATCTCTTATAATAACATTATTAACCATTCAGAAGAGAAGTTCTTCCTTTTAAGATACGAGGCAGTAATTAAGGGCTGTGAATTTCACAGGTGAAATCTTGCAGAAAGTAAGATTTTTAAGTCAAAGAATCTAGTGATCCACCTCTGGTTAATTAAACTTTCTTCTCAAAATAAAATAGTATATTTGAAACAATGAAGTCAGTGGCAATGATACTATTTATCTTTGAACTCAAGGCTCATTTCTTTCATCTCTAATTTGACTTGCTGGCGCTTAATTCTCGGAAATGGTTAAAATAGCAGTGGAGCACGTGAAAGGAAAATAAACTGTGGGTCGGTGGCGATGGCGCTTCCCCTGCCTTCAGCGGGGACGGCAATTACAGCTCACACCCTCTCTGACAGGCGCCTTTTAATGCCGCTAACTAGCAAAGCGTCACCTGATGCGATTCTATATCTCCTGATAGAGAATCTTTCTGAAAGTATTTCATGATTCAATGAAAATATAAAGGCTTCATGGAACCCATGGACGGGCCTGTTTTCATAGCCTTTCTGTGTAAGGCGTGTCCATTTCTGAAGCTCCCTCCAAAACCTTGCATATACCACGTTGGCTCTTTGCGCCGTTGGGAATCCATCGACATGGTTCCCAGGGCATGAGTCCACTCTGCTCCCAGAGAATTCTCTGACGCAGTGGACACGCGCTTAAGAGAACCCCTGACCTCCTGGGGGAAACCTCTTCTGCCTCTGTTGGGGTCCTGGGTCAGCTTCTCTTATGCTTTCCAGTCTCTACGTTGTAGGAGCCCTGGTCATTTCCTGGTTGCATGCTGGATGGCTGGCTGCAGGTCAGCAGTTCGAAACCATCAGCCATCTCCTTGGGAGAAAGGGCAGGCTTTCTACTGCTGTCAAGAGTTGCAGCCTCAGAAACCCACAGGGGCAGTTCTACCCTGTCCTGTAGGCTCACTGTGAGTTGGCATCGACCCGAAGGCAGTGTTTGGTCTTTTCTGTCCCTCCACCCAGCAGCAACCTGGGGGAGAAAGACTTGATAGCCTGCTTCCCTGATTATCACAGCCTCGAACACCCACAGGCAGTCCTGTCGCACGGGGTCCATTCGACAGCACACGACATTTTACCTAGTGGTGCAAGCCCACTGTAGACACGAACCGTGGAGGAGCCGGGTGATGGCTTGGCCCCTGGACCATTGACAATGACACCTATTGGTCACATGGTCAAAATGATTGACCAGATGAGTATCTCCTTTCCTGGATGTTTCCGGTTAGCTCTGCTAGGGAGTTCTCCCTAGGACTCGGTCTTCAGCGCCCTTTCCCCTCGTTCCGCACCCTCGCTGCGTGGCTCCGCGTGTTCTTCTGGTTGTGCTTAGGACCTGTGTTCTCCAGCTCCAGAGGCAGGCCTGTGCCCCCAGGTTAATGTGGAGACAGATGGGTGGGGTGCTTTCTGCACTGCACCCTGACTTCTACTGATGGATATGGGACTTCGGGCCCTTCTGGAAGCTCCCTGAGCCTTACTTAGATTTATTACCACATAAGGTGGGTGATGCCCAAGAAGACAATACCTGGTACTGATAAGTGGAAATTATTAATGATTATCTAGGCTCAGTGCCCTCATGAACTTTGGATACAGAAAGTAAAAAAACTTATTGGATGAAAATCTAGATTACGCTCTACCCCAGGGGTGCCAAACAGGTGGTCCAAGGACCCCATGCAGCCCCCGAAGTAATTTTTTGTGGCCCATGGTGCTCTGAAATAAAATATAGCGAGGGAATTGTGTGTACGGTATTGCCTTGATCTCCCCTAAGCGCTATCTTCTTCATAACAATTTTTTTCTATTTTCATTTTATTTCAGAGCCTCGTGGGCCACAAAAAGTGACCTTGGGGGCTGCTTGCGGCCCTCAGGCCACCAGTTTGACACCTCTGCTCTACCCTATGGACAGAGAGTGGCCATATAGGACTCTGTACATTTAAATTAATTAAAATAAAATAAATCCAGTTTCTCAGGCACTCAAGCCGTATCTCAAGGTCCTGGTAGTCTTAAGTAGTTATTTCATTGCCATGGAGTTGGTCTGGGCTCATAGCAACCCTATTAGTTGGACCGGGTGGAACTTCCCCTGTAAGTTGCTGTGACTCTAAATCTTATGGGAGCAGACAGTCTCATCCTTCTCCCTTGGAGCGGCTGGTGGGCTCAAACTGCTGACCTTGCTGTTGGCAGCCCAGTGTATAACCCTCTAGGCCACCAGGAAACCTCCAAATGTGGTCAGTGGCTATGATATCATACTGTACAAGTACTCTGGGGGTGAGTGATGTTGAATAAGAGTTGGATTACCTGTGAATCACAAGGTGGGTGGTTCAAATCCATCGGCTGCCCTGGAGATAAAGATGAGGTTGTTTGCTTCCATAAAGATCTGTAAGGCCTCAGAAACCCTGTATGCGATGCTATGAGTTGGAAAGGGGAGCATTGGATTGGAGTGGGGCCACTCTATTGAACCTCTCAGAATCATAGGGCATTTCCATCCCGACAGAAAAATTCTACTGTCTAGTACTGTCCTGGATGTCTTTTCTGTGTCTCAAGGTCAAGCTGTAACCTTCAGTGACCTCCTTCTCCACAGTTGGCACCACTATTCAGCCAGCTGTTCAAGGTTGAGCTGTTCAAGCCAGCTGTTCAAGAGCCACTTTAGGGCGGCCGTGTCTGGTGGTGGTTAGTGGTGGGGTTTCGGAAGCAGATGGGCAGTGTGTGTGGTTCTTGGATCTTTGATCTAGACGAATGACACGCCTGCCTTGTACATCAGCCTTCTCATCTGCAAAGTGGACTAGTAACAGTTCCTAGTACAAGGAGTTGTTATGAAAATTAAATAAAATAATGCCAGTCAAGTATCAGGTAGATGTTCCACGATAGCCAAAAGTATGTCCTCTATCTTTCCTTCTCCCTCATGTCTCATGTGCAGTCACCCAGCCTGGCAGTTCCAGCCAATAACCTCATGTCCCCAGGGCCTTTTCACTTCTCTGTGTTGAGCCCACAACACCTGTTACCTGGCCCAGGCTCGATCTACCTTACACGTGCCACGAGTGGTCTTTCTGAAAACAAGTCTGTGCCGAACATTCACCCGACATGTCTGCGGTGCCTCTGGGTAAAAGTCTTCCTCGTTAGAGAAGCAGGTGGTTTCAAGGAAGCCTGCCATCACCTGGTTCCGGTCCTGGTGCCCTCCCCACTTCTCTGTCCCTGACTTCTGCCTCTCCACGCAGTTCCACACTCTCTGTCCCCAGCTCTCTAAACACACCTTCCTCTCTCTGACCACTTCTCTTCCTGTCCTCCTCTCTAGCCTCCTCTCTTCTCTTGCTCTTTCATCCTCCTCTGTCTCTTCTGGTTTTCAATCGTGAGAAACTCCCACTCAGTCTTCAAAGCACAGCTCGGCTCAGGCATCTGCCACCTCCAGCCTTGGGGCGGGATTCCTGAACCTCCTGATTCAGCACCCTTAGGACTTGGCCCTTCATTTCCACCAGAGACACCGGGTTATCCGTCTCTGGAGGGCCGGGCTGGCCCTCCTTTGTTCCCTGGTGTCTACTGCACACACACAGCATCTGGAAGGTGCTCAGAAATTTAACTGAATAAATAGATCTGATTGAAGCAACAAGCCCAGGCTCCTTCCATACCCGACTCATTCTACACGAATGAGTCTGTGATACTGAGACTCTACCCTGCTCACGGGGATAATTGTGGGCACGGGTGCTTTCCAGAAACCTAGTTAAATGAAACCACATCGTAACCTTCCTACCCCATGCGGTAACCTATTTCTCAATTCCTGTAGACTCAGTATCCACCGCTGTAGAATTCTGATGAGGCCGGGCCATTTCAGGGCTAGTCTTTGATGAGAAAAGGGAATTGAAATGGAGGTGATTGATTTGGACCTTGAAAAGCTGATCCGATGCCATTCTGTTCCTCCCGACAATAGGAACTGATCTGTGGAAAGGGGAACTTCCTGTGACCCTGTCGTCCTGGACTGCCTGGAAGTTCTGAGTTACCCGCAGAGAATGAGAATGTGAAGGCGCCCTGTCACCGTGGGCACAAGAGATGGGCCCTGTGGGCACTTGTAGTCCTTACATGTGAGTTTCTTAATCAGAACCCTCTGACTCTGTTCCACCCGCTGCTCACTGGGTCTTTTAGAGCTGAAGTGAAGATTGGACTCCTGTAGCTGACGTGACAACTCAGCTCCTGCCTCATTGAGCCCCTGTGTGTCTGAAGCATGTGGGCATGCTGCTGTAGCCCCTCTAAGCCCATGGACCAATGTCCCTTCATCCCCACCCCAAGCAGCAGTCTGGAGAGAAGACACAATCCCACGGTGCCCTGGTGGGCTGTATGCTTACTGCTCATTTGGGAGTATAGAGAAGCAGGCCATGGCACAGTGGGCAGGCTTATCTCCTCCCTCCCCTCTTTCCTTGGCCGTGTGTTTTGGTTACGCGTTGGGCTGCTCACCAGAAGGTCAGCAGTTCAAAACCACCAGCTACTCCTCAAGAAAGACAGGAGGCTTTCTTGCTCTGGTAAAGAGCTACAGTCTCGAACCTCCCCTGGGGCAGTTCTATCCTGCCCTCTAGGGTTGGAATCGACCCCACGGCAGTGGGCTGCGTCTTGCTTCTCCTCCTGGCTGGAGTCCTGGGCTGGAGCACACGGTGAGCACATGGCTGGTAGTTGCGAGGTTGGGGTTAAAGGTTGGAGGTTAGCATTTACCCAGAGTTGAGGAAAAGGTCTGGTGACCTGGAGACTTCCTCAAACCCGGTCATGGAAAACTCTGACATCCCCGGGGTTGCTGGAGTCCGAATGACGAGGCCAGCTGGCTACTCTGGGCTCACTCTTACTCATCTTCATGTCTCATGTTCTACAGAAGCCCCTCCCAGCAATTTCCATCGCTTCTCCATGCCAGGTGGGGCCAGACCTGCTTCCTTCAAGTTCTCTTGTCTCTCTACAGCACCCCTATCCCTTTTCCAGGAGTTTCAGTTCCCTTTGCCCTGTCTCCAACAATGGCCTGGGAGGCAGCCCCATGGGGGCAGGAAGCGTGTGTCTTGCTTATACTGTCAATTCAGTGGTTCATTAAGTAAATATTCATAAAAATGAAGGGTGCTGTGGTTGCACATTAAAGGATTAGAATCTTCTGAAGAACTTCTTCAGAATAATACAGAAACCTGGGTCTTGCCCAGATCCAATCAAGTCTGCAGCTTTGGGAGCAAGGTCTGGACCTCAGAAATTAAAGTCCCTCGGGGGTACTGCCTGGCTTTGTAGGCCGGGAGGAGACCTGGATCTGCGTCCTTACTCACTAACCTTGTTCCCTCACTTGAGGGAGATGGCTCGTGCAGTTCCAGATACTGGGCCACAACAATGAAGAAGGCAAAACACATCCAATAAATAACAGCAACTCTGAATGGACGGAGTGTTGCCATCCCTCAGGATCGTGCACTAACAGTCGGAGAGCATGGGGATTGTAATCTTGGGGTTGGTATGGGTTTAGTAAGATGACTAATATTGCAGAGCCACTTTAAGGACTAAGTTAGCTAAGACCTACAAGTGGAGCGGATCCCGGCTCATGGCAACCTGAAAGGACAGAGTAGAACTTGTTCCACAGGGTTTCCTGGGTTATAGGCTTTTTGGGAGCAGATCACTGGGTCTTTTCTCCTATAGTAGAGCTGGTGGGTTTGAACCATAAACCTCTGGTTGCCAGTCATAGATACTTATTATCAAGTTATTAGACAGGCAGGGGAAGAACATAGGATAATTGCTGCCTCATGTCTTTGGAAGAAAAATATAGGTAAATAATGCTTGAATTGTCATTATTTAAACTTACATCTGAACCATTTTTCTTAAGCCTTGAACTTTAAAGAAAACCATCTTGGCTTGATGACTGATCTTCAAATATCAAATATTGATCGGACGTTGTCTAGATTTCTGAACTTCCAATGACTTCATGAAGTGGAAATGTGCATTCATTTGCTAATTTCTGTTAACAAGGCAAACGCTTTCTTAAATAAACAATTATATTTTTAGGGAAGTGTAAATTAAAGTACTATTCTTAATTTTGCTGAACGTGTACTCCCTCTAGCTGTGCAATTTACTCCGACGCTCACACTGCTCCTGGAGCGGCTACATTAGGAAGCTCTTAGCCAGCTCGACACGCAGGAATGTGACAGAAATCTGGTGTGAGACCTGGGCTAGGAGCCCCACATTTTTTGGTTGAGGGCCTTACAACCCACCCCCACCATTAACCCCCAACCAAGGTTAAAGGTTAAAGGAGTTGGAAAGCTATGACCTAAGTGTGGGCAATTCAGCCTTTCAGTGTGAGGATAAATGGCTGTCTGGAAACCGAATTAAATGCTTAAAATTATGGAGAAAAAGTGTGGGTGTCTAGTGCAGTCGTCGATTGACTCAAGAGCTGCCCCTGAGTGATCGGGGTCATGTGAGCCTCTTCCCAAAGTGTTCTCATTATCTCTGCCACTCACCACAGGGTTCCGCCCACTCAGGACCCGTCTCCCTGGCATCTTCCTCCCAGCTGTGTCTTCTGTCTGTCCGCGGCTGCTGCCACTGTCTGGAAGAATCACGTACGAGGGCAGACATAGGGCTGTAGAATCTGACCACCTGGTCTTGAATCTGACTCCAAAGGCACCCCCAATTTTCAAATCTCTCGATGCTTAACGGGTGCAGGTTTTCTGCAGAGGGAGAATGGGTGGCCCATTGGTTGAAGCCCGGGTTGCTAACCAAACCATTGGCACTTCAATCACATGCAGGGCTCCCTGGGCGAAAGATGTGGCCTCTCCAGGGACCTCCTCTGCGGCTCTACCCTGTCAAATGGGGCTGCTGTGACTGGCATTGACTTGATGGCACTCAACAACGACAGCGATCGGGGGCCTAGATCTGAAGCAGACCGCCTCTGTCCCGAGCCAATGCCCAGTGAACGTTCGGCTAGTTCTGGTCGCGGAGAGCCCCACCCTGGTGCCCCAGGGGAGGAGAGCACACGCAGTTTTCTCTGCCCTTCTCCGGCTTGCCTCTGTCACAGCAGACCCCACTTCCTGCTCTCCGAACTATAAAATAAGAACTTCCATGCATGCCCGCGGGACACACACGCACACAGCCAAGAATTCCCTGTTAAGGAGATGAGTTCCTAGCCAATCTCATCAAACGACCCACAAAGGTAGCACAGCTCGTTAATGCCCTCCCAGAGAACAATTTGGCAATATTGATCAAAAGCCTTAAAACTGCTGGTAGCCTTTTATTCAGCATGTTCACTCTTAGCAAGTTATTCTCAGGAAATAGTTTCAGGAAGACTGATGTGCGAGGATTTCTATTTTAAAACAGAATTTCACATGTATGTACATTCATATACAGAGACACTAACAGCCTTCATGGCCCCACTAGATGAATACATAAATAAGTGACGGGCTCTATGTAGAACTAGTTGCTGACCAGTGCCCTCCTACATGTCGCTGGTTAAGTTCTTGTTTGCACGAAGCTTCCGGGGCAAAGTCCCCCGACCCCCAGCAGCTTAGCTTCCTCATCATTCTTTCCTTCTCCTTTTAAAGACCATTTTATTGGGGCGTGCACAACTCTTATCACAATCCCAGCACATTTGTACATTTGTTACCCTCATCATTCTCAAAATATTTGCTTTCTACTTGAACCCTTGGTATCAGCTCCTCATTTTTCCCTCCCTCCCCAACCCCCTCCTTCATGAACCCTTGATAATTTATAAATTATTACTAGTTTGTCATGTCTTACACTGTCTGATGTCTTCTCCCTTTACCCACTTTTTTGTTGTCCGTCCCCCAGGGAGGGAGTTATATGTAGATTCTTGTGATGGGTTCCCCCTTTCTACCCCACCTTCCCTCCACCCTCCTGGTGTCGCCACTCTCACCACTGGTCCTGGATTCCCTGTGTTTCCAGTTCCTATCTGTACCAGTGTACATCCTCTGGTCTAGCTGGATTTATAAAGTAGAATTGGGATCATGATAGTTGGGGGAGGGGGAGGAAGCATTTAAGAACTAAAGGAAAGTTGTATGTTTCATCGGTGCTCTGCTGTACCTTGACTGGCTTATCTCCTCCCCAAGACCCTTCTGTAAGGGATGTCCAGTTGTCTGCAGATGGGCTTTGGGTTTCTACTCTGCACGCCCCCTCATTCACAACGATATGATTTTTTTGGTTTTTTAATGCTTGATACCTGATTCCATCGACATCTCATGATCACACAGGCTGTGTGCTTCTTCCACGTGGGCTTTGTTGCTTCTGAGCTAGATGGCCGCTTGTTTACTTTCAAGCTTTAAGACCCCAGACGCTATCTCTTTTGGTAGCACGGCACCATCAGCTTTCTTCACCTCATTTGCTTATGCACCTTTCAAACAGTAATGGCTACACACACACCCCCCCCCCCCCCGTCGCTGTTGCTGTGAGGTGCTGCTGGGTCTGGTCTGTCTCCCCTGCCCCTGTGGTCAGCCGGGTGAGAGACTGCCTGCATCTGCTCCGTGCGCATAATTGTTGCTCCGTGGGAGCCCATCATGCAGCTGCTGTGTGCACACATCTCACGGAGGGCCTTTGTTTTTGTTAATCTTCTACGTTACCTTCCTCAGGGGCTGATCTCTCCTGATCACGTGTTCCCAGTGCAGGAGACAGAGTCTGCCGATCCGCTCAGAAGCACTCTGAGCACAGAGGTGCTTGTTCTTTGGGGAGCCCAGGCTACTTTCAGTGTTCGTCAGCATGACGCAAATGCATCAGTTCTTATTTGGTCTTCCGCCTTCGGTTTCCAGTTTTCATGCGCATGGCAGGTGATAGACCGCACCGTGAGTTAGGGCAGGCATGTGCAGCTTTGCCTCGAACACTTCCACGAGGCCTTTTGCAGCACATCGGCCCAGCGCAAGCTGTTATTTGATCTCCTGGCGGTTGCTTCCATGAGTGTTGATTTGGACCCACGGAAAATGAAATGCCCAACCACGGCGACATCTTTGCCATTGATCACGATGGCGTCTGTTGGTGCACGCGTGAGGCTTTTTGTCTTCTTCACAGTGAGCTGCCGTCCATGCTGGAGGATGCCGGTTTTGATGTTCATCAGGAAATGCCTCTGGTCCTCTGTGCTGCCAGCACCAAGCTCAGTCTAGTACCAGACGGGCAGTCAATGTCTGAAATGGGGCGTGTCTTCTCAGCTGACAAATGGCTCTGATAGGTCATTCCACCCTCCATTCCAGAAAGCTCTGACCTGGATTATGAAGAGTGTTTGTAACCCACTGCACCTATATGGGGGTGGGGCAAACAGAGTTTTCTTGTGCTGAAAGAGAAGGGGGGTGGTGGAAAGGGCACTGCATGCTTCTATGTGGACAGAGTCATTTTTCACAGGACTTTCTACTCCCCGGAAGAGATACTGTCTCAGAAGCCCACAGGGCCAGTTCTCCCCTGTCCTATCGGGTGGCCGTGAAGCTGTGTCATCTTGATCGATGGGAGTGAGTTTGGTTTTTTGGTCTTCTCAGCAAACCACAGCGTTGCAGGTCCATGCTGAGCGGCGCGTGTGTCCATGCCCATCCCAGTGGCAAGACCGAATCACGCCTGCCTCAGTGGGACCTGCCCTTCGCACACTGTGCTAAGTGGAGAAGCCGAGCAAGCAGCTGCAAGTGTGCCCTTGTTACCCTCAGCCAGGGAATGAAGAGCTGGATGACCTTGGGAGGACACTCCCACCCTATTGTCATCGCCGTGATTACCACTGCAGCAGAGGGAGCAGATGAGGCTGAAGTTGAGGTGTTCACCTGGAAGCCACTGCCGCTGCTGCTAAGCAACCTGGCTGGGCGGGATGGTGTCAGGACCTGGCTGTGATGGGAGTGGGCCTGGCTGCAGTGTGATCTCCCTCGCGCCGTCAGGGCAGTGCAGGCAAGAGCAGCCTAGCCCAGGCCCCGAGCACACTGTTTTGAAACGCACCTGTGAGCTTGGTTCAGGCGGTGCCAACACGCTTTCCTTGGCGGCACTTTTCCTACTATCATCCCATAAAAACGCAAATGTTCACAGTCGGCAAGTCGTGCGTGTTGGAGGAGATGCTATCAAAAAAAGCAAACCACAAATTTAACCTCATTTGCTAAACTCAATTTAGTCATCGTCTTCCTTTTTTTTTTATTTTTAAATCTTAGAGCTACATTGAAGTGGACTCCTCTCCTAGGTGACCTTGTTGCTCTGACCCTCAGATTCAATCGGACCACGGGTGACACACCTTTAGAACCTCAACGTGCTCTCCCGTGGTCCTCAAGCAGCCATTTGACAAGAAAGCACGGGGTCGGGGCTCCAGGACACTCGGGCTCACTGCATCTGCGCGATAGGAAGGGAAGAGATGATGTTGTCTACCGTGGAGGGAGCACCTCCTCGGTCCACACGTTTCTAGTGGTCCTAAGGGCCCAGTGCTTGACCTTCCCCTTACAGGTGGAAGGATGGGACCTACACAGAGGAACCTTGCCAGAGAGCCTGCTCCTGAGAAGGCGCAGCCCTGCACACCCATTGGGGCAGCTCTGCCCTGCACACAGGGTTGGCGTGAGCAGGGGCTGACTTCACAGAAGTTCTGTCCACTGCAGTTCCGTGGCCTGTGACTGGTGGCCTTGCACTGAGCCGAGCACTTGGAAGGGTCCTGTTAGTGATCTGCTATCTCTGTCATGGGATGCTTAGTCATGGTGGACACGAGGCTTGAGAGTTTCACTTTGTGCCACATCTCTGTCCTTTTCCTTTGGGAGTCACCCCAAGGCACACTTCCCAGCCTCCCTAGCAGCCGAGCATGGTCAGGCGGCTGGGTTCAATCATTGGAAAGTGAGTAAATTCCACGCCTGGCCCATCCATGCCACAGCATTGTCCTCCAGGCTCTTGACCACGTTTGGCGAACTGGAAGGCGCTCAAGTCCATGTGTCTGAGAGGGCATTGGCCACCAGCCACAGTTTGGCCGTCTGAAGAACTGAAGAATGCAGAAGAATTTTCTGTGTTGCCTTCTGTTTTAGTTCCTGTCTTTTGGAACTGCCCTGAATGCTCCAGGAGAGTTGTGTGTCTCTTGTGCGGAGCTACTGTAGAGTTGGAGTTATCATTTGGGCAGCCTGTCACGGTTTTATGTTGTTGAATGGATTCCGACTCATAGCGATCTTCTAGAGCAGTGGTTCTCAACCTTCCTAATGCCACGACCCTTTCATACAGTTCCTCAGGTCGTGGTGATCCCAACCATAAAAATTATTTTCATTGCTACCTAATGATTATAATTTTGCTACTGTTATGAATTGGGTGATCCCTGTGAAAGTGTCGTTCAACCCCCAAAGGGGCTGCGACCCACAGGATGAGAACCGCTGCTCCCGACTATGGTAGAATGACTATCCCATGCTGTTTCCTCTGGCAAAATATTCCTGGGAGTAAATTACCAGTCTTGTTTCCCCCGAAGAGTCTCTGGTTCAAATGACTGAGCCTCTCACCACTGGCACAGGGCTCCTCCTCCACGGCCTCGCCTGCCCTGCTGCCTCTTCTTCGCACGAAGACTTCCCCAGAAGTCCCTCTGCTGGCTCCTTCTCATCTCGTATTGGCCAGAATGATGTTGCACACGCCAATAAACCAATCGCCACCAGAGGGAATGTAATGACCGTGACCAGCTAAGCCAGGTGAAGCTTACCCACCAGGCTAGGGAGATGACCCAAATAAACGCTAGCTTCTTGGTCCTCAGGCCAAACTGGACCTTGAGTGATGAGGAAGAGGAGGAACTGGCCACTGGAATGGCAACCAAACTCTTTCCATAGGAGAAAAGGAAAACTTGCCTTTTAAGCAAACATTTGTTTATACTTCTGAGGACAGAGTGAATGCATCTTTTATTATTTTCTTTGAAGGGAAATGTCAACGTCTATAAATTGCTATACAATGGAGGGGGTTTAAAACTTAGACAAATTACACAGGTAAAGGGACTCACCTTCACCATAATGTCGATGGTTTATATAAAAATACGAACGAGTCAGAGATCTTCCACTATTGCTACTAGTTTAAAATGTGATCTGCGCCCCCTTTCACAAAGACCTGATGTGATGCACAATGGAAGGGTGAAAAGCGTACCTGGAGATCCCTCGGAATTGTGGTGAAAACAGAGTGATGTGTGCAGCAGCTGGATTCAATCACCTGGACATTCACGCAACCACGGCGACAACCACTGCAGGACACTTTCTTCTCGAAGTCATTGCTGTCAGCTCTCCATTCACCCCATCCTCAGGCGGCTGTCAATCCAGTCACTGTCTCTACAGAGAGCTCATATACAAACAGGGCAGTTCTACCAAACAGGAGACAACCAACCAACCAACCAACCAACCAGCCAGCCAGCCAGCCAGCCAGCCAGCCAGCCAGCCAGCCAGCCAGCCAACCAACCAACCAACCAACCAACCAACCAACCAATCAAACAAACCAACCAGCCAGCAACTGGACAAAGCATAGAAAGACCTCAACAGAAAAGATTCCAATAGAAAAGAAAGTGGAAAATATTTGAAACTGAAACACCTGAAACCGAAAGTGGAAAATATTTGAAACTGAAATGGGTAAAACGGAAGATGGAAGATAAGGCAGCACAGCACATGTGGTGAGGCATGGCAGCTAGTTCAGCCAGCACACTGGCCCACCAGGGGAAAGAGAGGGGCCGGACTCCAGCGAGCCGTTTATCTCATCACGTACTATCTCTGCCATGCTTGGCTTACAGTGGTCTCTGACTGATAGCAAGCTTCCCGTGTCCCTTGACCCTGGCCCGAGGCTAGTCATCAGCCTATGTGGGGACCATGCAAATGGATTTTGGGCGTCCACTGTCATCCATAGCTTTCTGCACACTGGGCGTTCACAATGTAAGCTCTGATACCATGCCGTCCTTCCTATTGGATTTTGTTATTTCAAATCCTGGGATCACACAGGCTGGAGTGCTTCCACGTGGACCTTAGAGGACTGGTCACTCAGAGGGCTGCTTGTCTTAAGACGAGTCTGCAAGAGTGAACATGCTATTCTTTTCGGAGAGGCATGGAGTAAGATAAAAACATTTCCTTGTTGTCAGCAAAGAAGGCCAACTAGCTGCATGCCCATTACTGTGGTTTAAAGAACTTGGAATTAGGTTTGTGCCCCCATGACAGGCGTTCTGGAGGAGAAGTGTAGCCGGCATGGATTCCACGGCCCATTGATCTCTGCATCAGCGCTCTGCAGTTTTCAGGAGTTCCCCAATGGCTCTGAGAGGTCTGTGTCTGAGGGAGGATCTGGAATAAATGTCTGTGGAATATGAGGAAGGGATCGAGGGAAGGAGAGACATTTTCAGCTCAGTTTTGTCACATTTTATCAAGGAAACAAATTTTTCTAAACATTGACCTCAAATGACTAGAGCCGAGCCCACACACCACACCAGCCGAGGAGTGAGGAGCAGAATGCACAAGGCTGGCGGAGCCCAGTCTTGATCTGGGAACGGGCCCAGGGCTGCCCTCGTCCCCATAGGATTCCTGTAAGAGGGAAGGGGGTGGGGGACAGTGGAGAGGCAGCGAGTGTGTGCATTGCGGCCTACAGAGACATTTGGAGTTGAGAGAAGGGTCTTCACGAGGTAAAACCGGTGAGACCTTGAGCTTCTCTGTTTGCAGGGGAGGTTTGGGATGGGGTGTATTTCTTTTCTTTCTTTTTTCCACAGAAGAGAAAAATTTTAGTTACAAACAGGACTCACTGAAAAGAAGAAATGTGTGAGGAGATGCTAACTCTTGAAAATTAAGATAACAAGATGCCATTTTTCATCCACGAGACTGGCAAATATTCATGAGAACGACAATACTCCACCTAACAATCTTGTGTGGGAAATGGAGATTCCAAGAGAGACTAGCAGTCGCAGCAGCCTTGTGGGGCAATCGCCTGACGGTATATAGCAACATGAGCACATTCCCTTCTCCCAGCAGTCCCAAGAGGGGAATCCAAATTATAGCAATCAGTCTGAATTATAGCATCGATAGATTAAGATACATGCAGAAGGATGGTTAGTGCGGCAGAAGCATAGGAATCGAGGAATGGTTGAATATAGTAGAGTTAGTTATGTCATGGGATATTACATGGCTATTGAAAAGTTTGAGTAAACCTACGTTTTGATCTAACGGATTGCCCATAATATTTTATTAAATAGAAAAGAGCAAGTTGAAGAACAGTATGAATAATACGAATTTATGTTTATTTTTTAAAGTAATGAAAAATATAGAATTTCATCATCCATGAGCATATGCACATAAACACATGTTCCCCATGTAGATTTCTGCATGCAGAGAGACACTCATTCCTTTGGGGGCAGGGATTTTAGAAAGGAACTGAAGATTTTACAGAAAGGAGAAAAATAAAGAAAAGGCACTTATTAAGTATGACATCTTCTCCTGAATCCCTTCCCCCCTCCCCCCCCCAACAGTTTCTGTGGGCGCCATTTAGGGGCATCGATGTATTCTTTCAGTTGTCGGACTGATTTCCTGGCAAATGTTCTGTCCCTAAGGTGTCTCTCTAACCCTGGCACCTGCTGTTGCCAATCTGATCCCATGCAGGTAGCTCTCCTTGTTGCTGTTATATGCCTTTAGTCGTGTCTGACTCCTAGCAACCATGCTCATCACACAAGGAGACCTTGCCCGGTCCTGCCACCAGCCTCCCAGGTGCTGTTGAAGACATTGTGGCAGGCACTGTGTCAGACCACCCCATCGAGGGTCATCCTCCTTTTCATGGCCCTTCTTGACCAAGCGTGACTCCCTTCTCCAAAAGTGGGTCTCCTGACAGCATGCTCGAAGTACATGAGGCCAAGCCTCCTCCTCAGTGCGCGTTGAGAGCATGCCGGCTGGGTTTCCTCTGAGACAGACGTGTCTGTTCTTCTGGCAGCCTGTGGTATGCTCGCTGCTCTCTGCCAACAGCATGACCCAAATGCCTCAGTGAGGTTCCAGTCTTCTCTGTCCAGTGTTTGAATTACACGTGCCTTTGAGGTGCTGGAAGACACGGTGGCTCAGGGTGCTGCGCCTTCATGCTCAAAGGGACACCTGCGCCTTCAATACTTCCAAGAGACCCTTTGCAGCACGGCTTGCAATGCATTATGTTCCTGGACTGCAGCTTCCGTGAGTGTGGATTGTGGATGCAAGTAAGATAAACTCCTTGGCTTCAGTGCCTTCTCTGTTTGTCATGATGTTGTCTCTGGTCCAGTTGGAAGAATCTCTTTTCTTTGTACATTGAGTTGTATTCCCTACTGAAGTCTTTGATCTTCAGCAATGTTCTAAGCCCTCTCAGCTTTAACACGTAAGGTGGGGCCATCCGCAGCTCACAGCCTTCCTCTGATCCTGATAGCATGTTCGTCTAGTCCTACTTCTTGGATTGCCATCATCCAGTTTGAGTAAATGTGGTCAAGGGACGTACCATATACACTCGAGTATAAGTCACCCCGAATGTTAGCCAAGGCACCTAATTTTACCACAAAAAATGCATAAAAATGTGCTGAAAACTCGGCTTATACACGAGAATACACGGCAGGTGTGACACACACCTTTCTTGACTTTAAACCACGTACCACCCCTATGTTTTGCTTCAATGACGTCCTCGTGGTCTGTGTGGCTGCACACACACAAGTTCTTCACGAGCACAATTACACTCAACACTCATTGCCATAGTGTTGATCCTAACTCGGAGAGAGCACAATGAAATGTCCTTGAGTTTCTGTTCTTCTCAATGTTAGGTTGTATTTTGTTAGTTGTTTATCAGCTTTAACCAGAACTTACACATGAGCAATGGATGGTCTGTTCCTTGTTTGGGATGAAGACAGTTAGCGTCTCCAAGATCTCTCCCTGCAGATATCATCCATTTGATGCCCCTATCTCCCGTCTGGCGAGGTCCATGTGTCCAGTCACCCTGTAGACTGTTGGAAAAATGAATTTCACTGAAGAGGTTTTTGTCTTGCAAAATTCTATCATGTGAGCCCCACTTCCACCTCTAACACCAAAGCTATATGTTCCAACTTCTGAGTCTATCTATCTATCTATCTATCTATCTATCTATCTATCTATCTATCTATCTATCTAAATCAATTGTCATATTTCAATCACCAGTGACTATCAATGCATTTGGCTGCATGTCTTATTAACTCTAGACTGAAGAAGTTGGCAGAGTTCTCTCATTTCTTCATCACTGGCTGTGAATTTGAAGGATCGTCATAGTAACTGGCACTCCTTCTGGATGTCGAGGAAGTCTCCCATCACATACACTCAGCCGCCTGCCACTTTGCTGTGTGTGATGCTGAAGCTCTTGCCTCTGGTGTTTCAGGTACCAGCAGCATCATCCATGGTTCACAGCATTCAGTGGAGCTTCGAGACTAAGCACAGAGTAGGAGGGAGGATTAGGTGATCCACTACTGAAAGATTAGCCACTGAAAAGCTTCTGAATAGATAGTTCTTAAAAGAGCATGATGCTTCAGGCGGACATATTTTACGAGTGAAGTTAAATTACTGTTGGTTTTATGAGCAGTGCTGGCGCAGTGATCACATGCTCACGGGCTCACCTGGAACATGGCAGTTGGAACCCCGCAGCCCCTTGTTGGGAGAAAGATGTGGCAGTGTCCTCCTCACAGCTCTAGAGCCTTGGAAAGCTGAGGATGCATCTTCTCTGTCCTAGACGGTCGCCATGGGCTGTACTTGATTTGACGGCAGCAGGTATGTGTGTTGGAGTTTAAGATGAAGTGGGAGTTTAAGGTTTAAAGCTCACGTCAGGTCGTCATTTTGAGCTTCTTGAAGGCGCCATCCTACCTCCAAGGCTTCACAAAGTGCACTATCCACGAGAATGTGGAATTCTGTTCTTTATTCCCCACCCCCTGATCAAGATTATTTATAGCACCTTTGATCAAGATGCTCAGGAATGGTAAGCTCGTACCATCCAGTTCTCCGAATTTTGTGACTTTGCAGTAGGTGTCCATAAAGGCATCTCTGGAGTATTTCTGGAGACAATTAAGGTCTAGATAAAAGTGAAAATCTGAGTAGAGCTCGCATCTGAGCAGATGCTGGTGTCACAACTGAATTCAGGAGGTTTTGTTGCCACTAAGTGTTGTTCTTCGGTTAGTTCCATCCCTACACATGTAAATCTTCATACTAGAGACCATTGCACGCGGTGTCCTATCTGACCCATCAGCTAAAGCATCGATACGGAACCAGTTAAGAGACCGTTATGAAATTTGTGCACCAAACACTAAAGCCAATGATGAAGATCTTGGAAACTTCTACCGCTTCTCCAGCCTGAAACTGACCAAACACACAATGGAGAAACCCTGCACTTGAGCGCCTTAGGTCTGAGTGAAATATTTAATTTGCATCCGCATTGGATCCTCTGCGAGGGAAGGACATGCTCAGCATACCTAAAATGGAAGGAACTCAAGAAAAAACTCAAGCCTCGAGGTGCAATATTAAAAGACTCTGTGGACAGAATGGCAATAGCAAAAGAAGGTGGAAAGGACACCCAGACTCAGTATAACAAAAAGAAGTAGTCAGCATCCTGCCATTTCAGGAGGTAATAGATGAACAAGAACCAATGACATTGAAGGAAGATGCTCAAACTACGCTGAAAGCATTAGCCAAAAACAAGGCTCCCGGAATTGGCAGCATAGCAACTGAACTGTTTCAACAAGCTGCTGAAGCCCAAGGAGCACCTACTCCTCTATGCCAAGAAATTTGAAAGACTACTGATAGGAAGAAATCCATTCCCAAGAAATCCATATTTGTATCCATTCCCAACAGAATGTTCAAATTATACAACAATATCATTGATATCACATGAAAGTAAAATTTTGCTGAAAATAATCGAACAACAGTATGGTAGTACATTGACAGGGAGCTGCCAGAGGTTCAGGCGGGATTCAGAAGAGGACATGGAACAATGGCTATGACATTGCATGGATTTTGGCTGACAGCAGAGAATACCAGAAAGATGTTTCCTTGCGTTTCATTGACTAGGCAAAGACGTTGGACTGTGTGGTTCACAGCCAACTATAGGCACCCTTGAGAAGAAAGGGAATTCCAGACCACTTCATTGTGCTCATGTGAACTTTGTACTTGGATCCAAAGCCACTTATGTGAACAGAATAAGGGATGTGGTTTAAAATCAGGAGAGAAATGGGTCACGGTTGCACCCTCTTATCATGCTTAGTCAATCTGTGTGCTGAGAAAATCCCCAGAGCAGCTGGGTTCTACATGGGAGAATGCTGCATCCTATTGGGAGGAAGCTTTATTACCAACCTGTGATATGTAAATGACACAATCTTGCTTCCTGAAAGGAGGAAGCCCGGAAGCACGTGCTAACGAAGATCAAGGATTATAGCCTTCCTTATGGATTACAACTCAATGTGAAGAAGATCACTTGACTACTAGGTAACCAATAAGTGGAGACAATTTTGAGTTGTCCAGGATTTTGTCTTGCTTGGATCCACAATCAGTGCTCATGGAAGCAGCAGTCAAGAGATCAAATGACACACTGCATTGGGTAGATCTGCTGCACCTCTTTAAATGCCAAAAAGCAAGGAGGTTACTTAAAGGACTAAGGTGGCCTGACCCAAACCATGGCATTTTCAATAATCTTATATGCATGTGAAAATCATTGAAAAAGGAAGATTGGGGAGAAAAAATGAATGCAGCAGAATTACGTTGCTGGTGAAGAATCTTGGCAGCACTGTGGGCTGCCAAAAGAACAAACCACTGTGTCTTGGAAGGAGTCCAGTCCAAGTGCTCCTTGGAAGCAAGGATGGTGAGACTCTGTCCCCCGAACTTTAGACGTACTGTCAGGAGAGACCAGTCCCTGGGAAGGGCAGTGGGAAACAGGAAGGCCATCCACAAGCTGGAGTGACACAGTGACAGCAGTCATAGCCGCCAGCAGAGGAGCCCTGGGAGGCTGGGGCGGAAGTGTAGTGCTCCATCCGGTTGTACACGGGGTCACGGTGAGTGGGGGTGATGCGACGGTACCTAAAATCAACAGGTGTTCTTCTGGGCCACCTTCACGTCTTCACCCTTACCTTTATCAAAGGAACATCTCTGTTCACGTGCCACCCTCCCCAAATGTGTGCTTCCAGAGCAAGGCTGGGCAGTGGGAGTAGAGTGTGGCATGTGGGATGGGGTTTGCATCAAATTTAAATTATCCAGTGGCTGCATTTTAGAAAGTAAAGGAAACAGGTTAAAAAAAAAAAAGAATACAGGTGGGATGAATCAAACCTGTATTTTATTTGACCCAATGTATCAAAAAGTTTGTTTCAAGGTGTTATTAATAGAACAACTATTCATAAGACAGTCTACATACTTTTGTTGTCCTACTTAGTCTTTGAAATGTAACATATGCTCTAAACTTGCACACCTCAGTTGAATTAGCCACAGTTCAAGCCTCACTAGCCACATATGGGCACTAAGCCTCCACCCCAGAGAGCATGGTTCTAGGAGGGGGCACCTTTTGAAGGGTGCTGTCATCTCAGGGCCTGCAGAACAATAGGCCACGGAGAAACACGACACGAGCACGCTGCTAGCAAGGGTTCTTCAAGCGTAGGCATGTTGGAAGGCGACCAGAAAGTCTCAGCCCAGTCTATATCATAATTGCGAGCCTGGCCTTGAATTCGCATCCCTTAGGCTTGACTTTATGAGCAGTTGACTCGGATCAAAACACGAAGTCTCTTGAGGTCACTGTTTCCTCGTCTGGAAAGAGACACAGCAACATGTACGGTGAGGCTGCGGAGAAGAAGTCAGGTGTGCATGCAAGGCACAGCACCTGGCTGAGCGGTAGCAGTCACGGTTACCGTAACCCAGACGTCTGAGCGTCAGATGGAGAAGTGGGGTTTGAGTAGCAGCAGCAGCAGCTTTTGACCAGGGCGGTGCCGATTGGACCTTGGCTGCATCCTGCTGATAAGCCTCTTGCAACTTGGGCTCTCCAGGCCTCCAGACTTGGGGACTCAGTTGGGGCCTTAAAGTACTACATGGTCTTCCTTTTCCTGACCACAGCTGAGGAAATGGCACAGATAAACCCGAGGGCTGAGAAACAAGGGAGCGGCCAAACGAAGGTGACCTTTGCTCAGCTGTTGACTGTCCCTTGTTCCTCCAGGGGCTGAGGATTCAGCTTCTCACAAGTGCAGGGCCCCCATGTGGTCCCCTGTGTGCCATCTTTCCCAGCTCTGCCACTCTCACATGCTCCCCCCTCGTCTTTGCCCGCTTCTGGGTACACAGTGACTTTCCCTCCTACACTGGCTGGCTTTTTTTTACTTCTTCTCAAGCTATAGAAACCAAGAGTTTTACATTATCATGCCCAGTTCTGAGAACAAAAATTGGGCAAAGCAAGCCAGATGCACAGGGGCGTTTAAAAAAAAAAGAAAAGCTAGGCTAACTTTATTAAAAAGCTCCTTTGTGGTGTCAGGCAGGAAGTGAAACGGCTTTAAATGGCAAACATTTCTCAATCATTTAATGCTCCAGTACTCTTGGCTCCCTTTCTCCCCTGTCCCCGTAGAGAACAAAAGTGCCCAGACGCAGCCCCGAGAAGAAAGTGAGTCAGTGCCTTGTCATAAGGTCCCTGCAGAGGGCTGCCCGCCTGCCCCCTGCAGCAGGAGCCTCAATGACAAATGTGTTTGCAGAAGGCAAGGAAGGGACGGCTGGGCCGGGCTGCGCCACCGCTGGGGAGTCCCGGGCTCTTCCCCATTACCGGTCACAGACTGGTTCTCTCCAGCCTGCGGATGTTCCGTGTTCAGTGTGAACCTGTGAGTTAGCTTTTGGGAGATGATGAATCCCCAGTTCCCACATTTAACAAAGTGCTCTTCCTGCCAGGTAGCCTTGCTCTAACCTACATTCATGCAATGAGCAACACTTTCAAAGTAAATAAACAAGACAGAGACGAAAACGGCAGAGAAGCAGGATTGGCCTATGTTTTTAATTTCTTTTTTCTTGAAGGAAAATTTGCATCGACTTAGTACCAAACCATTAGACGTGAAAAAGGAAGCCAGAAGATGGACAATATCGATATGCTTCTGCCTAGCTGCACTTTCAAAGATTTATTTATAGATGTCAAACAGGATATGGCTCAGGAGGTGTTCAGTAACTGCTTCTTAATTGATTAAAACACAGAAATACATGTGAAAATCTTTAAGGAAATAGGACCATTAAAAAAAAGCTAGTGGCAATTAGGAACAAAAGTGCGCCAGATACAACCAGGTTGACTAGTGTGAAAATCTAGCTTCATAGGAAACAGCTGCCAAGTGCATGGTCCGGTTATCTTCCGTGAAGCTCATAAGGAGGCTTCCTCACCTCTCCTTCAGCTCTGCTCCCGTCTGCAGTGAGTACGTGCGTTCTCGTAAGGCATCAAAGAACCAAGAGGTGTGCCCCAAGGTGAGGCCAGAAGTCACATTTCTGGACTTCCAATGGCGTGCTTCCTCATCTGACCTCCCTGAAGCTCCCAGCGAAGGAACTCGTCCCCACCGCCCCTCGCCCGGCTCCGAGCTTGTCCAGGTCCTGTCACTGTTCCTCCAGTAGTGTCCCTCCCACCCGAGCTCCTCAGGGCCACAGGCCCAGGCTCACTTGCGTCCACACGGCCAGCACCTCCCTCCTTGCACGGAGGACGCCCTTAGCCGGGCCTGCCCGTCACTCCCAGACCTTTGTGTTCCCTTGCACAGCCTGGCTTGGCAGGGTGGGGGATGTGGGGGAGGGTCTTCCCCAAATGCTGGTGGAATGAGCGCGGAGAAGACCTCGTCGTTGGTGTGCCAAGGGAGCAGCTCGGCTTGCCAATGGGCGTTCTCTGTGGTGCACAGACAGTTCTTGGATTATGAACATGCTCTGGTCCTGCCCTCAGTGGAATGTGCACGTTAGAGCCGTTAGGCACGGTTAGTATCCAAGATCAGTACATGGCATGTTTGTCTTAGTAGATAGTCTGTATAGTGTACTTTTCTATAGACAAGGAAACATTTTTTAACAATCGAGGGGTCTTCTAGAGGGTAAGTCTTTGTGGGAGCAGACCCTCAGCTCTCTCCTGAGGAGTGGCTGGTGGGTTTGAACCGCCGACTTTGCCTTAACAGTGCCGTGCTTAGGTGACAGCATTGCCACCACTACTGCAATTCCATCGTGCAGGAGTGCCGCGGAGCACTGCAGGGCAGCGCCTGCTTGTTATTACAGACCAGCGTAGCAGCCCCCATCTGAATATGGCAGGCTGCCCTGGGGCTGCTTCCTCAGGGTCGTACGCACAGCAGAGGCTTGCGACCCAGGCCTGCCTACAGTTCCAGCCCTGCTTCCTCGGCTCACTCTTCTCCCGGGAAGCAATGGAGGCCGGCTTCTCACCTTGCCCAAGGTTAGTCCTAGTTCTAAGGCCATTTCTGGGGCCTCTCAAAAGAGGTTTGAAATGTCCCCTCTAAGCCTGGAAAGGGTCCTAGGTGAGGCGAGAGACTGGCAAATGTCACCAACCAGAGGAAGCTGCCCTTGACATAGCATGAAAAGGGCACCAGGTCCCTTCTCCTTCCCTTCAGGCCGGGGACAGACATCTGTCTGTCAGGGAAGGGCTCAGGCTTGGAAAGCTTGGTTCCAGCCCCCCTTCCCCCCCACCCCTGAAACTTCTGTGGCCAGATCTAGTGTGTGGCGTCCCCCACTGGCTTTCCTGCTGCGGTCCCGGAAACACGGATTCCATTTTGCATAGGGAAAAGGTGCTTACCACCATGGCCCCAACAGCCAGCAGGGGGAAGCTATTATGCCGACCTGGGCGAGGCTGATTTAGGGGAAGTGGGTGGTTTTCAAGCCCTGAAAAATGTGTCTGCTTTCACAGGTGGTGCTATTGTCTGTGTGTTATAAGCGATGGCGACTTGTAGCGCCAAACAGAACCTCTTTGGCTCGCAGTTCTGCAGAACTTGCTTTAAGGTCGGTGGCCTGGCTAATGTTCTTCCTTGTTTCAATCAATCTCATGATTCGAAGGCGCAGCAGACCAGTGGTTCCTGGCTCAATCGTGCTCTGACAGCTAACGGGAAGTATTTGTCATCTCAGCACCTGGTTTTAGGAACAAAGTACTCACCTCCCAGCCGTGTAAGCGATTTCAAAATAACCTTTGTTCAGGGATCGGAAAGGGCTGGCTGCATACCAGAGTGTCCTACAAGCCAGGCTGTGGTGGTTGTTGGGGGTGGGAGGGGATGAGGCTGGGACTTCAGGGGGGCAGAGCTTTAACTCTCAGTCACTGGATGCAATCAGCTGGGAGGAGGTGGGGTGAGAAGCCGCATAAAATGATTTATCTCTGAGCAATTTGTTAGCACTTCAG
The DNA here is from genome assembly GCF_050624435.1 of Tenrec ecaudatus. Lineage (NCBI taxonomy): Eukaryota > Metazoa > Chordata > Mammalia > Afrosoricida > Tenrecidae > Tenrec > Tenrec ecaudatus. The sequence continues at coordinate 164,482,036 of NC_134537.1, forward strand.
CCCTGGTAGCACAGCAGTCAAGCGTTCGAGTGTTAACCAGAAGGTTGGCAGTTTGAATCTTTCCCACGGCTCCACAGGAGAATGACCAGGTGACCTGCTCCTGTTAAGTAAACAAGCTGGGAGGTTCACGCGGCATTCCTGCTCCACCACGTGGGTGTCCTGAACCAAGGTCAGCGGGATCCAGGGCAGCTCCTAACAGTGTGTGGCTCCAGCTGTTGGGGTAATTATTGGAGTCACTCTATTAACTGCTCTTTAAAATGCATCTAATTTGTGCATCAATGACCCAATCGTTATTTAAAAGTTGTTAGTCCTAAGGAAGGAGTTCCAGGGGTGTAGTGGTTCTGTGTTGGGTTGTGCACTGAAAGATTAGCAGTTCGAAACCACTGGCCACTTTATGGTAGAAAGCTGAGGCTTTGTACTCAAAGATTTACAGCTTCAGGAGCCCACAGGGGCAGTCTTCCCTTGTCCTCTTGTGTTGCTGTGACTCGGAATTGACTGGACGGCAGTGAGCACTATGTACCAAAGACTTTACCCATATTTTCTCTGAGTGCCGTGGGTCCCTGACATCTTCCTAGTGACGTGTTATACCTTCCAGCCTCCCTGCCTGTGGTTATCATCCCATGTTGGAGGGGATCCTATGTTACAGAATTAAGATGGGAGGTATTTTGAGTCTCTACCTTGGTAGAGAATGTGCCGGAAGCCACCTAGGACCATTGGAAAAAGAGCCTCCAGGGTGCACGTGTGCTATCTCTGTCAGGCGTGGCAGAGGCAAAGATCAAAGCACCCGAGGCCGTAGCATGGAGACCATGAGGCAGAGTCAAGGAGCCTAGACCCGAGGCCAAAGCACGGAGCCCAGAGATGGAACAGGGGGTCAGTGTCAAGACCAGGAGGCTGGGAGAGAGAGTAATGCACTGGCTTCCTGGTCCCCAAAGGCAGTGGCCAAGGGGCCACAAGACTGAGAGACTGACTTTGGTCAGAGGGACTTGGTTGCTGGCTGAGGAGAGAGGATGCTGTGGGCCAGGGACTGTATCCCTACTGATGCTAACTTGTGGTCACCTGGGAACTTCCCCAACCAACCCTCTTACTTGTGAGTAGGTCTGGGGGTACTGGGGTGGCCGTGGTCATGAATTGTTGAATGCACCAGATGCAGAGAGGAGTGGAGGCATGTCTGACCCCTGTCGTACGGCCAGTGGGTGGAACTGGGTCTCCTCCCTTTTGTAGCTAGCAGAGGTCACCTATGACCCCATACTGTTTTCAAGATCTTCCGTAATTCTCAGGAGACCTTTACAAAGTGGATAAGGTCAGGCCTGGTTTACAGGCGAGAAAGCAAAAGTTCAGAGGATTTAAACAGCCGCTTCAAGGTCACAGAGTTAATAACTCTCAAAACAGGGATTCCATCCCGGCAGGCCTGACACGGGGCCACTCTTTCTGATGATGTATGGCATTAGTGACAGTGTTCGTCCTCCAGGCAAGTCTTCCCTGATGGCGCCAGGAGCCTGTCCGCGGGCCTTTGTCCACCCTCTTCTCTCGGGTCTCTGCAGGTTTCGTCCACTTGAGGCAGTGTTCCTCCTTCCTTCCTGGAGGGACCCAGCGTGGGTGGGCTGTCTTCCTGGGTTACATCTGGTAGGGGGAAAGGGTTGGGCACTCAGGGGTCGCCTGCCCTGAGTACTTTCAAAGGGTACAGCCACCGGTCTACTCCATCCGTGCTGGAGCTTGGGGCCAGCTACGGAATCCACTCTCTATCTGGAGGGCAGGAATCCACGGACCATCTCACGGCAGGCTCGCACATGTGAGTCCAGGAAACCAGGTCCTGGCGTTTGACTGCTGGGAGCTTTCAGCACCTGGGAGGTACTCCGTCTCAAGGAGACCAGGGTGGTGCTGCACCTCCTCTCTGAGCCTGAGCTTCTTGACACAGTGTCTTTCTCCTCCGGAGGAGCCTCCATAGACAGACTGGTGCCGCCCAGGGATGGGTACCGGTGATGGGTTGAATTGTATTCCCCCCAAACACATATGAGAGCATCCTAATGTCTGTAACTATGGATGGATTCTCACTTTGGAAGAGGAATTTCTTTCTTTTTAAAATCATTTTATTGGGGGCTCATACAGCTCTTATCACAATCAATACATATATCTATTGTGTCAAGCACATTTGTACATTTGTTGCCATCATCATTCTCAAAACATTCCCCTTCCACCTGAGCCCCTGGCATCAGCTCCTCATTTTTCCCCTCCTTCCCCTACTCGCTCTCTCCCTCCCTTATGAACCCTTGATAATTCACAAATTATTTTTTTTTCACGTCCCACACTGACTGATGTCCACCCCCCCTGGGAGGGGGCTATATGTAGATCATTTGGATCAGTTCCCCCTCTTTCCCCGCACCTCCCCCTACTGTTCTGATGCCACCACTCCCTCCACGGGTCCCAAGGGGTTTATCTGCCCTGGATTCCCTGCGATTCCAGCTCTCATCTGAACCCATGCACATGCTATGGCCTAGGCAGATTTGTAAGGTAGATTTGGGGTCATGAAAGTGTGTGTGTTGGCAGTGGGAGCGGGGGAGGGGGGTGGCTAAAGCATTAAAGAACTAGAGGAAGGTTGTATGTTTCATCGATGCTACACTGCACTCTCCCCGCGACCCTCCTGTAAGGGGATGTCTAGTCACCTACAGGTGGGCTTTGGGTCTCCACTCCGCACTCCCCCTCATTCACATTGATATGATTTTTTTTCTTTTGGGTCTTTGATGCCTGATACCTGATCTCATCGACACCTCATGATCACACAGGCTGGTGTGTTTCTCCCATGTGGACTTTGTTGCTCCTCAGCTAGATGACAGCTTGTTTATCTTCAAGCCTTTAAGACCCCAGATGCTATATCTTTTGATAACTGGATACCATCAACTTTCTTTGCCACAATTGCTTATGTACTTGCTTTGTCTTCAGCAATTGTGTCAGGAAGGTGAGCATCATGGGATGCCAGGTTATTAGAACAAAGTGTTTTTGCATTGAGAGAATACTTGAGTAGAGGCCCAAAGTCTGTCTGCTACCATGATACTTATCATATAAATATGTGTATATAGATCTATTTCCTTATTGTTATATAAAATATATTTACATATGTACATGCCGGTATTTAGACCTCTGTAAATGCCCTTTGCCTTCTAGCTCTTTCCTCTACTTCCTTTGACTTTCCTCTTGTCCCCCATCATGTTCAGCCTTCATTCGGGTTTCAGTAATTCCCCTCAGTTACATTGCCCTTGAGGGAACAGGACTTTCATCATTATGCTAATGATCCCATGTAAACCCTTCATTTTGAATCAATTTCAACTCAGAGGGACCCTGCAGACAGAATAGAACTGCTCTATGGGGTTTCCTTCCATAGTACAGGTGGAAGCCGCCTGTCTTGTCTCATCTTTCTCTCGTAGAGACTGGCTGGTGCGCTCCAACCAGCAGAGCCCCGGGCTCCTCCATGCGGCACGGTTGTCGGTTAGGGCTTCAGTAGTCACTCTGAAGATCTAAAGGTGAATGTGAGACCCAGAGATAAGAGCGCGTAGATGGGGGAGATCGATGCTCGGTGCCACATGAAGAGAACAGAGGAACAGAAGCTGAACCAAGACAAGATTTCCGCAGAGCCCACAGAGAGAGATGGCCTCCCGAGCGTTGGTGCCGGCACTCAGACTCCAGCCTCCTCAATTGCGAGGGAGTACGTTTCCATTTGTGATCGGTTGCTGCCCTACAGTACAGTGTGTGTGCCCATGACCTGCCCACTGGGCGGCGGAGAACAGAGGGCAAGGGCCCTGGACTGTAAGTCAGCTCGTGGTCCACATGGTCCAGCTGGGGTTTAAACACTCACCCATACGTGTTCTCCCAGCAGCATAGGGAAAATTCTGTCGGGCACCATGTTTGGGGAACTGTGTGCGGAAGCTTCTCGTGCTCTGGCTCAAGTTAGGAACCAGCAGACTTTGCTGGACGTGGGGAAACAGGACTCGCTTCCTGGTGAGTGTAGGTGCCTGGGTGTTTAGCAGGCAGCCTGTTCTACAGGGACTCTGCTACCCTTCTGGTGGTTGAGCAGGGCACCTGCCTTATTTGGAAACATCCTCTGGAGAGAAGGTAGCAATCCTGAAGCAGAGGACAGCCGTGGAGGAAGTGCTCAGCGGTGTGGCGCCTGCAGGAAGCGGGAGCTGTTTGCAGCACAGAGGATGTGGCTCAGGAGGCCTGAGAAATGACAGTGAAGAAGGCAGGAGAAGTGGGAACCTGAGTGGCCCGGGCGACTGGGAGTGGCTGTGTTGGCAAAGGTGGACAGAAGGCACAAACAGCAGTGAAGGGCATTTGGGGAAATGGGGGGCTGAGGCTGTTCCCTCCTTTACTGGCTGTATGAAGACAGAAGGCGGAGTCTGGAGGAGGCGTTTGCTTTGTGGAAGTCTCTTTCCAATGTCTCAGTGGGAATTTCTTTAGAAATCGTACTCAAGGAGACAGTTAGGAAGCTCAGAAGCATTGACTTCAAAGAAGTTCAGTGCATATATGTGTGTTTTCTCTTTGTTTTTATTTTTGGTTTTATTTGGATTTTTAGTATTTATTTGAGTACTGTGGATGTGTGAGGTCCCACGGGATGTGCCTCTTAGAGAGGCAGCTCCCATTTCTTGATGTTCGGAAAAGATAAAGTCGACCAGCCCCTTATCATGGATAATGTGAGGTCATTTACAGACAGTAGATGATTCTCTCGCCCTAATAATGCCGGCATCCTGTAAGCAGGACTGTGAGCTCCGTCTCAGACTGAGACGGACGAGAATCGCAGCAGTCAGGTGACCGTGACTGAACAGTCGCCTCCCTCACTAGCAGAATAAGCAAGCACGCTGCTGGTGGGGAGTAAGTAGCATGGGGGACACATCCGACCCCTCCGGCTCCCCAGGCTGATTGTCTGGAGGTAGAGGTCAGACATGCCTCCGCCCTCCGTTCCTACGTCTCTTATTCTGACACCCACCACCCCACCCATGACGCTCTCCTTCTGTGGTGAGTTCTAGAAGTCATTGCTACACCATACAGAACTCAGAGGCCATGCTCACAATGATGGGGCAGCATCTAAGGTGTAGCCAGTGGTCTCTGGCCATGTGGAGGAAAGGTAAGTGATGAAAATGGAAAGACACATAGGAGTAATTCGTGGAATTGACTAATGGACCATGCAAACATTATTTTCCACAGCCACAAGGCCAGAGCACCTAGCTGGTGTCTGTCTACCAACACCACCTGCTCTGGAAAAGAACGCTGTAGACCAGCGGGTCTCAACCTGTGGGTTGAACGACCCTTTCACAGGGGTCGCCAAGGACCATCGGAAAACACATATTTCCAAGGGTCTGAGGGACCAAGACACTGCTCCTCTATCGTCTCCAGGCAGATCTGCCCACATGCAGATATGTCCACATATGAGTACCCGGCATGAAGACTGTTACCCTCGTCTTTCTCCTGTGGAGCAGATGGTGGTTTTGAACAGCTGGCCCTGCAAATAGCAGCCTGACATGTAACCCATGACATTACCAGCATTCCAACCTATGGCTCTGTATAGGCTCTGAGAGCAGAAAATGGTATGGAACTTAAGATGAGAGCGGAGACAATGGTTAGATAAGGAACGAGGTGTTGGTCCACGATAGGCAGGACCGACCCCTGCCTCGAGGGACTGGGTCAGACATCGCAGTCACCCGTGAAGGAGGAGAGGGATCAGACTCAGGTGGAGAGGTTCCTCATGGGGAGGCCAGAGGAGGGAGAAAGGCCCCAGTGGAAGGGACTCGAATGCTCCTTTGAGTGGCTGAAAGGCTCCTTGATGGGAAATGGGGCCCTGTTGTGCAGCGTTCCACGCCTCTGCGTGACCAGAGCACCTTCATGGGCGGCGTGTGGGGTGTGGACCAGAGCTGTCGCCATGTCTGCAGTGCCTGCCCGAGACGCCTTTCGGGCTAAGCACTGTGGGGAGTTATAAAGGAAGTAGGAGTCGCCCCCACTTGCAGGGTTCTTGACCTCAGAGGTCGATGTGGTTAGGGGTCAAATTTATCTCTTTAACTTTGAGTGCTGTGTATTTTTAGCCAGGTCCCCATTTGAATGAAATTAATACCTGAGTGACAGTCCAGTTCAGACAAGTGACAGCCGTGCAGTTTGAAGTAAGACTCACACTTGCCCTCTTTGAGCCTCCAAAGCCAAACATAGCTTCTTCGTGCCCCTCAGAATTCGAAAATCACTCCTATGCAGTGCTCGCCTCTGGTCAAGAGAGGATGGCTGGTATGCTCAGAAGCTAAGGGGACTGCAGTCACGGAAGGGCATGCTGCTGCTGTTGCGGGCCTTTACGTCGGTTTCCACGCACAGTTGCACCGCGTGGCAGAGTAAGAGCGCCCCAGCTGGTTTCAGCTGGTTTCATGGGAGTAGGTCTCCAGGGCTTTTATTCTTCAGTAGTGGATTTGAACCTCTGACCTTGTGGCTAGCAGTTGCGGAGTGCTTAAGCATCCACCTTGTGTGTGTGTGTGTGTGTGTGGGGGGGGTTCTTGAAGGCATCACGAGGCACTGTCACGCTGATGCACTGGGTGCATTAACGGGCAGTCTTGAAAGGGGAGGGGGAGTAAGGAACAGCCCCCGGCTGTGCTAACCCCCGCCCCCCCCCCCCCCCCCCCGCCCTGCCGGGAGCGCTGCCCTGCTCCAGGGACTGTCATCTCCGAGAGGCAAGGGTGCCCTGGGGTTGGAAATGGGTGCGCTTGGTATCAGGAAACCTAAGTGCCTTTTCTGTTTGAGGCGCCAAACCGATATCTAATTACATCTGACGTTGTCCAGGGTCGTCGGCCACTCAGAGACTCGGGCTGCTGGAGCAAGTGCAGGTTCTCCTGCGTCACAGCTCGTGCTGCTGTAACACAAATACACAAGTGGGGGCTTTCATGACAGACGTGTCTTCTCACATTCCTAGAGGCTGCCCCGGGAGAACGCCAGGGCTTTCTGCTCTCGTGAAGAGCCACAGTCTGGGAAACGCACGTGGCAGTTCTGCCCTATGCTGAGGGGTCACTCTGAGGGATGGCAGTGGGGTGGGTGCGAGGCTAGACGTTCAAGTCCCTGTCTCGGATGTACGGAGAGTGAGACACACACAGACGGGGCGGAAACCAGCTTCCACACACCGGCCATCTCAGTGCAGTAGAGGGTGGATTTCCGCCTTGAGAGAAGGGCCAGCAAACTGGTGAGGCCAGATGACATTGCCACGTAAGAGACACACTAACCCACAGTGACCAAGAAAAGTTTAAATTGTGTTTCTCTCTCAGCATAACCTGAAAACCAAAACTTGTTAATACCTAGAAAATGAAAATGATCAGCATTATGAAACAATTTTAGACAAGTCTATTATAAACTGGTATATTAAATTGACTAAAAATCAGTGTGATTGATCATTAATCACAAATTAACCATTTGACAAAACAATAAATATTTTGATATAACAAATGTACATAAAAACTTTAAAAAAGAACATCTACATTTTTAAAGTAAAACTGGTATATTTAAGAATATATATTACTATGGACTTTGCCCACAGAAACTTTAAATAATTTGAAGGAAAAAGCCGAATACATGGAAACCATTCTCTGATGTAAACATAAATAAATTAGGAATACATATCAAAAAAGAGACTGAAAAATACCAATCTGTTGGAACCATTTTAAGTAAACATCTAAATGACTCATAAAGAGAAATTTATAATGGTGTTATGTAAAATTTAGAAATAAATGACAATGCGCCGCATGTAAAGTAGCAATTAGAGGCAAGCTTATCCCTTAAATGCATTTGGTATAGAACCAGGGGTATTGGAAAAGATGAGTGATGTGCTGTTTTCAAGAAGTTAGCAGAAGAATAGGCCCAACCCAAGGAGAGTAATGGGAGAAAGAAATGAAACAGTAGAAAAGAGAGAAAAATCAAAGCATCCAGAGAACCAAAAGAGGTAGATAAAATAGAAATAAAAATGAAAAGTCAGCAGTTACTCTTTGATAAGAGGAATAATCAAATAGTGACCAGGATGATGGTGGTGATCAGCAACCGTGAGCAGGCACTCCAACTGACAGACTCAGAAAGGGAGAGGACACGCTGCAGACACAGCACAAGGTCAAAAAGGTCACAGGGACTACTTGGAGCCATAGCTGTGAGATGTAGAAGAGACAGATAACCTGAATCATCCAATAGTAATCGAGGAACTGAATTCATAGTTAAAATCTCCCCTTCATAAAGTACTCTAAGTTCATACAGTGTTACAGGCTATTTGCAGGAAATGATTAGGTACAGGTGATCTCTATCTTATATCAATGGTTTTAGAGTATATTTAGAGTATAGAATTGGGAAATCCACAAAGCACATTTTTTTGACTCAGTTTAGATACTAAAATGATTCCCGGCATAGTAGGAAGCAGATGAAATTGAGACAGTGCAAGGACACAACTATAAAATAGTCTTACGTAAGGACAGAAGAATACATGAAATTCCATACAAAATCACACAATGAAATCTATGGAATAATATATATTGAGCAAAATATTTCATATCTGGAAATACTGCAGCATGATCAACTTGAATCATTACAGGCTGCAAGACTATCTCAGCTTCAAAATACAACAATGCATTCACGTCAAGAGATTAAATAGCATCAAGGGGAAAGCATAAACCAGCCTGTGTGACTGTTCAACACAACAAAACATAATCTCCTCACAAGTGACCGCAGGGCTGAGCTCAGGACGTCAGTCCATCTTGTGAGGGCCTTGCTCTGTTTCCCTGCCCCTCACCACACCAAGCATGATGTCCTTCTCCAGAGACGCCCCTGTTAGCGTGTCCAAAGGAGATGCTGGCGCGAAGCCTTCCCCCTGCGAGGGGCATGCTGGCTGTTCTTCTTCCAAGGGAGATGCTTTGTCCTTGGGGCCAGCGCCACAATTCAAAGGCACTCATTCTTCTTTTAGCACTTTCAAGACACTTGGGGGTTTTCTTGAGATCTTTCAGTTTAAGATATGCTGAGCATGTTCTTTTTTGGGCTTCTACCTCAAGGTCTTAGCACATTTCATTATAATTTTCTATTTTGTCTTCTTGAGCTGCCCTTTGAAATTTTCTGTTCCGCTTTTTTACTTCATGATTTCGTCCATTTGGTTCGGCTACTCTTCGATGAAGAGCAAGTTCAGAGTCTCTTCAGACATCCACTCTGCTTTCTTTCCTGCTTAGTGGTGTTTTACTTTCTGCATGAATGATGTCCTTCAGTCATTCCACAGCTCACCGGGTTTACTTTCATGAGTGTTCAACACAGAAAATCTGCTTTTGAGATAGCCTCAAAATTCAGGTGGGATAGACCCAAAGTCGCATTTTGACTCCTGTGGACTTGTTTTAATTTTCCTCAGCTTCAGTTTGAACTTACACATGAGCAATTGATGGTCTGCTCCACAGTCAGCCCCCTGCCTCTTTTAGCTGTTTCTCCACGGTCTCTTTCTACAGACACTGTCAGTTTGTTTTCCGTGTAGTATATTTGAATAAGTCCATGTGTATGTTCACTGTGTTGTTGCAAGAAGGTATTTTCTATGAACATTTTGTTGGTCTTGCAAAAATCTGTCTTGCGAACTCCGGCTTCATTTCTATCACCACGACCGTATTTTCCAACTTTGGTTCCTTCCTCTTTGTTTCCAACTTGCGTGTTCCACTCTCCCATAATTATCAATGCATCTCGTTGGCATGCTTGATGAATTTCAGACTGAAGACTTTGGTAGAGTTCCTTAATTTCCCAATCACTAACATTAATGGTTGTTGGTACATGAATTTGAATAATACTTGTATTGACTGGAGTTCTTTGAATTCTGCCAGATATAATCCTATCACAGATGGCATTAACTCCAAGATACATCTTGAAATGCCCTTTGGGATGATGAATGTACTGTCATGCCTCTTGATCATGTGATATCCAGCAGAATAAACCAGATGATCTTCTGATTCAAAATGGACAACACCAGTCCATTGCAACTCACTGACAGCCAGGATATTGATCTTTATGTGCTCTATTTCATTTTTTATTACTTCCAATTTTCTTAGTTCCATACTTCACACATTTCAAATTCCAGTTATTATAATCTTTCAACTGTTTCTCTTCATTTTGAGTCATGCTTCATTAGTTATTGAAAAAGAAGTAGCACTTGCCATGTTTAAAAATAGGACAATAACATTCAAATTGTAAATAAGTATTTACATTATACTGGAAAGTATTTACATTTATATTGGAAATATAATCATATTAACAACACCTGTAGTTTTTCAATAGCATCTCTCCCCCAACAAAAAACAAAGGCCTGAAGCAAATATGTCAAAATGTTAAAATTCACGATGTTTCTCAGGTGTTGTCATGGGTATTTGTTATAGAAATCTTGACACTTTGCTGTATACACTTCATAATTCAAGACCCAGTGACATTCCTCTTCTGAATCTGGCCTGAATTTTTAACAGTTAACTGTGGAGGTTAACGTAAAAAAAACATCTTCAGCAAAATTTTACTCATGTGTAAAGTTAATAATATTGCCCAATCCTTTTCATTTTCGGTTGGACAGACTTTTCTTAGAACGAGTGAGTGCTGTTAGCATTGCAGGCATTTGTCGAAACATCTTCAAGTCCTGGAGCTTTATTTTATACCAGTGCCCCCGGGCAGCCTTGACAGCTTCCTTCAATACCACTAGTCCTTTTATTTCTCTTTAAAATCTCTCTATCGGGAATTGGGTGAAGGTTTACAGAGCAAATTAGCGCTTGATTCAATAATTCAGACACGTTTGTTTCAAGTAATTGATTATAATTCTCACAATGTGACAACAGTCATTCCATGTCCTCCCTATGTTCCAGGAATTTTCTTGCTGAACCTTTGGGGTTTTAGATGCATAGGATTATGTTTTCTGTACATAAAGATTGTTTTCTCCTCCTCCTCCTCCTCCTTCTTCTTTTAGTTTTACCATTTTGGATGTCCTTTGTTTTCCTTTCTTGTTCTCGCAATATTGGATGGGAGAGGTGAGAAAGGACATATGAGTCTGGCTCTTGTTTGCAAGGGGAATGCTCTCAGCCTCTCTCTGTTTAGATTTATTTTGATCATTGATTTTGTGTATAGACCCTTAATTATGTTGAGGAATTTCCCTTCTATTCCTATTTTGGGGAGCATTTTGATCAGAAATCTATGTGTTGTGCTTTGTGAGATGCCTTTTCTGTCATAATTGAGACACTTGTACAGTTCTTGTCCTCAGTTTTGTCTAAGTGGTGGGCAGGTGGATTGTTTTCCTAGTGTGAACTATTCTTGCACACATGGTATGAGTCCCACTTGCTCATATTGTACTTTTAGATGTTGCTGGTTTCTATCGGCTGTGACTTTTGCACCTCTGTTCATGAGGGGTATTGGTCTAGAATTTTACTTTTTAGGAGTATCTGTACCTGGCTTTAGTTTTAGGGAGCACTTACTTTGTAGAATGAATTAGGGAGTTCACGCTGTATCCTGGAAGACTTTGAATAGAATTGATGCCAGTTCTTTCATGTTGGATCGAATTTGCCAGCGGAGCCACCTGGGTCAGGACTCCCCCCCCCCCTTAAATGGGCAGTTCCATTTCTCCTTTGGTTATGGGTATGTTACATTTTTCTACTTAAGTCTGTGTTAGTTAGGGTATACCATGCTTCTAGAAATTGTCCATTTCTTTGAAGTTCTCAAGTGCACTCTGAGCTTTACTCTTGCTGTGGCCCAAAGGTTCTGGTGTGTTTGTTCTCATTGTTATTTGATTCAAGAACATTTTAATCTCATTTTTTTTCTTCTGTTGCCTTAAGCAGGATGTAATTCCATTTCCCTTTATTTGATCCCCCTGGTCTGCTCCCTCCCACGCAGTCTGGATCTTCTTATTGTTGATTGCTCGTTTTATGACATTATGAACCAAGAAGATGCATTTTAGTATTTCTGTGTATTTGAATTCATTTGGGTCTAATATATGGTCTATTCTGGAGAACATGCTCTGTGTGCTAAAAAACACTGTGCACTGTGCTCCCGATGTTCATGAGGTCAAGGTGATGGCTCGTGCTGAGTTCTTCTGTGTCTTTGTTGAGCTTTGCCATCAAAAGTGGAGTAGTAAATCATCCTACAATTGTTGACGAATTTTTTTCTCTTCAATTCGGTTCAAATTTGATGTATGCATTTTGGGCTCTTTCAGCATCGATCCGATAGCTGTGAGTTTGGGTTTTGGTCTTCATTGTATCCATAGGTCTCTGTGATGCCAATGGCCTCTTGTCCAACTCTCTGTTAATCTCTAGGTAATGTCCTGCCTCGTCTTTTTTGGTTATGTTTTTCTTTATATGCAATCCCGGATAAGTAATTCTATAGAGACAGTAGCTGGATTCATAGTTTCTTGAGGTTATGGCAAGGCATGTTGGGAAGAAATGGGGAGCTAGTAATAGCAAGAACAGAAGTGAAGGAAATGTCCTAAAATGATGGTGGTGGTAATTGCACAACTATTTTTATTATGTTTAAACTACTGAACTGCATGATATGTGAACTATCTGTCAATAAAACAGCTAAAATAACAAAAACCTATTTTATCAGGAATTAATGTCACCACTCCTGCTATTTTATTTTAATTTACAACCTATATTTTTTCAATAACTTGATTTTTAGGCATTTCTGTTTTGTAGCCATGGGGTGTTTCTTACATACAGACATACAGTACATTGGTAGGCCCTGTTTTTTTTATTTATTTAATCATGTTTCGGGGGCTCGTACAACTCTTATCACAATCCTTACATACATTCATTGTGTCAAGCACATTTGTACATTTGTTGCCATCATTGTTCTCAAAACGCTTGATTTCTGCTTGAGCCCTTGGTATCAGCTTCTCATTTTTTCCTTTCTCTCCCTTCTTCCTCATGAACCCTTGATAATTTATAATTTATTATTCTTTGGTCATGTATTACACTGTCCGATGTCTTCCTTCATCCACTTTTCTGTTGTTCATCCCCCAGGGAGTAGGTTATATGTAGACCCTTTTCACACCACCTTCTCTTCACCCTCCCAGTATTACCACTCTCAGCACTGGTCCTGGAGGGATCATCCACCCTGGATTCCCTGTTTCCAGTTCTTATCTGTATCAGGGTACATCCTCTGGTCTAGTCAGATTTGTAAGGTAGAATTGGGAGCATGATAGTGGGTGAAGAGGAACATTTAGGAACTAGGGGAAAGTTGTATGTCTCATCGTTGCTGCACTGCACCCTGACAGGCTCGTCTCCTCCCTTTGTGAATTTCTTTACTTATTTTGATGAAGTTCATTACTCATCTTTTAGATTATCCTGTAATGTATGATTTTCCTACCAACTTTGAAACCGTTTATTTTATCTTCAAATTGTCTTGACTTCTCCGCTTGGCAGTTCTCACTCTTCTCTTTTTGCTGTCTAGTTTCCTTGTTTACAACTTCGCACCTCTGCTTCCTCAGGTGCAGTATGTGGGGCAACTCTTTTTCTGGGTTGGTGTCTGGGTGATGTTGTCATGTGTGTTAATCCCAGGTTGTCTCCAGCTGTTGTTCACTCTCTGTTCAAACAACCCCTTCTAGAGTCACTTGTAAGGTTTGTCTCTTGTTTGTTTCCTTCAAATACTCTTTGTTTCTGCTTTTCTGGGAATGTCCTAATATCACTGTCATATTAGGGGAACAGTTTTTGTGGGCATATAATTTTTGAGTGGCGACAGTGTTCGTTTCTAGTTTTACATATATAATCCCATTGCTTCAATCCCTGCACGGCTTCTGCTAAGAAGTCCAGCAGGGCTTAAATGTATAGACTTTCCTTTGCAGGTGACTTTTTGTTTTTCCTAAACTGCGCTCAGATGTCTCTCCGTGCCTTTCATTTTGGAGAGTTTGATTATGTCTTGGTGATTTCCCTTTGGGGTCTATTCTGTTTGAGGCTCATTGGGATTCCTGAATGCATATCTTCTTGTCTTTCATGGTATTAGGGGATTTTTCTTCCAACTAATCTTCAAAATTGATCTTTGTGTATTTTTTAATTCCCCCCACCCTCTGTTCTGGAATATTGATCTCACATAGGTTACTTTTGTTTAATAGTACATGATAAAGCTTCTCTTTTCTTCAAGTTTAAAGACCATTCTTAGGGTGGCGCCTCTAACAAATTAGTATTCAGAGATCTGTGTTCACCGAGTCTGTGTTCCACTGAGTCAGTTCTAGTTCTCTGCTCCTTGGAAGTATTCTCTGCTTCTGAAAGCTTAAAATTAGTCTCCTAAAAAACCAAGCCAAGGAAAAGCAATAAAATTAAGCCCTGTTTTATATTTGCTGTTTTTGTATGTTAGTCTTTGAGATGTAGTCAATTAATATGGTCCTTCTAGCCCTCATCCCTTAAGTCATATCTTACAAATTCTAGTGTCTGTGGTGGTGGTCATAATTCCATTCCAGAAGGCATGCTCTGCTGTTCTGGGTCTCCACATGAACAGATGAGGGGGTGAACCCAGTCACCGTCTTTTGCTTTCTTGATGGTATGGTCTTCTCACATACAAACACGGACCTTCTGAGAATTAGGAGCCCGGAGAGAAGTCTCCAGATACCTGGAAGAGGAGCCACCACTGGCACCCCTGAGATCTTTGTGTGAATGGTGGAGGCCAAGACCAGAGGCATCAGAGGCTGCAGAACAGAGACCATGCCGTGAGGAAAGATGGCAGGCCGAGACAAGGAGATACTGGAGAGAAATGACGGGCAGTGTCCAGACGATGAGGCGGTGAGGCAGAGCCATGGCTGGCTTCCTGGCCCATGGATGCAGAGGGACCCTGTGGCCGAGAGACTGAGAACTGAAGAGGAACCTGGCTGTTGACTGAGGAAAAGTCTGATTGTGGATCAATCATTACATCTTTAATGCTTTCTGATTCTGACTTGTGGTAACCTCTTAACTTCCCTAATGAACTTCCTGTTCCTCTGTAATTGCAATTAGAGTGGTCACTACAATAACTTATTGAGCCCAGGATGGACGTAGAGTGTTGTGGGAGGAGCGGGTGGAGGCAGAGTAGGAGAAGAATGGAGGGGAGGCTGTCTGGCCTCTGTCTTGTGGCAATAGGAGGCCGGAGGAGGTTGGACATCATTTTTATTACCAAGGACATGTTTTCTAAGCACCGATCCTTCTTGTTTCCACCTTTGCTTTCCAATCACTGGTAATTATCAACTCATTATTACTTTGAGAAGCATGTCTGCTTCTTCTCTCTCAATGCTGGTACCTGAAATAGGAAATCGTCTAAGGTCAACAGTAAGCTGCTTCTAAGGATCCAAAGTCACCCTATACAACTGGTCCAATAGGATGCGCTCCTCTCCTGGAGGAAAAACTTGGTCTGATGGATCTTTATATTTCTTGTACTTGGTATTACTGATTGATGAAAAAGTGAACTGCCCCCCGAATCCTCAAACCTACCGTCATTGAGTCAGTTCTGATTTACAGTAACCATCTAGGCGGGAACAGGTCTTCCCTGGAGGATTTCCAAGGCTGATCATTTCTCCAGGCCCAGGTTGCCACACCTTTCTCTGGTGAGGTGGCTGGATTCGAACTGCCAACCTTTTGGTTGACATACAACCAGGGCTTCCGAACCACCCCCTGAAACACTCAAATAGGAAATGGCAATCGCAAGCTGGGGAAGTGATTAAGGCTTAACTCTATGAGGGCGGTCCTGCCTCTTGAATCATGAAAGGTTGAAGTGTTCAGTCTCCACCCATTGCTTCAGGTGGGAATGTCACCCAAAACTCCAGCGACCTCCAAGGGACCCACTGCCGCGGAGTCAACTCTGGCTGACAGCAGTCCCGTAGGACGGAGTGGAAGTGCCGAGCAGCTGGTTGGGTGGCGCTCCTCAGCCGATGGGACCTGAAGCTGAACCCAACGCCCCGTAGGACTCTTTAGGTGCTCCAGGACAGCTCAAATAGGCTCACTCCCTCTTGAAAGATATTCCATAACCATGTGTGCATCACAGCTGACATTCACCCATCAGTAATTATAGTAACGTAACCCTGGCCAGTCGGAGACAGGCGGGTGCCTTGGAAGCCCCCAGGGACGGTCCTGTCCTGTCTGATGGCGCTCCACGTCAGGAATGACTTGATGGCAGTGGCCGAGCATGCACTCCAAAGCAGCAACGGACAAAGCTGCTCGCACCCTTTCTTTGAAGTGACTCCAATAGATTGTCTTCTTTTTAAGCAAAGATGTGAAGTGGGCAGGAGTGTGTGTCTCTGCTGGGCTGAGCGGAGCTGCTGGGCTTCAGTTATGAATGGCCCAAAGGAAGAATGACTACTCCCATCCTGTGGATGAACTGCCCGTCCCGCCGTGGGCAAGGGTAGCTGCTGATTACAGAAACGAGCTGGAACCGAGTTTTGGAAGGAGATGTTTGTGCGTGTGCGTGCACATGTACGAGGTGAGAGCAATCGTTTCCCCCGTCTGATTGTTAGTTTACGTTGCCTCTATTCCTACAGGGGGAACTTCTGAACGCCGTCAGAGCAGCTGTGGTCGTGCCCTTTTTCTAGATCCACCTCAATATGCAGGGACGGCATCCGCTGGGCGCCCACACGACAGGGAAAACCTGTCGCTCCTGTTAATGAAGTCCTTGCTCCGTCATTCTTGTGGCGAGGAACATGGTGAACAATCCTTACCTTAGCAGTTTTCTGATAGCCAGGATGATTCCTGGTATTGATGTCTTCTAAATGCCTTTGCTTGGGCTTCCAGGGATGATTGAGAATATATTCAGTTTAATACAAAAATCTGAAAACGGTGCCCGATCAGTTTGGTGTGGAAGCGTGTGATACTACTTGAGTGGTATGGATTTGATGTAAACGTTGTCTTCCATCCGAGTAATTAAGATTAGTGAAAAATTTAATGTACATTGAGGACATAGTAGTACAGAGCATGGAGTGGCTCATAAGGCAACGTGGAGGCCTTGTGAGCCTGTTATTTTCAGTTCACCGAAGGTTGAGTCTTTTCATCTTAATGTCTGTGGTGCTCACCAGTCAGATTTCCTCTACATTAAAATAGCAATGTCTAAGCGTTCAGCCCATGTATATTAGAAACATTATATTGATATGACCTTTATTTCCTCTCAGAATGCATTAGAGACTATAGTTTCTTGCAGTGCAGTTTTACTTTAGAATTCTACAAACCCTTCCCAAACCTTCATTCCTACAGCGGAGAGAGTAATATGCATAGAAAGAGATTTTAAGAAATAATTTGGGTTCTCTTCTTTTTGAACATTTAATTGCATTTTAGATTAAATAGTGTACAGCAATTAGTTCCCTAGTCAAGCATGCATGCACCGGTGTTCTGTGGCAGCGCCGTGACCCCGCCGTGTCGCGACCCCACACTGTGTCCGCAGCCCACGCTAGTCTCTACCCGGCTTTCTCCATTTCCACGTCTGGTTTCTCTGCCCTCAGTTTTGCTTTGGGGTAAATGTTGCCTTTTCAGATCACATTCCTTATGGGCAATACTGTTTATTTTATAGGCCAACTTATTATTTTGCCAAAAGGTGACTTATGGAAGTGGTTTTGGTTCCACGTTAAAAGGCTCTTTCAGGATGAGGGTTTTGCGGGTTCTGCCAGTCACTGTCAGTTCAGTAAGTCTGGTCTTCTTTATGGATTTGAGTTTTGCTCTACATTTTCATCCCCTTCCAACAAGATCCTCCTCTCGTGACTCTCCGGTTAGAACAATTGTTGCTGGTAGGTAGGCACCACCAAGTTCTTCATGTGTCCGGCTAGAGGAGGCTCGGGTGGCCCTTAGTCCTGTGGGGTAATTATTTCCTTGAGCCTTTGGTCTCCCTCTGTCCCCTGAGCTCCAGATGTGAGTAAACCCAAAGCTGTACCTTACCTGGCTCCTAGCACATCCTTAAGACCCCAGACAACACACACCCAACTGGGATGGAGAACATTATCTTTACGAACTATGTTACACTGGTTGACCTAGATGTTCCCCAAGATTATGACCCTGAGCCTTCAAAGTCAATAACTTGGCTCCATGAGATATTTCAATGATATTCAATGATGTTCCGTGAGATATTTCAATACGTCTAGGAAGTTTCCATAACTGTCCTTATGATGCATATGAATGTATGCAGCACACACACACGCACACACACACACATACGCTCTCAGTGATACCTATCTATGCACACGCCTGTACTGCCACATGCCCTTCCACACAGTTCAGCATACATAGAGATCGCTCATGAATGGTAGGTTATTGTTACTGGTGGTGCGAGTTGAAGATGGCCCAGCCTTTGTCGCAGCTACCCTCGGTCCTTGCATACCTCGCCGTGTGCTCACCTGACACTGACTTTCCAGGTGGTTCATGGACGTTTCCATCACCAGCATGCTTCTGCTACACGGTCAATGACGTTTCCTCCCACTCCTCCCCGCCCCTGCTAACCACCAAAGAGTGCTGTTTTCTGTGCGTACAATGATTCCTCCTGTTTTATTAAAGTGGTATCATATAACCTTTGTCCCTTTGTGATTGATTAATCTCACTTATCATTCAGTCCACCAGAGTCATTCATTTTATAAGATGGTTGGGGGGGCCGTTAGTACGCTTTATCAATGCATGTCATTCCGTTGTATGTGCCACATTTTGTCAATCTGGAAACTCTGACGCTGGCATTTCAAATACCAGGAGGGCCATCCATGGAGGACCAATGGCAGCAGACTAAGAGCCTATGAAGGAAGACCTAGTGGTCTACTGATGGGAAACAAACAAAAAATCCAGTGTAAACATGAATAGCAGGAAAACATCGTCCGACCTACTGCCAGAAGATGAGTTTCTCATGGGAAGAGGCTCTAATACCACCAGGATGAGCTTTTATCCCCAAAGTCGAATGACCCTTCATGATGTAGATAAAGTAGAGCTTTCAAGGTCTTCACTGTCCAGTGTGGCATGACTCCAAAGAAGAAATAGCTGCAAACCTCCACTGATCATTAGAATACGTCCAGAATCAGATATGAATCTTAAAAACTGGATGTTGTAAACAACAGAATGGAGCTTATAAAGATCGACATTCTAGGCATTGGTGAGCAGAAATGTACAGCCATTGACTGTTTGGAACCAGGAGTGACGTGTGCAGAGGAACGGCATTGCCTTCGCTGAGCACATTCCGATCTCCACCTCGAGTGCTCGAGTGCATCACCGGTAATATTCATGTGCCCACAGGAAGACTAACTCACACAAAGATCCACATTTATACATTAATCACCGATGTGAACGAAGAAATTGAAGACTCTTACCAACTTCTGCCTACGAAAATGGATCAAACATACAATCAAGATGCATTGATGATTGCTGGTGATTGGGTTGTACAAGTTGGAAACCAACAAGAAGTACTGACAGTTGAAAGATAGGTCCTTTGTAAAAGAGAGGATATCAGAGATCAAGTGGAAGAATTTAGAAAGGCCAACAACTTATTCATTGGAAACATTCCCCCCACGTTCTCCCAGGAACATAAATTGTGAATACATATGGGGACCTGACCCCATGGAATATGTAGGACCCGCATCTACTGCATTTGTGGAAATAAGGCCAGTGACTGTGGAACAGAAAATCAACTGCTCAAATAAAGTTCAAGTTGAGGCTGAAGAAAATGAAAAAAGACCCACAAGAACCAAACTTCGACCATACGTCATCTGAGAATAAATGTACTATGTTGAACACGAAGACTGGGGTGAATTATAGCGTGACGTCAAGGAGACGCAGCATAGAGAAAGCAGAAGAGGGGCCACGTGCTTGCTGAAGGACAGCGAGCTTCTGCCTCCTGGTCAGAGGCCCAGCGGAGCCCAAGGTTAACACGCTCCAGTCTGCCTAACGCTCGGAAGGCAGGCGGGCGTGCTGCTCTGCTTCAGAAAACCAACCAGCCATTGGAGAGCCAACAGCACGGTCCTGTGCTGACACACATGGGGTCACCAGGAGTCAGACTGGATTTGATGGCCACTAGTTTGGCTTTTAACATTTCCAATTTAACTCTTTCCTGGTCGGATAGCAAGGCATTCCTGCTGTTAAGGAGGCCTGGTGGGGCGGTGGCTAACTCACCGGGCTGTGACCCATAAGGTCAGCAGTTCAAAAGCACCCACCACTTTATGGGAGGAAGATGGGGCTTTCTACTCCCATGGAGAGTTACGGTCTCCGAAACCCCCAGGGGCGGTGCGGCTCTGGCCAGCAGGTTCACTGCCAGTTGAAATTAGCCTGGTGGCAGGGTGCTTAGATTTCTCTTTGTGCCACATCCACATTGTTCCTTAAGTTCCATCGACAAGCCTTGCCCAGTCATGCCCCTCATACACTGTCCCCCTGGAGAAGGAGAAAGGAAGGAGGAGGTCTCTCTGAGCCTGCTCCCCACTTCTGAGCTGCTCCTGGCACCAGCCGGCTCTTCAGGCTGTCTGCCTGCAGCTCCCGCAGTGGATTCATTTACTTTGAACACTTCTGAGAGTGGCTTCCTTGGTGAAACTCTGCCTTCCCTTAGTCTCTCAATCTCTCCCCAGACTGACCTCTCTGACGATGCTCACCGGCTCTTCTTGGCCCGTTTGCCTCTCCTCAACGTGGGTGTCCCAGTTGGTGCTGTCTTTAACTGACTTCTTTCTCCCTCCGCCTTGCATCTGTGTGGTGCGGCTTTTATTTCCGTGAAGTGCAATCTTTTCCTCTCTCCCGACCCTCTGACCCACATTTCTCATCCCCGCTGGATTGGCCCAGCAGGACGCCCTGTCGGCCTGACGCAGGCTTACTGGCAGCCCTTCTTTCTAGCACACCCTCCTTACTCAGGCTGCATTTTACTAAACACCGATTCTGCAGACGCTTCCCTGTCAATTGCTCTCACATCTCTCCCTTTCTGTCCTTGCTGTCTCGCCAGCACAGGCCTGGTCCTTTGCGGGGCCTTCAAAGCCCCTTTCCCTCCCCTCCGTCTGAGCTGCATACCCCTCTTTCAGCGTCTCCCACAGAGCACTCCTCTCTCCTGCCAGGCTTCTGAGCAGTTCACAGTGAGCAAACACTTCGGCATCCTTTTTCCTGATAGACCATGCTGGGGGATCTGTCACCTGGTAGCTACGGGCTTGTTGCATGGACCTCCAAAGGAGGCCAATTGAGTCAAAAGTCTTGGAATCCCTCACAGTGGGTGCTGACCGCCCAGGAGTGACTAAAACCCATGGCCACGGCGTTGGCCCAGCAGCTAGGAAGAATCCATGTTCTTGCTCCAGAGAGAGCAAGACGGATTGAGCTGAGCGGTGTGGAGTGTGCTCAGAAGAAGCATCTCTCTCCCTTAAGAAAATAGAGCCATTGGCGCCACGCTCAACAAGCCCCTGGCTTTTATTCTCCAGATTTTATTCCCGACCATACAGGAGCCCTCGTGGCACAGTGGTTATGTGTTGGGCTACTAACTGCAAGGTCAGTAGTTTGAAACCACCGTCTGCTCCGTGGTAGAAAGATGCTTCTTTCTATTCCGGTAGAGTCTCAGTTTCAGAAACCCACAGGGCAATGCTGCCCTGTGTCATAGGGTTCCCGCGAGCAGAACCGACTTAGCGGCAGTGAGTGTTCTTGGTTAGGTCCTGGGCTACGAACTGAAAGTTAGGAGTTCAAATCCACTGAGAGGTACCTTGGAAGAAAGGCTGAGGCAATTTGCTTCTGGCAGGTCACAGACCTGGGGGAGAGCGGCTTGTCCATCTCTGAAATGCACAGAGGGGACTGCTTGAATCAGAGCCCACGTGGCGGCAGCTGGGGTTTGGGTTTTTGCTTCTAAAACACCATTCTGTCTAAGCGGGTCACTGATGGACGACAGTAGGCCTGGAGTTCTCCCATCTTCACCCAGTTTTAAGCTGGAGATGCTGAGCGCCAACACAGGCTTCAAGGCTCAGGCCAGCGGCTTCGCAGTGGGGAGGGGACCCCAGCCACAGGCAGGCCCCATGCAATAGCAGCTCCCCATATCAATCAGCTACTCAGTCTGCCATGAGCCCAATGCCAGGTCCGCTAGGCTTGCTTCCTCACTTCATTCCAAGGATCAGAAAGCCAGTCCCAAACTGACTTATGTGAATAAGGAAGTTCTTGAGTCACGTGATTGAACAGCTCCATCCAGGCTCACAGGACCTCTTCACAAGGGGTCTTGTCTCTCCATCCCTCTGCTCTATTATTTTGGACCATTGGGTCCATGCTCAGGTCCCAGGTAGTTATGTGATGGTTGACAATAACGATAACTCAACACCCTCCCCTGATCCCACCATGAGGGCGAGAGCAAGCCCTGCTTCTCCAGTGCTCACAAGGCAGCCCTGGCTTGGTCTACTCGATGCTGCTCGGCCTCATCTGGGCTACCTGCCCATCCGTAGGCCAGACACTGTGTTCTGGGAGAACAAACACTCTCTTCAGCTCAGCTCCAGCCACGGAATGATTCACAGGGGAGGGAAATTCCCCTGAAGGAAGAGGGACACTCGTTGCTACAAGGCGTGGATGCTGGGGAGCAGCCGCAGCTGTCACCCACCAGGGTCTGATGGGGAAGCTCCACTTAGTCCTGTGAGGTCAGAAGCAAGGGGACAGGAAATAACAAGCGGCAAAGAATGCCATGCATGACAAAGATTTCTCAGTCCTGGCTTTTGCGTGTATGTGTGTTTTCTTGAACCCCCAAGTCGAACTTTCTGAGAGACAGCCACCTGTGGTGAGGTCAGGGTCGACGCTCCTTCCCTGCTGCTGACGGAGGTCTTACTTAAACCACAGCTCCCGCAGCTTTCTGGTTTTGGTGACAGACAGACGGCCTTCAAGAGGAGAGGTGAAAAGATGTAACCAGCAGCTTCTCCTTGTGCTTCCACACTGCTGCACCGGGTCCCTTGGTGAAGCCCAGAAAAAGAAAAGACACAAGGACCTTGGCCCTGCCCACTACAATCCACTTAGGGAGACCAGAATAATCCACCCGCACCACGGTGAACGAGACAAGACAGCCTTATAATTAGGGGCTAATGTGAAGGGCTGGAAGGGAGGTGGGAGAGGCCTGGAAGACGCAAGGAGGCTGTGTAGGGAAGGTGGGACTTGAGTCCTGAAAGAGGGTCAGGATTTGGAAGAGGGCAGAGGGCAGAGGGCAGAGGGCGCTTCAGGCCAGGGGAACAAGTAGCTCAAAGCACTGCCTTCTTCATGTTGAAGAGACAGGACGTCTCTGTAGCGCTGTTTGTATTGGACCCTCTGATGTCATGCTAGGTAATCTCCAGTGGGGCCAAGAGTGACTTGATATTTGTTCAGGCTCTTAAATAAATCGGCCTATTACATCCGTAGTAAGGAATCTCCTTTGGACGGTGGCTAGGTTTCAAGATTCTCGTTCTTCTGCGAGTTAACTCTTCAGGAGAGGAGGAGAGCTCATTTTCCTTCCCTTCCCTGGGCACAGGTCAAGCCTGGGAGCAGGCACTGGACTGGGTGCGGAGGGCACGGGGCAGCCAGTGAAAGACAAAGGCTGCTCTACTTGCTGAGGAGATCGGCATGGTGGGGCCTGGGTGTCCCAGGAGGCACCGTGTCCCCAAAGTCAAGGTGACAGTAGTACCCCCTGACACCGAGACTTGGCTGTTTCACAGAGACCAGGTTTAAGGAGAGGAGACATGGTGGAATGAGATCAGTGAGGAGGCCATCTCTGGCTCTGGACATAGAGGGCGAGGGTCATTGTGGGAACAGCAGAACAAGGGCAAGTGTAGCAAGCGAGGTGCAGACCACCACAGAGATGCTTCCCCGGGGGCGTGCTGAGGGTGGCTTCAGGTCCTGAGGACTTTTCTGATGGTGTCCATGGAGTAAGAAGTACACGACGAGGTTTTCTTGTTACACGTATCTCATCCAAAGGATTTTCTCTTATTCTTTAGAACCACCTTTCTCTCTTATGAAAGAGTGGTGAGAGGCATCCTGCGCAATAGCGTGCTTCACCGAATAAAAGGCTAGGGATTTATGTGACTCCTCATCATTTTTTCTTGTTCTTTATCTGGTTTAGGATCCGTGCAGTCCGCAGGCCCTGGAACCAGTGACCTAGGAATGAACCAGGGAGGAGAGAGAGTTAGGAAGCGGAGTCCTGTCGGCAGCAGCCTTGTTGATTCTTCAGTGGATGGATGGGTGCGCTCAAGAAGTACCTTTCTGGCACCAGGTCAGTATTTCTATTTCATTGGAGCCCCGCAGGCCGGCGAGAGCTTGGATGGTGGTGGTGGTGGAGACAGCACGGTGTTTGGGAAGGCGAGCCTTGAGGCTGTGTATGCCTACTTGCTCCAGAGCAAAGGGGGAGACATCCTCATGGAACCTACCGGAAGGCAAGTGCTTGTTCATTGCTGGCCTGTGTCCCACAGGGGCAGCTTGTTCGTGATCAGGAAGGATCTAGTGACAGAAGGGAACCCAGAACCCAAATGAGCAAACCCACCCTTGAGGACCTCTCGGTGGAAGGCATGTGACAGAGAATCATGTCAGTCTCTTGTAGGGCTTGGGGGCCGAACAGTGTTTGCTGAGCGCCTACTGTGACCAGTACATGGGAACAAAGCCAAGGTTACTACTGACTAGCCATGCTTCCTCCATAAGAACAACCACGTTGCAAACACCAAATGAGACCGTGCAGTGGTGGAAGTGCACTTGTCTCTCTCCTCTCTGATGGGTTTGGGAAGGACCCCTGGAGGACACGCTGCATTGGGACTTGTGAGAGTGGATGGAGGGGAGTGGAAAGAAGCAGGAAGGGGCAGTGTCAGGAGGAGATGACCATTGGAAGGGGACAGTGCAACCATAACAGTGTTCCCGTTGGCTTGGAAATTAGCACGTAGGACTGATGAGGTTCATGTTGATGATCCACCCATTACGCTGCCAGGACGCCTGAGTTCAAATCCCATCACCATTTCAGAGGTGGAATTCTATTACGCTCCTGAACACACCCAGATGTGATCACAAGCTGACACCAGGCTGGGGGGCTTTGCCGATGAGCTGCCTGTGGCCTGCTTCTGGTTGGGTCCTTCATGGACACAAGAGTCACAGGATAGGTCTGCTGTCCACATTGTATAATGTATGAGCAAGGCAGTGGTTCTCGGTTCAGTCTGGGAGGTTTTCTCTCTGTGTCTCTCTCTCCCTCATGCTGTGCCCTCTGAAACCAGAAGGGCAGGCAAATACCGGGCAAGTCAGTTGACAGTGTGACCCCAGAGCACTACCTGCCCCGGGTATCAAATCTGTCACAATGAACCCACCACTGCAGCCACTGCCAAACCTCCAATATGCACTTCCCTCCCCGCAACTTGTGTGCAGGCCACGTGTTGAATGCATTCATCCTCTCAGTCAGAAATTGAGTATTTTCAGGTGAGATGCTAAAAATAAGAAAGTAATATGGCAGCAGAGGAACGAGGCTCTACCAGAGGCCAAAGACATGATAAAGAAACCAGGCAGGCAATACAGGGAACTTTCCCATGACATAGCCCAGCACTTAATTTTTATCTGATCATATCATTATGATTCAGGCTATTTTACACCTGGTTAAGGATGGTCAGGGTGTGTGTGGTTGTGTGTGTGTGAATCCCTCATAGGTCTTAAATGGAATTAAAACTCTTTGCTTATATCAAGGGAGCAAGAAGTAAAGAAAAGAAATGACCATACAGGAATGGCCAGGAAGCCAGTGGGCACTAAATAAAGCTGAGTAGATAAAAAAAGGATAAATATTCTAGCAAGTAAAGGCTAGGAAGATAAATAGCAGGTAGGCTGCACCTGTTTTCTTATCTCACCTTTTAAGAATGCTGTGGCCGGCTTCCTGTTTATCTGCACCCTCCAGCTGAGGAAGAGGGTTGTCCCTGGGAAGACCCTGTTGGGGGAGGCAGGATTCTTGGCTTCCCTTTGTCAAGGGCTCTGGTGTTTAAGCTCAGTGGGGAGAAGGGGATGGAAACGCAGGACGCAGGGTGATGTGACTGTGCTTACTGTGTTATCGATTTGATACATTTGAACAGAAACAAGACCCTATTTGTTTCTCTGTCCTCCTTTCTGAAAGGCCTGGCAGTTTACTTTGCAGGGTGGAGTCGTGAGGCCACTCCGGAATTTCAGACCTGGTACACATGCGCGGGGAGAGTTTGTACCGTATGTCTGCAATAAAATATCAGATCGATGTGCACACGAGCGTAACTGAGAAATGCACGGTATATAACAAGGACTCGTGTGCAAGCCTCCCAAACACAAATATTTCTATAGTACCTGATCAGATATGTGTGTGCATTAAAGAGGTGCGATAAATGCATCAAATATAGCTATCTGCGCAGATTGGAGTCAGGAGAGGGAGAGGGAGGGAGAGGGAGAGGGGGAGGGGGAGAAGGAGAGGGAGAGAGGGAGAGAGAAAGAGAGGGAGAGGGAGAGGGGGAGGGAGAGGGAGAGCTTTGGAACACTGCTGCAGTGCACCCCTCCTGTACAGTGTCCCCAGGGCCCCAGCCCTTCCTCCGTTGGCATGCAGCTGGGAGAGGAGCAGGAGGGCCTGGTTGAAGGACCCCAGGGAGGGAGGTCTGGGATGGACAGGAGCCTGGCTGGGCAGTAGGTGGGGATGAGGATAGGCCCAGGACAAAAGCAGGGGCCGGCTGCCCCATCGCCTTGTTAAGCGGGTGCAGGTGGCACAGGGAAGCAGCTTCCCCAGGGCTGAGTCCCATTGGACGGGGCTGGGAGCAGCTCCAGCGGGGTGGGGCGCGGCTGACCCAGTGCTGCACCCAGAGGCCGCTCCCTGAGGGATAGCACAGCCTTGGCTGGGGGAAGGGTTGGCTGGGGTGGAGGGTGGGGTCGAGGGGGGAGAGGGAGGGGGCACACCCTGCCCAGGGCTTTATTGACACAACTGAAATGATCAAGTCTAAGAATTCTTTTCTGGACTCACAGGATTGCATTCTTAGAAGGCTCTGTGGCTGCCAAGAATCAGACCCCCCCACCACCCCTGTACCCCTGCCCCCTCCAGAGCCAGAGCCGCAGGGCCGTGTTTGACCCCGTGTGGGTGCTGGTGCCACGGCAGAGGTATGGCCTGGGCAACTTACTGCCCCAGCCCAACTTGCTGCGGTGGAGTCAGCATTGACCCATAGCGACTGCCTGCGGGGTCCCTGCCTGGAACCGTTCCCAGGAGTAGAAAGGCCAGGCTGCTGGTGGAGTAGAAAGCAGGACTGCTGGTGGCTTCAAACTGCCCACTCTGGGATCACAGCTGGCCGCATAGCCGCCACACCACCAGGGTTCCTGTAACTCTGGGCAGCCTCCCCAAAGGACCCAGGTGCCACGGTAGCCACTGCTGGACCGCATGGCAAGTGCTGTTCTGTGTGTTGTTCCCGCCGGCCGGCGGACTGTACCAAGGACCGCCTGCAGCCTCAGGACAACTGTGACTGCCCGCGGGAGCCATGGTCCAGGAGTCGGCTGGCCTCGTCCGACCCCCTCCTGAAAATAAGATCCCCGATGACAGTTCAGGTTTCCGACACCAGACACACTTTCATGTTCTCGGTTGCCATCCTGAAGATACCTTATTCTGTGACCTTTCCTGCTGGGGGCCAAGGGACACACCTTTTGCTGGCTGGAGGCTCGGCTCTTAGAGGGCATCTTTCTGCCGGGCCTCATGGTTATTCAGCCTGTGCTGACCTGCGACTCGGGAGAACGGGGCCACTGAGCCCGGGGAAGAGCTCGAAGGCACTCGTGGCTGCCCCAGAGCTGAGCCAGTGATCTGGGAAGTGTGTCTCAGGCTAGAGTGACATTTGTGACCTTCTGCATGGCACAAGCAGCCCCTGGCTTGTGCAAATGGGCAACACCCAGCTGCTAACCAAAAGGCAGGAGGTTCAAGCCACCCAGAGGTACCTCAGAAGAAAGGCGTGGTAACTGACTTCTGGGAGAGACAGACACCCCCCAAACAGTGGACACCCTGTGGAGCAGCATCCTCCTGGGAGTCCCACTGATCTCCTGGAGTCAGAGCTGTGTTTGATGGAGAGTGGTGGAGGGAGGCATGCCAGCGTTCAGGGTCCCTGGTCCTTTTAAGGAGGTAAGGGGGGAATGTCCTAAATGTTCCCAGCAAACTGCCACCACTGGCTAAACTCCTGCCCAGAAATCCTGAGTCCTCAGATGGTGGGAGCAACGAGCATCGCCGAGGCTTGTGTGACGGCACCCCTCTGCTGCGCGCCGTCAGTTGGGCGGTATCTAGGATTTGGGTCACGGTGGAGGACAAGAAAACACCAAAAAACCTTTTTTTTTCTGTTGAAGGTTTCTCACATGTAATTCATCAAGCCCTTTTTTGGTGGTCAACGAAATGTTGTGTTGGTCGACGATGATTGGATTAGGGGAACTTCGTGTAGAGCTTATGAAATCACTTTGTTCGCTACTTTCCCTGGGCACACCTGCCCTTGTCTTGGCCGGCATGCTCTCCTTTTCTAGTCTAACTGGCTACTTCTGTGTTCTCCAAGCTTGAGTCGGAGAATGGGGCTCTTCCCTGTGGCTTCTTTCCCTGTAAAAGGGAACTCACGGTGGGGAAATCGACTCGCTCCTCTTCCTGTAGGAATGCTTTGTGCCTTTGGAGGTGTTGGAGGGAAGCAAGGCGAGCAGAAGCCAGTAGCCGTTTGGAAAGATTAGGCTTTGGCCTGCACCATAGCCTTTCCGGACAGGACGCCTCCACAGAGCATCCCGCATCCCGAGAAACTCCTGTAAGGTAGTGCTGCGGTCCTGAGCTTCTTCACCGGAGAGGGGGGGCCCGCTGCCCCGACTGCCCATGAAAGAAGAAGCCGTCTGTCCCCTGTTGCAGCCCTGATGGCTCAGTGTGAGGGTGCGTGGGAGGCGTGGGCCTCTCTTCATTTGCTTCAGGGATCTGTCACAGGGCCGTGCTGAGTGGAAGAAAGATGGAAACGTTGGGATGTTCGCATGCTGCCTCTGAAAGGGCTGCGGCCTGGGACTTTGTTTCACGCTTTTATGACAACAATCGTGTTTCTGAAAACTCCCTTTTCTCTTGAAAACCCTTTTGCCTCAATTCCCATATTCAGACACCCATCACCCCTCTTAGCATGTAGAACCCCCCAGGGAGACTTCCTGCACTGAAATAAAAAAAACCAATAAAACCGAACTCATGGCCTTTGAGGGATTCTTGGCTCACCTCCAGGCCTTAGCGATGACTATTTTTGTCACCCCAGTCTATTTGCGCCTCAGTTTCCTTATTAGGGCTTGTGGTAAGATGGACTTCCTGGGCCCCTTGTAAGGACTAAGTGAGACCGTGCGTGAGATGCTGAGCAGCAGCGGCATGCACGGTTTTCTCCGTCTTGATTCTTGAGTGGCTGTTTGGCTAAGCCCTCAGCCTAACCTGGCTCTTTGTGTTTGACTGCATTTTATAGTTTTAAAAATGAAAAGAAAAGAAAAATGAGAGAGTGAAAATATGAACGACACACTTCACTATTAGACCAAACGGGACAGAAATCATTTGCTAACGAGTTGTGTTGGCATAGCTGGCTACTGTCAAAGGTTGGCATAGCTGGCTACCGTCAAAGGCATTTCTAGGGACTTGGGCAATTTGAAATGGCAAGGCTTGGGAAGAATTCTGGAAGAGACTGGATCTGCACATTGGTACCACGCACTGTTTACCTGGCAAACAAAGTATTCCGTGAGGGAACCAGTGGTAGGAGGTGTTGCGCTGGGCACAGTCGGCACCAGCCGAGTTTACGTGAAAGGCAGTGTCAGTAGGCTATTGGGGAAAACACCCCTAGCTCTTATGATTCTGAGAAATGAGCAAGTGTGGCAGTTACGTCAGCTAGGTTACTCAGTACGATGATCCGAGGGTAGCACAACTTGCCAAAAGAAAAGCTGTCGACTACTCCCACCAAGCAAAGGGATGGGCAGAGGTTTGCTGTGTGTTTTTGCCCAACATGAATGCTGTACAGCAAGTCTGACAGGGACATCCAGGTGTGCATGAGAAACCCCATAACGCACACCCGCTCTCCCCTGCGATGTCCTTCTATGCTTGGAAGTGCGCCCAGGTGCAATTCCTGCGGGAGTTTTCTGAAACACATTCTCCTCCATGACGCCCTTCAGTGTCCACCTGGTAAGAACTGTGAGTCAGCATCTCCGGGGGGGACTGGCGTGGGGCCCTGCATCCATTTGTTCATCTTAAGGCTCAGATGTGTGTTAGAGGGATGGAGCGCGTCTTCGATGCTGGCTGTGAGTGCGATATGGGAGTGCCGGCACTGCGAGTGCGGACCCTGGGCTGCAGACCTGCTCTTGGTAACACAAACGTGTTGGGGCTGTTTTTCAAGAACCGGGAATGGGTGTCAACCAGCCTCTTTCACCAGCACTCGTTCACATGATCTGGAAAATCTCACAGGTGTGGGCTTCTCTCAGACATGTCTTTCTTCCTGCAATCCATGGAGTCTGACTCACAGTGACCCCAGAGGACAGAGTAGATCTGCCCCTTTGGGTGCCGAGGATCTAAATATTTACAGGCACCTGAAGCCTCATCTTTCTCCCATGGAGTGCCTGGTGGGTTTGAACAGCTGACCTTGCAATTAGCGGCTGACTGCCGGACCCACTACGCCACTGAGTCTCCTTCTTAGCTTGTGCAGGAACCAAAGATGTAGCCTGGTGTCTTCTACTAACACCAAGCCGCCCGATAAGCCCAGAGGGCTACCAGGGGGACATTTCAGTTCTTCAAAGCTGTTTTAACAATGATCCAGAGGAGAATGATGGAAAGATCAGACATCATTTATCGTTGGGAGAAAGATGAGGTTTTCGACTATGAGGTGGATCAGCTCGACGGCAGGGTAACAGCCTCCACATGCACCTTGCTAAGGCTTTCCACCCCGCCTGCGGTCTTGATCCGAAGACTGCAGCGTAGATCGTGTTGGCTGCAGCCTGCCAGCAAGAGCTAGAGGCTGCGTTCACCTCAGGGGCCTTCGGAGTACAAGTCAGGGTGACAGGCATTCGAAGACTTCATTCTGCCCCTGCTGGCACGGACTCTCTCCTGTGTCTTATCTTGATTCCTCTTTCTGTCAGACATATTTGAGACTGGCCGGCGGGGCGTTCGCCCGTGTGGCCGTGGAAAGAGCAGGGCTCACTGGCTGCCATGAGGCCTGCGCTGTGGCTGCCCGTGCAGGCACCTTGATGCTGGAGAGGCCCAGCACTGTGGCGGGCCCTTGTCAATCCGCGCTTCTTCCTCCGTGTGCCCAGCACCTCAGCTCTCTCTCTCTCTGGGAAGTTCACCATCCATCGCCGCTGGGAGATGAACATAGAGAACAGCAAAATCAGTGCTTAGCTTTTGGGTTTCACAACGAACTCACATATGGACAACACGTTTGGAAGAAGAGCAGGTCAGGGCCAGTTTGTGCCTCTGTTGCCCTGAGATGAAATAAAGTCTCTAGATCACAGGTTCCCAAGCCTAGGCGACTTGTCACCCACCCCCTTTATGGAAAAAGAAAAAGGAAAAATGACTCAGCATCCCCTCGGCAGTCAAAGTAGCCCCTAATCCAGGGTCAAGCGTAGGTGTCTCCTTTTCCAGCCCTTCTGGGTCCTTCAGCACCCCACCCCTCAGGGAGGCACCGTCCACTTTGGGAACACGGATCAGGTGGTCCCAAACTAGAAGAAGACCATCTGGAACCTTCTGGGGCTCCAGGTGGAAGCTGGGATGTGGGGATCTGCCTTTACCCCACACACCCACTGTTGGCCCCGAGTCCCTAGTTGGAGTGGGCAGAGGATGCCTTTGCCGACCCCAGATATCTTTGAGAACCCCCAGAACTCAGAAACCTCCTGTCACTCCTGGAATGTACCCCGTAGGTCCAGGAGAAATGGCCTGTTTTCCTCGGATATTGAGACAGACAGACTTGAAGAAGTCTCCTCAGATGACTGCCCCCACCCCGCCCCTGAGTGTTCTGCTCACCTCCGTGTCCTCTGACAGATGATGCAATGTTCACGGCTCAAAGCCAAGGTCAAGAGAAGGCTAGCACGGTGCTCATCTCATGAACGAACATCAGAAGAGCAGGCTGAAGGAGGACGTTTCCGTGGATGCCACCCTGATGGAGGACAGTCCAAGTGTCACCTGCACCAAAGCATTCCTGCCTGGCTGCCCCGCCACACACACGCTCATGGCTTTACAACCAGGGACCCACAACTTTGTTGCGATTCTGCAAAGGAGGAAATGAAATATCATATAGAAGTATATAAAATAGACTTAGGCCTCATACATTCTAATATGTAGCCCCATATTTGTAGTCAGGGGATGAAGTTAACCAGTAATGGGTTTGCTCTCATCTTGTGATGCACATTAGAGAGCTCAGGGGTGGGAAGAGGAGCCCTGGTCGTGTACTGGTTATGCGTTGGGTTGATAACCACAAGATCAGCAGTTTGAAGCCAGCAGCAGCAGTAAGAGTTACAGTCTAGTTCTAGTCGACAGGGTCCATGGCAGTGAGTTTGGTTTGGAGTAGTGGTAAGAGGAGCCACGGTGGCTACTGTGTTATGCGTTGGACTGCTAACTGCCAGGTCAGAAGTTTGAAACCCACAGTCCTACTGTGTCCTAGGGCTGTTGTGAGTTGGGAGAGACTCAGTGGCAGAGAGCTTTTGGAGCAGGGTAGGACTGATAGGAATATGTTAGGTCAGGAGCCCTGGCAGTATAGTGGTTCCACGCATTGCTGTGATCCCATGGCCTGCAGTTAGAAACCACCAGCAGCCCCGTGGAGAAAGACTGGGCTTTCTCTCCAGTAAACAGTTACAGCCTCCGACCCCCACAGGGGATTGCTATGGGTCCTTAACGTTTAATCTAGAGGCACTCCAAAACATTACCAACCTTTCTCAGTGGAGGTTAGCGTTGCTTTAGACACGCGCTTCGTGAACCAATCAGACCCCGATGTCCTTAGGAAGCTCCGGCTTAATGAAAGCTTTGGCACTGTGGGCTCCTGTGGGGGCCTTCTCGTGGTGCTGGGACAAGGGCCAACCAAAATGCAAGAACGAGGGAAAATGGGGTAGGGGCTGGGGTGAGTCAGTGGGGCGCTGCCACCAGTGCCTATACAATTCATCAACAGCCCCCAAGACAGGGTCTTCCTCAAATTGTGGGGCAACCTGCTTTGTGATTGAAGAATGCTTTCCTTATGGAATCTTTTCTAACAGCTAGAATCATGGAAAGAAATGCTCCAAATACACTTAGAACTTACTCTGTAGCCTTGAAATCTGATGTGTTTGGTTGCCTTCATGAGCAGATGCCTCCTTCGCCAGATCTTGATGGTGGTTGGCCACAATTTCTAATGTTTTGATTAAAAATTCTGCAGAAGAATCAAAAAGGGGAAACTGTAGAATAGAATTTATAATTCTGAATGGAACCCAGACTTTCTGGAGCCATTGAAGCTGGACCCAAGCTATGCTCCCTGCAAATGATCTGCAGTCTTTAAACCCAAACAACGTCTCAAAGTTTTCATTGAAGCAAAATGTAGCTTACTTTTCCCTGGTGGCCCAGTGGGTGGTGCATTTGGCTACTAATCACGAGGTCGGCAGTTCAAATCCACCAGCTGCTCCTCGGGAGAAAGATGTGGCTTTCTACTCCCGTGAACAGTTACCGTTTTGTAAATCCACAGGGGCAGATATATAGGGTTGCTGAGAGCCAGAATCAATTTGATGGCAGTGAGTTTGGTTTTGGTTTGGAGAAATTAAAGTAGGTCTGCTTTGAGTACTAGGCTCTCTTAAAGGATTATCTGTGTCAAGTCGACAATGGCCACTGGCAGGTTGGATGGGAGACTTAGGAGACAGTAAGTTTAAGACAGTGCTGGTGTGATAGTGTCTGAGGAGAGGGAGAATAGAAATACAATTTGACACGTATTCCCAAAGCCACTGACTGGTACCTGTAGGATTTGTTCAAGTGGTGTATCTTTAACTGGGCATACTGGCAGTCGCCCCAAAATGTTGTTTCAAGAAATAAAATAAAATTTAAAAAAGATACCTTGAAAAGGTATCTTTAATTAATAATCATTTCAAGAAAATAATGGAAAAAACAATATGTATTAAAAATAGAGGGAAAATGCCCTAGAAATCAGTTTTATTAGTTTGAATTCATTATTGTTTTATATCCCGTGTCCTTGGATTTCGTGCCCTGAGTGAGTTTCTCCAGTTGGGGAAGGTGCAGACTTTTATGACTGCACACTGATCTGGGGATCTGGGCGTGAGCGGGCGGGGCCAGATGCCATTAGAGCCACTGTCGGAAATGCCACCCGGGCAGCAGGCCAAGTCTTCCGATGGCGCTCCCAGCCCTGGGAAAGAAATCCATTCTCGCCACAAAGGGATTCATAAATCCTGGGCCCTGCCTTCCAAGCAGCGCTGTGGTTTCACCAGGGTGATAAATTGTTCCTATCCAAACAGACATCAAGTCTCCCAGGGGACTAATGGGATCCAACGGTACAAAGTGTCATGTCTTAAGTGCTTGCTTATGAGCGAGTGGTGAGACGTGGAATCTCTGGGACAGCAGTGACTTCGCCAGACTTCCTTCAACCTCTCAGATCGCAAGACAACGAGCAGATGCAAAGAATTCCGTGGTGGCCTCTAAACGAAAAGATGCCTTCACAACAATATCCCCAGGAGCAGGCGCGGCCGGCCGGCCGGAGGGAGGGCAGGTGTGTGGGTTTTCTGCGCAGCCAGCGCCGCTCTGGCGAGGGAGCGGACGCGGCCTCCTTGGGTGGGGAAGTTGGCTGTCAGGGTGAGGTGATTTACTGAGGGCTGAGCGGCACTCCCTGCCCAAGAAGAGAACCTCTTCCTGCTGCCCCACCCTAAGTCCCTACCATTCTCACATTACTGTGGCCCAGGTCGCAGAGGGTCAGGGGAAACCCGAATGTTATCCGGACAGAAAACATGTTAGGCTGCGAGCGGCCACCAGCAGTTTGTCTCTGGTTCTGTCTCCCAAGGAGCAAGTGGACTTGTTAAGTAGCCGGGAGAACACCTGTGCGAACGGGATCCAGTTCTGGTCATTGCTTTCTCCGTTTCCTGTTCTGGCGGTTGGGTGCCATTGAGTTGGCTCCGACTCCTGGCCACTCTGCCTCCAGCACAGAACACTACGGGCCCCCCGGCCTC
The DNA here is from genome assembly GCF_050624435.1 of Tenrec ecaudatus. Classification (NCBI taxonomy): domain Eukaryota; kingdom Metazoa; phylum Chordata; class Mammalia; order Afrosoricida; family Tenrecidae; genus Tenrec; species Tenrec ecaudatus. The sequence continues at coordinate 164,517,036 of NC_134537.1, forward strand.
CCACTTGCTGCTGCATGTGAGCTCAGGGTGGGAGCATCGCATCGTGGACTCCATCTTCCTGAGGGTCTTTGTCTTTTTGAGGGACGTTCTGCTTTATCAAGCATGGCGTCCCTCCTCAACACAGGCCCAAGGTCAGTGAGATGAGGTCCTCACTTCTGAGCATTGTAATGGTGCTTCCTCCAAGACAGCCGTCCTGGCAGCCCACACCATACGTCGAAGGCATCAATTGCCCCCTGCTGTCCCAGGGCATGACTGTCAAGCTCTCACGTGCACATGAGGCGACAGCAAACATGGGGAGGCGGGTCAGGTGCACCCAGTTTCCTAGCACCTAGTTTCGCTCCATCGTGAAGGCTCGCCATCATCTTTTCGTCTCCTCCAGATCACAGCTCATTTCCAGTCCCCAGGAGGCCTGGGTGGGTGGCACAAAGGCATGCATGTTGGACTAGAAACCCAAAAGTTGGGGGTCCAAACCTACCCAGAGCCACCTCAGAGGACAGGCTTGGCGCTCTGCATCCAACAGGCCGCGGGATTGAAAACCCCACGGAGCAGATCCGCTCCGCATATGGGGGTTCACCTTGAGTCCAGAATCCACTTGAGGCAACATCAGTAAGAGAAAGCGCCTGGTTCTTCAGAAACTGTAGAGAACTCACCTTCCTCTCTAGAGAGACTTCCTGTTCTCCCAAGGAGGAATGACTGTGGTCTTTATAGCCCTGTCCGTGCTCTAACATGATCCTGGCAGAGACTCATTTGAGTAAGACATATCTTGACTCAATTCACAATTACACACTCATATTCAAGAATACATATTTTTGGCCTCTACCATATAGGGTGCACTATGCAGGTGCCAAGGGCAGAAGAAATGGACAAGTCCAGGATACACTCCAATTGCACAGGTGTGGTCACAGGTAGCCCCAGGCTCAGGTGCTGGCTTGTTTTGTGATGAATGTGGGGGTTAGAGACGACCTACTTTTCTCTTTCTGGAGTGTGCAACCCTTGCTGGCTAACGCGGCAGTGGGCGACACGAGTCTACCTGGGAGCTCCTAGACAGGAGCCCTGGTGGTCTAGGGGTTACCCATGGGGCTGCAGTCCATGTGGTCAGCAGTTCAAAGCCACCAGCGGCTCCAAGGGAGAACGGCTGGGCTTTCTACTCTGGCAAACAATCACAGTCTCAGAAGACTATAGGTCAGCATCGACCGGATGGCCGTGAGTGGTTTTATTCTCCTTTTCTAGGAGAAGCCCCTAGAAAGAAAGGACCGGTGCAGTGAAGTGCAATTACGTGGCATGGCCCTTCTATGCATAGAGTTTGCAACTCCCGTCCAGCGACGGGGTGGGGGCATGCAAATAAGGTGTAGAGGACCCTAACCCAGGGCTTGGTCAGGTTCGATTTTCACTGGGTACAAGAGTGGTCTATCTCAGAAGCAGGAACAGGAGTCCCCTCGGCCACAAAGAAAGAGCACCAGGGACAGAGGGCATGCAAGATCCTTGTCTACAGGCCCCAGGGAGCACCTTAGTGGCCACAGCAGAGACTGTGAGACAAGCAGTGGGCTTCCTGCCTTGTGGTACAAGTAAGCTGAGTGCCTTTGGGCAAGGGGCTGGCTTGCAGAGGGCACTGTTCTCTGGACATTTATCAGCACTAAAGGAGTTTTTTTATTTCCCAAGAAGGGCAAAAGACCAGGCGCTAAGTGGTTAGGGTGAAGGACCCGAGGGAGACAAGCCTGCTGGCCTGACAAAGAAGACCGAATCCTTAATCTTTTCTGATCTTGACTTATGGTAACCTGCTAACGTCCTTATTCTATCCCCTTAATAGTGGCTGTGATAGATAGGTTTATTGTGCCAACCTGGCCTATAGGGATTCATAAGGTTGCAGTTTGATAGGAGGACAAAGAGATAAATGGCTTGCCAAGCCCCGCCCCTCTCTCTCTTGCTCTCTGGTGATGGGACCAGCGTGCAGCTGCTTTAGCTAGTTCTCTGCCTCAGCTTGTGATCTACACTACCTGTGGGGCAGCCAACCCATAGATCCTGTCAGTAGAGCTTGAGGTTCCTTGGAGACCTGCTTCACCACACTACTGGTGTGTACATCGCTTGAGCTTGAGGCTGCTGGATTCTGTCGTCTTGCATTGCTTGAGTTTGATATTCCGTCTGAGCCTGTGTTGCTAAGCTCCTGAGCAGCTGAGAGTTGGTGACCCACCCTGCTGTTTGCTGCCTGTGGCAGATGCTGCCTGCATCGCCCAAGGAAAGGCTCAGCTGTCTACTTCCTTGACCTTGGACCCAGCAGCCCTTGTGAGTTGGAGGACTTCCAGTATATTGACTGTTCCACAGAAGTGAGTTGAACTGAGCCCTCTGTGCTGCTGGGTGGACTTGTTTGCCATTCATGGTAGATGGATACATTTGAAGTCATAATCACATTAATGGGGTTTCTGAGCAAGGGTATGGCTATGATCCTATCACTGACAGCATTTCACTTCAGGAGACACCTTGAAACGTCCTTTTAAACAATGAGTAAATGGCCATTCCCTTTCAATTTATCACCTCTGGGCAGACAGACCATCTGAGTATTTGATCCAAAATGGCCAGTACCGACAACTCCAGCTCACGAATGCCCGGGATATTGCTCTTTATGTGTTGAGTTTAGTTTCTGATGACCTCCGATTTTCCGAGGTGTATATTGTGTACACTGCAGGTTCTGGTTATTAATGGATGTGTGCAGCCTTTGCTCTCATTTTGAGTCGTGTCAGATCAGCAAACGAAGGTTCACAAAACTTCACTGCGACCGTGCAGTAAGGTCAGCCCTACTTGGCAGAGGCGGTTCGTCCCAGTAATTTTTTCAGTGTCTTGCAGCTCGAGGGGCTCCTCTGCCGACATCACATCAGACAACGTTCTGCGACGATTCATACGGTTTTCACTGGCCACGGTTTTCTGGAACTGCATCAGTAGTTCCTCTTTCCTACTCTCTTTGTCTGTAAGTTCTTCTGAAACCGATCTACTGTGGGTGCCCTTCGGGTCTTTGTAGTATTTGTAATTCCGGTGGTATAGCTTCCAGAATCACGGCAGCAAGTCAGCACAGTTAGACAAACTGACAGACTGATGGAAGAGGGATGGATGACTTCATACTTTAAAGGTTTTTGCAGAAGACCTGCCCAAGGCCATGCAGCATTGGATTTCTTGACGGTGCTTACTTACGTAAAATGATGGTAGATTGAAGTAGAAAGAAATCTTTGCAACTCCCTCCTCTTCTGCAGGATGCTGATGCTGGTTCAGTGGTGAGCACTCTTGCTTGCTTTATGTTGCTGTGCAATCCATATTGAAGGCTGCCGCCTCTGATCTTCATCACTAAGTCCTTGCAGTTCTCCTAGCTTTCAACAAGCCATGTTGTGTCATTGGCATATTGCAGGATGTTAAATGAGTCTTCTCCGATCTTCATGCTGTATTCTTCATCTCTATAGTATGTTTTTTCAGCTTATTTGCTCAGCACACAGATTGAATACATATGGTGAAAAGATACAATCCTGAGAGAAAATTCTGTAAGTTATAGTCACCCAAAACAGGGATTTTTTTGTACATAAAGATCATTTTCTCGTAATCATTAAAATAGGAAACACCCGTTTTACGCAGTTTAAAGCTACAGTCAAAAGTAAGACTAATCCTCATAGTTCTGTTCAGAGAGGATCAGCATTAGTGTTTTGCTTCAGCTGTTTGTCCTCTGTTTTGTCTGTTTTCTTCAGAGGAGGGCAAGACCAGTTTACGACCCATTCCCCAACCCACTAACTCTCACGGGATTTCTTCCTCTTCAACGCGATTGTGGTCGTTTAATATTGCATTAGTGTCCTCGTTGTTATGTGGGATTTATCCAGCATTGATACCATGCCAGACGCTGTAGTGGGCACTGGAGATGCCCTGGGTCCTGCGACTCCTCACTGGTGGGACGAGGTGGTGTACCTACTTGCTGTTAGGTCCCAGGGAGTCCATTCCGACTCAGAGCAGAACTGAGCTCTCAGCAGCAGAACGAAGCGCTGCATGGTGCTGGGCCATCCCCACAATTGATCTTCTGCTTGAGCCCATTGTTGCAGCCACTGTGTCGGTCCGGCTCAGCAAGGGCCTTCCCCTGTTGCTCCACCTTTCTCCTTGTCCAAGCAGGGTGTCCTCCTCCAGGGACCGGTCTCTCCTGACAACATGTCCAAAGTACCGGGGGTAACCCCCACAAGACAGAGTTTTTTTCAAAGCTATTTATTTAAATATTTTAAAAAAAACAACCTTATCTATCACCTTCAAAGTACTCTCCATTACACTTAATACATTTGTCAAATCGGTGATTTGATTGTTGGAAACATTTTTCAAACTCATCTGTTTGGATGGCTGACAGCACTTCCCTCATTTTTTTCCAACTCTTCTATGTCATCAAATCACTGTTCTTTCATGTCCTTCTTCATTCTCAGAAACAAAAAGAAGTCACACAGAGTGAGGTCAGGTGAGTCAAGTGTATGGGACAAGAGGGGCATGCTGTTTTTTACCCAAAACTTGCACACTGAGATGGCTGCATGAGCAAGTATATTGTCATGGTGGCAAAACCAGTCCCCTGTTTGCCACAAATCAGGCCTTTTTGTGCACACTGTTACACAATCTCTTCAGAACCTCTAAATGGAAAGCTTGATTAATAGTCTGACCTGGCGGAACAAACTCCAAATGCACTAGGAGTTGACATTTTCATGTTTGGGGAGTTAATGGACATCCAGAACAAGGTTTGTCATCAATTGACATTTCACCAATTGACATTTCACTTGAGGTTTTCCCATAGTGCTGTCCTTGTAAGTTGTGTTCAACATCACATCAGTGTCTGAGACATTTTCCCTGGGCAGGAAACAAAATTTCACAACTTACCCTGTTCTCTTAAATGGGCCATCACAAAAATGAGGTTGGAGCTCAGCCGCTTTTATGAAAAAATTCACTGTGACCAGAGAGGACCTTCCCAGGTGATGCCACTGGGTGCACTAACTCAGAGTGCGTTATTGGATGCTCCCCTAGTGGGAAATTTCTACTATGAAAGCTCTGCTGGGTAGAGAATTTTTCCATTTTTTTGGGTAGGGGGTACCCCTTCACACATGAGACCAAGTCCCACCATCCTTTCCTTAAGGGACATTCTGGCTGTACTTCTTCCAAGATGGCTTTGTTTGTTCTTGGGCAGTAGATGGTGCTTTCAACATTCTTTCCATCACCGTAATTTAAACATATAGGTTGTTCTTCAGTCTTAGGGTTCTGATAGTTCGTGAATGAGGAACTCGAGCCTGGCAGCGCTGAAGGGCATCACTGGGAATCATACCGTTATGAGTGGTTGTCCCCACTGTGGAACCTGAGCATCAGCTTCCACCGATGACCAGAGACTGCACGTCCTTTCCATGCTCTTCAATGGTACCCACCCTCCCTGTGGGCTGTTTAGAATTTCCAAGAATCCAAAACTATAAACAATGTTCTGATTAAAATCCTTGCTGTGGTCTTTAGATAAAGACTTAGCTATAGAATTGCAAGGGGCCTGATGGTTCAGTGGTTAAGAGCTCAGTTGCCCTGGAAGGGTCTGTGATGGTAGCCCCACCAAGTGCTCCACAGGAGGAAGACAGGGCAGTCTGCTTCCACAAAGGTCAGCCTTGGAGACCCTGTGGGATGTGTCTCCTCTCTTCCAGTGGGTCCCTAGAGCCCTCTGAATTGATCTAAGGGCATGCGACAAGAATAGCATGACAACAGGTATGGTATCTTTGTGGGTGACTTTGCCTGCTGATCACCAGAGGGGACACTCCCTGTGGCATGTGAAAGTGCCCAACCCCTCTTCAAATGGTCCGTGAGGAGAGATCTAGCCCTAAGGGGAGGACGGGGAAGAAAGACCTGACACCCCGGAAGAGAGACCAGGGTGCAGCCTGTGAGAGGGAGCATGCTCACCCAGCCCTGCAGCCTCCCAGCTCTGCTCAGTACCTGGACTTTCACGTTACAGGAAAGCAGAAGAACAATCCTACATGCCATGCATCTTAGCCAGTCATATCATTAAATAACAAATGCTAACTTTATTTTGCCTTAAGTTAAACAAAACAACATATGTACAAATGTGCTTGATACAGTTGATGTATGGATTGCGATAAGAGCAGCAAGAGCCCCATAAAAGGACATTTCTAGAGAAACATCCCTTTCGCATCTTTCTCTGTTAGAGCCCAGCCGGCTGCCTTGGCCCAGGCCCCGTATAGAATGTTAGCTGGAATTCCAGCGCGATCAAGCGAGACCTTTATTCCCCCGCCTGCACATTATTGCTCTAATAAACACGTTATCAGCTCATGAAAATGATGGCAAACAGGTGACTGAAGGATTTGATAAGTCAGCAGCCGAGATTAACAGTTCTTTTCGGAGAGGGCCGTGAGAGCTTCCCCTATTTAAGACAATTGTGGCATGTGAATTTACAGCACTTAAATCATTATCGGCAATTAGTACTTGTCAAAAAAGGTTGCAGCTGGCTTCAATTACAGGTAAGATTTTTATAATTCGAACTTAGTAGTACGTCTGATAAGTAGGAATTGGAGGAACACACGCAGGAAGATTTGCAATTTGAGAAAGACTTCACGGCATCGCGGGGCTCAGAGATGCGTGCTTCAGTGATGCTTTCTTTGCTGGTGGTGTCTACTCCCAAGCTTCAACACAATTTCCTAAACTATATCCTTTAGCTATGTTCTTCCTCAACAGAAAAATCTCTGGTGATTAAAAATTTGCTTTTTAAATTGCAGATGAACTACATATATATGATGTTAACAAAAATCAGCAACGCAGATGGTTACAAAATGAAGGTCTCTCTAAACAGCCTCTTTCTTATACTGGGTCCCCACTGCCCAAAGGAACTAATTTTTGCTTTCAACTCTTCTGAGAAATATTGCCAAATTTTACCTGAAATTATTTCCCCACTATTTTGTTGATCAATCAGCTTTGGACAGCATGTATATCCATGATCACTCAGAAAGACAGAGAGCTTACTACCTCTGGAGGCACTTCTATTTTTTTTCCACTATGTTGATTTTAACGTTATCTGTAGCATCAGCTTTTGACGTTACGTCATATGCTGATGATCCAAAAGGGAAGATGCGAAAGTTAGCTCCTTTGAAGTCTCAAAGGAGCCCTGGTGGGTATAGTGCTTATGCATCGGGCTGCCATCTTCAGGTCAGCAGTTTGAACATACCAGTGGCTCCTGGGGAGGAAGATGAGGCTGTCCACTCCTGTCAATGGTTAGTTACAGCCTCGGGAACTCAGGCAGTTCCACCCTGTCCTCCTGGGCTGCTCTCGTCGGCATCGCCCGGACGGCAGGGAGACAGTCTGACCCGTCCCACCGCTTCTTGACTTTGACCAGCTCTGTCATTATTTTTTTACCAGCAGGGTTTTAAACATTCAGATGGCCTAGGATCATTTTATCATCTAGAAACCATGCTTTCTAAGGAAAATCAGCATCGGTATTATTATTATTTAATATGTTTCACTGATAAACAAATAGGCTAGGAATTGTAGTTTTCAGTGAAAATACTCCCAGCACTATTTTACTTATAGCTCACTACCCTGTAGATACAGGAAAGGACATCTTCCAAGGTCAAGATGAATAGCATTTAAAGTTTTCTTAAACTCTATCCTTGTTCAGAGTTAGGCAATCATTAAATTTACTTCACATCGCGGCCATAAGTTGCTTGTACAGCTGTCTCTTACTGCCATTTCCTGGAGTTTGAAACAATTTCCTTTTCTGTTTTTGTAATCATTGATGGGAGGGACATGTCCTCATTGTTTGCTGATCTCCAAGATTCTTACCCCAATACTCACTCCAATGGAGTCAATTTCAACTCCCGGTGACCCCACAATGGGTTCGGAGAGTGTACATTTTAATAGGAGTAGACAGCCTCGCCGCTTTCAGAGTCCTTCCTGGATTTGAACTGCCGACCTTACTTGTCCAGGTTTTCAGTCCTGCAGGACGTGCCTCTCAACTTGTTTCTGTCTCGAGCTTTTCTATTCGCTTTTATAATTTGCATCAATCACTTTCTAGGCCCATGACTCAGCCACCACTGGAGATTAAAAAATTATTTTTCATTCATCTACTAGCTGATTTACTATTAAGCTTCAGAGCATTTTTCCATTAGTTTCCCCTTTTCTGCAGTGTAACAGGAGGCCCAGTGGCGTGGTGATGAAAGTGCTCAGATGTTAACGAAATGTCGGCAGTTTGCACCACACGGAGAAGGCAGTGCTGGCCAGTGTGCTGTTGTGAAGACGCCAGCCGTGGAGACTCAGCGGGACCCGTCTCCTCTGCTCTGGGGCCACTGCGCACGGAGATCGAGTTGAGGCCATTGCCTGGTTTTATTTGTTTTGTGAACCTCTCTGTGTCACAGAACCTACATTTATAGGCTTTAGCAAGTACCACTGCTATTTCCTAGGATCTTCACGAAGTTACTCTGAAGCAGGTCTTGCAAGCATATCCTGTTCTACATTTTTTTTTCCCACGAAGGGAAGTAAAATGTTCTGAGCCCAACACGTCTTAAAATATCTTTTTATCCCCCACCCCCTCACTTGATTGATAGTTTGGAATATATTTTAGTTTCAAACTAACTTCCCCTTAAAAGACTCAGCGCCTTCGTATAGTTCTTACAGCGTGTCCTGCCTCACAGCATGGTCAGTAGTGTCTGGGGGTCGTAAGAGCTTATAACCGACCATGTTGACTACAACTACGGGGCCCTACTGATCTGAAGCAAAGGAGAGAGACCCGAGGATCGAAGGGAGCTAGAGTACAGGGCTATTTACCTCGATGACCTACTGCCCCCTCTACCTTGCGACCTAGGAGAGTGGATGGTGCCCCGCTACCATCATGGGAAGTTCTGATAAGAGACCCGAGAGGTGGATCCTGAGAAGAAGGGAGGAGCCTGTGGATCAGAACTGACATTCTGAAGAAAGCAGACTTGAACTGGAGCCATGTGACACTGGAGCCCTCCCTGAGCCAATGGCTTGAAGTCACTTTAAACCTTGATGGGAAGCTGTCCCCGATCACTTTTAAACGTGTCATCAGTTGAGCTCTAAAATCCAAGATTTCGCTTTTTGATAATGTACTCTGAAAATCAAAACTAAAGCTGTATCTGGCTTGCGTGAGTGGTCGGCCTGGTCAGAATGCCGTGCCCAGCTCTGAGCCACACGCCCTCTCAGCTCGGGCCATCGAGCCTCTAGAGAGACTTCAGCACATCCCAAAGGCGACGCGCTTCTCCGGGCTGAACTAAAGGCAAGGACTCTATGGGAGGGTCTTGACAGGGGACCCTTATCCAAAATTCCCTCTGCTGTCCTCGAGAACTGTTTTCAGATCACCACCTTAAGCCTACCCTGTAAAGCCCCCTTAACCAAGCTATCGAGTTCCTCAGTGACCCTTGTGACCTTGAGGACAGAGTAGCACTGTCCCTGTAGGGTTTCAAGACTGTCCATGTACATTGGAGTAGAAAATGCTATCTTAGCCCTTAGAGCACGTGCTTTCGAACTGCCGGTGAGCTGCCCAGTTCCTAAGCCCCTAGGACTCCTTAATCACGGGGCCCTTCTTATTTCAACGAACCAGTCAAGTGGCCTGCATTCATGTCACCAGCCATCAAAGGGACATTCACTTTGAATTGCCTGCCTTTTTGCCACCCTTGTATGACAACTTCCAGTCAGAATGCTGGATCTTTGGTGCTTAATTTTGTCTCATAATTGGGCCTCTGTGATCCCACCATTTCACTTTGTGAGATTGGATATGTCCCGGGTCTGAACGGTGGTTGAATCTTCAGTAACCCCTGTGCGTTGAACAGAGTGTGTGTCCTTACTGGTCGACAGACATAATGGCCATCAGCCACATTAAGGTCTGGATGAGCTGGTGGAGAGGTGGAGATTTTAGGTAAATGGAAGTGAGATAAGTAGGAGAGAATAAGCAGGTTGGACACAAAGAGAAAAATGTAATCAATGTCACTGATTACTATTCCCAGGAAGCATGGGATGGGAGCAGGTTTTGCTGTGTACCTTCTCACTGAAGTCAAAATAGTAATTGAAACCCAATTTGACAGCCTTGCTCATTTGTCTTTCCATTAATGAGAAGCCTGATGCGAATTTAGCTCTTGATCTTTGTAGGTAATTTCTGTTACTCTCTAGAGGCCTCTGGGGTTTTTGTTTATTCTTTTTGAAATGTAACAGGATGTAGTTAGAGATGGGTTTCATTCATACTACTTGCCACTTGGTAAAACTTTTCTATTGGAAAACCCAGCCTTCCATTTGGCTTAGGAATTTGGGGGGTCTGCTTATTATTTTGCCCTCTTTATTGTTTTGATTTTTCCTGTGAGTGTAGATTAGGTGGATTTTAGGTGGGTATTGTACCTGATGAATCCAGCCTCTGAATGTATTCAATTTTGCTTTGAGATGTTCCATCTTTTTTTAGCCTGTGCTAAATTGGACATTACCATGGTATTTTCCATTGCCTTGTAGGCAGGCAAAAGTTGGACAATTAATAAGAAAGAATGACTAATCGACGCCTCTGAATTATGGTGGAGAGTCACTATGGCATGCGCTGCTAGAAGAATGAGCAGATTGGTTTAGAAAGAAACGTTCTATCTTACATTGGTCAGACATCTTATCGGGAGCGACTGGTCCCCGGAGAAGGACATCGGGCTTTGTAAAGGAGAGGGCCAACAAAGGAGAGGCGAACCTTACCCCGTGTCTGCAGCTGGGCTCCCACAGAGCAGTGATGATGCCGAGGCTGCTTCGTTTTGTGGCACATAGGTGCGCTGTAATTTGGAACTGACTCAGCACCGAACAATAAGAACTGGAAATTGCTTTGGCTTATCATAAACTAAGCAAATTGGTCTTGGGCTAGGTTCAGTTTTTATTTAACCTGTACCTTGCGTTTCAGATGCCATGCTGCGCCGTCTTCAGCCTGTGTCAACATGCCCCTTTGCCCAGGGGGTGGTTCCCTGAGTAAATGACCGGGGGCTGCTCTCAGGAGATCCACAACACAGACTTGCAGGGTCATTTCTCTTCCTTCCAGCAATGTCTTTGAGATTTGAAAAACTGACCCAGGCTGTGATTGAGCTTTTTATGGGGCCAGTTTCCTTTACCTTCTGGACCATCCTTCCTTCCCTCCTGCCTTCCACCCTTGCTTGTTTTCCCTGCATTACTGCTTGAAAAGTCCTCACTGGTGCCCACCTATCCTCCCCTGGCGCATGCATCCTAGGAGCTACCTCTGTCACTCACCTGGGTTAGGTCCTTCTGTCTGCTCATCCAGCCTTGTTGTCCCTTATGGGTGTGCCTCACTTGCTTCAAGTTCAATGCTATGATTCTATTACTCTCCTGGTCACTACAGAGTTGAGTCCTGGAACGAAGCGGCCACAGCCAAACTCATGCACAAGGCAAGGTGGCGTTCTTCATCCGTTTGATCAATGGAGTGCTTCCTTGGTTTTCTTGAAGAATGCATTTGGTTGATTGTTCTGAGCTTAGATAAAATATCTCCTCTAGAATGTCCTCTTCTCTGATCCAGTCTCTCCCTTCATCCATTGTCTGGATGGTCAGTCTCGCATTTCTACTTCTCTTAGTGTGGCCATTGCTTTAGCCAAGTAGCTGGCAGCCATCCCAGCCATCTCTTAGCACCATCTTGGAGGGTCCGTGCCAGGGCTTCACACCTGCTTCCTACTCAAAGCTGAGAAGCCCCGAGCACATAGGCATTATGCACTGGGCTGCTAACCCCAAGGCCAGCAATTTGAAACACTCAGCTTCTTCTTGGGTAGAAGCCAGAGATGTGCCCACCTGTAGAGAGTTACAGTCTCACAAACTTCCTGGGGGCAGTTCTACTCCGTCCTACAGGGTCACCATGAGTCGATATTGATGCACTCATTGGCAGCTGAGTTTGGTTTGTCTTTATTTAAAACTTAATGCTGCCTTCTTGAGTCAGATGCCTACCATATAATGAATCACTTTAGTAAGATCTTCCTAGCCAGAGCTAGATCTTGTAGCTCCCGTGAGTCACTGGCACAATCTTGCAAGCAACTGGCCAATTGGTTTGTAGCTTGAAAACTCACTCAGGAGGATGAAGCCCTTGGTACTCCAGGGCTTGGAATAGAAATGTGGTAGACTGTGTTATCCTACTAGGCTGATTTAAGAACCAGTCCCATTGAAGTTCACGGGGCCATGATCACCATCAAAAAGAGTTTGAAGAGAAACAGGTCCTTTGGACCCAGGATCCCTGACCTAGACTCAATTGAAAGAGCTATAACACGGATGACAGGGAGATGGTGGACTGGTCAATCCAGAGAGAGAGAGAGAAAGAGAGAGATGAGCTGCGATGGTCATGCTAACTGACGGACAGAGAACTGGACACTTCTGTGCAGGAGGTGTGACTGTGCAGGGCTAAGTCATGAGTGTGCCCTGTGCAACATGCCCCCCCCCACGAGAGTTCCATTCCTTGGGCACTATGGTAGTGCCCTGGTAGTACAGCAGCAAGTGAGAGTGAGAACCACGTGACCTGAGACAGTGGCAGTGACCAAGAAGGGTTCAGTGCTCAGTGGTAGAGATTTAGAGGGGCTTCGCCACCCAAGAGCCATGCAGCTGCACTGGAACAATGAAGTCCCTCTGTGGTTTCTGGAGCAGGGGTGACATTGACCCTGCAGTTGACGTGAAGCTTGGCCTGCATACTCAGAGACAGCGGACAATGTGGGTTTCCTTTGAGAACCTGCTCTTGCTGACTGGGGCCTGTGCCCAACTCACTGAAAAATGGAGACATCTCTCATGTCATGGCTCATGCCAGTGGGTGTCTGTGCTTCATCCCTGGCAGCCTAGCATCTTGCGACAACTTGTTTGCAGGTGGAACACAGATAGACGGTGCAGGGGTGCAGTGCCCTCAGGACTCAGCCCTGCATTCTCCTGCTAGTCCATCTGACCAGAGCTGCTATAGTTCTTCTCCTGCAGTGACCCAGCATGTCCCCCACAGGGTACTGTTGAGACCTGAGCCTTATTATCAGTCTGGTCATGTGTTAGTCTGGGTAGACTAGATAAACAAATTCATAGACACATATATGTCTAAGATAGAGCTTTATATCAAGAGCAATTGTAAATTGAGAAAACATCCCAGCCCAGTCCAGATCAAGTCCATAAGTCCAATATTAGTCCAATATTAGCCCACATGTCCAATACCAATCTATAAATTCCTCTCCAGACTCACACAACACATGCAATAATGCTGAATGCAGGAAGATCACAAGTCAATGGATGGGAAGTCACGTCAATGGATGGGATCCAGTGGCAGTGGAAGCATCTCAGTGCTGGCAGGGGTCTCCATGTGGCTCCTTCAGCTCCAGAGCTCTAACATAGCTCCATGTGTTTTCTCAACAAGAATGTCTCATGGGGAGTGTCTGAGTGTCCTGCCTCAGCTAGCTAGTTACCTCCTTAGTGTTTCCAAATGAAGTCATCAAGCTTTGACCTGATTGACAGGCTAAACTCCACCCCTTCACTCTTAAGTCTCAAATTGACACCAGATTATATATCGACCACAGGTCCCTAGGAGGGGCAGTGGGAGGGGACACCGAGGGTGTACATGGTATCCTGTGCAGTAGAGGCTCCTGTAACATCTTTGAACCAGGGAAGAACACTACCCTTATCATGAGACCTGAGCCTGATCTTCACCTTTTCTGCCCTCTGACTAAAAGTGATGGGTCTTATGCTATGCTGAGATCCTCTGACTCGCACATTGCACCTTGAGCTGGTGACCCATCACTCTCCGGCTTCCCTTGTCCTTATCCGATAGCTGGCCCTAAACATCGGTCTTTTTAAACACCGGTCTTGTTTTATTAGGGGCTCATACAACTCTTATCACAATCCATACATACATCAATTGTGTAAAGCACATTTGTACATTCATTGCCCTCATCATTCTCAAAACATTTGCTCTCCACCTACGCCCCTGGCATCAGCTCCTAATTTTCCCCCTCCGTCCCTGCTCTCCCCTCCCTCACGAACTCTTGATAATTTGTAAATTATTATTTTGTCATATCTTGCCCTGTCCGACATCTCCCTTCACCCACTTTTCTGTTGTCCATCCCCCAGGGAGGAGGTCACATGTAGATCCTTGTAATCGATTCCCCCTTTCCAACCCACCCTCCCTCTACGTTCCAGTATAGCCACTCTCACCACTGGTCCTGAAGGGATCATCCACCTTGGATTCCCTGTGCTTCCAGTTCCTATCTGTACCAGTGTACATCCTCTGGTCTAGCCAGACTTGCAAGGTAGAATTGGGATCATGATAGTGGGTGGGGGGGGGGGGTGTTGGCGGGGAAGGAAGCATTTGGGAACTAGAAGAAAGTTGTATTTTTCATCATTGCTACATTGCACCCTGTCTGGCTCATCTCCTCTCCGAGAGCCCTCTGCAAGGGGATGTCCAGTGGCCTACAAATGGGCTTTGGGTCTCCACTCTGCACTCCCCCCCTCATTTACTATGGTAAGATTTTTGTTCTGATGATGTCTGATACCTGATCCCTTCAACACCCCGTGATCGCACAGGCTGGTGTGCTTCATCCATGTGGGCTTTGTTGCTTCTGAGTTAGATGGCCGCTTGTTTACCTTCAAGCCTTTAAGACCGCAGATGCTATCTCTTTTGATAGCCAGGTACCATCAGCTTTCTTCACCACATTTGCTTATTAACCACCTTGTCTTCAGCGGATGTGTCAGGAAGGTAAGCATCATAAAATGTCAATTTAATAGAAGAAAGTATTCTTGGATTGAGGGAGTACTTGAGTGGAGGCCCAATATCCTTCTGCTACCGTAATACTAAACCTATAAATATATGCACATAGGTCTATTTACCCATGCTCATATATTAATATATTTGCATATATGCATGTCTTTATCTAGACCTGTATAAATGCTCTTTGCCTCCCAGCTCTTTCCTCTATTTCCTTTGACTTTCCTGCTGTCCCACTATCATGTTCAGTCCCCACCAGGGTTTCAGCAATTCCTCTTTGTTACCTCACCCTTGATCATGCCCTACCAGGCCTCCCACATCCTCCTCACCACCGATTTGGATCACTTGTTGTTCCCTTGTCCCTGGGTTTGTTGACACCACTTCCTTTCCCCCACTTCCCCCTCTCCCATGTCCCGCCGGAAATGTCAGTCCCATTGTTTCTTCTCCAGATTGTTCATCCAGCCTATCTAAACACCAGTCTTATAAAAATGACCTCCCTTGAACTTCTCAAACGTGAGATACATTACATTTGCCAGTCCATTATTTTCCACAGATAATCTGTCCCCGTTCATCACTGACTTGGGCCTCTACCGTGCAGAAGGGGTTCCGTGTCTCTCCTGGCTCCAGTGCAGTGCTGGGGCTTCAGTGCCAGCTGCGAATGTGAGGGGGAGATGCCAGGCGCTCCCAGGCTGGCTTCATCCACCTCGGGGATAGACTGTCAGTTCAAAGGTAGCCTTCTTGTTTCTTTTTGAACAGTTTCATTGAGACTTCATCCACATGTCCACATGTCGTACAATTCAATCATCCAGTCCCATCAAGAAGAGTTGTACAATCATCACCACAATCAGTTCTAGAACAGTTCCTTCTTCCTGTATCCATTGTTCTTCATGTAATTGTTTTTTAATTGTGGCAAAAATATACACAACCAAACATTCTCCAATTCAACAACTTTTATTGTTCTAGAACAATGACAAGTATGCAATTACACAACCACGCGTATGATTCAGGGCCATTGATTATACCCTCCGTGTTGTACAACCATTATTGATATCTCTTTCCAAATTGTCCCCCACTATTCACACCAATTCAATGCCTCCTTAGCACCAGCTCCTTCTCCTTCTCCATGGTCACCAAGTTTGGTTTCTGTGTTTTTTGGTAGTTTTCTTGATATTGTATTCACATAGCATACATTTCCATATTTAACTCACTTTTAAAAAGAGTTGTATAAACATCATTACACTCAGTTCTAATGCTCCCTGCTCCTGCATTCACTGTTAGCTCCCCAAGTCCCCCTACCTTCTCTATTCCCTGCCGACCCCCCATGTCCTCATAAACCGTCACATTAGTTGCTGTTTCTCTGTCACCACTCCTTTAACGCTCCATACACTGGGAAGCCCAACAGGAACAATGAAAAATAAACCAAAATCAAACAACCAAAAGAAAACAATAAAAATTAAAACATAAAAATAATGAGTGAGAAAGAAAAGACCCCCATCAGTATTTAAAAAGCCAGAGAAGAAACTTCTGTCGTGGAGTAAGTGAGGAAGACTTGAGCCTAGAGTAAACTCAGGTTGGGTCAAAAGGGCAGCCCACTGACCACGTTTCACATCATACCCTGGTCTGATCCACCATCGTCAAATTCACCATCATCTCTGTCTGATGGTAAAGCTGTTAAGTCCCTCGCCAGTGGCCAGAGGGCATCTGCCAGAGGCTTCATGGGCAGTGGGAGAATTCTTACCTTGGCATCCACTCAGCGGTGCAGGTCTGGGTCTGGGTCTGGGTCTGGCGTTTAGGAGGCCCAGGCTTGATGGCTACCAGTGCACCATGGACGCAGCCCCTGCGTGCTCCTGTGCCCATGTGATAGTGAACAGGTTTCAGCAGAGCTCCCAGTGAGCTGGTCCAAGATCCATGGGTTTTAAAAATCTAAGCAATAAGGTGCGTGCTTGGTGGGGGCTAAGTT
This sequence comes from Tenrec ecaudatus, assembly GCF_050624435.1. Classification (NCBI taxonomy): domain Eukaryota; kingdom Metazoa; phylum Chordata; class Mammalia; order Afrosoricida; family Tenrecidae; genus Tenrec; species Tenrec ecaudatus. Next base: position 164,533,721 of record NC_134537.1, read on the forward strand.
GTTGCCTGTCTTTATATGGATTGATGGGAGGAAGATGACTTCTTGGAAGAGGTAAGTCTGAAGGGAGGGGTGTTCCATGAAGCCTAAGACAGACTCCTACCCATTCTGAAGGAGGCACAAGGTGGAAGGGACTAAGGGAGGAGCCGGGAGGAGCCAGGGTCCCTGTGGGGAACCCAGGGACAGGGGAGCACGCTCTTCCCCAGACTCATCTTAAAAGAAGGGGATTATGACTTTACTAAATGGAGATAAACCCAAGATTGGAAGAATCTGGTTTAAAAATGTGTTTTATCAAACTTCATGTTTTTTTTCAGAATAGATTTTTAAAGTGGAACCCATCCTTTAGTTCTCACCACTCAAATAGTGAGTAAAACCACACAATCTTGTATTGCTTTGATTTGAGGGAAGACCTTCCAGTGATGTCTGGAGCTTTTGACACGGCGCCCCACTGATCTCCCACTCCACTGAGCCGGGCCCATCTCACAGTTCATCTGTCCTCCCTCCCTCTCTGCCTTGCCCGCTCCTTCCCCCCTCTCCTCCTCCCACCTGGACATGTGGTGGGCCCACACGGACCACAGAGCCCTGGTGCCATACCAGGTGAGTGGTTGGCTGTCAGGAAGGACTCTGTGGCAGTCTGTTTCCACAGACGCGCAGCCCTGGGATCTCCAGAAGCAGCCCTACCTGGTTCTATGGGGTCACTGTTCATTGGGAGAAACTTGATTACAGCAGGTTTTAGAGTGTGACCCTGGACCAGTCACAGTCCAGCCAGTGGTTAATGGAATTTCCCATGACTCTGGATTCTATTCCAACTCACAGGGATCCACTAGGACAGAGCGGATTGTTTCACAGAGTTTCCAGTGCTGACGTCTTTATGGAGACAAAGCGCCACATCTCCCACATGTGAAGCTGCTGGTAGGTTCAGACCACTGAACACTTAAACCACGGTGCCGCCACCAGGGCTCCTTTGCAGAACTGGAGTTGTCCAGTTTGTACCTTCCCAGGGATCTCAGTGTGGGACCACTTCTCTGATCCTGAGATTTTTCAGGCTCTGTTCTGCTAGATTTCCTGTCTGATGCCTCTATTGGTTTGTTTCTTATTATGTAACAATGTTTACATTGGCTTAAAAATCTACAAATTAAACCCTTTGTCTTGATTCATTTCCGACGTATAGTGACATCCTACAGAGTTTCCCATAACTCTCTGTGGGCACACACAACCTTACCTTTCTCCTGTGGAACAGCTGGTGGGTTTGAACTGCCGACCTTGCACTTGGCAGCCCAGTGCTTAGGCGCCACCACCACCACAGCTCCTCACATTAGCTGGGTCGTTAGTTAACATTTACAATATTTACAGACTGTGTCCAAGAGGAGAGATGCGTGTACCCAGTGTGGAATTATATTTGAATACATTTTACTGAGTTCCAGCAATTTTAGCCTGGTCAGTCATTGCAAGTATGAACTGCTGGCCACTGCATCTATGTGTTCATACTGCAATGATTTTATCGAGGAGAACATATACTTTGGAATTATCATTTATACAGCAAATCACAGCTTGGGGCTGGATTTTTTGCTCAATAAAACCCAGTGTGTGTGGTAATTAATCTTTTGTTTACTGGGAGCTTTCACATTAAATGTTTCATTTTCACATCCGCGTGCCCTGGCCTCTGGCGCTCGAGCAGTGGGACTGGGTGTCTAGTTTCTCCACCAAGGATTTTGAAGGCTCAATGCAACTGTTGAATTCTCCCCTCTCCCATTTGCCTCACTCTCGAGTCCTCTCGGGAAAAGCAGAGTTCCTGTTTTTGCTGAGATTTTAACTTGAACTTGAGTTCAATGCTCTTGAACTCACCATTTGGTTCCTTGTTCGGAGCAAGGGTCCTCATTCGGTTCCTTGTTCCCATTTTGAACTCTTCTCGTATTTGGACAACTTTGGTGTTGGTTGGCACACGTAAGGATGTGTTTTGTAACTGATTCCTTTATGCTGGGTTTTGTAAGAAAAAGAGTCAGTTATGCTATGTCACAGCTTGTGATTCTAAGCAAATATCTGAAGCTTTCCTTCCCTTCCCTTCACCGAGCCGTGTCGCCAGATGAGTTTTTTAGGCATGTTGCTTTCATTAAGTTAGGTCATTCTAGAAAATAGACAGTGGTGCCTTAGCGTTCTTGGGGATGTAATAAAATAAGCCAGGTATGGTATCGCCTCCCCACAGCGTTGTCCACAGGATGAAGGAACTGTGGTCCGTGTGTCTGAATTGGGGCTCTGGCCAGAGGTGAGCGGCTCTGTGAACTGGGAACGCGGGGGGCAGGAGCGAGGACAGTCCCGGAGGGGACAGGCAGCTGTGTGATCAAGGCTGGTCGCGTCAGAGGCAGGCTTTGCCTTGAGTCCCCAGCACTTCCTCCCTTGGAGATATATATATATATATATATATATATATATATATATATATAGAGAGAGAGAGAGAGAGAGAGAGAGAGAGAGAGATATATAGATATATAGATATATATGCTTTCCTTCTCTCCTTGTGAGTTCTCTCTCTCTCTCTCTCTCTCTCCTTATTCTTCAGACCAGGATCTCAGAGTCTGTGAGCCAGCAGTTCACACACATGGAGCCGTTCGCTGCCAAGGTCCACTAAGCATTATTTCTCCGCTCATGGGCGATATGGACGCCCTTACCTTTATATACTATCCCGGAGCAGAGCCCATTAGCCATCAGCCACCCTGGGCCCGGAGCCAGTGCCCTTTTAAGGGTCTGTGAAATGTTTTACCCTTTTTGGTTTTTAAATCAAACAAGAAAGGAAAGGAAATCTTTCGGCAGAAGGAAGGGTTTTCACATCGGCGTCGTTCGGAAGCATGTTTTGCCTGCAAAGGCGAGCTGCTGGAGCCGCTGAACGTCACAGGAGGCCCTGTCCAACAGGCTGGCTTCTCTGTTCCCACTGCGCACCGCAATCACTGGGGCAGTTTTGGAGCAAAGTCCGCATCCCCCGCCCCCGGGATACTGACTTTCTGTGGCCGAAACGTGGCTCGACTATGGCTTGCGAGGAGCTCTCAGGGTATCTGGCCATGCAGTCCGGGCTGGAGACCACTGATGCAGCTGCTTCTAGGTCCTGGGGTGGTGAGAATGGTTACCTGCTCCACTCCTCCCCTGAAGGTTGGCAGTCTGAACCCACCCAGAGGCACTTCAGAAGACAGCCTGGTGTTCTGCTTCCCCAATCCTGCGAGGCAGCTCTCCTTTGCCCACGGTGGTCTCCGAGCACCAGGAATTGCCTCAAAGACACTCCTGCAGATGCACCTGGAGCCCCATCGCTCACGCTCATAGCCTGGGGGACTTGTGGAAACACCGGTCCCATTTCCGCAGCTTGGAGGCAGCGGCTGGGACCCGGCCATGCTAACTGTGTTCCCCACGAGGGTGAGGCTGCAGGCTCATGGACCACACTCTGAGTCTCAGGGCTGGAGACCACGAGCGGATGTGGAGGATGGTACCATTCTCTACACAGAGACTCTAGCACACATCTGCTGATGTGCGTGCCACGTGAAGTGTGCCCGATGTGTGCTACCCACTTGGCTGCTGAAGGGAAGGCTGGGGGCCCGAGACCAGCCAGAGGGGCCTTGGGAGGAGCCTGGGGACCTAGATCTGAAAAACCAGCCTCCGAAAGAACCGGGTTACAGGTCTTCATGTGTTACGTTTCCATGTTAGTCTGGCTTTGTGACGGCCGGAAAAGAAAACAAATGAAAACAAAACCCCTGAACTTCGAAGAAGGTAAAATTGGAATCTAAATGGGTTGGTCCAGGTGGACTAGAAAACAAATTCAAAGACACTCATAGTGCATAAGACAGAGCCTTATATAAAAGAGCAATTGTATATTGAGAAAACATCCCAGGCCAGTCCAGATCAAGTCATAAGTTCGATATTAGCTCACATGTCTGATGCCAATCTATAAACTCCTCTTCAGACTCGTGCAACATATGCAATGACGCTGAATGCAGGAAGATCACAGGCCCGTGGGTGGAAAGCCTTGTGGACTCAGTGGAATTGGAAGCATCTCAGAGCTGACAGGGGTCTCCACGTGGCTCCTCTAGCTCCAGGGCTCTAGTGCTGCTCCACATGTCTTTTCAGCAGGGATGTCTCAGGGAGTCAGTGTATGTCCTACCTCCACTGAGCTATTTCTCTCCCTGGTGCTTCCCAATGAGGTAATCAAGCTGCGACTTGATTGACAGGCTAGACTCCACCCCTCCACAAGTTGACACCAGATTATGTAACTACCAAAACAGAGATCTATCCATATTATACGATGTTGCAGGCCTGTGAGACTCCAATGCCCTTTCTTCCACAGCATATTGCTTTTGATACCTTGAGTGATCTCCCTTCCACAACATTCAATGTTGAACATGCCTCACACTAAGGGCTGTATCACTTCTTGTCCTAGACGTAAAGAGACTAAGGGGAACTCTAGAAAAGTTCAAATACAGAAGCAGTCTATGCTGAATGATATGTATTTTTTGCACATCTCTTCACTTCAGTCTGTATTTTGCCTGGTTGCGGCTGCTGTCAGTTGCTGCTCCGTTGGCTCTGGTTCATGGGCACCCCATGCGTGCCAGAAGGAGGCATGGAATAACCTCATCAGGTCATCTCCCTGATATAGTTTCCTTACACCACTTTTGGGTTCAAAAGGAGTCTTGATGCTGATTATGTCTCGGCCAAACCATTTTGATACATGTGTGAGTCTGGGTTGACTAGAGAAACAAATCCAGAGACACTCATGTGTGTAAGAGAGAATTTTATATCAAGAAGTAATTCTGCACCATAAACCATCCCAGCCCAGTCCAGATCAAGTCCATAAGTTCAATATTAGCCCGTAAGTCTGCTGTTAGCCCATGGATTCCTCTTCAGACTCACAGAGCACATGCAAGGATGCCAAAGGCAGGAAGACCACAGGCTGCGATTGCCCATGGATCTAGTGGCGGTCCCGTGGATCTAGTGGCGGTGGATGCATCTTCTTGGCTCTGGCTGCCGTCAGCATGGCTCCGTGTGGCTTGTCAACAGGAATGTCTAGCAGAGAGAAAGTATGTCCCACCTCCAGGGAGGAAGAGTTGAAGTTCCCAGAATCCACATGAGAAGGTCATGCCCACCAGGAGGCACAGTCCGACTGTGACTTGATTGACAGGCTAGACACTACCCCTTCACTCTATTTTTTTCCTCCTCTTTTCTTTTTTTACATTTTATTAGGGACTCATACAACTCTTATCACAATCCATACATATACATACATCAATTGTATAAAGCACATCCATACATTCCCTGCCCCAATCATTCTCAAAGCATTTGCTCTCCATTTAAGCCCTTTGCATCAGGTTCTCTTTTTTACTTTCCCCTCCTTCCCCGCTCCCCCCTCCCTAATGTGCCCTTGGTAATTTATACATCGTTATTTTGTCATATCTTGCCCTATCCGGAGTCTCCCTCCCCCTGCTTCTCTGCCGTCCCTCTCCCAGTGAGGAGGTCACATGTGGATCCTTGTAATCAGTTCCCCCTTTCCAACCCACTCGCCCTCCACTCTCCCAGCATCACCCCTCACACCCTTGATCCTGAAGGTATCATCCACCCTGGATTCCCTGTGCCTCCAGCCCTCATATGTACCAGAGTACAGCCTCTGCCCTATCCAGCCCTGCAAGGTAGAATTCGGATCATGGTAGTTGGGGGGAGGAAGCATCTAGGATCTGGGGGAAAGCTGTGTTCTTCATCGGTACTACCTCGTACCCTCATTGACCCATCTCCTCTCCTGAACCCCTCTGTGAGGGGATCTCCATTGGCCGACACTTGGGCCTTGGGTCTCCACTCTGCACTTCCCCCTTCATTCAATATGGTATATATATACACACACACACACACACACACACACACATATATACATATACACACATATATCTTTTTTTTTTTGCATGATGCCTTTATACCTGGTCCCTTTGGCACCTCGTGATCGCACTGGCCGGTGTGCTTCTTCCATGTGGGCTTTTTTGCTTCTGAGCTAGATGGCTGCTTGTTCACCTTCAAGCCTTTAAGACCCCAGACACTATCTCTTTTGATAGCCGACACCATCAGCTTTCTTCACCACATTTGCTTATGCACCCATTTGTCTTCAGCGATCCTATCATGGAGGTGTGCAGTCAATGGTATGATTTTTTTGTTCTTTGATGCCTGATAACTGATCCCTTAGGGACCACTCGATCACACAGGCTGGTGTGTTCTTCCATGTGGACTTTGTTGCTTCTGAGCTTGATGGCCGCTTGTTTATCTTCAAGCCTTTAAGACCCCAGTCACTATCTCTTTTGATAGCCGGGCACCATCAGCTTTCTTCACTACATTTACTTGTTCACCCACTTTGGCTCTAGCCGTTGTGTCGGGAGAGTGAGCATCATGGAGTTCCAATTTAATAAAAGAAAGTATTCATGCATTGAGGGAGCCTTCACTCTATTTTTGTAGCTGACATGAAATTGTGTAACTACCTCAATACATGGTCAGGATTCTCTATAACATGGCTTTGCCTATCAAATAAACGGCCCAATTTGATAACGTATTCCCTGACTCATTCATTGAACAAACATGTATTGAAAATCTACTCCGATGCGAAGCCTTTTATGCCTATTACAGCTCTGTTGTTTATGGCTTTGTAACTCCCTCAGAATGATTGGGGGACAGGAGACATTAATAGAGGGGTATAGGAGACATTAATAGAGAGGGCTGGCCAGTCCTGCCATTCCACTGGGTGGGTCAGAGCAAGGCCTCTCAGAATCAGGGCCAGGGACCCATGGCCACCAAGAAGGTAGAACCACCAATAGGTCACAGGTGAGAGTGGTTGAGGCAGAGAGGTAACAGACCCTGTAGCACTGAAACCCCGAGACGGAGCAGAGAGGCAGTGCCAAGACCATGAGGCAGAGCAGAAAAAGCACCCCAAGACAGTGAGGAAGAGCAGCAGCTCCCCAGCTCCCCAGAGCAAGGCAGAGGTCCAGAGCCCATGTGGTTGGGGCACGAAGGACCAGAGACACATGCCCGCCATCAGGGCCGAGAAGAGGTACTCCAGGCAAAATGATCATCCCCTTCCCGTCTTGTCACCTCTCACCTTGCCTTGTAAACCTCCAGCTTCAGGCATATTGTCTGCGGGTGCTGTGGGCCATTGAAAGGAATTACCCAGACCAAGAACAACACATTTTTCCTTAGATTCTTGGACTTTAGGCCTAATCTTGAGATTCTTGGGGCTGCTGACTCAGAAAGCCCCTGTGGGTTTCCCAGACTGAAACTCAGGAGTTGAGTAGAAAGTTCCCCTTTCTTCTGTGGGGCCCCTGGTGGTCTCGACCTGCCCACCTGGTGGTTAGCAGCCCAGTGTGGCCAGGGCTCCTTTCCCATCACACTAATTCAGTAATTTACCGTCCTAGGTTTGAATATGAAAATCATTCAGACCTACAAATTATAGGGTAAGACAAAACAGGTAAGAGATATTTGAAGAAGAATTAGGGATTAAGGGACTTCTCTACACCCATGGTGGTTAGTTGGTCACACATTGAGCTGCTGGTCAGTGATTCTAGCCCACCAATCACTCTGTGGTGGTTAGTTGGTCACACATTGAGCTGCTGGTCAGTGATTCTAGCCCACCAATCACTCTGCAGCCTTTAAAGGGGTTAAAGCTTTGGAAACCCGAAGGGGCTTCTCTTCTGTCGTGTAGGGTCACCGCGAGTTAAAATCGATCCGATGGCAGTGGGTTTCTTTGGGGTGTGCAAGACTGTATAGTTCATCCAGGGACTCCCACGTGGGGTATTGCAAAGCCAGAACACCGCTGAGAAGAGGGGGAAATCCAGGAGAAACTTGGAAAGCACATGCACGTGGAAGCCGTGACGGCAGCTAGAGCGTCGAAATGTAAGATGTCGTAGCAATTTCCATCAGTACTTTGAAGATCTACACTTTCCTTCTTCAAATTACGCGCTAAGCATTTCAGAACACATTGTGACATCTAGAAGTCAGGGGATGATTCATTGGTAAATGTCTCAGAGGTGAGGTTGACCCCCAGCTTTTTATCCCTTATTAGAAAAATTCTAGCGGTTAAGCGTTTCCTTACACAGGTGGAGAAGCGGTGCCATTGTGGATGGGAACATTTGGACTTTAATAAGGAGTTTGAGCTCTGACAGACCCAGTTTGGGTTTCAGAACTCTCGAATCTCTATTCATTGTACCGAACTCACTGCAGTCAGCAGTGATATCTCCCAGCAACCCTCTAGCACGGACAGAGAAGAACTTCTGTGGGTTTCGAGGCTGCAGATCCTCAGGGGCCGGTAGTCTCACCTTTCTCTTGTGGAGCAGCTGGTGGGCTTGAATAGCTGACCTGGAGGTTGAGAGTCAAACACATAACCTTCTATGCCGCCAAGGATCCTTATTTATTGTATAGTAACTCATATTTCTGGCCCCCTTTTAAAAATAATGAATTGGAACTGCCTACTACTCAATTCATAATAAAAGTAAAGAGATAATTGGGGAAATATTTAAAATAATGAAGGAATTTTGCTATACGTTAGATTCTCATACACTTTGAATTTTACTAACAGTGATTTTCTAAAGGATTAAAATGCAAGTTCAAATTCTGTTCTGTATATGAAATTCCAGGGCAATTTTATTAAAGGATAAATTTAAATGGTGTAAATAGTCAAAATATTTCAATGATTACTTATATTATGTATGCAGTCCATTGATTCCCAGCTCTTTTTTCTTGTCCAGAAAATCTAAATGGAAGAACATAAATGGAGAGACATACGGTGTTTGTGGGTTGAAATACTTATGTCTGCACAGAAGTCATTTCTTTAAAAATAATGCATAACTCAAATCCGATGGGAATCCAAGTTACTCTAATGTCTGTTTTCAAAGGACTGACTTACAAAATGTTATAGTGTAATCTAGGCAGGAATAGTCAAGACATTTAATATAGAAAAGAGTAAGAAGAGGTTTCCTTACCAGATACCAAAGCATATTATAAAGCAACAGTAGTTAAAATAATACGGCATTATCCATTCTGATAATTTTATAAGACCAATAGAAGTGTTTCACAGCATCTCCAAAGCTGTAGTTGCTATGAGATCAGACTTCCGGGTTTTCTCCTGTGGGGCAGCCGATGGGTGCCAACTGAGTGAAACACGACCCGGTGAAGCACGCCTTGGTCTTCCACGTGCCCTCCCTGCGCATTAACTCTCCGAAGAGGGTGCTGTGAGTCAGAGTTGACTAGAGAACTGTGACTTTGAGCTTGTTTTTGTAGCACGTTTGCCCATTGCAAAACATTGTTCGAGTTCCTCTCAGGAGCACTGATTATGGATCCAAGGAAAGTGAAATCCTAGACAACGTCCATCTTTCCTCCAGTGATCATAACAGTGCTTATTGATCCAGTCGTGAGAATTTTTGTTTTCTTTACATTGAGGTGTCATCCACACTGAAGGGAAAAAACAAATTAAGGAATAATACACGTGTAAAATCATTTATGTAAATTGAACCCAATCAATAATTAAGTTGAAGACTATATGTATATATATGCATACAAATGCATAAAGATTGGACAGATGGTTGTTTCAGGGAGAGAATGAAGGAGATGGGGTGCAAAGCCCTGGAACTGGTGAGAAAAGAGGTCTTCCCCTTCATACCCGCCTGGCTCCTTTCTTCTTTATACTCTCTCCTGCTCCTTTAAGAGGTATCATAGCCATATTACTTCCATACTTTAAAAAGATAAACTACTCTTACAATGGTCTTAAATATATGTAAGATTACATGCAAGCATGAAAAGATATTAATAACTGTTTCTATAGATTAAAAAGATAATTAAATTACTCTTACAATGGTCTTAAATATATATAAGATTACATAAAACATGAGAAGAAATTAATAACTATAAATCCTGCATGGTGAGAATATGAATGTCTCTTTGTATTTTTTTATTTTAAAATTTCCTGAAAAAATAGGTAATAATCACTTATTAAAGAAATTCAGGAAATGAAAACAAAGATAGAAAGAAATGAGACCATGGGAAAGAATTCTGTCATTCAATAAGTCTGGGTACCCAGACTCCCTGGTCTCCCCTCGGTTCCCTCCTGGACCCGAACTGTCCTGAACACAGGGCTGCTGTCCTTCGGGACTCTGTGCTGTTCGAGCTGCAGTAGTTGCCAGTGCCCATGGTAAGTGCCTTGGCCAACTGCTTTTGTTCGAGAAGCACTTTCTGGGTGACCTCTCCTGCCTCCACAGATGCCACTTGGTTTACCATCAGTCATATTCCACCCGATCCAGCGCCTACTGATGCCAGGCACACGGTGGGCAAAGAGGTTCCAAGATAAGTAGGATGCAATCCTGTCCGCAAACGCTTATCTTGTAGTCCAGCATTTCTTAAGGTTTAGAAACCCAAACCCAATTCCCCGGTGGCGGATTTTAAAACAAGCGCTCTCTATTCAAACACTCGTTGTGGGAGGCATACAAGAATGTTGCTTAGAAGAGGATGTTGAGGCTTTGGCTGCCTTACTTTGCCTATATGGTAGGGAAAGATTAATCACCAAAGGGGTTCATGAAATAGAGGGTCCCTGCAAATGAGGAAAGTCTTCAGGGCCATGAATTGGCCCAGTCGCCCCAACAGTGGACGCAGACACGCAGTCTCATGAAGCTGCGGGCTTCCTCCCCGAGTGGAGCTGACTCCAGCAAACTGGCTCATGAACCGGTGCTCAAGCTCACAGCGAGCGCCGCCGTGGCACGCTAACAGCCCCTCTGCTTCTCTACCAAGGCGGCTTTTCCCACGACGCATCAGTGAGCTGACATCGAGTAAAGCCCCACTGGCATGATGACGCTTTGCTGCCTGCAGAGGCCTGGGCCCAGGCGCTGTTGAGTTTGGCACCCTGACGCCAGGCCTCAGTGTTGACTCAGCTCGTTGTCCTCTGGTTGAACTGCTGCGAAACTTCCTTCACACAGTGCTCTGTGATGTCACTTGGACCTTTCCCTTGGCTCCGCTCTGTGTTTGTGCCGTAATTCTGTCTCTGTCCCTTTCTCGTGAGCCTGCGTGGATCACAGCAGAGCTACGTGGCACCAGCACAAAGACTGCGGCTAATCGGACATGACCTACAGCAGATGCACTGGCACCGAGCACAATGTGTGTTGGAACTCCGATCCTGGTACAGGCAGACAGAGTCCGAAATGGAATAGGCCTTTCTTCGTTAGGTTACTGGGCTCTATCCGTGCCGTGTGTGTCCCAGACGTAATCTCTGCTGCTTGCCACAGGGAGCAGCTTCGACGTGGGGCGCAGCAATCCCACTCAGGTGGGGATAGAAACTGTGTGAAGCTCCTAGGGACAAACAAGCCTCGGAGCTGTAAGCGCCATTGGTTGTGAGAAGCTGAAACAGCCACGGAATGACTTGTACTGCTCTCAGTGCCTTGAGTGGCGTGGCGGTTTCAAGCTGGGCTGGTAACTGCAAGGTCAGCAGTTTGAATCCAGCAGCCACTCTCAGGGAGAAAGACGAGGCTTCCACTCCCAGTGTTACAGTTAGGGGTCATTCTTCTCTGTCCCAGAGGCTCGCTGTGAGTCAGACTAGACTCCATGGCAGGAGCGAGAACCTTCTCAATTGTGAGAAAAGTTTTCCTGCTTTAAAATTACCCCTGGGTGGTGAGATTTCTGTGGCGGCAGGAGAAAGAAGATCTCCTCAAAGTGTTATGGCACGATGATGTCACCAGGGACTGAGGGTGCGTGGTGCTGCCAGTCCCCTCACATCCAGATGAAAGCTGGGCCATGACGAAGGGGGGCAGGGGAAGAAAGGGTGCATTTGAATGGCGAAGTTCTTGCAAAGAATATTGAAAGTGTCACGGGCTCCCAGAAGAACCAACAAAGCTATCCTGAGAGAAGTCTGGCTGGAAAGCGCCTTCGAAGCAAGGACGGAGAGACCGTCTCCTACAGAGAGGGTAGATAGCGTGGGGCAGCGACAAAGAGGAAGGATGGATGGACACCGTGGCTGCGACAGTGGCCCACGCATCAGAACAAGGGTGGGGATGGGGCGGGTGGAGCAGAGTCTTGTTTGGTTGAAGGAGGGTCCCGCGAATCTGCGGTGGTCTGCAGTGGCATCTTACAATAGGCACTTTCTCAAGCAGACTGACTGCAATCTTGGGTCAGCAGCTGCGGGCTCCCCCACTGCACCACCCACTGTGGTCCTGGGAGCAGCTGCTGCTTTCACAGGATTGCCATTCCCTGCGACTTCAGTGCCTTCTCCCAGGAGCCTCCCTGGGAGGTGGGGGCGTGTTCTGCAGGTCTCGGCACTTCTTTGGCGTCCACTGGAAGGTGCGCCTCATCTGTGCGTGGATCAGCCTTGGACCTGGCCCAGCACGCCTGGAGCAAGGAGGGATGCCATCTGTCACTGGGTTGCGCTCCAGAGACCTTGGTGACACGGATGTGGGAGGAACACCCTGGCGGCAGCAGATTCTGGCTCCCAGCACCCTGTGTGTGCCTATGCTCCTGTGGAGTATGGGCAGGTGTGGACCAGTGCGTGATGCTGTGCGCATGTGAAAGGCCTGTTCTAACACGGGGACAAGTGTGTGAGCGCGTGTTCGCATGTGAGAGATGGCGTTTGTGTGAGTGGGTGTGTCTGATCACATTCAGTCTGGCTGATCACGTGAAGGGGAGAATGAGAGCGAGGGATGGATTCTTCTCACCTGGGAGGTTCTCTCCTCCTGCTGTCTGTCCACTTGGGGCTCCTGCCCTTTCCTGAGGGACCAGGGGTGAGTGAAGGGGCCAGGAGGAAGCTCTGGGAGGCCTGTTCTTGCTGGCGGTGCAGCCGAGGAGGAACTGTATGAAATGATTTACTGGGTAACCTATTTTACAATCGTGTCCTTTGATGTTCGATACCCTAATCACACCCGCAGGGCATTGCCAGACACGTGTGCATCTGAGCAGCTCGGGCTCCCAGGCGGTGTGATTAGACCCCATCCTCTTCACCACCCCCCAGAGACACGTGTTTTACTGGCATACATCAATCAATTATTTAAGGCTGTCGCTTTGATCTCTCTGAGCGACCGGCTTGTGGTGGAGAAGTGAGGCTGGATCGTCTCCTGGAGTCCTCTGCCTCCCGGCGTGCCTAGCTGCGCCCTGGGTCCCAGGCCTTCACTCCATCCTGCCCTAGCCGCACTGTGCGCACAGAGCCCCTCCCACCGCAAGCCCTTCCATCTCGGACATTGCCTGATCTGGGTTAAGTGGACCCTCAACTTTAGCAGGAAGGTCCGTTATCTAAGAAGTGGGAGGCTGGGTAGATGGAACTTGACTTTGGTCAGCGATTCACGTGTATGATTTCCTAAAACACCACTCACACAGGTTGGGTGAAAGGAATTTGAGGGTGGCTGGGGATCTGTATAGATTAGCCTTTATATCATATTAATGAGTTGCTAATTGCTCCCGCAACCTTTTTAATGCAAATGAATCTAGTCCTGTTTGCGTTTGTCATGTGTGCAGTGTAATACCTTCTAGCCTCTCTTATTGTCAGAGTAATTCGTGGTGCCCAGTTAATGAGCATGTTTCATGTCTGCTAACTACCACACATTGGGTGTCTTTTGGGGGCAACAAGCTTGTTCCAACATTGTTAGGGTCATCTTAAAATCAGTCTCTCACAAAGAAAGGGAAACTTCAAAGCAGTGTTGCAGTTAACACCTGCAGACAGAATTCCTGCAACTGGGATTAACCCACAGGAATCTGGTCAGCTCACTCAGGCCATTTCAGGGGCTCGTCTCTTTTGCAGCCTTCTGCTTATCAGTGCTTGCTGGCCTGGATACATCGCTGCAGTGAGGGGTGGAGCTAACAGGAGCTCCAGGCAAAAGGGACAGTGTGTGCCCCTTACATACCTATCAAAATAGTCTCCCATACTTGTAACTAAGTGCAAAAAGTTAACAAAAGCTGCACACGCACACACACACACACACACACGCACACACACACACACACACATACACGCACGACGGAATATAAAGCCCTGTGTAGTCCAACTTGTTCCCACATCAGTATCAACCATTAAAAAGCTGTTTGCTGGGGTCTCAATGGCTGACGGACCCCAGAATCTTGGCTGTTCCCCCACTGCATAATCAAGTGGAATCATAACATAAACAACAACCTGGGCTTATTTAAAATAGTAATATTGTATTTATCACGGATGTTTTATGCTGCTATATGCATCAGTACTTCATGCCCTTTGATTGCTAAGTAGTCTTTCATTGTGTAGGTAAGCTACAGTATAATTATCTCCCCACAGGTTTTTTATATATTAACTTTTATTTTAAAAAGTATCATCTATGGTATTATTAAGCATTATCACTGTGTTTTGGGGTCTGGCTTCCAGTTAACTCCCGACCAGTTAAATGGTGGCCTTATCAATTTTGCATCAATGGTGTAGCCTTGGTTTTAAGAGGGTATTCCGAGGCTTGTGTCAAATGGGTTGGGTCAGAATTCTCAGAGTTTGGCACAGTGTAACCACTTCCATCATGCGATCAGCTGTGGGCTGATAGATACAATATTGAAAGATTCCATGGGCAAAATATAATGTTAACAAATTACCATTGTTTTAAGAACTTCTTCAAAGGTCACCTTCCTCTACCCAAAGCTTGTTGATGAAGTGGTATAATGCCATACAATGGGTTTGAGAGAACTGAAATGGAAGGCCCTTGTTGAACTCTCCCGAGGAAGGTCATGAACTGTAATTTCCAGCCAAAGTAACTGTCAGTGTACTAAATATGCAGCCAATGAAGGGAGTCCTGTTTTATCTCATTTATAATTAGACCACAGTGATGTTCTGAATATGGTGAGGTGTGTATCCTCCGATTGCTTATTGTTTTTTGTAAAAATCATTTTATTGGGGGCTCATATAACTCTTATCACAGTCCATACATACATCAATTGTATAAAGCACATTTGTACACTCGTTATCCTCATCATTCGAAAAACATTTGCTCTCCACGTAAGCCCCTGGCATCAGCTCCTCATTTCCCCCCTCCCACCCTGCTCCCCCTCCCTCATGAACCCTTGATAATTTATAAATTATTATTATTTTGTCATATCTTACACTGTCCAACGTCTCCCTTCACCCACTTTTCTGTTGTCCACCACCCAGGGAGGAGGTTATATCTAGATCCTTGTAATTGGTTCCGCCTTTTGACCCCACCCTCCCTCCACCCTCCCAGTATCACCACTTACACCACTGGTCCTGGAGGGATCATCCATCCTGGATTCCCTGTGCTTCCAGTTCCTATCTGTACCAGTGTACATCCTCTGGTCTAGCCGCCTTTGTAAGGTAGAATTGTGATCATGACAGTGGGGGGTGGGGTGGGGACTAGAGGAAAGTTGTATGTTTCATCGTTGCTACACTACACCCTGACTAGCTTGTCTCCTCCCCACGACCCTTCTGTAAGGAGATGTCCACACTCCCCCTCATTCACAATGATATGATTTTTTGTTCTTTGATGCCTGATATCTCATCTCTTCAACACCTTGTGATCACACAACCTGCTGTGCTTCTTCCATGTGGGCTTTGTTGCTTCTGAGCTACATGGCCGCTTGTTTACCTTCAAACCTTTAAGACTCCAGACGCTATATCTTTTAATAGCCAGGCACTATCAGCTTCCTTCACCACATTTGCTATGCACACATTTGTCTTCAGCGATTTTATCAGGGAGGTGAGCACACAATGATATGATTTTAATTCTTTGATGTCTGATAACTGATGCCTTCGGCACCTTGTGATCACACAGGCTGGTGTGCTTCTTTCATGTGGGCTTTGTTGCTTCTCAGCTACATGGCCACCCTAGATGCCATATCTTTTGATAGCTGAGCTCCATCAGCTTTCTTCACCACATTTTCTTACACATCAACTTTGTCTTCAGCGATTGTGGCTGGAAGGTGAGCATCATGGAATGATTGCTTATTTCCTCTATGACTCCAGGTCCCGGGGGTCCCTGCAGTCCTCTTCTGTCTTTCCTTCCAGTGGGATCTTGTCCATCACCTGCTATTGACAATTGATCTGAGCATCAAAATGTAGATCAGGTGAATATACACTTGGGATATATTCAGTTTTCCTAAGTTAAAGCATTTAAGTGGGTGATTAGTGCTTCAGATACCAAGGTTCATTGACTTGGGGTGGGTTGAGGAACCAAGTGGTGGTAGAATGATGTCTTTTATCAGAAGCTATAGTAAATAACCTTCTTCTAAAATCCTAGTTATATGGAAGGGTGGCATATGTTTATCTAGAATAGAATCTGCTTAAAAAACTTTAGACAAAACAGTCTTCTGTAGGTTGTTGCAACTGTGGGGATGCTAATTTTATAATGAGCCATAAATTGATTGACAGGAGGCAAAACACAGATGGGACTAAAGGTATTGGATTTGGAGATAGAGCCCGGGGACAAGGGACTGAGGGGTATAAAGAGGAATCCAAGGGACATGAAGGCAGTACTTCAAAGACAGGGCAGTAGATGGTGAATTATAGCCCAAGGTCAAATGGTTTAATCAAGGACTGGGGGAGGTTATGCAGGCATTGGGCTGCTAACTGAAAGGTCAGCAGTTTGAAACCACCAGCTGTTCTGAGGGAGAAAGATGGAAATTTCTGCTCTCGAAAAGAGTTCCCGTCTTGGAAACTCACAGTGGCAGTTCTGTCCTGCCCTGTGGAGTTGACTTGATGGCAGGTGTTTGGTTTTTGGTGTGGGGAGGGTGAGGCTTGAAGAGGATGAGTTACTGAAGTTGATCAGGAGAGTCCTCATTGAGTAGAGGTCTAGGTTTGGACAACAGAGATGAAGCAGTCCCCTGAAATGGGAGTAGCAGGACCTGGTAGATCCGGTGCAAAGTCCCACACTGCCCATCCCCCTGAAGCCACCTGGAGGAAAATACATTGGTGGAGGACAGGGAAACAGATACATCTAGGGATTTCCCAATTGACCTTTCAACCTATACTCGACCTACCAGGGAATACTTTGAAAATTCAAAATCAAGAAATGCATCCTTGGAGATGGAATCTTTTAATGTTAATACATTGAACTTTCAGGAGTGTTTGCTGATTGAATGAGAAAACACACATTGGCTGACTGGAACCAAACTGAGGCTGGTCCTGCAGGTCTTGGTTTAAGAGAGAGGATACTCTAAGTCCTTGCATGGTGGTGTTGGAGGGACTGGCTTCTCGCTCGGGTCAGTTGAGGGTATAGGGACCTTCCCTGCTCCAGGGTCTCCTGTGAGAAAGCAGTATGTGTTTACCATGGAACTGTGCTGGCCAGACATTGTCTATTCCTACCTGATGGCCATGGCATCGGAGAGAGGGGGTTAGACGCATTTTCTCAGACCTTTTCAAGAGCTTCCTTGGTTGGGATGATATGGGCACCCATTCCAAACGTCATTTTGAATAAATTTGAGTTTATACTTGATTCACAATGAGAGAAAGCTTGGACCGACTCATACAGTTCATTTTCAAACTCAAATGGACCATTCTCTCCTCTGGGATCCTCGCCCTCCCAGCCTCTTCCCAAACCCAATATATTCAGTGCACTCCGTGCCTCATTACATGGCTGCCTCCTGTCTTCCAAGACAGGGACCATTTCTTTGTCACTTGTAATTCTCATGGCACCTGGAACATAATAATTCGTAGATCTTGCTAGAAATGGTCTTAATACTGAAGATTTCTTCAAAGCGTATCTGTCCTATATGATTCTGCAGTTATCCATGAGCTGTTTAGGCCAGCCTCTGACACGGAGAGCAGGCTCCTTCTTTGTAGTCCGTTCTTAGTCTGGAAGCTCTGCTGAAACCTGTTCACTTTGGGTGGCCTGCTGGATTTGAAATACAGTGACGTAGCTTCCAGCATCACAGCGACACATAAGGCACCACAGCACGGCAAGCTGACAGACCAACGCTGCTTCCTGAAGTGGATATTGGAAACAATTGTCTAGCCATTTCAAACCAAGCAATCCATATCAGCTTCCATCGTCTCTGTGGGGTTTGGCAGTGTATTTTGAGCCGAAGCATAACTATTCTTCAATCCATTTGCCCAAAGAAATAGAGCATTGGCCTGTCCAGGTTCCTCGTGCAGTGCTGTCCAGGGGCTTGCTGTGTGGCTGCCTCCCTCCTGAAGCGCTCCTGGAGAGGAGCTGGGCATCTGACTATGGTTCAGGTGCTCATCTTGGGTCCTTCCACACAGCTGAGCCAACTCCAAACTTCTTGCTGTCGTGGGCTCTCACGGGAAGTGAGATTATGCACAAAATTGCAAACAAAAATCTTAGGAAGCCTCATGTAGAATTTCATGTGGGAAGAGAATCCAGGAGACCGCAGAGGCTCCAAGCCAAGGTGGCCGTTGGGAGAGGCGAAGTGACTGGGGACCTGGCTCATGATGCTGAGAACTTGGGGACGGTGGCCACGGAACCGGAACTCCCACCCATGCCCTCGGGGGAGGAACCGTCTCTTCTGGAAGCAGGATGGCACTCGATAGATGCCTAGTGACGCTGGCATTAACAAAAGCCATTCACACTCAGTAAGACTGGTGCAAATGCACACACTCTGTCCCAGCAGAGTTAGGTACTGGGAAAAGACGTGGGGGGGTCCTGGTTTACCATGCAGAGAGCAGGGAACAGCTGGTTCTTCCAGTCAACAAAGTTTAGTCTTGACTCTGTGCTGGGTTACGGGTGGGCACACACTTGGTCTCTGTCTGGAAGTGTCCAGTCTGGTTGGCGGAGGTCTTCCAAGGTGTGAAGGGCCAGGCGTAGGAGCAGGGCCAAGCCCAGGGTGCAGCCCCAGGGCAGGCATGCGTCCGGGCACTGTAGCTGGAGCGGGAGGGCCAGCCCGTTCGAAGGACACATTGTGGAGGCGCGTGTCACAGAATGCACAAGCCAGCAGTGGCTCAAGAATGAGTTCCAGCTCGCAGTGACCGCATGTGTGCAGAGTGGAGCAATTCCCTCAGGCCGTCCAGGTGGTCTGCCTTTTCAGGAGCAGGCCATCATGCCTTTCTCTCCAGGCTCACGCCCCATCCAGCAGGGCTGTTACAGAATGCAAGGATGTGGGGGCACATGCAAGGTCAAGTTCACGGGCCTCTGTCTCAATAGGCTCCTGAGCTAGGGACGCGCTCTGCACCATCTCCTGGTCTCCTGTGATCCTTTGTTTTGCTTGGAATCCAAATTCTGGGACTGGGATCTTATCCTCATATGTGCTGGCCTGACTCCCGGGATTCCATAGACTTTCTGCTGTAGGGCACGGAGCCTGGGATTGGACATCAAGACAGGGCCCAGGCTGTGGGGGACCTTTCGATCTGCCCTTTCAACACTGAGTAGGAGCCCCCTCAATATAGCTCCGGCTGTTAGCTGCCATGGAGGCCCCCTTGACCATAGCAACCATGTACACAGAGGACCCCACCACAGTGACTCAGAACTTTCGTGATTGGATTTGGGGAGGCAGATGGCGACATCGGGAAGCTCAGCTGAAACCTTCCACCAGCGGAGTGCACACAAGCTTCTGCAGGTGGGCTCCCCGGGCCACGCACACATTTCTACTCCTCAGAAGAAAGGCCTGCCTGTCCATTTCCATCGAAAATCCACTGGAACAAAATTCTACTCTGACATACCTGCGTTTTTGAGAGTCAAAATCGACTCGATGGCAACTGTGTGTGGTTGCTGGTTGGGCGGTGATCTGCATGGCTGGCAGCTCGAAACCACCAGCGGCTCTGAAGGGGGAGGACTGGACGCTCTACTCCCACCCACAAAGCTCAGAACCCCACAGAGGGCAGCTATGTGTTGCCAAGGACCGGATGTCAGTGAGGGTGTTTATGTTGGTGTTTTCCAAGAGGACCCACGTCCTCTCTTTGAGCTGAAGGATTCACAAGTGACAGCTCCCTCACTCTACGGCAGAGTCTACTGCAAGCCAATCTTTATTTTTTTTGAGGGGGGTGTTACTTGCGGTCTTTCCCCCCTTTATTCTAGTCACATTCACGCTGACTTCAGATGTTGGGGGTGTTTACATTTGAAGAAATCGGGCTCACATGATCTGTCCTTGAAGTAAGTGGCAAGGTCAGGTTCCAGGGCCCAGACAATTCTGAAGCTGTGAAGGCCACTTGCAACTTCCCAGCTCACAGGCCGTGTATCCGTCTCTGACCTCTTTTTCAAACCACCTGATAGGAATCCAAGTGCTTCTGGTGGTGCAGACACGCGGGGCATGTGGACCCCAGCTTCACTTTTACGGGTCTGTTTTTAAGACAGAGAAGTGCTGACCCGTCCCAGATGAGAGTCACCTTTCAGTCATCCGGTTGCACCCACAGCTAGCTTGCACACTTCTTGCTGAATGATTTCCTGTTTGTAGAAGCATGCGGGTCTTTTGAAAGAGTTTCACAAGCATGCTGGCCCATTTGTTTTCTAGGTCTTCCCATATTTTAGTGCATCCTTCGAGTGATCAAAAATGCCTTTGTAATTTGGGTTGAAAATGTATCAGAGAAGGGTCAACAAAGTGACACCAGAGGGAATGAAAAACAATTAAAAACAACAGCAAAACCCTTTTGAACTGGTCACGCTTTACTCCCTAACTCAGGATTTTGATCTTGAAGTTGGTACTCAGGGCTGGAGCATCGTGTGTACACCGACTTTTCTTGGTGTAATTAGTCATCACATCTCCTTAGGCTTGTTCTCAAGGGACGTCCAGACTTGGACTGGTGCTGGGCACACAGCACACTTAGCGTAATGGTATTACCAAACTGTATACATCAAAGACGTTTAACGGGGAGGTGTTATGGCACACCAAATTTAAAACGCAAACTCACTGAATTGAGTTTGAACCCATTCCAACATAGAGAGACTTTACAAGACAGAGTCGAGCTGCCCCCGTGGGTTTCTGAGCCTGTAAATCTTTACAGGAGTCGAAAGCCTCACGGGTTCAAACAACTGACCTTCCGGGTAGCAGCCCCACTCGTAACCCACTCTGCTCCCGGGCTCCTTTTATATGACAATAACAATAGCAGCAGTAATAACAACAATAAATTGTCCTGTTTTGTGTGTTACATAGTTATTCTACTTAGCATACACATCAATCTGCCTCACATAACACAACACGACATGACACCCCCTCCCCATCATTCAATCACGGGGACCCCTTGCGATGCACAGAAGAGCTGCTCCTTTGGCTTCTCCATTAACTGGTGGCACCGTAGTTAAGCATTTGACTGTCTATTGAAAGGTTGCTGGTTCAAATGCACCTTCAGGGAAAGCCCAGGCAGTCTGCTTTGGGATGCCAGCTTAGGAGCCTCTCCAGGGAAGCCTTCCTCGGCCTCCCGGGCTGCTGTGAGTGGAATCCATTCCATGGAAGGATTCCTACCAGCAGGCTTCTCCCGGAGCGTCCCTGGGGCGGCTCTGGCCTTCCATCTGTGGGCCATCCCCAGCACACTCTGGGCCGCTTTAGCCCATGGGCACTCTAAAGTCCTCCAGAGTGTTTTTCAGTCTTTGCACAGTGTATTTATACTTTCGACGGTGCATCATAACGATCTCATGTGAAAGCAATCATCCCATTCCTTTCAGTCTCTTAGAGGGGAGCCTACTGCCCGTGCACCAGTCTGGGGCAGAGTAGAAAGTGCCCCGAGCCGGTAGATCTTGACAGGAGCAGACAGCTCCTCTCGCTCCCACAGGCAGCCAGGCCGCCTGACTCAGGAGGCAGCTGTGAGGGGCTACGAGTCGCTCCCGACCCACAGCGACCAGTGCACAACAGAAGGAGCGCCCTGAGCCGCCTGCTCCATGGTCTTGATGTCCGGGCCCTGGCTGCAGTCAGTCAGTCCAGCTCCTCCAGGGGCTCCCTCTTCCCACTGCCCCGCCCGCCGCCTGTCCAGTGTGATGTCGTCCGGGAGGGACTGGCCTCTCGTCATAGTGCAGGCACAGGACGCGCATCCGATTTGGGCGCCCTTGCCCCTCGATCCTTTGAAAAAAAAAGAATATGTACCTGGTGCCTCTTGACCCATTATCAACCACAAACGTAAGACCAGGCCGTGTCTCCCACCCCCACCCCCACCCCCACCCCGTCTGAGCAGTGGAGTGGCAAAGATGTTCAACAGATAGACGACTCAGAGGGGGCTGAAATCACCTTGCCCTTGGGCGTTTGGGCCCCTCTCCTGCCCTCTCTCCATGGAGTGGCTGTGTGTCATGGAGCAGGGAGAGTGAGCTCTGCCCTCCTACCTGCCCTCTGTTGCCCTGCAGCAGTTCCAGCATGTAACTTCCCCAGATTCCTTCAGGAATGCTTCTCACGAAGGCCTGCTTTTGCAATGCCCGAGGGAGTTGTTCCCTCTCTGTTTTCCCTGCTCTTTTGATTGCTCAGCGCTTAATGAACTTTCCTTGGCTGCTTCAACCGTCAGCGTTTGAAGTCTGATGGGGACGTCAGTTGGCTTTCTCTGTGCTGACCTACACCACTCAGTGGCAAGTAGAGTCCTTAATCACCATGAGAAATTTGAGGGAAAGGTGAACCTTCCAAAAGTCTGTCAATGCAGGAGCAGCAGGAAGTAAGGCTGGCAGGGGAAAAAAGGGAGGAGGGGGCGGGGAGGAGAGAAAATCCCAGTCAGGACCATTCTGTTCTCTGGAACCGGAATGTGGCACCGAGTGGAGAGTCGTCATGGAAATAAAGCCAGAGGAGAAAGAAAGGGCAGGGACAGCGCATTGGTTTCTCCTTTTGCTCCTATTGGTTATGCTGCACAATGGGCATCTGAGCTGTTCCCGGGCGGGCTAATAACCCATTAATGGAATGCCCACTTTAAACCAGGTGGGGTTCTGGGTGTTATTCTGGAGGCTTCGAGACAAATTAGTCGTGATTTGCCCCTTTGCAGGGCTCTGTGATGCGGGAGAGGACCAGGAATAAACTGGGGAACAGCCTCCTGAGGGAGAAAGGCTTAGCGTGACGAAGGTGAGGAGGATCTCCCGTCTCAGCCTGGAAGGGGCCAGAGAGGATGTGAGCAAGCCAGGAGCTGCAAGGCTATGGAAGAGACCAGACCAAGGCCAGTCGGCAGGGGTAGTGTGTTTAGGGAATGGCCAGAGGGACGGTTCCTGTGGGGCACTCGTGAAAGACTGGCTCATCCATCCATCCATTGATTTATTCATTCATCCCACAGTTATTTACCAAGACCCTGCTACTGTGCCAAGTGTGTGAAGCCCACATTTTTGTGCATAGGGATGGGGCTAGGAGAGTTGGAGAGGTGCCGGAGAGGTCGGGAAAGGCCTTGTGCACCCAAAGGAGGACAGCTGGTCTTCTGAAAACCACACGAGCAAAAGGAAGTGTTGAACCTAGAATGTGACATGATTACATTTGTGCTTGGGCTACTGCATGGGGCTCTAGCCTGGAGACAGAGGCCGGGGTGGGTGAGGAACGATGAGCAGATGGAAGGGGAAGTGGAGATTT
Organism: Tenrec ecaudatus; assembly: GCF_050624435.1. Classification (NCBI taxonomy): domain Eukaryota; kingdom Metazoa; phylum Chordata; class Mammalia; order Afrosoricida; family Tenrecidae; genus Tenrec; species Tenrec ecaudatus. The sequence continues at coordinate 164,557,115 of NC_134537.1, forward strand.
CATTTATGGTAAATCAAATCTATTCATTATTAGCCAGAAATTGAGAAAGTTGACCAGGATACCAACCTTCAGAATTCTATTTGGCTAACTGGCCGCCAGTGATGTCATATACCGAAATCACCGAGAAAGGAGCTTATGGAAAGACGATGAACTGAGTTTTTGATGTGCCTGCTGGAATTAGCGGGGGTGATGGCCAAGTCTGCAGTGTCACTCAGGCAGGCCATTGGGAAAGGAGATATGCAGTCTGCTTATACCTCCCAGATAAGCTCATGGGTGTCGATGAGATCACATGGGAGTACAGTCATGAAATGAACCCTTCGGCACACTCCCTCTATGCGGAGAGCTAATCTACTCACATCTTTCTATGAGGGAGACCCCAGTTCTAATCACCCCCTTTGAGACCGCGAGCAGGGTTGCCCAGCTTGCTGGAGGGGAAGCTGGCTGGGTGCGCGATGGCGCTGGAGACATTGAAAAGAGGAGGGTAGCAGGGAAGAAGAGTCCCACAGGAGGCAAAGAAGCAAGTGACCGAGACGTTGTGGGTAAGCTGTCCATCTCTGGAATCAGAGGGCAGAGGCCCTCTCTCCAAGGGCCGCTGGGCTGTTTTTGGCCCGTGGTGATGGCTGCACCCTAATAGTCCCTTTGAATGTTGCACGTGAGCCCCGGTCTGCAGGGAGCACAGGTGTCTGCCCTCCTGGGGATATGCTGTCAGAAGGGGTGACCTGGTCCCACTAAACACCCCACTCCTTCAAATCTTGGGTGAAACAAAAAACCACACCTGGGTTTGCTCCTTTTTACAGCACCCACAAGGAACTCTGGGCTGTGGACCACACGGTCGGCAGTTCAAATCTGCCAGTTACTCCATGGACACAGGACGGCTTTCTGCTCCTGTGCAGTCACCATCTCAGGAGCTCCCAGGGACAGTTCTACGCTGCCCTATACGGTCACCATCGACTCAATGGCAGGGAGCTTGATTCCTTTACGGCACCTGAGTTTGCAGGTGAGCATCTCACCCACCTGGAAAGCTCAGAGCAGATGGCAGCTCCTCCACCAGCCTCTCTGGATTCTCTCCGCCACCTGTGCCCGCCTTGCCTCTGTGCGCGCAGCAGTGTTCACCACACGGCTACCTTCTGTCCCCTGGCCACTAGTGTTCTAGCTATCTTGACGTCCCTGAGGGCAGGAACGATAGCTTTAATTGGTGCATGTGCCTTGCATGGACTAAATAGATGATTGTAGTAATTGTTATTTATTTGTGTATGTACCTTGCATGGACGTATTCGATGATTGTAGTCATTGTTTCACACACACCCCTGCGTGTGTGTGTGTGTGTGTGTGTGTGTGTGTGTGCATACTTTTCATGGATTTAATGAATGATTGTAGTCATTGGAATTTGAATGAAGGGAGAAAAGGTGTTGGATATTTTTTTATGTTATAAAAATGTTTTTGGATGCATTTGAAACCAAGCTACACTTGCACACGAGCCTCCTGCTACCCCTTTGTGTCTTCTCTCTCTATTTTAGCGGTTCCTTATCTCGCCTCCATCTGTGCGCTTGTTCTCTTGGCGTGTATCAGCTCTGGGTATGCCTCGTGTGGTTTGTGTCTGGTCATACCAGTTTTGGAGGGGTAGGACCTTAGGGTTATTCATCTCTGCTTCCTCAGTGCCAACCCAGTGCTTAGTGGAGACTCAGAAATGACGGCTGGGCAGGGCGGACTCAGAGCCCCTCCTGTGGCAGCAGGGGCACATCTCCGCCATGCCCTGAGCTCTTCCAACCTTCCCTCGCTCCTTCCCAATGGCACTCTCCGTGCTCCCTGGTCCAATCAGCGGCACCCTTTCATCCCCCTCTAATGGAGGGAGCAGGTGGCCCAGCCATGCTCCATGCCCCCTCGGTGCTTCTTCTTGGTCTTCCCAGCCACTGCTGTCACACATCCAGACACACACATGACGCTGCAATGATATGGGTCTCGGCTTTGATCAAAGCTGAAAACTGCAGCTGAGACCTGCGCTGGCTGATAAATTAACAAAAACTTATTTCAGGCTGTTGGACCAGCGTCTGCAGATACGTGGTGCCAACAGCCTTTGCCATGGTTTTAGCTCTGAGCCTTCTGAGCTTTCCCTTGGAGAGCTGCTGCACATCCTGGAGGAGAAAGCTGGGGTGTTGTGACTGTCCTCTGCTTCCTCACACGCTCCCCATCACTGAGAAGGGGGCTGTTCCATTTGTCATCGCTGCTTTCCTGCCAGGGGCTCCCACTCTCTGACTGCAGAGTGGAGGGTGAGGTTGTAGGAAGGAGAAAGAGTGGGCTTGCACGCTCCTCTTCCTCGTTTCCAATGTCAACACCACGGGCCAGCTCATTAGGGGAATACTTTCAGGGGAGGTACGTGTTCCTACTGGACACAATGCAAGACTGGTTGCTCATGGAATTTTCATTCAACAATAGAGAAACAATTGTTTTCACACAGGAGGTTTTGGCTCTTAGTGTGGATTTGACAAGTGTTTCCCCAAATGCCACCAGGACGGAAGCATGCAGCTGCTACGGAAACTTCAGAGCTCTCGAAAGAACCCCAAACGCATTAAAAATGACCCAATCTCATATTTAAATTGTGCTTTCTATTGTTACTAACAGCATTTGAGTATGTTATTTAGAGAGACCTCAGAGATCTTGTCTGAGAAACCTTAAACCTTCATTCAGTTGCTCGACTCTCCGTACTTTCATTTAGCATCACGGTGAAACGCAAAGAGTCGGGCGAGTTTCACATCCCTTTCATGGTAAGTTTTACTTTCTGGGTCTGAGACGTGGCTTTCATCATGGGCTTTCAGAACAGAACCATAATATTGAATATGAAACCCGTGTTGCTTGGTAACCTTTTGATTGAAATTTCACTACCCATCTCTTTACATGTTAAAAGCCAACTAACACATCTTCCTGTTTGGCGGGTGGCAGTGAGTTTTTTGTTTGTTTCTTTTTGATGCATTGTTCGAGTTCTTGATGGTAGCTTCCATGAGCACTGGTTGTGGAAACAAGTAAAATGACCTTTCCCGATTTTAAATCATTCAGCATCTCCTCGTTCTGTTCAAAGGACCGTCTCTTGGTCTATGTAGACACAGGTTCGGCATGAGCACAATTAAATTTCTGGAATTCCAATTCTTACCAAGGGTATCTGGGTATTTTGAGATAATCTACCAATGTAGAAGGTAGAATCTACCAAGGTCTTTGCATAATCAATACAATTCAGGGAAACACCTCCTGGCATTTTATGCTTTCAGCCAAGATCCATCTGTCTATCAGTTCTTTTTCATACAACGATGACTCTGTTCCTTCCAGCTTCTTTGATGCATCCTATGCTGCTCGCTATTTTGCCCATGGACTCTTACAATATTGCAACTCAAAAATATCCACATCGACGCACTAGTGTGGCAGGTGGACAAAAAGGTGGGCATTACTGACAGGATAGAAACAAGAGACCTCGTTTGCCTCGGGGCCTACAGTTGGGTGCCCCTCACTCGTAGGTACATATCAAGTAGGATTGAATAGGAGAGCGAGACTATCTATCCACTTAAAATCGTTCTTAATGTTCTACCTGCAGACCTTACCTTCAGCTCAGTTTTTATTTTTCAATCACGTGAACTCAATCATCGCTGGGATCTTTATTCAAGGTAACAGTGCCGATCAGATCTGACGATCTTTAGGTGAGCACAGCAGGGAGAGGGAGGATCATCTTGGTTAGACTGGGAGGCGGTGAAATCTGAGAGTCACAGCGACTGCCTGCCTTTTGAGCTGGACAAGACTTTGACGGAATAACTGGGTACAGAGAAAATGGGAGGTGAGAGGTGACTTCAGATACACCTCTGTGGGTTTGACTAGGGTCTGTTCTATGGGTTTATGAGACATATTTTAATGAAGACTCGAGTCATTAAGTTGCCCGTGGGCGAGAGGGAAGACCCAGGGCACATGGCTTGGCCATTGGTCCTGTTGCTCTGTGACGTGCAGGGCGGTTTCACACGTTGGTGAGGGCTATGTCCTCGGTGAGCATGAGGGCAACGAGGGGGCGCCGAGGCCGAGCCGAGGCCCAGTATGTGCCCCGTGAGTTGGTTATGCACATGCCATCCTTTTAAGCTGGTTCTTTTGTTTGTTGAAAAGGAACTAAGAATGACTGTTTTAAGTGAATTTTTTTTGCAAGCATGGGGTAGATCGTGGTAATGGCATAGTTTTAATTGGTTTTTCTTTCACCGTCTTAAGACAGCATATTTTTTAAATTGGTGAAAAAACACCTTTTAAAGAATTTATTTGTCATTTATTTATTTACAGAAACCAACAACCAAGGGATCTTATTAGGCCAAACCAACCCCACCACCACTGAGTCAATCTCAACTCACAGAGACTCTAGAGAAGTGCTTCTCAACGTGGGGGTCATGACCCTTTTGGGGGTCGAACGACCCTTTCACAAGGGTCACCTAAGACCCTGTTTCCCATGGTCTTAGGAACCCAGGCATCACTCCTCTACCTGTCTCCAGGCAGGTCCGCCCACATGCATATACCCCCACATACGGGATCACCATCACATGAGGAACTGTGGTCAGGGTCATGGCATTACGAAGGTTGAGAACCACTGCCCTGTGGGACCGAGCAGAGCTGCCCCTCAGCGTTTCTAAGAGCGGACGGCCCAGTCTTTCTCTCATGGAGCAGCGCGTGCAGCGCTTCTCAACCTGTGGGTCGCCCGATTCATCACAGTAGCAAAATGACAGTGATGAAATAGCAACGAAAAAAATGTTATGGTGGGGGGTCACCGCCACGTGAGGACTGTCTGAAAGGGCTGTGGCCTGAGGAAGGCAGTGGATTTGATCACCGGCTGTGGCTCGCAGCCAGTACTTCAAACTAAAGCCCTAGGTGCACATCCCACTGACATTGGCTCTACGTGAGAACAGAGCTGGGGAGATGGTGCTGTGCGTTCCCCAACTAGTCTCAGAAATGTTCCAGGGCCGCATCTGTGTGTGAGAGTTCTTTTCCAGCTGGTCCCTTCGCCAGCTTCCTGACGGTGGCCGTTCTTCCATCCATGTTTCTTAATAAAGCCGCCGCTGGGTTAGCTTCTTCTTTTTGTCAAGGAACAACAGGCTTCCTAGGTATGTTCTTGGAGCCCCTCTCTAAACTGCCCGTTAATCCCCACCCCTTATGCTCAATTAATGATAGTCTTTAGCCTTTTCCCCTCAACACGTCTTCCTCTCTGGTCTTAACCGCCTCTCTAGTTTGAAATGATCCTACATGCAAATCTCTATCGCGGTGCCTAGGTCTGATGTGCCTACATGAGCAGAGAAGATACACTTCTGATCTTCCTGTGCCTCCTGGGGGGGCACCCCACCTTTGAGGTGGCACCCCACCTTTGAGGTGGCAGCATCCCCTGCCAACAGTGAGCCATGGAAGCAGCCTGGGCCTCATGGCCACGTTCCACCATCTAGCCCAGGGGTCCTCACACTTTTTAAACAGGGGGCCAGTTCACTGTCCCTCAGACCCATTGGAAGGCCAGACTATAGTTTTAAAAAAATATGAGCGAATTCCTGTGCACACTGCACATATCTTATTTTGAAGTAAAAACAAAACAGGGCAAAAGCACCTGGCAGCCTGGATAAATATCCTCGGCAGGCTGCATGTGGCCTGCAGACTGTAGTTTGAGGACCCCTGATCTAGCCACTCATTTCACAACTATGTATCACACTCTCCAAGTGCAAATGTGACGGTGGCGCTTCAAGGCTATGGGGAGTGTTGAGTTTCACAAGGACGCATAATGGTTACAGTTTATAAGTATTAATGATAACGGTAGCTCAGTGCTATGACTTAAATATAATGAAAGCCAATCATTATAAATTACAAGTATAATTAATATGATGGATGGGATAATACTTTGGCGGGGTCCATTTTACTGACAGTAGTCATAGAAACCCTCTCTAAGCCATTAAAATGTTTTCAGGAAAGGGATCACAATACATTTTCTTGGCTACTCCGTGAAGAATGTGAGGATGAAAGATAGGAGTGCCAGGATCCAAAGTGTGGATACCAGACAGACATAGCAGACAGATGTACCAGACAGGTGTCCCGGACAGATGTACCAGATAGGTGTAGCAGACAGGTGTACCGGACAGAGGTAACAGACAGGTATACCAGAAAGGCATGCCAGATAGACATACCAGACAGGTGTACTAGACAGGTGTACCGGACAGATGTACCAGAAAAACATACCAAACAGATGTACCAGACAGAAGTCGGTTCTATTCTTGCCTCAGCCACTTGCTGGCTATGTTCTTGGTCAAGGTAACCTCCCTGACACCCGTTTTCTGCGTCTGTGTGAAAGGGGTGATGGTGCTTCCCTGTGGACTAGAAGTGAGCCCTGCATTGCTCTTCCCTCAGCCTGGCAGCTGCGAGGCATTAAATACCGGGCTCTGTTGCTGCCACGGGCTTTCTGCTTTCATTGAAATGGCAGCTTTGGGAACCCAGGGGAAGTGCTCCCTGTCTGAGCTGGCTGCTATACGTTGTCATGTGGTGGCTGCATTACTGAGATTGAGGATCCTTGGTGGTTAGTGGTTCAATCCCTAGCTTCAGACTAAGACGTTGGAGCCTCAAACCCACCAGCCACCCACAGGTGAAATGTGTGGCAGACGGTCCTGTGGGGAAGTTCTCCTATTTTGTTTGTTTTATTACTACTATCTTGCAAGGGCATATACCCCTAACCCGTGGTCATGTTTTATTAGCTTTTCAAGTTGGTTTTCACAGAATGTCCTCCAAGATCCGTGGGCCTCTCCTCACTCCTGCTAATTCTGCTCCCTTTGCTTGCTCTCCCTCCCCATGTCCTGCAATCTCACAGGAGATGGAGACACCAGCATGCGGGGCCATGCTCCCCTCCATCGAGGGCAGTGCTTCTCAACCTGTGGGTTGCGACCCTTTGGGGGTCAAATAACTCTTTCACAGGGGTCACCTGATTCATAACAGTAGAAAAATTAAAGTTATGAAGTAGCAACAAAATAATTATATGGTTGGGGGTCTCCATAACAGGAGGAACTGTATAAATGGGTTGCGTATTAGGAAGGCTGAGAACCACTGATCTAGGGGCTCGGTCTAGTGGGGAAACACACCCAGCAAGTTCTGGCTTAGATGGAGTCTCAGGATTACAGAAAAGATGTGACGAACAAGACAGTTTTATGGTTGGCGACACAGAAAGTATCGTTTGATGGAGAGACTGGAATAATCTAGTTAGAAAAAAGAAAAGACCTTCCGGGCAGTGGACGCTGGAGGAGTCAGTCGATGAGGGCCTCAGAATTATTTTGTGTAGAAAGAAATATAAGCATCCTCTGCACTTCGCTGAGCTTCCTCCTGCTCATCCAGAGGGAGAGGTCTGCAACCGGATTGGCTCCAGCCTCCTCCGTACCATCCCAAATGAAGTTTGACCATGGCATTCAGCAGCCCAGCCCGCCTTCCGGAAGCCCTTTCTGCTGTCAGCCCCGTGCTCGCCCCCTCCAGGTGAAGCGAGTGGGTGAGACTGGAGATGCACGGAGCAGTGAGGCTAGGCTGGTGAGGAGAATGGGAGACCAAGAGGGAGCCCTGAAAGGTGAGATGGGGAATTAGAGGCCAGCTCTGGCAAACAGAGATCCTCACAATCGTACCTCAGTCTATTGTGCCACCACTCTTTGTGCCCATGTGCCATGACAACTGCATCCACCGCCTGCATCTTCAGAGTCCCGTCTCCTTGCTTCCTCCGCTTGGTTCTCCCCTGCACCTCCACTACGAGGGGTGTGCCTTGACTTCCGGCTCCTTCTCTCAGTCCAGCCCATCGGCTCTCATGCCCTGGGCAAGCGGACCTAGAGGAGCCCTCTCTGCTCTCGTGGTGATGCCTCCAGGTCGCTATGGTTGTTAGAGGCTCTCAAGTTGGTTCGCACCCATGCCGGCCTCGTCAAACAGAACGTCCCGTCGCCAGCTCCTGTGCCCTCCTCCCGAGTGTCCCTGTGCCTGAGCCCATGGTGACAGCCATTTAATCATTCGGGCCTTTACTTCAAATTCATCATCTGCACCTGCCTTGAGGGCAGGAACACACCTTATTCTTTCAGGGGCCTAAGCCCCTAGCACAGGGGGGCCCTGCATCGGCGCTCAGTCTGTACCTGTGAGGGGCGAGTGCTGGGGTGTCTACTGAGCCGATTCTTGCAGATAAGGAAGCAGATGAAAGGCTTTGAGGTGATCGGCGCCAACAAGGCTTGTGGAGACCACACATTTATTAAACGCATATGACTTTGGGAAGAAGAAATGGAACAAACCATGAAAACCAGAAGGATGAACCAATCTTTATACTGGAATAGAAACATACCTCAGAGGGCCCTGTCAGCGCGGGAAAGACCAACGGTCCAAGGAGAATCATATGGTCCTTGCTGGAAGCAATGAGCCCAGAGATCACTTCTTTAGGAGAGCTATCTCAAGGTTTTCGGTTTGAATATACGCATGTGTTACTAGAAGATGGGGTCCACAGCTTTGGAAACAGATCACTATTTTACTGAGATCAAATATGTGTGGGGAAGTTTGAGTTGTCGTGGTGCAGTGGGCTAAGCAAAGAGCTGCTACCAGGGAGGCTGGCAGTTCAAACCCACCAGTCGCTGCACGGATGAAGACGAGACTGGTCCCAGCTAGTTCTATGGTCTCCAAAATGCTCTACAGCAGTGGTTCTCAACCTGTGGCTTGTGACCCCTTTGGGAGTTGAATGACCTGTTTACATGGGTCGCCTGATTCATCACAGTAGCAAAATGACAGTGATGAAGGAAGTAGCAGTGAAAATAATGCTATGGTTGGGGTCACCACCACACGAGGAACTGTGTGAACGGGTCATGGCCTGAGGAAGGTTGGGAAGGGCTGCTCTCTGGGGTCCCTGTAGTGGGAATTCACTGTGACCATGGTTTATGGGTAAGGTTTGGGAGGTAGAGGACATTCATTGACGGCATAAGGAGGAGAAAGCAGGACTCATTACGGATGAGAGAGGAAACTATTTCTCAAAATGCCATGTGCAGAGCAATTATGAAACAGAGATGCATGTAACTCCCACTGAGGGTGGGCACAGGGTGGGCACGGGGTTGGAGCCCAATGCAAAAACCCTCATGGCCACCCATGGCCAACCCACCACAGCTTGCTCCTGCTGCTCGTGGGCTCGAGTCACCATCCTCCTACCATCCGCCCGCTCCGTACTTTGATGAAGCTGTACTTACGTCCATCTGCCAAGAGAGCAGCAGGTGGTTAGGGTACCATGCTGTGCTCTTAGACCCAAGCTCTGCTGAGGTCCTGGCCCCAGGTACCGGAGGATGTTCCTTAGTTGGAAGCGGGGCCGATGAAGAGATGACCACTCAACAGGAGGTGCTGCTGACGTATTGCTTTTGTTATGAAAGAGCAGCAGAGGGAAGATAGCCGAGTGGGGACAAAGGCAGGCAGAGGAGGGACCCCACAGTGGGGGCAGGGACCCCACATACTGCTGGCCAAGGTCCTCCCGCAGAGCCCTCTGACAGTGTGGCCCACCACCGCTCTGAGCGTCCACGGTCTGATAAGTCACTGGGTTTGTAGTAATTGATTAGCATGCAATGCATACGGTCATCATCTTTCAAAGCTCAGGCCCAGGTTTGTGTGCTCCTACCCCTCCCTGAATGCCTCCACCCTGCGCCGGCTGCCTTCCGTGGTAGCACTTCCCTGGACCACTCACCGATGTCTGCTTGGTCTGCTTTTTGAATGTTTTCCCCTCTCGGACCGATTGCCACCCACACTGTGACCCTCCGTTCCTTGAGAATCGAGGTCTTTTTTACTTTTCACCCCTTGCTACCCTGCACTGCCCGCACTGAAGGGGTCCTGTGAGGACCACCCGGCAGCCCGGCACGGAGCACAGAGCTACAGCTTACGAACTGCCTGGCCTCGGTCACGTCACTTAGGCTCCTTTGAGCCACGGTTTCCTCGCGTGTAAAGGAGCACACAGTCACCCCTTGCCCACTTACTTTCTGACGTTGAAGTGAGACGGCGAGGGCAGACATGCTCCTTTCTCCAACACGGCAGCGTCGAGGCCGCTGTAGGTGTGGGCGCCCCGTGCTGTGAGGGCCCACGGGTGACCTGTCAGCATTATTCTATGTTCTGCACAGACAATTGCAGACTCACACAACAAGAAAATGACATGCGGCGAAGGCGGCAGAGGCTAAGTCGGCAGGAGAAGACAAGCAGGCAGAGGGCACTGCGGGGAGGCTGGCCATATGAAGCCCTGGATTGCCGCCACGCTGGCAGCCATGGAGGCCCCAGCCCTCCCCGACTGGATGCGCCCTGGGCGTGGGGAGAGCAGAGCTCACTGGCAGCTGTCAGGGCCAGCTGGAAGGGGCAGGCTGCAGCAGCCAATGCCAGCTCAGGAGGGGTCCAGAAGTGCCCAGAAGCCCTGCTACTGATAGAGCGCTACGGCGGGGCCAGGCTGGACGGATGGCTGCAGATGGCCTTGCTCACACAAGAGCTTCAGCAACAGGGCCCATTGAGAGCAAGGGCTTTGGCTCTGTCACGAGCTTAGACTATCCATCCCTAATCAAAGAATAATATTTGGGGGTTCCCTAAGGGGAAAAAGCACTTGCACATCTGACCGGTACTGCTTGTACCAAAGAAGGGTGGCCATTGAAAGTGAATGACTAGACTTTTTTTTAAAACAGGAAAAAGGACAAGTAAGAAGAAATGTCCCAGCCCTCCCGACCCCACAAAAAAATCATATCAGAAATATGACTTCAATTTTCGAACACTGGGAAGGAGTTGCACGTGTGCTTCATGTGTTTCTACTGTGGGGGTGGGCTGACAGAAAGACGTGCACCTCTTCCCTGGTCTCTTGGCCAGGCGCCGACCGGCCTTGGTCAAAGGGAGCACTAAGCTGTGTTCACTAAGCAGGTGTTTCTGAACCGAACTGTGACTGTCATTGAAGGAAGGAAGTCATGGGGACCATGGCAGAGTGAAGTCGCCCTTCACAACTAGACATCGTTGCACATTCACGCTGCTGAGTGAAGAGGTGCTTGGACCCTTTCTTCCAGAACTGATGAGAGCGATAGCCCAGCTCTCACATTTTCATCCTCCAAGTCTTCTCCCTTACGTTCCCATTGTCAGACTTGCGAGTGATGGAAGGCAAACAAGAGAATGAATTGGGCTTTGCTGTGCCAGGCTTCCGCCGTGTGGGGAAAGGACACCCTGGGAAGGGGACACACGGCATGTGTCACTATCAGCTCAATGTCCAGATCAGGGACCATCTGGTCGTTCTAATTCTCATTTCAAGTCAGTGAGCTAAAGATCAGAGCAGAGTTTGTCTTCAGAGGGAGGCTGGGGACATATTTCCAGCTCGCACACAAGTGGAGCAGAGACTTGTGAATGCTCACTATGACGTCATGTCAATGCAGTGACAGCCACTTTAAATGCATCTAAGCTTTACTTCACGTCAGGAGAAAGATGAGGCTTTCTATTCCCTTAGAGCAGTGGTTATCTGACTCATAGCAACCCTCTGTCTCAAAGCAGGAAATGGGGCCCAGCTCGGCGTGGGCGCATACTCACCAGGTGCTTGCTTTCAGTGTGAGATCAGCGGGTGTCACTTCTCTGAGAGTCTCCTTCCCTCTTTCTTGCTCCCCCTTGGCTTTCCCAGGACCTGGACCCTCCTGCTGACATGTCTAAAGTGCATGAAGCACAGCACCACCGTCCTCACTTCTAAGGAGCATTCTGGCCGTCATCGATCTGTTGCTCCTTCAGGAAGTCCGTGACATGTCACCCACGCGTCCCCATCACTCTCCTCTGGAGGCAGGAGTCCTTACTGGGCCCTTATTCACCGTTCACCCTTGGCTGGCACACCGCTTTGTGAAAAGCAGAGCCACACAAATGCACTGCCGTGAGATGATGCCCCTCACAGTCGCTGACTCCAAACCAAAGGCTGCCCCTTTCAAAACGCACCCGATCCTCGGGGTTCCATCTACCCCACCCTGTGCATGGGATGGAAGGCCCGTCATTCTGTGAGTAGGCAGGGCGTTGTGTGCCATCTTGACTTACCATTGCCCGTTGGCACACGGCTGAAAAGGCAGGAGAGGGGAGCTCTGCTTTCGTGAGCTGAAGAGTCCTCTCCATGGTGTCTGGACCATGCTCGGATCAAAGGGAGAACCTTGTGATTCAGGGTCGACAGTCATTAAAGGGAGGTCAAGCTCAAGCACAAAATAGGAAACATCTTGGTCAGGCCAAGTTCAACTCCTTTCTTCAAGAATGGTGCTTCAGCTGCTGGGAGCAACGTGGTCCCACCTGGACAAGCTTAGTGTAGGGCTCTGGCATTAGAAGTGGGGCGATGTTGGCATTCTGCAGAGTGGCCAGTCATTTTGCAAAAGGAAAAGCAATCCCTTCTTTCTGTTTGGATCACCTGAGACTCCCACCTTCATTTCCTCTGGAATGATGGGATTCCATGGTGGAGAGGAGACCTAGAGTTACAGAAGACCCTCAGTCAACAGATTGTGCATAAAGGTGGGCTTTACACGGTGGTGAAGTGTTTACACGTTGGGCTAGTAACCACAGGTCAACAGTTTGAAACCACCAGCCCCTCTGTGGGAGAAAGAAAAGAGTTTCTATTTCCATAAAGAGTTGCAGTCTCGGAAACCAATGGGGGAAGTTCTACCCTGTCCTATAGGGTCATGATGAGTTTGCACGGACTCAATGGCAGTGAGTTGGGAGTTTATGACCATGTGCCCAGAGTACTGCTTGTCCTTTCATGCTGGGTAGCAGCCAGTTACCACCTCTTTGGACTCAAGAAAGACAGGAATTGTGCACCAGGTGCTGACCTGTCTCCTTTCCCACTGCAGACTTGATGGCCTTTGCCGTGGCGTGTGGAAGGAGATTATGGTGGAGCTGCAAGTAGAGGGTAGGGGATGCTCTGGCCTTAACCCCACATGCACACACATCAGTTTCTTGATGTTATTAGCTGTTGTCAAGTCAGCTTCCCCATCATGGCGATCTGCCCTGCACCATCTCCATGGTTTGTTAGATTGACCCACTGTGGTCCACGGGGCTTCCATTGAGTTTCAGAAGTGGACCACCAGACTTTGCTTTCGAGTCTGTTTTAGTCTGGAAGCTCTGTTGAAACTTGTCCATCTTCAAGCAACACAAAAGTACCCGCCGAAAACCAGGTGGTAGTGGCCCATCAAGTCCGTTGGCTGGAATTGAACTTGTTCTCCTGATTAGGAGGCAAGAATTCTACCACTGAATCATGACTGGGCTTAGCAACCTTGTTTGGTGTCCTCATGCTTCTGAGTTGATTCTGTCATGTGGAATCTGTCCCCACAACACAGGGGAGAACTATCACATATGCTTTCCAAGGCTGTGGGGGAGATAATGGGGAAGCTCCATGTAAGAAGCTGAGATCAAGCCAGGGGCTGTCTGTGGGACAGATGCCCCACTGCTCATAGATAACTTCAGCTGGAAGCCAAGGAAAATTAAAGTAGGTCCATGGGAGCCAAATCCAGCCATGAGTCAACCCAGTTGAATGTTGAGAATATCTCAAGAACAGATTTGATGCATTGAAAGCTAATGACAGAAGACTTGATGAGGGCATTAGAAACAGAATCCATGAAGACCTCAAAGCTCACTAAAAAGACAGGAAAGAAAGAGAAGATCAAAGTGGATATGAGAAGAGATTCTGAAAGTTGCTCTTAATCGTCAAGTAGCTAAGGCAAATGGAAGAAAGGCTGACATCAAAGACGTGACTAGAAGACTTCAAAGGGAAGCTCGAGAAGCCAAGGTAAAATATTATAATTAAACGAGTAAAGACCCAGAGTTCAAACCAAAAACTCAAGCCTCAAATTGCAATCTTGAAAGAGTTTCTGGAAAACTACTGAATGCCCAGGAACATCAGAAGGAGATGGGAAGAGTAGACAGTCATGGTGCCAAAGAGAACACGCAATCATTTCAGGAAGTAGCAGATAGGTAACAACCAATGGTGCTGAATAAAGAAGTTCAAGCTTCACTGAAAGCATTAGCCAAACACAAGGGTCGAGGAATTGATGGAAAACCAATCGAAATGTTGCAATAAGCTGATGGAGCAACGGAAGTACTCACTCTTCTATGCCAAGATATTTGGAAGACAGATACTTGGCCAACAGACTGGAAGAGACCCATATTTAGACTCTTCAAAGAAAGGTGAACCAAAATAATACTTAAATTATAGAACAATGTCATCAATATCCCATGCAAGTAAAATGTTGATGAAGATCATCCAGCAAAGGTTGCAGTAGTGCACTGACAGGGAGCTGCCCAAGATTCAGGATGGATTCAAAACTGGGTATCACTGATGATGTCACATGGATCTTGGCTGAATGCAGAGCATACCAGAAAGATGTTTACGTGTGTTTTATTGATTACATCAAGGAGTTTGTCTGTGTCGAGCTTAACAGAGCACAACCAGCCTTGTGGAGAAGGAGAATTCTAGAACACATCCTGTGTGCTTGAGGAACTCGGATGTGGATCGAGAGCAGGGGTCCTCAAACTTTTAAAACAAGGGGCCAGTTCACTGTCCCTCAGACCTGTTGGAGGGCCGGACTATAGTTAAAAAAAAAAAAACTACGAACAAATTCCTGTGCACACTGCACATATCTTACTTTGAAGTAAAAAAACAAACGAGACAAAAACACCTGGAAGGCTGGATAAATGTCCTCAGTGGGCTGCATTTGGCCCGCGGGCCACAGTTTGAGGACACCTGATCTAGAAGAAGTTGTGTGAACAGAACAAACACATATTGTAACAGTTTAAAATCAGGGCAGGTGTGCACCACAGCTGCAACTTCATACCATACTTATTCAATCTGTATGCTGAGCAAATCATTAGCGAAGCTGGATTATACAAAGAACAGTGCTGCATTAGAGGGGGAGGAAAGCTTATGAACAAGCGGTGAAATGCAGGTGACGCAGCCTACTTTGTGACGGTGAGGAGGACTTGAAGCACTTGCTGATGAAGATCAAGGACTGTAGCCTTCAGTGTGGATGACACCTCAATGGAAGGAAGACCAAAACCGTCAAAACTCGATCAATAGGTAACATCACGAGATATGGAGAAAAGGTTGACGTTGTCAAGCATTTCGTGCGCTTGGATCCACCATCAGTGCTTTAGGAAGCAGCAGTGAAGAGCTCAACAGAGGCGGTGCATTGGCTAACTCTGCTGCATAAGGCCTCTTTAGAGGGCTGGACAGCCAGCGTGCTACTTTGAGGACTACAGTGCACCGGACCCAAAGCCGTAGTAGCTGCAGCGGCCTTACGTTCATGTGAAAGTTGGACCATGAATAAGGAAGAAGTGAGAATTGATGTGTTTGAATCGTGGTGCTGGCAAAGACTATTGAAAGTGTCCTGGACTGCTCAAAGGCCCAACACCTGCTTTGGAAAAAGGATGGCCAGAATGCTTCTCTGAGGCCAGGATGGCAAGACTTTGTCCTGGTAAAGCAGAGGGGCAGCAAAAGAGAGGCAGGCCCTTGGAAAGCTGGGTTCTCACAGCGACTGAAGCAGTGGCTCAAACACAGAACAACTGCGAGGACGGCGTTGTGCACGGGGTCACTGGGGGTGGGAACAATAACAAAACCTCATGGGAGAAGATGCCAGGTCTTCTCTCCACAGAGATGCTGGTGGACTAGAACCACTGACCCTTTGGTTGCCAGCCCAGTGTGGAACGATTGGGCCTCCCCGGCACCTCTTGTGATTCTTGCTGGGAGTGGCAAGCACACAGCAGCAGACTCAGGAGTCTCATCTTCAAGAGGCAGCAGCGGCAGCAATGCTCAGTCTCACCCTGCGGCTGCTTCCTCCGGTCCTCTCTCCCTGTGCGCCTGCTCATCCCTGCTTGGCTGCTCTCCACTCATGCTTGTGTCCGAGCCCCAGCCCGAGCCTCGGTCTTAAAGAAATGTTTCTGGTTGAACTAAGTGGACAGGACCTTGGCTTCGCCCTGCTTTCCCACTCTGCACCCTGTGGGTCAGAAACACCCCTTCCTTCAGTCAGGGCCCCAGAAAACACCACTGACTTCCTTTAAGCGCTGCTGCGGCGGGAGGAGCCTGGGTCACTGGAGGGAGGAGAACACTGTTCCCCAAGACGTGCTGATTAAAACGCTCCCCGAATGGTTGGCTTCCGGGCTGGTCCGTGACCGCATCAAATCACAGCAATCAGAAGACATCTCTGTGCAGGGCCTGGAAAACGTGTCCTGCTTTATTGTACAAGTCCTTCTCAGCCCGTGGCACATCGCAGTCTGCAGTCGGGGACAGGGGGCAGACTGACACATGCACGTTGTTGTGGTGTGACGCCGAGTTGGTTCTCAGCACAACAGAACAAGAGGATGAAGCCCCTCACAGGCAGCTTCAGGTCTCAGCGCATCCCTGCAGCCGTCGCCACTGCGTCTCATCGAGGGGCCTTGCCATCTTGGGCGGCCCCGCCACTGTTCGAAGCGTGATTTCACCTTCTCGGGACTGATCGCTCTTGGGAATATGCCCCATGGAGTGGAAATGAAGTCTCACCAGCCTCCTATCATCGGCGCCTTTGGGCGGCCCTTCTTCTCAGGTCTGCCGTTCTGGCGCCACATGGTCCCCCATACTGCCCACCAGCACCGTAACTTATGTGCATTGACTCGAAAGCTTTCCATTTGAATGTTCAACATTTGCATGCAGGTGAGACGACTGAAAACAGCATGATCTGGCTCAGGAGCCCCTCCGTCCTCAAAATGACCCCTCTGCCCATCGTCCCTTAAGAGAGATGCCGTGCAGCAGAGGTTTGCAATGCCCTGTGCCCTCTGACTTCACCCTGACTGCTTCTGCCACGGGCACTGACTGTGGATCCAAGCATGCTGGCATCCTGGGCAGCTTCAAGCGTGGCTCCGTTGATCGTTATTGGTCCAGTTACGAGGATGCTTGTTTTCTTTACATTGAGTTCTAATCCATGTTGAAGGCTATTATCAGCAAGTCCTCCACCCTTTGAACGAGCAAGATCGGGCCATTCAAATATCTCGGGTGTTAATAAGCCTTCCCCCAACTGAGTTACCACACACTCCTTCGGAAAATTCACTCTCTGTTGTTATTTGCTCAGCGTACATATTGAGTAAGCATGGTGAGAGGATACAACCCCAGTGCACACCCTTTTTGAATTTAACCCATTTCTGTTCACACACTAGCTCCGGGTCCATGTACAGATTCCTCATGAGCTCAGTAAAGTGTTTGGGATCCTCATGCTTCTCAATGCTTTCCATAGTTTACCATCATCCACACAGTCGAATGTCCTGGTGTAGTCAATAGAACACAAGTAAACAACTTTCTGGTATTCTCTGCTTTCAGCCAAGATGCAAATGATATCAACAACGATACCCTCTGCTCCATGTTCTCTTCTGAATTTAGCTCCCCGGCAGTGTATGTGTGCCTTTAAACACACATGCGCGCACACACACACACACACACACACACACACACACAGACACCACTTTAAGCTTGTCAGTAGCTTTCCTTTGCTCTTAAGATAAAGCATAACTTCTAGACTGCGCCCAGCTGACCTTGTCATTATCTCTGCCCTCCAAACACAGCCTCTCGGTCACTCACACTTGCCTCATATCCTGTGACCACATGGTCTTCACCTCTTTGTCTCCCTGAGACAGCCATTCTCCCCTCCTTAGCTCTCAGCCAGTCTTCAGATCACAGCCCGAGCTCGGTGTCCAGGAGGATGGCTGTGTTGTCGCCTGACCACATCAAATGCTCCTTGGCACTCTCTTGGTGAAGCATGTTCTAGTGGTCCTAATGTCACGGAGTCGTTTGGTGGCTCTCTATCTCTCTCCCCATTTCCCCACTCAACTCTCACCAACTTGACAGTGGGGGAAACGGGGCCTTAGAGACACTGAACCACCTGAGCAGATCTTTGACTTGGGGCCGATGCTGTCTGGCCCCACAGGCCACCCTTCTCTTAATGAGACTCTGTATGGACCGTGCAGGGAATTCCAGTCAAAAGTTACAGCATCTTAGCTCTGGTTTAAGCTCCGCTCCACCGAAATAACAATTAGTGGGTCAGCTTTTGATTAGAATCAATAACCCTCTTCAGTCAGAGTCTCACTCTGACTTTACACGTTCACAGGGAGGAATCGGCTTCCCGGGGGAAACGGACCCACGTCTGCCCCTTTTCTTCTCATTAAAGCTCGAGTCACCGCCCTCTCCCAGCGCCGCTCTGCCTGAGGAGCGTGCTCTCTCTCTCTCTCTCTCTTTTACACACACACACACACACACACACACACACACACACACACGTTGTAGCAGATCCTTTAATAACACAGTAATTGGCTGCCAGTGATTAGGTTACAGATAAAGAACATTGAAAGAAGGAAAATAAGAGTCATGTTGGAACCGAGTTATTTCCGTGAAGATTATCAGAAAATTCTGGACGTAGTCTGTCTGCCCAAGAAATAAGAAGGGAAGGAAAGACAACTCTCTAAACAGACCACCTAAGGACATTTACTCAAATACAATGTGCCTGAGAAAATATCTTCTGTGTTTGAATGTACATTGTATGGTTCCGAAAGAGAAGGTAGTCTGAGCCGGGAGCCTGATGGCCTTCCTGAAACACCTGCAGCGAGCATGAATCCCATCCACACCCGCCCCCTTCACTAGGGGCCTTGCCTTGTGTGGAGCACTTGTTACAATTGAGGCCATGGCTCCTGTGTTATTAACTGAAGCCCATAGTTGACGTCAGGGCTCACTCTGTGTGGGCTTTGGCCAATGCCTGCCATGTGTCCACCTTACAGTGTCACACAGGATGGGTTCCCTGCCTTACCAGTGCCCGTGCATCCTTCTCCACCTCCCTGCACCCTGTATTCTGTCTACCAGAATCACAGACAGTTGGAGTCGTCCACCATGTAGCTTTTTCAGACTGCGCCTTTCACTTACTGATACTGATTTACAGCTCTGCCCCGTCTTCTCACGGTTCGAGAATGGATTTCATTGCTGATTCTTTTCCCAGGAGTGGATGGACCTCTGTTTATGTAGCCATTCACTTTTGGGAGGGCGTCTTGGCTGCTTCTAAATTTTACAGTCATGACTATTTTGCAATGGTGATAGTGTTTTAAATGTAATTTTCACTGTAGCTGCACCTCAAGTGCACGATCAATGTTGGGAGAGGGAGGGCATGCTTTCCATTGTCCTGAGACAGCCCACCCCCAGGCTCACGGGTGGTTTGTCGGCTCCTTCTGGTGCTCTGTGTTACACTCTGGCAAACTTGTGTGCAGGCACTCCCCAGATTGCCTTTACAATGTTAAGTCTGCTTTATGTTGCTCGGGTGTGGTAGTTACTTACTCTGGTGTCAACTTGAGGGCATTAAGATTGAAGAGGTGGAGTCTGGCCTATCAATCAGGTCATAGACTGATGATGCCTTCTTGTGGGTGTGGTCTTCTCATGTGGATTTTGTGAACTTTCTCTCCGTCCTCCCTGGAGGTGGGACACACTCTGCCTCTGCTTCACCTTGCTGACGAGGAGCCACGTGGCGACCTGTGCCAGTGCTGAGATGCTTCCACCACCACTGGATCCACAAGACTTTTCACCCACCTACCCACCAGCCTGTGACCTTCCTGCACCCAGCATCATTGCGTGTGCCGTGTGAGTCTCAAGAGGATTTTATAGACTAGTGTCGGACATATGGGCTAATATCAGACCTATGGACTTCATCTGGCCTGGGCTGGCATGTTCTCTCAATTTACAGTTGCTCTTGACCTAAAGCTCTTCCTTAAGCACAGATGAGTGTCTCTGGATTTGTTTCTCTAGTCAGCCCGGACTAACACATCGTGGTTCCTGCGACCACCACATTTAAAGAGTGAACGACAGGATCCTGTGTAACATGCTCCTGAATGAAAGGGCTGTGACTCACTGGAAGGGGCTATCCTCATAAGTCTCCTTGATGCCATTACTAAAATTGCTATAAATTTAAAAAATTGATTTCCAGTCATAGGCAAAACATTTTAAAATCAAGATGTCTTTGTTGGCCCTTACACCTAATTCATCAATCCCCATTTCTCTTCCCAATACTAGCCATTACCCACTAGAACAGACTGGTGTGGCCAGTAGTGGGCCTGGGGAGGACAAACCAGAACCAGAACATTGCCCAGTGGGAGCGCACTTCGTTGGCCTTCCTTGTCTTCCACGCAGTAGACTTCCCTCCTGCGCTACCTCCCGAGTCTGACCTTCTGCTTGCCTGTCTGGGCACCTCAGGTACATGATCGGAGTCTTCAGTCAGAAATAGGTTTGTGGGTGCTGAACACAACAGCCCTCCCTCCTACCTTCCTGTTCTAGTGTCCTCTCTTCGCCTAACTCTGTCTTTGGGAATGGATGGTATTTCCCATTGTCTGTTTGTCTGTATGGGGGAAGAGCGTCCAGCCTGTGGCCAGATCATGCCCATGAAATCATCCACACCAGCCAACACCTCACGCCTCTCCCACGAGAAGCAGTGCCAGCCATCACATTAGGGGGCGAGTTAATGAAATGTTTGACCAAGTATAGCAGGCTGATTTTAAAGTTGCTAATTTGGAATGGCCCACAAATGATATTAAAAATACCCAAATGTCCCTTGGCAGGAGAAATTTTCCCTACCCCTGGTCTATATCTTTTCTCTGACAGCCTGAACTATTGTTCTAGTTAGTAACAGAAACATAGTCTTGTATGAACCTTGGATAACATTATACATGCAAGTGGCCACTGGGAATGTCAATTTGTGATGAACTGTGTCTTTCCGGAGAGATGAGCTACATCCTGGAAGGAGACTAGGTGGTCCTGGTGATTCCCGCATTCCATGATCCAATGGTCAAGCACGAAGGTTCTTCAATGGCATTAAGAGCTATGGAAGCTGCAAGGATTATAAAGAGCAATAGGAGTCTTTGGTCGTGAGACTACCCGAACTCAAGTGGAGCAATGGGATGGAGAAGAGTTCTGGACTGGGAAAGTGAGGGGTGAGCACCCTACCCTCAGGCCAGACCCCGAGGAGCTGGGAGTGAGTCAGGAGCCAAGTGGTGGAGGATGACTTGAGCAGGGCTGAGGGCTTCTCTCAACAGCCTTCTGGGGTGGGTGCTATCATCTCATCTTGTGGGTGAGAATATGATGGTCAAGAAGGTCAAGCAGGTTACCCGCTCACTGCTGAGTGGCAGAGCACAGGATCTGCCTACTTTTTGTCTAACGTGCAGTGGGGAATGGGCAGCGGGGAAGAAAGGTGGAGAGAGGAGAGAGACGTGTGGGCAATCAATCTAAGGAAGAGTTTAACTGGCTTGTCTAGTTTCAGAGAGTCCATTAATTCCCACTTTGCAGAGCCCGAGAATTTCATACAAGTGCTAATGCAGGGCCGTCCATGGCTTGTGCTTTCTGAAGCCGGATACTGGTCACCCGCCAGGCTGTGTGCAAACTTTTCAAAGCAATTAAACATAATCCAGCTGTGAATTCAGAAACCAGGAACTTAAGGCCAATTCCCAACGGAACAGGTAACTGTCATTCCATGACTCTGCAATATATACCTCATGAATATCAAGTCCAGGAAAAATAAATGAATAAAGTCCATTTAATATTTGCTAAAGGCTCCCTGATATGCATCTTAAGACATTGCACTGTTCATGGCTATTGTCTGAAACGTAAACGTGGACTAACAGAGCGAAGTCACCCGTTTAATAAATCATGCCTTACAGTACGGGGTAGGCCATCAGGCTCCCGGACTCAGACTACCTTCTCTATCGGAACCATACAATGTACATTCAAACACAGAAGATATTTTCTCAGGCATGGTGTATTTGAGCAAACGTCCTTAGGTGGTCTGTTTAGAGAGCTGTCTTTCCTTCCCTTCTTATTTCTTGCGCAGACAGACTACGTCCAGAATTTTCTGATCTTCTTCAGGAAATAACTCAGTTCAAACATGACTCTTATTTTACTTCTTTCAACGTTCTTTATCTGTAACCTAATCACTGACAGCTAATTACTGTGTTATTAAAGGATCTGCTACAACGTGTGTGTGTGTGTGTGTGTGAGAGAGAGAGAGAGAGAGAGAGAGAGATAGAGAGAGAGAAAGAGAGAGAGAGAGAGAGAGAGAGAGAGAGCGAGCACGCTCCTCAGGCAGAGCGGCGCTGGGAGAGGGCGGTGACTCGAGCTTTAATGAGAAGAAAAGGGGCAGATGTGGGTCCGTTTCCCCCGGGAAGCCGATTCCTCCCTGTGAACGTGTAAAGTCAGAGTGAGACTCTGACTGAAGAGGGTTATTGATTCTAATCAAAAGCTGACCCACTAATTGTTATTTCGGTGGAGCGGAGCTTAAACCAGAGCTAAGATGCTGTAACTTTTGACTGGAATTCCCTGCACGGTCCATACAGAGTCTCATTAAGAGAAGGGTGGCCTGTGGGGCCAGACAGCATCGGCCCCAAGTCAAAGATCTGCTCAGGTGGTTCAGTGTCTCTGAGGCCCCGTTTCCCCCACTGTCAAGTTGGTGAGAGTTGAGTGGGGAAATGGGGAGAGAGATAGAGAGCCACCAAACGACTCCGTGACATTAGGACCACTAGAACATGCTTCGCCAAGAGACTGCCAAGGAGCATTTGATGTGGTCAGGCGACAACACAGCCATCCTCCTGGACACCGAGCTCGGGCTGTGATCTGAAGACTGGCTGAGAGCTAAGGAGGGGAGAATGACTGTCTCAGGGAGACAAAGAGGTGAAGGCCGTGTGGTCACAGGATGTGAGGCAAGTGTGAGTGACCGAGAGGCTGTGTTTGGAGGGCAGAGATAATGACAAGGTCGGCTGGGCCAATGCCCGAATTAAACTTTGTCTTAAGAGCAATGCGGCAACCTTAAAGTGGTGTGTGTGTGTAGTTGAGATTCCATGGGGGAATAAATCACACGAGTTGAACCTTTTGTTAGCATCCCTGTAGCCCCAGGCAATGGACTCTGCTTCTGTTACGTGTGGGGGGAATTTCTGGGGCGCCCTAACAAAGAAGATAAGGAATGGACCCCAGTGCCTCCAAATGTAGGTGGTTGGCGGCTGGAACACGCGAGAAGAAAGCTGAGGTCTGGCTGGGTTTGCCCTCGGAAAGAGTGAGCTGAGAGAGGGGAGGACCTTGGCTGGAGCCTTGAGGACCCCCAGCCTCCATGGTCTGCAGAGGCTCTGCAGAGGCAACAGAGCCGGCGAGGCGAGGGCAGCAGCCAGAGCAGGAGAGTGTTTCGGGGTGAAGGAGTCAGCACTGCCAGGGCTGAGTGCTGCTGAGGCATCCAGGAGGTGAGCTGAAGCTGCTCTGCTAGGATATAGGAACCCTGGTGATGTTTGATCAGACTGGAGTGCATTGACCTTGTCCTCTCAGAACCGGGGGAGGTGGGCTGACGGAGGAGATCTTCCCAGTCCAGCACCGGTACACGGAGAGCACTCAGATGGAGACACCTACCCATCTCCGAGGTCACGGAAGAAGAAGCAGTTGTAACTGGTTAATTTCAGCGCCCTCAGTTTTCACACCATTGCCGTCTTGCATTCTGCAATTCGAGGTTGGAGAGGTCTTCCCTGCCCCCTTAGCCGCATCACGGGCTCCACCACTACAGACTGGGTATGCCAGCAAACAGGTCTACAGAGATTATCGACTGCTTTTTAGGGGGCAACACTGACTACTGGTTTAAATTAAAGAAGTTTTAGGTATGTTCTCTCAGCTCAAATTACTAACAGTCTGGAACATAATTAATAGTCTGCACTAATAGTCTGGGGTTCTTGGAATGTCACAAATATATGTTGCCATGGGAGGAGAGGTGTCATCAGTTTATTGTTCCAATGACTCATTGCCACCAAATATGCGTTGACTGTTAGGGACAAACTCAAGTGTATGGCTGTATGGACTCTGAGTGCTCCGTGTTTCTTCAAGAAGCACGGAGGCGCAGGCTGTATAGCTCCCAGAGGACAGGACCCGGCTCTACCCCGGGAGGTGGTACAACCCCCACCTGGTGGTCCATTCTGCCTACTGACTCTCCTAATCTGGGTTGTATGCTTTGCAACAAACTTTTGTTAATATTTATGAAGACACTTGATGTCCCTTGGTGCTAATTTGTTTTTAAATGAACATTGGGAACTGGATGGTGCCAAATCATCTCCTTTTCTTAGGGGGTGTCAGGGGGCATTGACAATGTTTGAAAGATAAATCGTGCCCCATGCCACACACTGACTGCAGTCTTTATCTTTGACACCCTGGGCTGTTGACATCCTGGCTGCCTGATGCCTGGCACCAGCAAGCACCCTCACAGCCTAGTTAAAACCCACTCAGTTAGAGGAGAGGCTGACACTTCTCTTTTCAGGTCAAGCAGGGCCGATTCAGGCAAGCAGACAACAAAAACCTGTCCTTGCTCCTGTGCTGACCCTGCTGCAGATCACAAACATCCCCTGACCCTGAGCTAAGTGGCTACCCAGGACAAATGGGCGGAGCGACTTGAACTTGACACTCCTCAGTGCCACAGAAAGATCCTTTCCCTCTCTTTGTAGTGCACACTTTGCAGTGTTCTGTGTTTGATGATCTTTGTACTCTAAATGAGCGATAACAGGAATTACACTAATAGACTCTGAAGTTATGCTGCACAAAAGGAACATCTCCAAGAGGACAGGACCGATGCCCTGCCCCCAGAAGTCACACCGACTCAGGAGAGTTTCAGGCTCCTTAGCATTGCCAGCTCACAACCTAGGGCTCTGGAGCCTTGGGGTGAGCAGTCAGACGCTGCCTTGTTTTTCCTCCTGCCTGAATTCGTTGGCAGCCTGTTTGTGTATGTCAGAGGTGTGTGCTTGAGCCGGCAGCTCATAGCTCCATGCCTGTGCTGTTCAGCCTCCTTATGCTACGAATACTACCGGAGCATTCTTTATGGTGCTCACGGTGAATCTGGAGTGATGATCATGCGGAAGGGCAGAGGCCCTGCAGAAGAAAAGGTGGGAGGGAGGTGGGAGGAAGGTGAGATGGAGTTTCATCATGTCTTATTTTGTAGCTCTCACTGACCATGGGGCAGTCAAGGTCTTGGTCCTGCTCACGAGGATAGTAGCATCCTCCTCAGGGGTGTTGGCTGTTGTGTGGCCTGCATGGGACCAGGGATAGTCAACTGTTTCATGGATCTTTAGGAAAAACTGTCCTGATTCTAAGAATGTCAGAATTTCTATCACGGGATAAAGAATATTGTTGAAAAAAAGCCCTAATAGAACTTCAGGTTATCCACGGTTTAGAAGCAAAAGGGACTAGAACCTGGATCTTGTGGCCCCCAGGCTCCTTACTGATAAGATCGTGATTGGAGAATATGAGTGGGCTCCCTTCTCCCCAAAAAGACTCAATGGCAAAATGGCAAGGAGGCTCTGGGGTCCCAGTGGACAGCTCAGGACCAGGGTGGTGTGGCCACTTGGACTGGCGGCGGTTAGGTTGGCACTTGTCTGTGGCTCATCCAGGGTTGGCCTGCGATAGAATCAGAAGGCAGATGGTACCGCTCTTGGCGCACCTTTGGCCTTTGTTGTTTTTCATCTCCCAGAAAGCACCCATGCTTCTCTTCCAGTTCCCATCGGACTTTGCTCTGGAGGCACTCTTCCTCGCTTTGAGAGAATCAGAGAAGATGCTCCCCCATGGGCATCTGTAGGTGAAGCCTTCATCCTCAGACATTCCGGCAGTTCTGGTGGAAGAGTCTTCAGCAGCCCCGATACAGCCCAAAGGCCACGCTCTCCTGGGTCTGGGTGCGAGGCAGTGTGAGCGCAAAGGGAAGATCGGACTCTGAAAAGCCCACGAGGCACCCTTGACAGTTCCTTAGCTCCACTTCCTCATTGCTCTTCTCGTTCTGTCCCCTGCTGCCTGGTTCCCGCCTGCCTGCCCTTGCAAACTTCCCCAAACCAGGGCGGGCAGGCGAGGCACCTGGGACAGCCACTGGTATGGGCCCTTGGTCTGAGGTGGGTTAAGAGAGTGATTTTGTTTCCATGTCTGAGAGATGGTCTCTATTGAAAGCTCCTGAAAAGCAACCTGCTAATTGTATTTACTGACCTTCCAGAGAAAGGGCTTTCACCCCCACCGACAAAGTGAACCTTGGGGTTGTCAAGGCTGGGTGGACCCATCGTGGAGAGACTACAGGGAACACACAGGTATATGTTGCCAACAGATACATGATTAACACACACACACACACACACACACACACACACACACACACACACACACACACTAGCTCTGCGTTTCTACTGTCAGAACATCTAACCTCTTTACAG
This sequence comes from Tenrec ecaudatus, assembly GCF_050624435.1. Taxonomy (NCBI): domain Eukaryota; kingdom Metazoa; phylum Chordata; class Mammalia; order Afrosoricida; family Tenrecidae; genus Tenrec; species Tenrec ecaudatus. The sequence goes on from NC_134537.1 coordinate 164,583,353, forward strand.
ACAAAGCTTCTCTGCTTTGCAAGCGAGAATCCCTTGCAGTGAGAATGTCTGTTAAGCTCTTCTTCTGCTGTGGAGCTTTTCAAGGCAGCCAATATTTGCTGCACTTCCAAGACAGGCTACTTCTTGGGGGAGCGTTAAAGGACAGGGAAATTTCCTGCTTCAAGCCACACCTGTGTTAGTCTACGTTGACTAGAACAACAAATCCAAGGATACTTGTATATGTACAAGAAAGAACTTTATATCAAAGAGTAATTGTACATTAAGAAAACATCCCAGGATAGTCCAGATCAAGTCCATGTGTCTGATACTACCCTGTAAGTCTGATAATAGTCCATAAAGCCCTCTTCTGACTCACACAGCCACATGCGATGATGCAGAATGCAGGAAGGTCACAGGCCGGTGTGTGCAGAGTCTTGTGGATCCAGGGCTGTGGAGACATCACCAGGCTCTGGCAGGTCTCAGCTTCATGGCTCACCAACAGGAAGGGGAAGCAGAGAGAGAGAGAGAGAGAGAGTGGGTTAGTTCCCAGAATCCTCATGAGAAGGTCACACCCACAAGGAGGCATCATCGGGCTGTGACCTGATTGACAGTCGAGTCCACCCTCCACTTATTTAGCAAGTTGACTTGAAATTATGTAACTACCACAGTTTCCAATCTAGACAGAAACTAAACGGAAGCATGATAGAATTGTTGTGAGGTGCCCTAGAGTTGGTTCAGACTCACAGACGGAATCATTGCCTGTGCTGTCCTCATCACTGTGAGACTTAAGCTACAGACCACCCAAAGGGCTGGGAGATACAGACGCCTGTGGTTTCTAAGTTCTCCTCTCACTCACTGCCATCGAGTCCCTCCCACGCACGGCGACCCGACAGAACAGGGTGGAACTGCCCCCCTGGGTTTCTGACTCTGTAACCCTTTATAGGAACAGAGAGCCTCGTGTTTCTCCCTCAGAGTGGCTGGTGGTTTCAAACTGCTGACACTGAGGTTACCAGACCAACTCGTCACCTCTTATTCCAACAGAGCTCCTTAATAAAGGATCGAGGTGCCCCAACTCAAGGAACAGGTCATGACCCCGCACTGCTGCTCGCCTGTGCAGACCATCGAATCCCTTTTCTGTGTCTCCTGCGTGCACCATCTCCTTTATTCCAGTTGGTTCATAAAGTCAGACAAAGACACGCATATGTGGGTGACTGCAGCCCCAGGGACACCTGAGCATGGGTCATTCCCTGGCCAAGACAATATGAGGGCCCTGAGACTGTACAGCGTTCCAGGTTGAAATAACACATGTCTACCAACTTTGGGGAACCCTGCTGGTGTAGTGCTTACATGTGGGGCCGTGATCCACAAGGATGGTAGTTCGGAGCCAGCAGGAACAAGACGGGGCTTTCTACCTCGTAAGGAGCTACAGTCTCCGAAACTCACAGGGGTATCTGTCCCCTGTCCTGCGGGGTCACTGTGAGTCGGCATGGACTCGATGGCAGACGGTTCGGTTGGAGACACCACGCACAGTCCATCACCCTGTCTGACTGCGATGAGCTGCCACCGCGGTGGTTTCACGGCGGGGCGTTGGGCTATGGTCCACACGTATGCAGTTGAAAGCCACCAGCGGCTCCTTGGGAGATAGGCAGGGCTCTCCACTCCCACTAACAGTTACCGTCTCAACCCCCGCCCTGCAGGCTGCTGGGCATCCGCATTGACTCCTGGCAGTGAGCTTGTTTCTTTCTTTTCTCTTCTGTAATTACCAAAGGAGTGTGGATGGCACACCTCGTTGTGCTGCTAACCACAGGGCCAGAAGTTCAAACTCACCAGCCTCATTGGAGGAGAAAAATGAAGCTGTCTGCACCCCCCACCCAAAAAAATTGCAGCCTCAGAAACCCACAGAGGGAATTCTGCCCTGTCCTGTAGAGTCACTAGGAGTAAGATTTTTTAAAAAGTCTATTTACAATGTGCCTCTGAAGCCTTTGGGCAACATTATGGCTTCCTGCTGCTGGTCTCCCATATTTGGATGACTTCCTTGTGCCCCGTTTTAGACTCAAAACAAGAATCTCTATAAAATATTTCTGATTTGGGTCTGTTTTGCCCTGGAACAGGGCTGAGTGGGCACATCCTCCTGGTCTCATGAACTGTGTGGAGAGCCTGTGCAGGACACCCTCCAATTCCTGCTTGGAAATGGATCCGGTCCTCAGTGTCCACTTCTCTGTCCTCTCTGTCAGCCACCAACAGGGCACATGCTCTCTCTCTGCTCCAGCCACCAGCACCAGGTCAGGACACGCACATGAGAGGGATGGCCTCCTCCACATTGGATGCCCTGTGGTCCTTTACTGATCCTGGCCACCCTGAGGGAGAGCAGAAGACACCAGGTAGAAAGACTCAGTCCTGTTCACTGCCAGACAGACAGGCACCAGCCCCTCGGTTAGCTAGTCCATGGGGAAATCTTCTCACATAATTCTGTTTGATAGGAAAATGAGACCCCAGGTTCTGATCTGATTCTTGCTGTTGTTGGAAGGTGCCATTGGATCTGTCAGACTCTGCCTCGTCCTGGCCCCTCACAGTTGTTCTTGCGTTTGGGCCCACGTTGCAGTCACTGTGTCGGACGCTCTGGCTCCTGTAGGAAGCCCCCAGTGCTCCTGTTCCAGTCTGTGCATTGGCTTCATTTCACAGTCCTGGTGAGTTGAGTCACTTCATGTATGACTCATTGAAGCATGAGGGCCACCCCCTCACCCCTCGCCCACAGGGGAGTCGGGCAGGTGTGGGTTTTTGACCCCCCCCATTGCACACATTCTCAGGTGCTGGTTGACCCCCCCCCCCATTGCACACATTCTCAGGTGCTGGTTGGAATTGGCCCATAGAAAGGGTGCTCTCATGATCATTATAAGGACTGTCTTTAGAAATCTAAGACAAACTATCCTAGATAGGCAATGTTTCACCTAGGTGTGTCATTGAGATCACTGGTGATTCAGATAAGAAATAAAAACAGAACAAACTCCAGCTTCTCTTCAGATGTAACATGCATTTCCTTATAGCGTCCCCGCAGTAAAGTGAAACGGTGTTGTTGTTTGGCGCCCTTGAGTCAGTCCCAAACCATAGTGTCCCCAAGAACAAGGAGCAAACACGCCCGGCCCTGCCCCATCCTCCCCATTGTTCTTAGGTTCGAGCCCATTGCTGCAGCCGCTGTGTCCATCCATCTTGCCCAGGACCGTCCTTTCCTTTGCTGCCCCTCTGCTTTACCAAGCCTGCTGTCCTTCTCCAGGGACTGGCCTCTCTGGAGGAGTTGTGAGTTTGAGCTCAGGGGTTCAAGCACTGGGTTCATGGACTGCTGTGCTGTCGTCTGCGGTGGGAACCCTAACTCCGTTTTGTGTCTTGGCAGAACCTGAGACTTCGTTTGGGAGTTTTCCTGACCACTAAACCCACCACGTGCCTAATCCTTGGACAAGTCCAGAGCTAGCCTGGGGAGGGCCAGCGTGCTCTCAGGTGGAGGGTGCTGGAAAGCAGATTTCATATCCGGGGCTCGACCAGACGGGAGGTTTTGCCCTCCGTTACACAGTGAAGAATGAACTTGCCTGGACATATCCTTAATGGTTGGCCTATCATAGCAGCCTGTGATCTAAAAGTTGGGGTCCTAGTGGCTATGACTCACGGTCATGTGTCGTATCTGACCACCAGGTACTAGGTGGTTGACATCCTAGAATCAGTCCTTTAAATTTTTTACATCTACAGTTGTGCATGATTTCCACAATCTTGCTCATGGTCATCCTTTGGCCCCTGTTCTGGTTCACTGGTAACAGCGCCGAACTGACTGACCTGCCACCTGGCATGACTCAGCGCTGCTCTCTGTGTCTCCCCTCCTGTGTAATTAGCCCTGTGAACGTGAAGCAGCTGGACCATATTCTGGGCTCTGCACAGTGTAGCTGCTGATGAGGCAACAGTGGCCTCTGTCTTGTCTTTGATCCCTGTCTTTGTTTAATAGGGGAATATCTCTACCAGCCATGGTGGCAAAATGGGTGACCTTGTGGGTGATTCACCGCCGGGGTTATCAAGAGCTCCAAGGGACAAGGTCAAGCTTAGTGACCCTGTATGGAATGACAGCCTTGGAAGCCCACAGGGCTGTCTTACAAGGTTGCTGTGCGCTGGAGTCAGAATTGTGGTTGGCATTGAAGTAGACTTGATGGCAGTGGGTTTGGTTTATAGAAATATGAGAAGCCCCGGGCACATCAATCCAGGGAAAAGCACATCACTCTTTATCACGTGGAAGGTCCGTGAAGAAGAGGAAGACTCTCGATGAGATGGATTGACACCCTGACTGCAGAAATGGGTTCAGACATAACAGCTGTGAGGTCGGCACAGGCCAGGATGTGTTTTGTCCCATTGGGCAGAGCGCTGCTGTGAGTCAGCATCTACTTGAAGGTACCTCATGACCACAGCACACAGCTCTAGTGCCGCCGCCAGGTAGACGCGGGCTGCTAACCCCCACGAGGCTGCCTCCAACCCACGAGACACACCTTGGGAGAAAGATGAGGCTCCCTGCCCCCATCAAGACTTGGGACTCCTGCATGGCGAGTCGATGGCAGTATGTTTGAGGTCTAGATGCTGTAGACGTCATTTCTCCTTGCCCTTAGCACAGGCAATGGGGACCTAGGTTTGTAGAGGAAATGATCAGAAACAGTGCCAGGAAGATGAAAAACTTGAAAGAAAGAACACGTCAACTCAGTGTGTGGTCACCTTGATCTTCACGGAGGGGCGACCTGCGCTCTTCCCTGTGGACCTACCCTGGGAGTCCTTCCCATTTAGCTCCGTTTGCCCAGCTCTCTTCACATTCTATTCAGCTGGTTCTAGATGCAGGCCTGTGCTCCGTCTATCAGTGCTCTGTGCCACAATGTCAGGGATGCCAGGGCCACACATCACTGCTGACGTCTCTTTCCTCCGTCATCATGCAGTTTGCTTGCTGGGCAACAATGCTTTCAGATCATTAGTTAATGGTTACTCTGGATGAAGCGTGGATTTAATGGTGGCTTCACAACCCACTAGCAGGAAAATAAGAAACTAACACATAATCACAACGAAAAATTGTATCAGCCACGCACAAGGTAGCAGTGAAGGGTGAGCCCAAATCCCTAATTAACTTAGCCTGAGCATGAGTTAGGCATTAGCCAGGAGGAAAGGCGGGTGAAGAAAGCACTCAGTTTCCAGAGAGATGGTGGCCTGGGAGTTAACCTCTTGGCTGTGAACCCAAACCCACGAGGTCCTCCCAGGAGACAGGTGCGACCGTCTGCTCTGGTGGAGGCCACAGCCCCGCACTCTCACGGGGCCGCCACTTCCTGTCTTCTCGGGCCACTTGGAGGCAGAATCAGGCCAGCAGAAAGAATTTTATGGAATTCTATAACCTTACAGTGCTTGGTCAGAATCTTAGAAGATTGTAAACCACACACGTGATGTACTTTATCAAAAAGTTAGTAAAAATCCCAAACAGGCCTATTACTGTGGAGTCATTTAGATTTAGGGTGACATCCTCCTTCACAGAGTCAGAAGGAGCTCTTCAGGGTTCCCCAAACTGCCATCTTGATGGAAGCAACGGCCAGACCTTCATCAAAGCAGCGGTTCTCAGCCTTCCTCAGGCCGCGACCCTTCCATACAGTGCCTTGTGGGGTGGTGACCCCTAACCACAGAGTTATTTTTGTTGCTACTTCATCACTGTCATGAATCAGGAGAGCCCTGGGAAAGGGTCACTCGGCCCCCAAAGGGGTTGAGACCACCGATCTAGCGAGGCCCTGATGGATTTGCACATGAACCCTAGGTTAGGGGTGGAGCTCAGCCTGCACGCACAACTTCAGAGCCCGCAGTGTGTGCACTCACGGGCCCTGTCCCGCAGCACCCAGCTGAGCGGCTCCGCGGGGCTTCTCCAGCGTCTGTCTTCATGGAAGCAGGGGAACCTTGTCTTTCTCTTGTGGAGTGGCTGGCTGGTGGACGCCAAGCGCTGACCTCTTGGCTGTAAGGAAAGCAATGAGTATTAAAGGGGTTGAAGCCAGCTTGGGGCGCAGTCCATACAGATTAGGAGTATGCGCACGGTTCCTGGCTTGTTTCAGCGAGACTCCCTCCTCTCCCGATGGCAGCTGTGTCCCACGGCCTCCTCCCTGCTCCGTTTCTTCTACTAGTGTGCCCTTGCAGTGCTCAGTACCATAACTCCACTGCTGGCATGGGACGGACGGTAAACATGTTTGTGGCATGAACATATGAATGGCATAATGTTTTAATAAATAATTAGTCAGAGAAATCTCAGGGTCCTGGGTCCAGGAGCTCAGGAAAGTAATCTTGGAGCTTTTAAGAGTCGTATAAGATTAGGGAAGTTACTTTCCTCCTCCGGGTGTCAGACTCCGTCCTTATAACACACTGAGGCATGGATTAGCTGGCGCACGACTGGGCTTCCATCGCAAAGAGATTCAGTGCTGCGGGGGCTTGAAGAACCTAAACTTTCCTTTCTCTCTCACCTCCGAGCCTCGTGGGCTTGCACCCCCAATGGGAACCCCTGCTCTTGGCAGTCAGGCTCAGATTCCTTCTGTTCTTTGCTGCAGCGTCTCCTGGGTGTGGGGTCATCGTCCTGGATGGGGCGGGGTTGCCAGCCTACTGGATTCCAGCTAATTGGAGGAGGACGTGCCTGGGACTCCCCAAGGAGCATGGTCACCTCCGCTAACTTCTCTTGCTGAAAACGCGCTGTGTGGCCATTCATTCCTAACCGCAAGGGGCCTGGGAAATGCCACCTAGCCGGGCAGGCATTTGCTCAACTACATTTCTGTTTTTACCGTGAAAACAGGAGGGCTGATGAGTTTCGTCCACACCCAGTACTCTGGGCCCTCAGTGGCAATGGCACTGCCTCAGAGAACACCCTCCACTCTGGCTCCCCTTGAGGGATGGCGAGCCGGGAACAGCCGGAGAAACCCAGGGACCACAGCATCGTCGGGCGGCATCAAGCACCCCCAACGTGTTCACGCCGAGTTCACCCGACACCAGGCACTTCGGGGTCCTTGAGGCTTCTCTTAGCTAGACCACCCAAATCAGGCACCTGGGTCCATCCACATAGATATGCTGCCTTTGAAAACTCCATTCCTGAGTCTGGATCACATCGGATGCAACTCATTAACACACACACAGGCAATTCCATTTCGAATGGGTTTTATTCTGGCTAACGCTTTCCGACTAAGAGAGTAAGAGAGCACTTCTGCCCTGCTCTTCACAGAATACACTTCATAAGCTAAGTTGATGCCCTTGCTCCTGAAATGCTTTGAAGTAACTATGCCCTAGAGTACAAATGCCCATTTCCAGAAGAGCGGAGCCCTTAGGAAGGAAACCCTTTCCACCCAGAAGTGGATCCCCGGGCATCACAGATTGTGGCAATAAGGCCCCTGCAGCCCGCGGGTCAGACGACAGAACTGTGCACCAAATCAAACACACGTTCAGGCGTTCCTGGGAAGGCATTTTGCAGATGTGAGTAACATCCACAAGCTGTAGATTTTAGGTAAAGAAAATTACCCTCCATAATATGGGTGGGTCTCATCCAATCAGTTCCAAGATTGAAGAGGATTAGGTTTCTTAGACAACAGGAAATTCCAAAGGACAATCTTTGTTATTTTGGGTGCTGTTGGGTAGAAGTAGATGGCCATCTTTTCATTTAAATTGGAACTAGATTAATTTTAATGTTTTCATGGTAACTATTTTAAAGAATTATATTTAATTTTAATATTTAATTGTGTGTTTTAGCACAAGTGCTCTTACTTTTAGCTCCCCTCTGTGACTCTTGGAAGGTTTGGGATATGGATCCTTGGCTGCACTGGGAGGACATCAAGGAATCAAGTTCTGTATTTTCCGATTGTTCAGCTCCTATTTATTGTACGGGAATGATTTTCTTTTACTACCAATCCAGGTGGAATTTAAATGATTGGCCACGGGTGAAGTCATTCATTTCTTTATGTCATTTACTTAATTCTTCTGCCATCTTTTCTCCTTCACTCCCCTTTCCTGCTCGGCTTCTAATACAATCTTTCTTTTTCAAGGACGTGTCTCCTGATAAAGAGCTCATGTCTGGTGTTCCCCGACATAGTCATTTGGATAGATCTAGGGCAGATAACACATTTTTTAAACTGCCCAGGTCCCCTTATATTCTTGGCAGGAACGTAAGAAGGAAGGTCTTTTGTTAATGACATTTGACTTGTTTCAATCACTACAAAACTCTCTAACCTTGAACCTTGTAGTCCTCCCGACGTCTAAACTTTTCTGATTTTAAAAACACAGAAATGACTGCCTCGTTCTATCTCTTTGTTTTCTGTCCTACAGAGATTGAGGACAGTGGGGCACCAGGTAAACACAGAACCAAAGAAAGGAAACATGCATCCTGAACCCAGAGTCTGAATCGGAGATGGTGCTAGCAATAAGCTTGTGCCGTAAGCCAGTTTATTGTGGGTGAAGCCTGTCCTTGCCGTGCTGCTTGAAGTTCCTCTGGGAACCGGAGTGTGGTTGCAGGTGTGGGTAGAACTGCGAGAGAACCTTGACCAACAGACTTTCCACCTTGAAGCCTTTTCAGCAACCGCCAGGCCCACATGGAAGTGGAACTCTAGGTAATTGTGGAAGTGAAAACTGCAGTGGTCGCCACCGCTGGCTGCCGTAGCGAGTCTGCGTGGCAACTTCGCTCACCTGCCTCAAGGGCTGGCTTACTGTGGCTTCAGTTTCCACTTTTCTTCAGCGAACACAAAATGCTGCAACTTATTTATCTTTCGAAGTTCGGTTGGCCTTATTAACAAATATATCTTAATAGTCGTGTTTAATCATTTGAATTTTTCTCAGAGCTGTGTCCTTGTCTTCTTGCCAGGTGCTCCTTGGTCCTCAAAGTAATTCCCCTGCTTCCCACCCTTTAACGTGCTCCTGTGAGCAGCAGATGCCTCAATGGAATGCCCGGTCTGCGCTCCTGACTGCTGCTTCCATGAGCACTGATTGTGGAGCCACGCAAGACAAAATCCCTGACAGCGCCAAACTTTTCTCCTTTTGCCATGATGCTATCTATCGGTGCCATTGTGTGGATTTTGGTTTTCATTACATTGAGTTATGATCCATACTGATGGCTGCCATCCTTAATTTTCATCAGCAAGTGCTTCGGGTCATCCTCGCTTCCAGCAAACAAAGTGTGTCATCTGCCTATCATAGGTTGTTAATTAACCTTCCTCCCATCCTGATGCTGCATTCTTCTTCATATAATCCTAGTTTTCTGACTATTTGTTCAGTACATAGGTTGACTATTACAGTGAGAGCATACAGCCCTGTCACACACCTTTGCTGATATTAAACCATGTTCTGTTTTTTTTTAAATAACTGCCCATTAATTCATACACAAACTCCTCATGAGCTCAATAAAGTGTTCTGGGATTTCCATTCTTCTCTGGTTCTACAGTTCCTTTCTCTTTGTTTCCAGCTTTTGCATTCCAATTGCCAATAATTATCAATGTATCTTGACTACATGTCTGGTCCATTTCAGATGGAAGACATTGGTAAAATTCTTCAATTTTTCACAAGCTTTATTGTTTGGTGCACACATTTGAATAATCGCTGCATAGGCTGGATTTCCTGCATGAGGATAAGTATCATCCTATCCTATCACTTATGGCTTTGCATTTAAAGATAGATCTGGAAATGTTCCTTACTGATGGTGAGTACAACACCATTCCTCTTGAATTTTTATTCCTGGCAAGTAAACTGGATTGCCGTCTGATTTTAAATGGCTAACACGTCCTTATTGTTGTGATCAGTGCCAGTACTTAGCTCCTGGCTTTTTACTATTCTGTTTCAACCATCTCTTCTGAGGTCCAGGTAGACTATAATAGTGACTTTGGCTGGAAGCGAGCATCAAGCACCTCACTCTGAGTCAGTGCACCCATTGGCATCACCTGGGAAGGTTCTCGCTGGTCACAGTGAAGTCTTTTATGAAAGCAGTTTCACTTGAACCTTGTTCTTAGTGATTGATGATTTAAGAGAACAGCATACAGCTATGAAATTTTTTTCCCTTATTGGGAAAACTGCTGCAAAAACTGTTGTGATGTTGAACACAGCTAACAAGCACAGCGAGGCGCCATGGGAAAAACTCAAGTGTACGAGTGAAATTCTTGTTTCAAAAAAGGTGAAATTGATGACAAATCTCGTTCTGGATGACCATCAACTTCCCGACTGGATGAAAATGTTGATGTGGTGCATGTGGAGTTGGTTCCACCAGGTCAGACTGTTAATCAAGATTTCTATTTAGAGGTTCTGAAAAGATTCTGTAACAGTGTGCAACAAAAAAGGCCTGATTTGTGACAAACGGGACTGGTCTTGCCATCATGACAATGCACCTGTTCACACAGCCATCTCGGTGTACCAGGTTTTGGCAAAAAACAGCGTACCTCTCTTACTCCATATACCTTACTTACCTGACCTCACCCCGTGTGACTTCTCAGTTTCTTTGAATGCAGAGAGACATGAAAGGATAGCAATTGTATCATGTAGGTGAAGAAAAATATAAATATGAGACAGGTGATCTCAGCCATTCAACCAGACAGGTTGGGAAAATGATTCCGAGAATGGAATCACAGATTTGACAAATATATTAAGTGTAACAGAGAGTGCTTTGAAGGTGATAAAGTTTTTTTTTTTTTGTAAAACAATTAAATACATAGCTAGAGAAAAACCCTGCTTTTTTGGGGGGGGGTGGGGGGAGTACCTCCTCGTACATATACTTCTATGTGTCTGTCTCTTGGTCTCTTGAGGGTATTTTTCAAATTGTATAAAAAGTTGCAGGTCTTTTTTCTTTGGGGGCGTTATAAAACCCAAAGAGGTTAGTCAATTATGCTTTTCTTTATGAACCATCGAGGAGTCTGGAATGTTGTCTTTGCTATTGGAGTTGTTTCCTATCATTCTGTGGTGCCACCATAGAAAATTTGTCTGGCATTGTCTCATGGATGCTAATTTATTATGTGTCGATGCCCTGTGTTTGTCATTCCTGAACAGGCTGAGATGAGGGTCCATGAATGGGCTCCCAGGGTACACTTCTTTTACGGCACACGGACAGGCTTAGCCAAGTTTTCCTCAAGCAGGACATAGTGCCTGGATGTATATCAGAGTTACCAACACAAGTGCATCCTTCAAGATTTGTATTGGGCTTAATTTTACGCAAAACTCTCAATGATTTCCTGATTGTGATAGTTAATTTTGTGTCAACCTGGCTGGGCCAGGATTCTCAGTGGGTTTGCAGTTTATCCCCCATGGCCTGATCTAACACAAAGTGATCATAGCCAATCAGCGGTAAGCCTCTAGAGGGGACAAGATTAGGGTGGAATGTAACAGCCATATACAAATACAATCCTGATCTAATCCTTTGAAAGATATTTCTTTGGGAGTCTGGCCTGCTTCCAAAATAAGCAGATGCAGTGGAAAAGTGTCCTTGCTTTTTGCTGGGTGTGAATCCTCTATCTGGCTTTTGGGCTGCTGGTCCTTTGGACTCAGTCAGTGACCTGCCATGCTGCCTTCTGGGCCTGGGAGTCATAAGTAACTTACCATCTGTCAATTTTGAATTCATTTGCCTCCAGAAGCCTGGCCTGCTGAACTTGGGTTCCCTTGCCTCTGCAGTCACTAGTCTGGGCTTCCTGCCTGTCAGCTATAGGAGTCAAGGGAAGCCTCCAGCCTTCCCTCTGATCCTGGGCTTGGGACATGCCTGAACTTGGATTTGTCTGCCTCTACAACCGTGTGAACAATTTTACTGATATAAATTTATCTCTATACATTGGTATAAAAGGAATATGAATAGTCATTGAAAAATCATTCATTTGGATTCCCTAGTGAACCCCGCCTACATTGCTGGTGGATTCCTCCTTGGTGTTTTGAATATCTTTCCTGGTCGCCTCTGGGTCAAGACCACCACTGAGGGCCCTTGTTTTGAATCTCTTTCTCTTTTCCCTGCTCCTCAAACAGACTTGGGGCTGATTTTACAAATCTCTCTACCTCCTCTCCAGTGCCCCATGCTTTAGCCTAAGCAGGGAAGGGAAGAGGTTTCTGCTTTTGCTGGAATCCAGATGTGCCACTAGATCTCCAAGGAGATCCCCAAGAGACTCTTCATAGGATGAGGAAGAGGTATTTCAAAGTGGCTTGAGAGGTTCATCCTGAGACAGACGTGTTGTGTGTTTCTGTGGAAATAGGCAGTGAGAGGCAAAGAGTTGTGGGCATTTAGTGATGGATTAACACTAAAGAGACCAATGCTGTGCCTATAGCATTCATGACCTTGGACTATGGAAGACAACCTCCACAAACCACTCACTATCAGAAGGATTCCCTTGGCATTTACTGGTCAATGTATCTATGTGGAAAGTTTCTAAATTAGTTTCTAAAGTGTATAAGAAAAAAATACCATCACAGGGATAAATCTTCCACAACTTGGGGATATATTTCTTTAAAAAATAAATATTTAGGAGAGCAAATGTTTTGAGAATGATGAGGGCAATGAATGTAGAAATATGCTTGACACAATGGATGGATGTATGGATTGCGACAAGAGTTGTATGAGCCCCAGTAAAATGATTTACAAATATATATATTTAAATTCCTAGTATAAAAGCAGATGCATGGTACAGAATAATCTTTAACCAAAGGATGAAATCTTAAACAAACACAAAATGAAAGCCTATCACAGATTTTACTTAGCTGATCGATTAAAGAAGAAACCCGTAAACTACCACTACAAGTTCACACAAGAACTTTCCATCTACCCCGCACTGGCCCTGCCTCCCCACACACAGAGGCAATCAAGAAAACTCAAGTGTATTTACAGATGAATGCAAAAGTTGTCAATATCACAGGGCAATAGTCCAATAGTCGATTGCACTTTTACGCAAACATCGTTCACTTCTCTAGCTGAGTCATTTGCCTAGCTGTCAGTTTCTACAATGTTCAGAGCTGTCCAGTAGTTCAAAGAGAATAAAAGGTAGTGTTACCCTGGAAGCGGTAATTTAGACGTGATACCCAGGACGCTTTTTCTTCCATTTAAAAATCTCACTCAAGTTTATAGCTATCTGCCTTAAAGTTTACCTCCATACCTGTGTGATCAAAATGATAGAGTTTATGGATGGGGCAAATGGTTCAGTACAGAACCTGAAAGGTTGTTGGTTCCACCCCAGGGAGAGGTATGATGAGTTAATGCCCGACAGCCAGCTACTGTAGTGTCCCAGCCTAGAAACTTCTATGCAGTGCAGCAGCGTAGTGCACATTTGGGGCGCCATGATCTAACAACTAACAACAATAACAAAATGTTAGATTCCTATTAGCCATGCTTGTTATTCTTCCTGCGTCCCTCAGTTTCTCTCTGGTGTGGTGTAAAGGGCAGGAGGCCAGGAGGAGAGGTGCGTTCACAGTGGTCGCAGTGACTTGTGGCTGCTTCATTCACAGAGCTCAGTATATCCATCGTGCTTTAGACTTCTCTTTGTAGGATGAGGCTAGTGTTTACTTTTTGTATCTCACAATATTATTGTGTAACAGATCCAATGAGATGACACAGGTTGATTCCTATAAAAGTATTAAAAATAGACTAAACCCAATGCCATTGAGTTGATTCTGACTCATAATGACCCTAAATAAGGTTCCTAAGACCATCAATGTTACAGGAGCAGAAAACCTCATCTTTCTCTCATGGAGTAGCTGATGGGATTGAACCCCTGACCCTGTAGTTAGGAGCCCAATGCTACTCACAGCACCACCAGGGCTCCTTAGTATTGCCTCAATATGCACAATAGCAGCCAGAAGAACCAAAATACATCTCAGTTGTTGAACAGACACCAAATTGTAGTTCACACATACAATGGCACATTTTCCAGCTACGTAAAGGGAATGAAGTAGTGACATATACGGCACCATGGGTGGATCTTGTGAATACTTTGCTAAGTGAAAGAAGGCAGGCGCTTATGCTTCCATTTATATAAATTACTCAGAAAAGAATATTCGCAAAGGTAAAAGGCAGACTGGTGGTTGCCAGAAGGTCATGGGATAGTAACTGCTTAATGAAATTTCCTTTTGGGCTGATGAAAATGCTTGAAGACTAGAAGAAGATGCAGGCCGTGCAACATTGTGAATGCATTTGATGTCAGTCCTTGTGCATTTGAAAATGGTCGCTTTTATGTGACTTTCCGTTTGTCTAAAAAATAAAAGAGCGCATGTTCTGCAGGTCCTCCAGCCACCTCAGAGTTACACGACCCCTGGCAGTCTGCGCTCCACTGGGCTGTCTCGGGGTCATCTCGAAGGCTGCGTGGCCCAAGCACAACCCTTCACGCCCACTCGCCTTCCCAATGTGTTCCTCCCGTCTCATTCCAACCAGTGGCCTCACTGTCCACTCGGTTGCTTGTTTCAACAATCTAGGAATCCTCTCTGATCATCTTGCTCCTTTAGCTCCCCTCAATTATAACACCAACTTCACTTCCAAAATATCTTTCTGATCTAATAACTTCTTGCAATTTCCATGGCTACGACGCTGGAATAAGCCGGCACTGCTTTTATCTGGATGACTGCTGCTGTCTCTTACCTTTACCTTGTCTTCTCACTTCCCGTGTAGACGGGATATAGCTTGTCTGTCTCATCTAAATCCTTTCTGCCCCCAGGTTATTGTCAGAAAAGGCTCTGCTTAAGGCCTTCCCGTGGATTGATATTGCATTCATAACAAATACATAAAGTTATCCCCTTCCCTTCAAAGTCCTAAAAAGCCCATGTAACAAACCCTCCTGATCTTTTACCTTTGTGTTCCCTTGGCTCCCGGCTTTGCCAGACACGTTTGCCCATTCTCTAGTAAGCTTCGGTCCTTATGGCTGCAGGGCCTTAGCATCGCCTGTGCTCCTTACCGAGATCACTTCCCACCACCACTGCTCGTTCGCAGGTCAGCGGTCACCCTCTACGAGGACTTCCTTGACTTTCCAAGAAAAAACATGGCTAATTCCTTTGTCCCTTACCCTGTGCATCCCTGATTGCATTCTCAAATTGGACAATTCAAACGAATGCATAAATCAGTCTGAAAAGAAATACAACTAGAATGTTCCCTAGCAGCCACCACGCACAGCTTTCACTTCCTAACATCGGGCACGCTGTTCAGAAAGCCTCGTTGCTGGCGGTTTCCTCAGGCATGGTGAAGTTAGACCAGTGAAACTGGTGAAAGCTTCAATGGTTTCAGGTTTACGGATCAACTTTCTATTCTGCAGCGATAACCACCGCAACAGTAGCCTTACACAGAGCAACGATCACAGGGATGTCGTTGGACTTTACATAGATAGGTCGCATGAGTCCTCGCCAGTCCTAGGTGAGAGAGGACCTAGCATGGACAGGGTGGTACTTTGGGGTTAACCGTAGTAAAGAGCCATGCCAACTTCCCACATGGAAGAGAGCAGTGGCACAGCAAGGGAACTCCTGACAAGAGGATGCAGTAACTGCAGCATCACAGAGCAAGGGAAGCATTTTCTTCTACTCTTGACCCTTGGACTTGGTGCTCAAACCAATGGTCTAAAGCCAGGGGGATTAATTAGTGCCTATATGTGGTAGATGAGTTTTTATTTGCCCCTGTAGACCTACTCTGCCTGCACCTTTCATATGTAGTGCTGTGCCTGGACGCCAGACCTATATGAGCGGCACTAATTAAGATCAATGTCAGGAACACAGTTCCTCCATAACTATTTCTAGAATGAGTATATAAAATGGCTCTGCAGATCAGAGCATGTCTAATGTTGTCGTGGTTGCAGGGCAGGGCATTCCAACTCCTTGGGCAGGAGCATCCCGCTCCCGAGGGCTGCCAAAGCTGAGGCCTGGGAGTCACTTTGTCTCCATCTCTGTCGTTAGTCGTGTCTCTTCTTCCTTTCATCCTCCTGCTTGCGAGTCTTCTTTCCTCCTTTTAGCATTTTGCAACATTGTTACTTGTATTTTTCTCTTCTATCGTTTCTTGAACAGATCATACATAGCACATACCTATATTTGCCTATTAATGGTTTTTCCTGGAATTATTTTATATCCCTTACTTTTAATCTGAAAATAAATGAGTAAAAATGTTTCTACTTATTATAGTATATACTCATGTATAATGAAGGTTTTCAGCACATTTTAATACTATTTTTGTAGCAAAATTAGGTGACTCGGCTGATATTCGCATCAGCTTATACTTGAGTATATATGGCATTCCTGTCGAACACAACCTACTCAACCAAGGTAAATTAGTTTGAACCTCTCAATGACCGGGTCCTTAGGTTCACTTCTCTGAATGGGAAGCAAAAACCACAACAATAGCCCCCCGTTGCTTTAAATCCAACCCTTAAAATAAGGAATTCCAGAACAACATATTTTATTATTCCTAGAAAATGAAGTGGAAAGTGCTGAATGGAAGGAAGCAGGCGGCGACTTATGTGACTTGATCTTGAATTTAGCCTATTTTCGGTGGATGATCATTCTGCTTGCAGACTTGCAGGCATATATTTCTCTATCACTGAGATAGAAAGGATCTTTTTATCAGACACGTTGATTTGACAATTCTTAAAATGCGCTAGGACAACTAGGTGAGATAAATTTAGAAGTCATTTTAAAAAGCCTTAGAATTGTTTGACTTCAAAAAAACCCATGTTTAAAAGTTTCTTACTAGTCATACAATATTGGCTGAATTGCTGCAAACAATTAAAAACTGAAAATGGAGAGTAAGGCGAAATGAATGTCGTAAAGTGAAAACGTCGCGGTGGCGGTTCATGGGCAGGCAGACTGCTGGCCGTGGGCCACTGAGAGGCCGAGTGGGGCTTTCCTTTCAGGTCAGGTTTACCAAGGGGTCTTCATGTATCATTGAGCATGGTTGACATGCGGCAGACAGATAATAAGTCACGTGGAAAGGTTTGTTGATTCTAGAATGGGGCCTTTAAACTCTCCTAGAGTCATACATTTTATCTACCAGTTTAATCTCCAATATTGGACATTTTATCCATATTTTTTATCACTGAGAATGGAATGCATTTCAAAATCTATTTAAACCTCAGAAGCCAGGCATCTCTTCCAGGCAAATCTCTGTGCATGAACGAGGCAGATTTTGGAGTCTTCAGGGGATAGAGGAGAACAGGCATTTCTGGGTTGGCTTAAAATAGAGTCCTTGGGCTTCCTCTTAAAATATTTTTCTCTTTACTTCTTTTGTAAGGTGGCTGGTGTTATTTTATGAAAACTGATGCTTTCTGTCTATATTAGTAGCTGCTTATTCTGCCACAGTGGTTTGGATTTAGGTTTGGTCTTGGTACCAGTCTGTGATAGTTTGGAGGAGAGGCCATCTCCCTTGTCCACTTGTATATGTCCCTGATGCTTCTCTCAGGAGAAGGCACGGATAACTGTTTACAGTCTAATCTTTGGTTTAGAGGCAAAAATGGAAAATTTGTTGTTCAGTACCTAAATCAGGTTGAGTCTATGACCTGAGACAACCCATGGTAATAATTATAATTTCATAACATATAAAATAAATATATATGTTTGAAAAATGTACAGGATTCCCACCATAATGAATTGTAAGTGAGAATAAGCTGCAGGTAGGTGAGGATAACAATAGTGAATTCCTAGAGCTTTTACATGAATATATATTCATACCTGGCACATACGAGATGGTAGCCCAACTGTCTGTCTCATCAGGTGACTTGTGTGGTGGGTTTTCTGTTTTCTCGGTGTTGCCTGTGATACAGGGGGTTACACGTTGGGCTGTTTACGAAAAGGTCAGCAGTTCAAATTCACCAATCACTCCACCGGGTAAAGAGGAGGCTTTCTACTCCCACAAAGATGTACAAACTCGGGAACCCACGGGGCAGTTCTTCTCTGTTCTGTACTGTGGGGTCGCTGCTATGAGCTGGAGCGGGCATGGTGGCAATGAACTTGGTCCTTGAGTTGATGTTCATCTATTTGCAAATTCAGTGCCCTGCTATGAATCAAGAGCTGCTCTGACACAAGCTGTGTCCTATGCCAGCCTTCCGAGTGGCAGGGATAGTTTGATGTCATGGAATCTTCACTGTCCCGACAACCTGGGGGCATTCAGATGCACACACCCAGGAGCCAGCCCATGGGACATCACCAGGGCTGAGAGCCGGCTTCCAACAGGGATTGATTGCACATGGGTGATGGAGGGATTCCCCAAATCTTGTTAAGAATGGATAAAGCCGATCATCTGGAGGCTCAATGGCGGCAGCAGGGCTTCAACACGCATACCAGTAGTCTTGTCACGCATGCGAGATACAGAGCACTGACTGTGTGGGGAACATTGTGTCGGGAGAGAGTCATGCAGATTTGATAGGAAAACAGACATACTGAGCCCATAGTCTTGCTTACCACTAGGCAGGGGCAGCACTGATAATAGAATCAAGTCGGTGAGGATATCACGACGTATTTTATCAGTTTCTTCTGCATTGTGTTTTCCAAAGACCATGTAACTAAGAGTTAAAAAAATCCAGAAAAATTAAGGAAAACAATAAATAATAAAAAATAAAATAAAAAACTCCAAGCTCCCTACTGCTCAGTGGATTCCAGGTCCTAACTGCCCTGTGGGGCCGGTGGGACGTCCCTCGGGTCTCTGAGGTTCTCTCGCAGGGAGCAGCCAGCGATGATTTTTAACTGCCGACTTCACGGTTACAAGCCCAGCGCATCACCACTAGGCCACATGCTCTTTCTTCTAAGGCAGTTCTGTCTGGACTTAACTGGCCGATGTGTGTTAGCAGCAGGCACATTCACAGCTTGTTCAACCCAGCATCGTCTAGAGCAGTAGTTCTCAGTCTTCCTAATGTCACGACCCTTTAATACAGTTCCTCATGTGGTCGTGATCCCGCCCAACCATAAAATTATTTTTGTTCCTCCTTCATCACTGTCATTTTGCTACTGTTAAGAATAGGGCGGCTCCTATGAAAGGGTCATTTGACCCCCAGGGGTCGCGACCCCCAGGTTGATAGCCAAGCGGGCCTAGCAGTCTCAGTCGATCTGTTCACACAAGCCTGGCTGGTACTGTGGACAGCTCTTTGGAAATGCTGCTTGAGTGGCCCTTGATCGTTGAATGCATGTGTCTTAAAAGGCTTCAACTTTAGCGGTGTGCTTCATTTCACTGAATGTAAAGTGAGGCCTAGAGGGGACAGATGGCTAGCTCAAGGTGACATAGGTCACTGCAGCGGACTCTTCTTTGCCAGAAAGCAGGTGTTTGCGGGGGAGGGGGCTCGGCAGGAGAATCAAGTGCCCCTTTTGTTAGCTAACGCCCTCCTCACCGCTATAACCTGATGGGGCAGTAGAGACGGGCCGTCTGTACTTGGAAACCGAGCCTGAGCCACCACCTTTTCCAGGGTTGTTGTATAAGACACTTAGCATTGCAAGTTTCCCCGAAAGTTGACGTGCTCAAGAACTGGTCTGTGGTCCCCACCATGGACTTCATACAGTCGCCGCGGCCCTTTTCTCTCCAGACTCAGCATCCTCCATCTGCTGGGCTCTGGCCTGCATCCTAAGTCTTCCTGAACATTCTCCTCTGCTACAAGTACTTGAGTGTTAACTTCCTGGATGCTCCTTCCACTCTGCTTCCTCCAGACTCTGCCCATGCTGGAAGAGAGCAGGACACCCCGGAAATGACTTAGATTGTGCATCTATCACCAAAGCTCCAATGTCATAGGATGCAGTTGTCATGATTAAGTTTTCCCAATGAGAAAGCAACCCCAGGGTGACTGTAGAGCTCAGAGTCAGACCCCCATACATGCCCAGGAGCTGTGGTTACCAGGGAGGGGCCAGATTTCAGATGCATGACTGCAGAAGCCATGTGCGAGACAACAAAGCCACCGGTTTTACTTTTGACAGTCCTTAGTGAAAAGAAGGCAGAACACACTGGCAGGCTTGCAAAACCTGGGTCTGAATTCCCGGTGGGGTGAATGCACAATGGCAGTATGAATGCCTGGGCAGAAGAATGGCATTGTAGGAGGTGTCCTCACCATGGGGGAGGTCACCCCAAATCATTTATAAAAGGTAAGTGCAGGCAGACCTCAGAGGGCCTGAGCGTGGCACTGCAGGTATGATTGATGAGGCCAGGGACTAGCTATAAATCACACCTCTTTGTTTTAAGAAGTAGTTTCAGTGTGTATTAGACAGGGTTCTCTCTCTCAAGAAAACCAGATTGCTGATTATTTTAGATATATGTTTATAAAGATAGATGTATAACACAAGAAATGAACTGTTAAATTATATACAGATAGATATATAATACAAAAAATGAACAGTTAAATTATAAAGCAGTACAAATGGCTCAGTGCAATTCATTCCTGTGAAAGAGTTGTGAGACACTGGCAGTCCTTCAAGTCTTGAGGGCCGCCAGGTAGTCCTCTGTAGAGAGAGCTAGGCTATTCCAGCACAGGCAGCAAACAGCAAGGCAGGTCACCAATAGTCAGTCCCCAGCTCAAGAGATGTAAATTCCAATTGTGTGGTCTTAAAGGGACCTTAACTTACAGTGACACAGTCCACAGGCTAGGTGTCCCACAGGTAGTGTAGCCTGTAAATTGAGGCACAGAACAAGCAAGGCAGCCGCACACTGGTTTGATGATCAAAGACGAGGGACAAGAAAGGCAAGGCTCACTGAGCCATTTATTCCTCTGCCCTTCAGTTAATCCTACTTGTGTTTATTGGCCAGGCTGCCACAATAAACTAACTATCTCACAGTGCATTAGGTCAATTTACACGCAAAGAAAATGGGGGCGGGGGAGATGATCAGAATGTTACAACCTATGAATGTCATGGAATCAGATTTCCAAGTGAACGAAGTTTCCCATAAATATGTGATGGGAACTATCTAGCAGAGTTCCCCATGGGTTCCTGGTATGAGGAAGGCCTGAGAGTTAACAGAGGGGCAGCTTGATGAGGCCCTGGCTGCAGGTGCTGGGGAGCAAAGATGCCTTCCAATGCTGCTGTTCTCTGATGCCCACGTCTCTCTGCGTGTCTGAATGGATAAAAACTCTGTCAGCCGTCATTATTCCCACTGTGGCTTATTTTGGGAATCTTGCAATCTTCCTGCTCCTGATAAGTGTCCGAATGTGTTCTATGGCCGTGAGCTCTCTGGTTTGGTGCAGACTATACTGAGAAGGAGGGGAGAGAAAATTCTAGGTTAAATCTCATTTATATAGTCGGGGATGGGAGAGAAGACCAGGAACAAGACGACGCGAACAACACATCGAAGGCCTATGACCCATTTGCGTGTTTCACTTCCCCATTTGATGATTGGCTTCCTCATTACGTTACGAGGACGTAATGGATGTGCACATGTGAGCGCTGTACTCCTGCAAAGATTACGGCCATCCTGATGACTGTGACCAAACCGCTAGTATTTTTCAAAAGGCCTAGCTTTCTATTCAGGAAAGCATAGTTGCTCAGGATGTACTTGTTGACCTGGAAACTTGTTATCTCTGGAAACAGGGGAGAGCCAATGCATGAATAATCAAAACCCAGGGCTATTTATTGAAAGCTCTCCTGTCACCATTAAGCATAGCCATCTTCTCCCTCAACCCTCTTGTCATAAAAAAAAAACAAAGAATGAGGGAGGGGATAATGGGGAGGGCGGGGGGAAATGAGGAATCATGTCAGGGGCTTAAGTGGAGAGCAAATGTTTTGAGAATGATGAGGGCAATGAATGTACAAATGTGCTTTACACAATTGATGTATGTATGGATGGTGATATGAGCCCCCAATAAAATGATTTAAACAAAAAAAGAGAGAGGATTATGGCATCATCTCTATTCGCTTCTCCTACCTTCTTGCTGGTGTTGAAATGATCAAGAGACTAGAAAAGTGGCCAACACTCAACAGAAGGGAAGAGATATAAAGGGCTTAGAGAACCACAGACAGGAGGATTGGCTCAGAGTGACTGACAGGCTGTCACCTGAGCACCTGCCTGCTTCCTATTCAACTACCAAGTCTCAAAGGCCACACAAAACTGTGGTTTCTTTGAAGCTGGCTGAGGGCCTTCCCAGCTGTGCAGGCTCCATTAGACACATTTGCATATGTTTTCACATCAGAGTTTCAGGCTGAATGCATAGTCCACTGGCTTCAAGGACAGAAGGGAATTCCTAATAGTTTACTGACAGTAAAGCTCATGACAGAGAAGGAGTCCTCTGCATATCGTTGCTGCAGATTCTGGTATTTGGGGGATTTTTATTCTTTCTGTTGCCCTAGAATAAATTCATTATTTTGAGTACAATTTTTTTCTCATAAAATGCAAACACATGTCTACCAGAGGCCGATGTGTCCTAAACATGCCCCGCAGGCAGACAGGTCATCAAGAGTACCGACATCCACACATACCTGCTGGCAGCATGAGCTCAGGCCACGCCGCTGCAGTGTTCAGACAGAGGGCACACTGAGGGTGAGCTGCGTGCGGGAAAAACCAGACAATTTCTGGAATTTCTCGCTCATTCTTCCCTCGTCCTTTACACATCCTTGTTGTGGAACAGCCATGGTGCTTGGTGCAGAGAACATCATGGGTTCACAGTCTCAGGGGACAGAGGGGTTACTAGACACTAGTGTAAGTGCTTTGGAACTGACAGTCCTGGGGTTGATTCCCAGGACCGGCAGGCCGCCCGGGCAGTTGCAGAGACCAGTGAATCCATGGTTGACAGGCTGCTGCTGATCACCTCCTAGTCAAGCCCCAAGAACCAGAGGCCCGTAAGCCAGAGGCAGGATCCAGCTCCAGCAAAGAGCAAGCTAGTTTTCCACAAGCCCAACTTCTATTGGAAGCAGGTCGCAACCTGGAGGAAACGTCGTTTAACTTTCCTAGGAATTGATTGGGTTCTTGTAGCAGATTTCATCATGGAAACGGCTACATTGTGTTAGATCTTATCACAGGGATGACTCAGTCTTCAATGCCAAATCACAGGATCCTGGCTCAGCTAAGGTGACACAAAACCCTAACAACTATAAGCCATGAGTTCTCTGTGCAAAGAAGCAGAATAGAGAGTTACAGATATACAGATCGATACAATGATGTTTCAAGAAAATAACTGGGTAACATGAATTTTTTAAAATACAAACTTTTGGTACATAACTAAAATCTCTTTAATACTTTGGAACTTTGACTGTGACCACATTAGAAAATTCACTCCCCTACAACTTTGTCCACAAGAATGAAGTCTGGCATCCCTTTCTGTACCAGCGTTCAGCACAGTCCCTCAGTCTGCACTCGTGGACCAATCAGTGAGCTTCTTGAATGTCGACATCCTTCATCTCTTCCTCGCGATACTGAGCCGACAGTGGCAGGAACAGGAAACGTAAACTGTAACTCGTGATGTAACGACGCACTTGGGGATGCGGGTGGGAGTTCAGAATGTCTGTGGTAGTGTGCTCTGTATTTCATAGCCCCATTTTCTCTTCAAGGACGGTATGGCTCTTCTCAAGTGGCACATGATTTCCCCACAAGATCAATTGTGGCACTAACCCAATGTCTCAGTGCAGAGATGTTCACTTTTGGGAATGGAAATTTTAAGATGACATGAGTCTGCCAGCTGTGGAAGTAAGTGGAAAATTGAAGGATGTGGCTCTCAGTTTTTAGTCTTATGTGCCATTAACAGCGAGTTAGCTCAAGAAGAACCAAGTGAATAATGCACTGACATGTTGGTTAACCATTTCTTCTTCCTCTTTTTAAATTATTGTTTTGGGAGTTCTTACACATCTCCTAACGTTCCATAGTTCAATCACATCAAGCAGTCTAGTACAACTGCTACCACAATCAGTTTTAAAACATTTTCTTTTTTCTTGAACTCCTTGATATCAGCTCCCTTTTATCCCCTCCCCCACCCTATCCCATAGAAACCCTTATTTTTTATTGTTTGCCATACCTCACACCATCCACTATAGCCATCCACATACAATTCTGTTGTGCGTTCCCCTCAAGTGGAGCTGTACCGTCATCAATGCTATGACGCCCTCTCAGCCCTCTCTCTCTTTCCACACCCTCAGGGAACCATTGCCTCTGTTGCTGTTTTTGAAGGGTTGTCTTTCTTGGCTTTCATGTATCATGTGGGTTTTTTTTAACCATAAATTTACTTTTTTAATGCCCCCCTTGTTATTTTTTAATTGTTTTATTAGGGCTCATGCAACTCTTATCACAATCCATACAATCCATACAAACATCAGTCATGTAAGGCACAGCTGTACATTCATTGCCCTTATCATTCTCAAAACATTTGCTCTCCACTTAAGCTCCTGGCATCAGCTCATTTTCCACTCCCTCCCTGCTCCCCGTCACTCATGAGCCCTTGATAATTTATAAATTATTATTTTGTCATATCTTGCCCTGTCCGATGGCTCCCTTCACCCACTTTTCTGTTGTCTCTCCCCCAGGGAGGAGGTCACATGTAGATCCTCTTTCCAACCCACTCTCCTTCTACCCTCCCAGTATCACCACTCACACCCCTGGTCCTGAAGGGATCATCCACCCTGGATTCCCTGTGTTTCCAGTTCCTATCTGTACCAGTGTACATCCTCTGGTCTAGCCAGACTTGCAAGGTAGGAATCTGATCATGATAGTGAGGGGGAGGGGTGAAGCATTTAGGAACTAGAGGAAAATTGTATTTTCATCGATACTACATCGCACCTTGACTGGCTCATCTCCCCTATACCCTTCTGAAAGGGGATCTCCAGTGGCCTACAAAAGGGCTTTGGGTCTCCACTCTGCACTCCCCCCTCAATTCTGACATGATGAATAATGTAAAACAAATAAAAACCATAATAGTAAAGGGAGGAAATTTAAAGGACTAGAGTAGTGGTTCTCAACCTCCTAATGCCGTGAACCTTTAATACAGTTCCTCATGTTGTGGTGACCCTCCCAGCTGTAAAATTATTTTTGTTGCTATGTCTTAACTGTCATTTTGTTACTGAGATGAATCGGGCAACCCCTGTGAAAGGGTCCTTCAACCCCCAAAGGGGTCGTGGCCCGCAGGTTGAGAACCTTTGGAGTAGAGGCTAGCTATGTGGTTCATCGGTGCTATACCGCATGCTAGGTTTTTCATCCCTTCCGAATGGTCCTTCTGCAAGGGCTAGTATTTCTGAGCAGATCCATCCAGCATGGCTCTCTGTTTTTCCAAAGAATTGGACTGAGACACCAAATCTGAAAAACAGGCACGCAAATGTATTTGTATTTCTGCAAGGATCCCTGGTGGTACCATAGTCTAATGCTCACCACGACCACACCGAGTTCACATCGCGGATATTTTGGTTGGCAGCTAAGCGTTTAGCTGCTGGGTCACCAGGGACAGCAGCGGATGGTGCAGTTCTCTTTAGTACGATGAGCTTTCTACCAATGGGGCCAATTCCATGACTCCTAACAACTGCGTGTTCCTGGAGCGCTAACCAGGACCTGGCCACCCTTTCAGTGCTTTATGAGAATTGACTGACTTCATCCCCACAGCAGTTGTAGGGCGCAGACAGTATGATTGTCTGCCTTTTCCAACTCACTGCTGTGAGTCCACTGGGGCCCAGTAGACTGAGTCCTAAAGTTTAGAAGGCTGCCGTCTTTACAGAAGCAGACTGCCCCCTTTTCCCCTCAGGGCAGCTGGAAGGTCTGAATCATTGACCTTTCAATTAGCAGTCAATCCTTAACGTACAGCGCAGATAGAGGAAACCCTCTGAGATAGTTCTTTGTCACACGGGGGTGGCTCTAGTCAGAATCCGCTCTGCATCACCTCATGACATGAGCACATTTAAACAGTGCAGGCCACGAAATGGACATTCTCTGGGTTTTACCAGAATGAGCTCACTTGGTGCGCACACTAGCCCTATGAGGCAGACGGTGGAATTCTCGTGATTTTCCAGCAAGCCCTCTGCCTCCCAATGCATTCCGACTCGTGGCAACTTTATGGGACAGAGAGCACTCACCCAGGTTTCCAGGGTCGTGAATGTTTATGAAACCTTGGTGGCGCAGTGGGCTGAGCATCAGCTGCTCAATGCAAGGTCCGAGATTCTGCTTCGTGCCCCGGGGAGATGTACACCTTCGGAGATCCACAGTGAGAGTTCCACTCCATCCTTACAGGAGCCTTAGGAGTTGAAATCAATCGGTTTGCAGTCAGTTTGAAACTGCTTCCAGCGGAGGCAGACTGCCTCCTTTTCCTCCCACCCATAACTTTGCTGGTGAGTCCAAACCATGGCCTTTCTGTTAGCGTTTTAGAGACGAGGCCTTTGAGACAATCGACAGGTTAGGGCCTTTCTCAGTCCCAGGTGGTCAGGACCCGAGCTGGAATTGGTACCCTAGCAGTCCGGCTCCTGAGAGGGTGCGGGCTGTGTTCCCACAGGACCCTCCCCTGCCTTCCTTCTGAGGAAGGCGCAGTGCCCAGCGCTGTGAGGAACGGCTATCTAACACAAGGCGCCAGCGTTTGCTTTGCACTTCAAGTCACAAACTCCTTAGCTATCAGTGTTATAAGAGAGTCATGATTAGAATGGGTATTCTTTTGCTCAATAGCTAACATGGGACGAGTTCGTAAATGCTGTAGGAAATGATGCAAAGCGTAAGACTGGACATTTAGACCACGAGTACGGGGACAGCTCAGTGGCGCTAGTTACATCCACAGCACTAGCAACCCTCCCCAGTGTCCAGCTCCCAAACGTACTCATCACCCCGAAGAGAACAATCTCTGCCACCGGAGTCACAACCCCCCCCCCCCCCGGCACCATTGCTCCCGTTAGCGGGGCGGTAACGGCACAGCGACCCGGGGGTGGTGCTCGGCTCAGTTAGCACAGTTCAAGGTCTGCCACGTTGCAGCCTGTCTCAGAATTTCAATTCTGTTCGTAGTTTAGGGCTATTCTGAGTGGGGCTGGACCTCATCTTGGTAGACATTTGGCTTCTTTTCACCTTTGACTTAGAAATAAAGCTGCAATGAACATTAGCGCGCAGGTATCTTTGAGTCGTTGCTTTAAGTCCTTGGTTCACACTTAGAAATGGAATTGCTGTGTCACATGATCATTTTAAGTTCAATTGTTTGAGAAATGTCAGCTGTGCACCCGTTGCATTTCCTCCAACAGTGGATGCGGGCTTTAATGCCCGCGCGTCCTCGTTCACGCCTCTTATTTCCCACGGTTTGTTACAGGACACTGGTTGTGGACTGGTACATCCTTGTGGTTTTGGTTGGCATTTTCCTTATGACTAATACTATTGAACATCTCTTCAGGTGCTGTTGGCCGTTCATATATGTGTTTTCTTTGAAAAACTGAGTCTTCAAGCCCTGTGCCCATTTTAAAAACCGGATGGTCTTTTTTGTATGTGTTCTGGTTGTATATCTTGTATATTAGCCTCTTACCAGAGCCATGACTGCAAATAGCTTCTCTCTCTCTGGGGGTCGCCTTTACCCTTCTTGATGATGCCAGAACCAGAATGAGCACACAAAGCTTCAAAGATAAGAATCCGTAAGAACTAAGTACAAAAGGAGAAGCACTGTCAACATGCTTATATTGCCCATCGCACATTTCACTGACACTTCGGATAGCTTTTATGCTCATGACAGGGTGTGCAGAAGTGTAAAGAGGCAACAGCAAGAAGTGAATCTCCTTTCTAAATGTGACACCAACCATCTCTTTCCCATCCCTAAAGGGATTCTGGTGGAATCTTCTAGAGATATTCTTCAATAAGCTTATATGTCCACATAGTTGTCTTTTTTAAAATTTTGGTACAGGTAGGGTACAAATAGTAGCTTAAATAGAGTTTGGCTTTTGCTATTTCAATGTAACATTTTATGCTAGAACTTCAAACAAACACAGCAATATACTTAATCCCATCAAGGTGGCCACACTTAGAGTGGCAATATTTCTCTCTATAAAGAGTGGGTCCACCTCCCTTACTAGTTTTCAATGATTTATGAATAAGCATCAAATTAAAATCATACAATTGGAATTACTCTTTTTACTTTAAAAATACATACACATATCTCTTAGTTAACTGAGTGGCTAGGGCCTCTAGAAGAATGTAAATATTTGTGATAATGGACATTATTACATTTTTCTTAACAAAATTGAAAATGCTGCTACTTTTTATTCTACTGCACATGATGTTAACCTTTGGGTTGGCTTATGCACAGACTAAACATACTTATTCACAGGCACACAGGCTGAGTTTATCTTCCACAGATGTCACATCTCACGCCATACTGAGGAATGATGCATTGTATGAGTGCTAAAGTGGAAATTGATTTGTAATATCCCTATTACCTATCTTTTAATTTCATTACCCATAAACTTTTTGAAGCCCCCTTGTATATTGATACAATAATGTGACTTTTCTTTTTCATATAGTTCTATGATGAGTTGGTTTAGTCCAATTTCATTGAAACATTCTTACCTTCTTTGCTTAAGACTATGTGGTTGCTATGTGTTATTCTTTTGCTATTTTGTTAAGGGTGTTGAACTGATATTCATAAATTAGATTTTGTGTTTTTCTCTTTATTGTTGTTGCCATCAATCAATGTTAGCATAGTTTTACAATTAGATTGGAAGATTTCTTTCCTTATGCTCAGGAATAATTTAAAAGTATTGTCCAGTTGTCTATTAGATACAGGTTGGGTAGTTAAGGGTTGATAAAGGTTTTCTTGTAAAAGAAATTTTGTAAGATTTTAGGCATGATGTCAACCCTTTAAAATTTTCCTATTTCTCACTGTAACTGATTTTCTTTGAATTTCCAATCTCTGGGCATTGGTTGTGCTGATTTGTATTTCTCGATGAAGAATCTTCTTCTCGCGTCCTCAGTTAGCGCTGCTTCCATCAGGTGGTGCTACAGGTGTCATGTCCGTGATGGTCACAGTTTCAGGATACTTTCCAAGCATGGCTAACGACGTTAGGATCTGAGCAAACTGACACAATTACTATGCAAAATTAATATGGCATGGTTAAAAAGTATAACGGTTTAATATATATAATTGCCTAAACCACAGAGAAACAATAAGTATCGACAACATTTTCAACATCGGAACACGCACAGCATTCCGTCCACATGTGAACGTGAGGCTTTTTGCCACAGCTGAGTGTGCGTCCGCGACCCATGTTTAACACAGCAGCTTCGGAACCTTCTTTTAACACCGTTTACCCTCTCCTTTGCTAAGTGAAAGTGTGCTTGGTTTGTTTATCCAGTATCAGCACGTCTGACTTCTCCATGTCATATTAGATCTTGACTTACTGCATTAGGCTTGACCCTTGGATGACAAATGGTTTCTATAATTTGCTTATCTGGAAAACCCGGAGAAGGCGCTTCACAGAACTGCAAGCTCAACACTGTCCTTCCGTCTTCCGCTGACACGTCTGCTCATTAGGGAGGAGGAAACGTAATAGAACTTGCCAAGGGGAGCAGGTGACTTCTGGGTGTTGCGTGATTAAATTCCAGTGACCAGACATTATCAGGATAGTCTGTATTTAGGAGCAACATACACAATCATCAAATTTCTTTAGGGAAAAAGAGGGGTGGGGAAGAGAGAGGTCATATGTTAGTGATTTACAAGTCCTTGGGGAAGAGTTACAATTATTCAATGCTATGTTCTTTCAATGGCTTTTCTCCTTAAAATCTAAATCTACATCAAGGTATAGGTATGCATGCAAACACTGGATGAATGTATGTTTTCACACATTTAATGAGTCCTTTAAATGTTAAGGTCTTTTTTCACTGCATTGTTTAACAATGACCCTGTAGGTGGTGGGAAACTGGCTATATCAAGTCAAAGGGCGAGCAATTGTTTTCAGATAAAAGCTGGTTTAGGGTAAAGTGTAGACACATAAGCCGATGGTCAGTCTTGCCACTCATATTCGGAGGCAGCTCTTCGCACTAAGGGTGGTTATGAGACCTGCGAACTCAGGGCCCTCTCTCCCTCTCAGCTTCCATGTCCTCACTGCCAGCCTTGGCTCTTCCACACCACCACGAGGGCGGCTCAGGTCACCTTTCTCTCATTTCCTTGGGGCATGGCCTCCCTCCAAGACTCCTTGCAACTTTAAAGGCTCAGCCTATCGTTCTGCAAACTGGGCCTCACTGACATGCTCTTCAGGAGCGAGGCCTGGCAGACTCCACCCAGTGAAAACCGAACCCAAACAGACATAAAATCCAGACAATCAGTCAAGGAGGAGGGAACCAAGGAAGGAGGGGCTAAACAAGGAAGAGTGACATCATCCTTCCTGGGCTCCATCCTGCCTCTCTTTCCAGGTGCCCTGCCCAGTTTCCCCATCCCCTGTATGTAGGCTCTGGGGACCCAGACTCCATTTTGCCCTGGAGAAGACTGGGCCCTGTGGTTGGCAGGTAGCTTCAGCACAGCAGGGGCACAGCGGGCTGGCCTTGTGGGGGGACTGGGGGCCCAGGACCTCGTAGTGGTCTTCCAATTACTCTTCAGACAGCTGCTCGCCCACCTGAGCCCATGGCCTCACTCACCTGCCTGCTTTCACGGGCAGGAAGTTTTTGCCACAGGGGAGTGATGGGATGCTTCTTGAAGTGGCATCTAGCAGGTCTAGGGAGCCTTCTAGCAGATTGGCAAGGCTGGCCTTCTCGAAGACACAACCAGCCAGACAGGGCGGAGCTCCTCCTGAACCATGCGGGGAGAGCTCATCATTCCAATATCATACCAGCCATCCACAGACTCTCTGCCCCGGAGAGGCGCACTTCCACAAGCCAGGAAATGCTTCTACTCCTGCGAGCTTGTCCAGAACCATTCTGCGTCACTGGGTTCATGGCCATCTGTTGGGGGCATTCCTTCTTAGGAAGGGCTTGGAGATGTTGAATGTGATTTCTGTGTGACGGCTGGGGGCATAGAAGCACAGCAGAGAAGGGGGAGAACGAGGTGGTGGTCAAGTCTCTGGCTCATCCGCAGAGGAAGAACTGGAGCGTCAGTCACCAGGGTCTCAAACCAGTTCTCTGGGTTCAACCCCCTGCTGAGAGCTCCCATTTCCCCATGAGCTAGAGCGAATCAGGATCTATGATTCCATATAATTCCACTCTGGGGATCTTGTTAAAATGCAGATCTGCTTCAGTTTATCAGGGGTGAAAATGTAAGTCACAACGGTGGGGGTGGGGGACTGGAATCAACCAGTTCAAAGGCCCACGAGTCGCTTGAGGTACATGAGGGCGGGACTTGGAAGGATGCGGCTGAAGGAGCAGTCCTTGTGCCCGGCTACGAGGGAGGCGTAAACGGAGCAGACTGGCCTAGGAAGATTGCTCAGGAGGATAGTGGAGAGTTGTTTAGCATTAGCTGCGGAGGATTTAAACTTAAAGGCCTCAAGGATGAAGGTAGCTTCGGGCGAGAGCTTAGCTGTAGGTGTGAGGGGGTCGGTGTGGGAAATGCCAGGGCTAAGTTCTGCTGGAAGCCCATGGCAGAGTTGGGCTGGACTCTGTCCAGTCTGGGGAACTCGGAGGTGAGGGGGGACGCAGACGTCCACCGTGCCCATGGCTTTCCCGTTGCGGGGACCAGGCACATCGTCAGCAATTATGGCGTGGTCTGTGGATGACCTGTGATTATGGTCCTCAGGGCTGACCTGTAATGCCGTTGGAGACGAGAATACAAACTTCTTCAGGCAATTTCACTCTCCCTTCAGCACGATATCGTACCTGTCTCTACTTGTGTTTTGTGCCTCTGGTCATCCGGGTAGGCTTCAAACCCCGACAGTGTTTTCCACGAGAGTCCTCAGGACGCTTTCATTCTAGACTGAACAACAAGGAGCGCACCTCAGCTGCTGAGCCGGCAGACTTCATGATAGAAGGTGGGCGCTGCGCTCGGATTTCTAGAGTTACCCAAAGCCGATGGAGAAACGTTTGTGCTTTGTCAGTTCACGTTTTAAAAAAGAGAACACAGGGTTTGGGATGTAAAAGTCAATAGTTATTTAGAGTGAAGAAAAAAACCACAGTAAATGAAAAACAGACACCAAAAACAAAACAGTGACACGTATCAGAATGCTGACAAGCGTCTAGACAAGCGGCATGACACTGTGAGTTGATGACCTGACGCGCCCCCATGCTACTTTTCTCCGTAGATCTTCTGGCCCTGCTCTGCCTTATCTTATAACAATAATTTTGTTATATTAGTATCCATGCATATCGATATTTGTTTCATTATCAACACGTTATTTTGACTGAACAGGAAGACACATTTGTCTATTTTATAGGATGGCAGGTATTGCCTACTTGCAGTTTGTATGAGTGCGGGCTGGAACATTCTCTTCCCGCTCTCGTATACTTGACGTTCTGTGGCTGTCTCCGGAGCATCTTCTTCCTCAGGGATATACTTGGAGAACTTCAGCCTTTTGATCTCCTCAGGTATGAACTTTCGTCCTCTGGCCCCCGTAGCTGGTCCAGCTCAGCTGGATCTCTGTGTTCTCTCCCCAAGCCGTGACCATTGGTGTAGAAGTGAGCCTGGGACGAACCTGGGAGAGCCCCAACGTGGCGGTGAGCAGGCGGCAGTTTGTGTTGACGTTCCTCCTGCAGAGGCTTAGACGAGGTGTGGACGGTCCAGCAGGCAGAGGTTGCAGCAGTGCACTGGGCGGTGTGCAGAGAGGGCTGGCAACACGTCCACTCTGCCCTGTCCTCGGCCATCCCTGGGACGGGAGAGGGCTTCACCTTCCGGCTGGGACCCAAAGGTCTCCTCTTCCCTACCCCTGGGGGGAGAGAACTGGAGGGTCTCCACAGGGCCCGCGCCAATGAGGCGGCCATCGGCTGTGAAGACACCGCAGACCCTGCCTGGGAATGAGGAGGATGGTGCTTCCCTCGCTCCTTCTCTTCCTCCCTTCCCCAGAGAGTAAAGGAGTAAAGTGTGGAGCTTAGCTTCTGGCTCACAGAACCGTTCTATGACTGGCAGCAATTATGGTTATTAGTAAATTACCATCTGCTTTAATCATTCCCTTGTGAGTTTGTTTGAACCTATTACTTTCTCAGCCTGCTCGTGCTTGGGAGGACTTACAAAGCGAGGGATCAACTCCAATTGGTGGGTCTCCGGCATCAGCCCCCGAGGCCCCTTTGCTGGAATACCCTGGTCAGAAGCATGGGCCCTTGGCAGTGAATTTCGTGTAACCTGCCTCTGAAGGCGTCATGGGGGTCATTCATGTGCTTGGTGGTCACGGAGCAAGTCCTGCGGGAAGGCCCTGTGCCTCTCAGACGCAGGGGAGGAAACAGAGAAATCCGCCCTGCTTTTGCTGTCTTTGATTACCCACAAGGAGAGAGAGATCACAGTAACTAGGTTTTGATAAGAAATGACAGACTCTTCTATGACTCAAGCTAAAGAGGAGAATTCATTACTTCAGAAAATTTTAAAGCAAAATTAACTGGCACACGTAGGCAGTTTGAATTGAATTATTGGGGCTCCACCTCTCTCTCTTCTCTCTCTCTCTCCCATCCCTTCTCTTGCTTCTCAGGACTTGGTGTGCTTTCCTACTCAGGCGAGTGCCTCCACATGGGGGATCCCATGTCCATCCCAAACAAAGCCAAGCTCAAGATGCTGACTCATAGCAACCTAATAGGGCAGGGTTTCCAAGACTGTGAGTTTCCAAGACTGTAAAACTTTACAGAAGTAGAAATTTCGGACTCCCTCCTGCAGAGGGGTTGGTGGTTTTGAACTGCTGACCTTGCGGATCATAGCCCAATGTGTAACCACTACGCCATCAGAGCACTATTGTGTTCCTAGCTCAGACAAATTAGTGGGAGCAGCGGGGGGGGGGGGGGGTGGAGCAGACTAAACAAAACATAAGTTTCCCAATTTTTCTCCAGTATTTTGAGGGCTGATGCCCATTGTTTCGAAAGGGCCAGAAATGGCCCCTGGTCTTCCTTTAAAAAAATCATTTTATTAGGGACTTGAACAACTGTTATTACAATCCATACATACATCAATTGTGTAAAGCACATCTGCACATTCATTGCCCTCATCGTTCTCAAAACATTTGCTCTCCACTTAAACCCCTGGCATCAGCTCCTCATTTCCCCCCTCCCTACCCGCTCCCCATTCCCTCAATTGTCCCTTGATAATTTATAAATTTTTTTTTTTGTCCGACGTCTCCCTTCACCCATTCTTCTGTTGTCTGTCCTGCCCTGGTCTTCCTTGACCCAGTCACTGTGGGTGGAGTGATTGGCCAGTGTTGAGCATCTGTCCACATGGGGTGTCATGTTCATCCCATTTGGATGAGAACTTGGGAAAGGTTCCTAAAGCTAAGCCATGGACCCTTCACCAAAGTAGAGGTCAAAGATGTTAGAAAGAGATTGTGCACACGGGCGCAGCAAGCAATGCACAGTAACTGTGTCCTGGGGTTGTGTGTCATGGGAATGGTAGTGCTGTGTGCATGCACGTGATGCACTCAGCCTGTGACAGACGGGCAGTCTGTGTCTCCCACCTGACTTGCCACCAGATCTGGGCTCAGGGGACTCACCTGGCAGTGTTCTTGTCATCGAGCACGTTGCTCACTGTATGGCTGCGTGTCATAAGTATTCCTTGTTCAGATGGAGGGAGCAGCTCAAGACGGATTCCTTTCATCTGGTTCACAGATGAATCAGGCAGCTGAGATCCTAAAATTGGCTGTCATGGGGCTGTCTTCTATTAGTAAAAACCAATGTTGACATTTTCACCTGTATTTCCAGGTTTTCGGATTAGAAATAGGAAGGAACCAGGTGTCTGTGGCCTCTGGCAGCAGACTGCCCGTTCTCTGAATCCTTGTTGGGCTGACCCCTGGCGTGAGTGCTTTGTTTCCTGTTGTTCTTGCAGACCTACTTTATATAACAGCATTTCCTTGGAGGCGATGACGGATGGATTTAAATACATGCTGCCTGTGTAAATGATAAGGGTCCCCGGTGTCGCTCTGAGCTAGGCCTTGACTGCTAACCACAAGGGCGGGGTCTCTAAGGGAGAAAGCAGAGGCCCCAGGCTCTGGTGAAATTTCACGTCACAGGGACCCTGGATAGGCCTGGTGTGGGTTGGATGAGACTTGGTGGAAGTGAGTTTATTGTTTTATAAATAGAAACAAGAAGGAGCATTTTCCCTGACATTTTGTTAGCGCTTTTGGTTTCTTAGGGTTTTACCTGTTCTGTGTACACAAATCTGCCTTCTAACACTGCCAGGAAAACAAAGTACTAGGTAGGGAGAGCTGGTTGCTTACGTCATGGGCTCTCACAGGGCTCTCTCCAAGACGGCCTTGGTCACAGGAGGGGGTCGCTCTCTGCCCTTGTGTGGATGCATCCTGCTCCACTAGGCTCCAAGAGCAATCACCCTGCCATGCTCACACCGGTGCCTGCCATGTACTTAGTACCTAAGGAGATACCCACTAAGTCTGCGGTTCTCAACCCAGGGGTCAAAATGCTTCCTGTGGTAGTTATATACCGTCTGCCAAGTTGAGAGGATTCAGAGTGAAGGGGTGGAGTCTAGCCCATCAATCAGGTCTTAGCCAATGAGGCCTCTGTGTGGGCAGGGCTTTCTCCTGAGGATTCTGGGAACTCCTGTCTTCCTCCTTGGAGGCGGAAGACTCTCTCTGTCTCTCTCTCCCTCTCTGCTCACTCCCTGGGCAGCTGGCAAGACCCATGTAACTACGCTAGAGCCCTGAGGTGGAGCAGTAACATGGAGACCCCGCCAGTGCTGAGATGCTAAAAATGCCATGAATCCACAAGATTCCCGCCCACCGTCCTGCGATTGTCCTGCATTGCGCGTCATTGCATGTGTTTTGTGTCTGAAGAGGACTTGATAAATGGGTAGCGGACATATGGGCCTGATCTGGACTGGGCTGGGATGTTTTCTCAATATTCAATTGCTCGTGTATAGAAAGCTCTCTCATATACACATCTGCATGTCTCTGGATTCGTTTCTCTAGTCCACCCAGACTAGCACGCACTCCCTTTAAGAGGTTGAGGTAGGGTAAATGTATATGTTGTTTTATGGAAAAAATCTGCTCAATGAAGACACGAAGCTCAGAAGCCCATTTTTCTTGAGCATGTATTATCTAGCCCCTAGACACCAGGTCCAGGAGGAGTACGAAATGAGATACTTTCCCTCAGGACCTCATGGAGGAGCTCAGGCTATATTCAAGAAGGCATTAGAAAAAGAAACATAATGTAGCACATCTTCCAAAATAAAAGGGGATGCAATGGGTTCTTTTGACCCTGACCCCAAAGGTTTTGAATTCCACACTGTGAAGAGGTGCTATGGAGAAGTTTGGATGTGATCTCAGCCATGGGATTGTCTTTCAGCCAAAACTCTTCAGCAATAAGTGACAGGAAACCAAGTTCAAGGAGCTAAACATTTAAAAATAAAGTACGTGAGACCTCACTTGATTACAATGGTCAGGGTTTTCACTTATGGAGCACTCAGGGTCAAGTGGCCCCATTAGGACCAGTTTCCTCTCTACACCTGTTGGCCTTGGCCTTCCCGTGAGGCTTTTCTCTACGGCTGCCTCCCCACGATGCCTTCAGCAACTCCAGGTTACACTTTCACACGGCTGGCAGAACCAGAGGGCCTCTTTCCAGATGGCTCCAGCAAATGCGTCCAGTGCCATGCAGACGGGCTCTGGCTGTGCCCAGCCCTGCGTCAGTCTCTCTGGGAATGTGGTGCTCCAGGTCCCAGCCTGCACTGCCTGCCTGGAGCCAGGGGGGCATCAGTGGTTATTCGTTATGGAATGAACATGTGACTAATCAGTGAGTAAGCACATCCAAGGCAGGATCAATTTTGCATCTGGGGAAGACAATCCCAGACGACCGTCTAGAGAAAATTGTGCTGCTTTTGACCCCGAGACCACGAAGTCCCTTTTCTAGAAGCCCTCCATAAGACACAAGCATGATGTGCAGTGGTGCTGCCCCAGCTGGACTTGGTTAGAGACTCAGCACAGCCTCCGATTGTGTGGGGCCACCTGTGCGTACAGGTGCCTCCTTTTTCTCTTACTGAGCAGATGAAACGTCCATTTCAGGTTTCAGTGTCCGGACCTTACATGCGCCTGACTGCCTGGGGCCGAGAGAGGGCTCTGGCTACAGTGGACAGAACAAGTGGGGGTGGCAACCGACTGGATTTGGTTTCAACCACGAAGTAAGAAAAGGCCTATTCAGGCCCCCTACATCCATCAGCCATGCATCCAGTAAAGTCCCAGGCATTTGGAGTCTTGCTCTGAGAGTTAGGGAGGCTAGGACAGTGGAAATATCTGCCATGGTTCCCAGGTGCTTTGTTGACATGCACACTGGTCCCTGACATGCCCGAGGTCACCAGCACCCCCTCTGCCAGAGTGTCGTCCACATGGTAGGTGGCATAACTCTCCTCTTCTCTGGCCTTTCCTCTAAGAGGCAGGGTCCACTCCCTTGGCAAGCAGCCTCATCAGCTCCTGGTCAGCTCGCACAGTTTCTCCTATTCGAGGGATCAGTCTGACTGTTCCCCTCCCTCTCCCACATCCTCACTTTTCTGTCTTCGGGAATGCTTTTGAGTGGCAATGATGTCAGATACACGGAGTAGCAGAGAGATGTTGAATTAAAATGCAACGCTGTACACATCATATTGTCATCAATAGAATACAGTAAGATGTCTTTATAAGAAGAAGGGAGCCCTCGTGGCACAGTGCTTACAAGTTGGGCTGCTAACGGTGTGGTCAGCAGTTCAAACCCACCAGCTGCTCTGCAGGAGAAAAACGGGCCTTTCCACTCTCCTCAGAATTGACTGGATGGCAGTGAGTGTGGGGTGTTTTTGTTTGTTTGTTTGTTTATGAGGAGACTCTGTCAGCTTTACAGCTTGATCTCTCTGGTTGCTATTAAAGGGCTGCCCACCTCGGTGCCCAGGGGTTACCCTTGTCTCTCTCTGTTCTGGTATCTTCCATATTCAATTAGTCACCAAGTCTATTGGGATTTGCATCCTTTGAACTTCCCTATGCTTGGGTTTCTTATCTCGATCACCCAACCCATCTCTCTGTCTTTAGTTTTGCTTATCTCACATTCATTCTCCACCCTGGGGCCAGAGTGATCTTTCTCAGAGGCAAATCTATTTAGCACTCTTACAGTTTCTCCTTACCTGTGTGTTTGTGGGGTGGAGGGGTGGGGACTGGGGGAACCCCAGTGTCTTTAGGGACAGGAGCAGTCCACCAGGATCCGGCCTCTGCCTCTTTCTGAATCCTTGATTCTAATCTTTTCCCTGGAATTGCATTTTGCAAAAGGCAAAGTATTGGCTATCTGTCATAGGCTTACCCTGGCCTTTGAATGTTCTGTATTTTCTCAGTCTAAAGTCCCAGTCTCAGGGTCACCATGGGATCAAAGACTCTCTGTTGTTACTTTGTTCTTTGACTGGCAGGAGAACCTTTGGCTCCGAGCTGCCCATATTTGCAGAGAAGCAATCAATCTCCCGGCCTCTCTAAATCAGGGACATGGCAAAGTCAGGATCCTCTGCCGCTGCACAGGTCGGCACTGAGCTCTCCTGCACTTTGTCCTCTGAGTTGCGCCTGCTGGTTGACATCTAACATTCCAGCTGGCCCCTGGTTGCTGGTTCAAGGCCTGGGTGAATTTCCTGATCTGTTGTGCGTTATCGTACCTGTCTTTGTTATACTCCTAAATAAAGGCTGTGACCATCTTTATTCCCCTCAGAGTGGTTGGATCGAATCTGGACCCGGGCAGTGCCGAGCTTGGATGGATCTCTCCATTAGGGAGGAGGCCTTCCTCTGGTTACATGGGGTTTCTTTAATCAGAACCCATTTGTTTCAGGCATGCAACCAATCAAACCTATATCTCTTTCTCTTCTTATCAGAAAAACCAAAGATCAGATGCCAAGTTCATTGCTGCGCTTTAGAAACCCTTTGCCGAGAGAATACGCTCTGCTCTTCAGGAGAGCCAGGTTCAAAGGGCAGCTTCCTGACGGTGGTAGTTAGATGATTTCACGTGAGCTTGGACCCCAAGAGGAGACTGAGAGCTCGGCAGTCGACTTTCCCAGGGTAGAATTGGGAGACGTAGGTCTCTTCCTCTTGGGGTCCAGATAAGCCTCCTTTAGACAGTGAGAGAAAGGCCCAAGCAACTGTAGGTTGACCCATCCCAGCTCGGCCACCGGAGGAAAGGGACCCCGTTCTCTCCAAGTACCCACATGTGAATTTGTGGAAGGGCTCTGGGTGGCAGCTCCGCTGTGGGATGGGGTACTGTGCGCATGGCTACCTGATGAGCATCAGAGAGGAATGGGGAGCACGGATGCTGGGTGAACAGTAGCAACTGATATCTCCGCGGAGAATGCGCAATTGTTTGTGGGTTCTAAGATAAGCCAAAATATGTGCGCCCATTTCATCACTTGTATATTTACTAATTTCCTTTCCCATATTTGTTTTCTTCTGCTAAAGGTCTCTTTGATTGCCAACTGGCTTGTGTCCCCTTCAGTCACAGGCCCTCAATGCTTACAAGTTCTTTCGCTCCATATCAAAAGGGGATGAGATTAGCCCCCACTCAGCCAGAAGACATTACCTTTTCAGGAGCCTCTGTGGTTACGTAAGTCACGTCTCTCTCTCTCTCTCTCTCTCTCTCTCTCTCTCTCTCTCTCTCTCACACACACACACACACACACACACACACACACACACACACACACACTATCAACCCAACCACAGTGACACACTAATGTCCATAAAGCTCGCACAGAAATAGACACTGAAGACAAAGGAAAGGAGTGGATGGCAGGCTCCCAGGAGTTCCCCATCATTTGGGGCTGAGTGGGCCTATGGCCTGCCTGTCATCCCAGCTTCTCCGGCCCCTGTGGTGTGGCCGCACTCTCAGAGAGCAGGGTAGGATCTGGATGAAGCAGAGGCCAGATGAACAGGGAAGACCCAGATTGGGTCGAGTCTGGCAGGCCCAAGGGTTGGGATTTTGTTTTAAGGATGTTAGGAAATTCTTCAGGCAGGGCCCTGACGTCCGAAGGAGGAGGCTTTACACAGATCATGCCAACGGCTGAGGGGCGAGTAGCCTGTAGGGAGGAGAAAGGAAGTGAGGGGACCAGGTGGGAAGCATCGTGGCCACTCGGGCTGAAGTAGGGGCGGGGGAGGCTGCATTTGTGGCATATTTCAGAGATGACACTGGCAGGGGCTGGTCATCTTCCGGCTGACCCTGAGTCCCTGGTGGTTGGTGGAGCCATTGCCTGGGAGACAGGGCAGGCGGGGCTGGCAGTGAGAGGACCATTGGGAAAGGCACAAGAGAACACCGAACAGCTACTCGTTTGTGTATTTTGCGCACATTGCACTCCGGCTGCCTAATGGATGTCCACAGGCTCCCTGGCGAAGCGCATGGGGGACGGGAGAGTGAGCCCAGAAGTGACTCCACAGGCGGACGCCGGCCCTCCATCTCTGTGAAGGTGGCAGTGTCTCAAACACGGCCAGTGCGGTCCTCCACAGGGCCTTGCTGCGGGTCTCCACGTTGCTTCTCAGGAATGGGACGCTACGTCCTTAAGAATGCCTATTTTCAAAGATCGGGCCACATAATATGTTCTTCTCTGTTGGGGTTTTAGTTGTATTTGACTTCTAGGCAACGGAACATGATTTTACTCTTTGCTTACCCTTTTACCCTCCTCTCTGTGTGCCCAACCCCCACCTTTGAATTAGAGAAGAAAACACTAAATTCCACACTGTCCACATTCCCCAAATGATGTCTCATTAAAGCAGTTGCCTGCCACCTGTCCCTTCATCCGCCCGTCGCTGCTCTCCCCTGGGGACCAGCACAAGGAGGGGAAGGAGGTAGGTTCTCAGAAGACGGCGGCATTGCTCCGCTCTGCAGAGGAGACTGGCTTCCTTGGGGTGCACACAGAATCACAACAGTCCAGTGCAAAGGGATCCCAAGAACAGGGGGAGCCCCTGGGTGGGGCCTAACAACAACGGCACTGCCTGAGGGCTGGTAGAAGTGGGGACGAGCCTGTCATTGAGCAAGGCAGAGGCAGAATGGAGTAGCCTGGTGAGGAAGAGGCAGAGGCTCCCAGGGAAGGAGTTTGGACCTGGGAAGACGGAAGCTGGGCCAAAGTTATAAAACAAAAACAAACAATCTAGAACACACCAGCATGTTGAACATTTTACGTTCGGGCTCCCCTGTGACCCTGGATCTGGGGAGAAACCCAACCTTTTGCGCTCCCATCAGGAAGCCTCTTGGCACAGGGGTGAGGCACGGGGTCACGAACAGAAAGGCAGTGGTCTGAACCCACTCTCTGCTCCAGGGGAGGCAGAGGAGGTGGTCTGCTCTTGTCCAGAATGACAGCCTTAGAAACCCTATTGAAACTTCTTTCCACTCGGTCCGACAGGGGGGCTGTTAGTTAGAACAGACCCTCGGCAGTGAGTTTTGGGTTTGGGTTCCAATGATCGGACCACAAGTCGCTGAGCCATCCACACCTGCGGACATCTCCAGCATCCTGGGGATGCACTGTCAAAACCATCACTTCACTTCTGAAGGGAGCAGGCCTGCCCTTGGAGAACCTGTGCCGCTCGGCCCGGGCTCTCCCTCCTGCGGGGGGTAAGTGTGAAGGTGCTGTTGCTGGGAAGGCTGCGTGTGGGTTTTTGTGGTTAAAAAAAAAAGCTAAGGTTTCATCTGCTCGTGTTTCAGTTTTACAAGTGGCCAGGCCCACCCAGATGGTGGTGCGAGCCATGTGTGTAAGATACTTTATCTCGGTGTGGGGACGTGAACCTGCGTGTGCGTGCACATGGGCTTTTCCCAAGGAACCACTGAGGCAGCCACAGCCAACCTGCGCCCAAAGGATTCTCGTCACAGTGAAGATGGGGTGAATGTTTGCAAAGATGATTCACAGGCAAACAGCCTTCTTAAAAAAGTGCAGTCATTGTATGAGGGGCTCTTACAGCGCTCCTCACACTCCATCCGTCCGTCCATCCATCCGTCTGTCCGTCCGTCCATCCATCCATCCGTCCGTCCATCCGTCCGTCCGTCCATCCATCCATCCGTCCGTCTGTCCGTCCGTCCATCCGTCCGTCCGTCCGTCCATCCATCCACCCATCCGTCCATCCGTCCGTCCGTCCTTCCGTCCGTGTGTCAAGCACATTTGTACCCATGCTGCCGTCATCCTTTTCTAAGCATTTCTTTCTACTGGAGTCCTTGGTATTACCTCATCCCCCCCCCACTCCCCCCTCCCTCGTGTGTAAGTGGCCGTTTTGCCATGAGAGCATTTCCAGGCGTTTTAAAATGGGATTTTCAGAAAGGGTTGAAAGTGATGCTGGCCATTGGAGGAGGTGCGCTCTGGAAACCTCCCAGGAGGCGCAGACTCAGTATAAATATTTAGTATTGTGAAATGCCAGTGTTTATGAACAGCACGCGACTTTATTTTAAAGGGTCATTGGGTTTATTGTGCTTCAAGATGGCGCACGCTGGCATGCACGGCTTTACCTTTCCGAGGGAAGGTTCAAAGGCAGGCACCGAGCTCGGTCTGTCCACCTCCACGCTGCAGATGGTTTCGTTTTATAAGAGCTGAAACCGCATTTGGTGGAGCTGATTAAATATAAAAACACCACCATCTGCCATTTATTCTAATATAAAATGGTTGGGGCAGATGCTGACATCGTTCAAGATGATTGATTCGTCTCTGACAAGCGGAGACGCTCGGAGGGCCCCAGCTGCCCACTGCTCAGAAACTCTCCGTTTATAGACCACGCGCCGGCCCAGTCCCAGCAGTGTGCCGTGGCCGTGGCTGTGGCTGTCGCAGGTGAACAAAGGGCACGTCCCTCAGGAGCAGCCAGGAATTTCTGCGCACACTGACTTGTTCGCCTCCTCC
Organism: Tenrec ecaudatus; assembly: GCF_050624435.1. NCBI lineage: Eukaryota > Metazoa > Chordata > Mammalia > Afrosoricida > Tenrecidae > Tenrec > Tenrec ecaudatus. The sequence goes on from NC_134537.1 coordinate 164,626,063, forward strand.
TCCACCGCCCTTGACTTCGGGCCCTTATTTAACTAAGAGGATACTTTATACCCACGCTGCCTTCTGCTGGGAAGTGCCCGAGACTTCACGTCTGGGGTCATTTTCAGAAACCCAGTGAGTCTGCTCTCTTGTTAGCATGGGAAACTTTCAGAGGCTCTCACTACACGTGACTGCTGGCTGAAGACGAGTATTTCTAAGCACACGGTGGAGTTTCATTTAAAAATGTGTTGTTTGCAAAGAGGCGATGCCACTGCTAGAGACGGACTTGGACCTGCTGCATCCACTTTGCTGGACCCTGCGCGGGTGGCATAGCGCCCTCTGCAGAAGCAGCGGTCCCTGTATCTTGTAATGCAGGAATCTCTGTCCAACAATTAAAAAGATATATAAAGTAATTTAAGATGGAAACATCAGGGAGAAAGACATTTTTCTTTGTTCTGTACTTTAAAAAAATCCTTTTATTTATGAAGACTGATTTCCCCTGGTAGTATTAAAGCCACAGATGGAGCCGAGAGGTTTTTGTTTGTTTTTATTTTTAAAATCTTGTTCATGTATCTTAAACTATTTAAACTCTGCAAGAATGGACTATTGAAACACAACGTATCATTTCTTGATAGTCTGCTCCATTCAGTGAGGCAAACCGATGCATGTGAAACGCGTTGGGACTTGTGGGCTCACCCCTGTCATTTCTCCCAGGGACACGTTCTAGTCTGGCCATCAAAGTGGCGAGGTTGCATTGCGTGACATCTGTATTCAAGGTCGCAGGGAACTTCATCGTCCCGTCTTCCCTTTGTAGCCTCTCCTCTCTGCTTCCCTTTGCTTCTCCTCAGGCTTCAGTCTCAAGCTGCTCTGTTAACTTCCGACAGCTTGCTTGTTGATGGGCCAGGCTGTGAGCTAGTCCGGGGGCAGGTGGAGGAGCAGCAAGGAGACTCTTGACTGTCTTCTGCTCCCCTAGCTGCTCGCGATTGTGGGGCGCTTGGGGAGCCACGTTGTGACGCTCTGTGTGTTTCTCTTGATCCTTCGTGGCGTGCATCCCTTGACCTTCGCTCACTTACCTGCTTCTTGCCCAGACATTCCTCGTGTGAAGAGCTCTCCCTCCTCGTTCCAATATCCCCTTGTGGCCCCTTCCATTCTCTTCCCCCTCTCCTTTCCTTCTGCTCCGGCCCTCTCCAGCCTGTCTCCCTCCCTCCCTCCCTCCCTCCCTCCCTCCCTCCTTACTTGCTTATCGTTGGGAGCCATGCCTTTAAGGGTCCCTTTGTAAGGTCAGCAAAAGTGCAAACAAGTAATCTCGAGACGGCACTAGGTGCTGTCAGGAAGCTGTGTCCACAGTATCAAGTTTAGGCCAACAGGCATCTGTATGAAACAGGGAAGGCCTCTCGTTACTGCTGCAACTTAAATGAGAGTAAGAAATTTTCAAGCAGACATTTTAACACAAAGCATTCTGGGAAAAGGGGGAATCATGTACCTTTAGGAGGTTGTGGGAAAGCTCTGAGCTCGGCTTATGCTGTAGTGTAGGCGGCGTGCTGCTAAGTTCAGTAGTTCAAACCCACTAGTCACCCCTTGGGAGGAAGATGAGGCCATCTGTTTCCATAAAGATTTACAGCCATGAACACCTGTGGGTTGGAGTCAGTCTGATGGCAGTCGCTTTCGTCAGCAGAGTTCTGGTCACTGGGAGAGTTTTGTCGAATCACCCAGGGAACGATTGTTGTGCAGGTGGTGCCCCAGTCCCTGCCCTTGCCCACTGCTCCACTTCAAATGCGCTCTTCATTTCGAGCAGCCAGTTGGCTTATCTCTGGTCTCCAACCTGAAATTTGAAGGATGGATGGCAGACTGGCCCTGGTACCCCAGGACTGCATACTGTGCTGGCTCAATGTAGCAGTGCCGATTACCTCCCAGCTCTGTCTGGACTGGGTCCCACTGGGTGCTTCTTGATGTCTCAAATACACTTGCCGGCAGATGGTGAATGAGGCCGAAGTCATAGGAAAGCTGGTTTGGGCTGGGGCTGATGTATAGGATTGTTCCTTTGCCTATCTCTGGGGATCAGCTGGCACAGCTGGAAGAACACCGGGGTCCCTGTGCCTCTCTCTGTGGCCTCCTTCCCCGGTGGCCAGCTTGGGCCTCCTCACAACGTGGCAGTCTCAGGTTAGTCAGGCTTCTCGCATGGTGGCTGGATCTCTCCAAGTAAGCATTTCCAGGTCATTGGCAGGCATGAATACTCTGGTCTTAGCAGCCACACAGTATCACTCTCTCTGTGGTCGTTACATCATCTGGTGCCAACTTGAGACGATTAAGATGGAAGGGGTAGAGTTCAGCCTGTCAGTCAGATCTCTGCTTGATGACCTCATTTGGAGGCGCTGCGGAGATAAAAAGCTCGCTGGAGGCGGGACACACACCCTCTCTGCTTGGTATTCCTGACGACAAGACACATGGAGCTACACTCGAGCCCTGGAGCTGGAGGAGCCATGTGGAGACTCCTGCCAGTGCTGAGATGCTTCCACTGTCACTGGATCCACAAGACTTCCCACCCACTAGCCCGAGATCTTACTGCATTAGGCTTCATTACATGTTTTGCGTGAGTCTGAAGAAGACTTTATTGATTGGTATGGGACAGATGGGCTAATATCAGGCTGATGAACTTGATCTAGACTGGGCTGGGATGTTTTCTCAATATTCAATTGCTCTTGTGTATAAAGCTTTTTCTTACAGACATATGTGTCGCCCTAGATTTGTTTCTCTGGTCTACCTAGACTGACACACTCTCCTTATTTTATCAGTTACCATGGGCTGATCCAGACTGAGTGTGGGAGTCTCAGATAGTGGTAGGGGTGGTTGACCAGGAGGCGGTCTTGGGAGGATTGTTCCCAGGAGCATTTTGGGCTTGCACTGAGTTCAACCTTCCTTGTGGTTAGAGGTGTGAATCTCTGAGCTGGTTGACAACTGGGCTCTGAAACAGGCCATGGGAACAATGGAATGACCTTTGTGTGATGAAAGTGGGCAAGAAGAATGTGAAACCTAACAATGTTAGGGGAATCAGAATCACGATGTGCAGCTAGTGATACAGTGGGCACAGCTTTACCAGGTGCTGCGACTTTGGCAATTATTTACAAGCAACGACCATCAGAAAGCAAAACATTCATTACTAGTTACAGAGAAGTGAAGGAAGAAGCTAGAAACAAAGTCCACAATGGAAAGCCCATTCTGACTCTTGTGGGACAGAGTCTAATTGGTCCCTGGAGTTTTCTTGGCTCCAAATTTTAAGGAAGCAGTTCACCAGACCTTTCTTCTGTGACCATTAAGCCAAAAACCAAACTCACTACAACCGAGTCAATTCCAACGCATACCGACTCTGCAGGACAGGTGCAGCTGTGCCCATGGGCTTCTCAGACTGCAACGGCTTGCGGCAGGAGAGAGCAGCTTCTCCCTTGGAGCAGCTGGTGGTTTGAACTGCTGATGTCCAGGAGAGCAGCCCAGCGGGTAACCATGACCCAAGCAGGGTCCTTCTGTGCCGTGCCCTGGAGGGGTTCACGCAGCCAGGTTTAGGCTGGCCGTTTGTGGCACCCAGGGATCCTTAAGGGATGCAGGGTACCCCGTGGGAATCCATCAAGCGAGGGGTTCTTTGCACAACTTCCCTGACTCTTTATTGTGATTGTGCCCCTTTGAGTTGACAACTGGTTCAAAGTGACCCCTTGTGATCAAACAGAACTGCCCTGAAAACAGATTTCTTGGCTGAAATCTATCGAAGCAGCTTCATTGACCTTTCTCTGATCAGCTGCTACGTAGGTTTGACCCACCAACTCTCAGTTGGCAGCCAAGAGGTACACAGCAGCATCACAAGGCATCTTTGGGCAGGGATTATATCAGTACCACCGATTCCATGATGACCGCCTCCTTCTGATGTGTCATGCTGGGCATACCCTCCACGCAAGTTCCCCCTGAACTGAGGGCAGCCTAAGGTTTAAGTTAAGGGGGGTCGAAACTACACATGAATCAGCTGCTCCGTTTTTCTTTCTGAGGCGTCTTTCCATCCTAATGACAAGAATCCATTCTTCAAAGCAAACAGCCTTGTTTGCTAAATCAGGACCAGCCACAAGAAATCATCAGGGAGAAGGATGGCTGGGTCTGAAGCTGCAGGCAGATGTCAGGCCTGGTCCCCTCTCCCCCAGTGCTGTCCCCTGCCCGGTGCTTAGCCTCTGGGTCCAGCCACTCTCCTCTCTTGGTTCTCCCTGAATGTCACTCAGCGCTTAGGCTCACCAATGACCCTCTGCCTAATTTATGTCATTTTCCCTGGGATATTAGTTTTCATTTTTTTTCCCTGTGAGCAGATTTCTTCTGCCATATGCTCATTTGATCCTAATTGTGGTGGATGAACATCTTGTGTACTTAGTCGCACTGTCCCTGGCGGGTCCATGGAGCTGAGGACTCTCTGACCCTTGAAGTCATGTCATTGTGAAAATCTCAGTGTGCAGGTCCTGACAACTTGGTGCTCATGGTCCTGATTAAAAATAGCACAAGTTCAGAGGGATTTGGGGGTGGGGGAGGGGTCTGATTAATCCGACTAGCACTTACTTGGCTTCTAAATTGCACCATGATTTCACACTTGTTCGGGGAATATGCTTTTAAAGGTCCAGTCCCCTCTTCACAAAGCCCCAGTGTTTGAAACTAATAAGCAAACTTGAATGAAGAGATACTGGGATGTCGGGCATGTTAATGTGGAAATTCTGCAAAACCAGGAGTGGAAGAGTTGTCAGGCCCGGAAAGTTGACAGGGTATTGCCTATCCTCACTAGCTGATCTTTTCTGGAACCCAAAGGCAGGCTTGCTTTCCAACATTTTCCTTGTCAGTGGAAACTTCAGCTTCCCTGTGCTGGTAATCACTCTACCTGGCATGACCGGAGCGGAAGGATGAGAAGGGAGGGAACCAGGAAATGGGAACCTGCGGTCCTAAGTATAGATCTCCACTCAAAGCGAAGCAGACAAAAAGCCGGGCAGCTGTTCCAGTGGAGAAAACAGTGAGCTTGTCAAGGATGTCCTTCTGGTCACCTCCGCAACCCATGCTCCTGGGGGTGGCGCTGAAGAGACCCAGTGAGCCCTGCACTGGGTGCCTCTGCTCCACAAGATGCACTCAAGGGCTGCAAGAAAGGAGGTGGCTATAGGGCTAAGGGAGCCTGGCCCTAGTCATGATGTTTTTCTTTATTTCTTTTCTTTTTTTGAAATCACTTTATTGGGAGTATGTGTACAAATGTGCTTGACCTATTGGTTGGTTGTATGTATTGTGATAAGAGATGTAAGAGTCCCTAATGAAAGTATTTCATAAGAAAGCTGGCCATGATATTTTCCAGTTGCCTCCAATGCATGGGAAAGTTGGACATTGACTACGGAAGCCTGAAGAAGAACAGATGCCCTGGAATTACAGCGCTGGCAAAGAATACTGATAACACAATAGACTTCCAAAAGAGTAAACACATTTGTTTTGGAAGAAGCACATTCAATATTGCCCTTTAGAGGCAAAGATGGTGAGAATTTGGCGGGAGAGACCAGTCCCTGGAGAAGGGTATCATGCTTGGTAAAGCAGAGGGCAGCGACAAAGAGGAAGGCCCTCAGCAGGAAGGACTGGCACAGGGGCTGCATCTATGGGCTCAATCAGGAAGAGCAATTGAGACGGGGTTGGACAGAGGCCACTCGGTTCTGTCGTATGTTGTCTATTGAGTCTGAGCCGGTACAATAAAGTCACCCGCATTTCCCCATCATCTCCCAGTGAACCCCACTAACAGAAAGCTAGATGAGTTGTGGAACGACATGAAGGACATCCTGTGGGTGGTGGTCATGCGGCGGAGTCCGTTTCGTCCTGTGAACACTGCGTGCACAAAGGAAGAAAACACCGCCAGGCCCGGCGCCATTCTGACTCTCGCTCCTTGGCTTGCGTCGTCTTGGCAACCATGGTGCCCATCCATCGTGTTGAAGGCCTTCCTCTCTTTCCCTGCCCCTCTGCTCTCCCAAGCCTGATGCCCTTCTCTGGGGACTGGTCCAACACGTCCAAAGTACATAAGACAATGTTTCGTCATCCTTGCCTGTTAGGGGCATTCTGGCCATACTTCTTCCGAAACAAACGTGCTTCTCCTTTTAGCAGTCCATGGTACTTTCAGTATTCTCTGCCAGCATCATACTTGCACATACATGATGGATATTTCACATGAAGAAGAAACACAGGAAAGTAGACCAAAATGAGTGTCAAAGAAGACTTTCAAACTTGCTGTAGAATGCAGAGAAGATCAAATGAACGGAAGGAATGATGAAATTAATGAACTGAACAGAGCATTTCAAATGTTGCCGATAGAAGACAAAATAAATTTGTCAATAAAATGAAGTGTATACAAAGAAGAGGGGAAGAAAAAAAATGAGGAAGTTGCTATCAGCCCTCCAAGCAGATGAGTTTGAAAAATGTTTTCAAGAACATAATCACAAATCTGACAAGTATATTTATTAAGTGTCATGGAGAGTGTTTTGAAGGCGAGAAGTTTGTTTTATAAAAAAAGAAAAGAAAGTAAATACATAGCTTTGAAAAACAAATTCTGGTGTTTTTTGCGGGGGGACCCCCTCCTTATCTAAACTATATATGCATTAATAGCTTTGGGCTTGCACTTAATTCTGGGTCCACCTTAAGAACAATTAGTTCTTCTGACGTGGCCCTGCTGGATGCTCACCCTGGTGAGGAGAACACTGAAGATGCGGGTGCTCGAGCGAGGCGTGGTCAAAGGGCGAGGTGGTGGGCAGCTATCAGAAGGGCAGTGTCTGGGCTCTCAAGGGCTTGTTTTCAACAGAGAGCCATCTAAACGAGGCGTGAACTAAGTCCACATGGAAAAGCACACCTGCTTTTGTGATCCAAGGATTGTAAGTCATATTATCCAAATCGCAAGGAGAGAACTTAAATTGTGCACTCCTGGTTTGCAGAAGGCTAGGGGTGACGACGGAGCCCCAAATCCATTTGCAGGCATTGTGCCTTGGTGAATCCCTTCCGGTCAAAGTCGAGGAATGTGAAGTTCTGCTATCAGACAGAGCACCCTAACTACAGAGTCTAAGGCATACTATCTTGTCCTTTTGGACCCATTTTAAAGTTGTTTCCGTTTAAACAACAACAACGAAAATGAAGGGACATGATGATGAAGCTCCTGGCCAATCTTCCCTGACCACCGCCCAGGGATGCGAGCCGCCTTGGGATCAAGAACAAGTGCATGGCAAAGTGTATCTCTGCAGATGCGATTCAGTTAAATTGCAGCAACTAACCTTTGATTTCCCTTACGATTCCCTTAGATTTATTCTAGTTGTTAATATTTCTGCTTTCTTTTTGAATGAGCTGTTCATTCGTTTCGCTCTGCTGCTGACGCTGTTTCTCGGTTCTTCTTTTCATGCTTTTCTGTACATAACATCCAGGGTCAGTGCGCCTACGCAGAGAGTGGCTGCGTGAAGACTGATTGTGGCGGTGATGTGCTCCGCTTCCCATGCCTTTGAGCTATTGAATTGTGCGATATATGAATTATATGCCAAGGAAACGAGTGGAAAATAATTGATAAAAAAGAGGGAAAAATGGCTCCAGGGATGTCACTGATCAAATACAAAATGAGAAGCTTCAAGGAAAGGATACACTTCCGCAGGCGCTCTTTGGACGATGCCAGGACATTGAGAGGACAGCTGCTGGCCAGCTGATGGGAGGAGATCCAGGTTTGTGCTCAGGCCAAGGAACATTGGTGAACATAATGTGAAAACGAGCAAAAAGTAACATTACTATCGCGTGCAGATACACTTTTTAAAACCAGTTTTATTGGCATGTAATTCCAAATCATACAGTAGTCCAATCATATTAGAAAGAGTTGTATAATCATCACCACAATAAATTTTAGCATATTTTATTCATTCTTATGCTCACTGTTATTAGCTCTCCATTTCTCCCACCTTCTCTTGCCACATCCCCAAGAAACCATCAATCCAGTTATTAGTGCTACAGATTTACCTACCCTGGATCTCATAAACAGAAAAAACATTAAAGTAAACTAACAAAAATTACAAAGTAAAACAGAGAAAAGCCTAAATAAAAAGGAAAGAAAATATTAAAAATAAAACAATTCTAACCATCCAAGACTTGAATGGTTTAAAACCTTGTCAGTTAATCCGCTCTCTGATGCACATTGGGCCTGATCAGGTTTTCAACACTGTGTGTGTGTGTGTGTGTGTGTGTGTGTGTGCGTGTGTGGAGGTGGGGGTGTTCATATTGGGGTTTATCTCTGAGGTGTTATGTCACTTGAGGTCATCCTCTTGAATTTTTGTTCTATGGTTTTCTATTTCTCAATATTTTAAACCCAATATAGATGAACCTGAGAAAAATATACCATTTTTACCTGTGGTTTGTTCTTCGTCAGTAACACTTGTCGTTCCTCCCTCTGCTCCTGTGGCCAAACCACAGTCTGCTCCCTTAGAACGCAGTGTGCCTGACGGGAGCATGCCCATGGGCAGCTCTGGAAGCACAGTGGGTCAAGTGGTGGATGGCAAGCTGAAAGACTGGCAGCTCAACCACCAGCCGCTCTCTGTGACACAGGTGAGCGGCTGCTCCCTTCGAGATGGAGCACCCACAGGCTCAGTAGGAGTTGGAATCAACTTGATGGCAATGTTTTCTTGTTTCGTTTTGTTTTTAATTTTATTGTTCTCTTACTTGGTTGTTGCTTTATTTTATTTTTACCAAACCATTTTATTAGGGACTAATCCAGACATCACACTGTTCCATAGTTCAATCATAGCAGGCAGTGTTGTACAACCAATACCACAATCGGTCCCAGACATTTTCCCCTTTCTTGAACTCTTTGATATCAGCTCCCCGCCCCCCCCTGTTATGTCCCCCCCCCCCCAGGAACCATTACTTGAGTTGTTGTCTCTATAGTTGCACCCATCCTGGGTTTTATATACCAAAAACATAGAAAAACTCATAACAGAATCAGGAAGGCTACCAACAGTGACAAAATACAACAGAGACAAATGCTAATATGAAAAAAACATAGAAAATATTAAAAAATAGATCAAACATAAAGTGTATCAGCAGGAGATCAAAAATTTAGGAGACAGTGTTTTAACTATTCCAGTCTGATTTATCATTTTAATATGTCATAGTTGTTTCCTCAGTCCACTCTGTCTGGTACCTGGTTCATTCCCAGCCCTCAATCACGGCTAGAGGGAAATCAATGTGGAGATCCTGAATATATACTTTGGGCTTCCACTGTCATCCATAGCCTTCTGCAAACCGGCATCTCACGATTTAAACTCTGATACTGTTCCCTCTTCCTTATTCGGATTATATCATTTACAATCCCTTGATCACAGATGTTGGGGTGTTTCTTCAATGTGGACTTAGTTGACTTCTCATTTAGATGGCTGCTTGTTTGAAAACAAGCCTTTAAGACCCCAGGTGCTATTCTTTCTGATAGCTGGGCACCATCTAATTTCATCACCCTTTGCTGTAGCACCAATATCGTCAGGTTTCCTCCACAAGGACAAGAATAGAGTACGGCCATGTCGAAAGAATGAATTGTTTTTAGACTGGAGCTTAGACTAAGTTCTAGTGCCAAATTCATTCCTGAATCTCTGTTTTTATCTGCTTCTGGTTCACCTTTGAAACATGCTTGTTATTTTATGGTAGAGAATCTTTTTGATCATCTGCCTGGAAGATTAGGACCTTCTGTTTATAGTGTCATTGATAAGTCTATAGTAGTGATTTTAACACACAATTGAGAAAAGGGAGATTGAACAAGTGGAAGATAACTGCATATCACAAAACAAGGACAACAACTTGTATGAAATAAATCCTTATGTGACTGGACACTTCTCCCATAAACAATGGAAAAGTTGGCCAGGCAAAACTTACAGCAAAATTCACTGACAGTGTCACACACAGGTGTGCCAGAATATTACATATCTTAACACAGCAAGTAAAGCGTTGGAGAAGTAAGCAAATGTTAGTGTGCTTGGAGATAGTCCGATACTCTTGGGACAGCTGTCTTCTGGCTCTGCACACACCATGCAGTTTCAGTCTTAAGGCCTCAGGTTACAGGTGTGTCTGAGGTACAGCCTAGTTCACCTATTGGGGTTTCCACATCATGTCCCTCTGGTATGGTCTTTGGAGCGTGTTGTGACCTTTGAAGATGCAGGATTCAATGTCTCAGTGTTCTATGGCACGTGGCCTGGGTCCCCAGGGACATATACAGAAACTAGGACCAATGTGGCTTAGTAGGAGGATAGGACCAGGCACACTCCCCCTTTAGGGTCCTTAAAGGTATTTTTAGTCATCCCCCACCCCCCGCTAGGAAGTGGTTCTCCCCCTTTATCGACCAACAGACATGTACTGTCTTGTCCAAGACCTGCGTGTGACCTTCCCCCTCATGCCTTGACTTTCCCTTCAGTCCCCCTCATCACTGGCAGGAATGTCGGCCAGCCCTGGGGGACCTCCTCATACCTTTGCATGGCAGCCACTAAGCAGCCCTCCTCCCCTTCCCCCCCCCCCCAAATCAGATTCCAGCTGACACGAGGACCCCTCTGACAAAGTGGCCTTCCAGACACACAGAGAGGACGGTGCCTGGTTCACGGACACCACTCAGGCTCTCTGCCGAGCTGCCTGCCTGCCCTGGCAGTCCAGCAGACTGGACGGCCTGGAAGCCTGAGCCTGCTCCCCTCTGGGGCTTGTCCCTGCAGCAGTGGACTCAGACAGTGTTGGCCCTTTTGTGATTGACTACCTTCATGCAGCGTAATGGTTTCCGGATCCCTCCGTGTCGGGAGGTGCTTCGTGATTTCGTCGCTGTTTTTTTAGGGATGGGTAGTATTCCATTGGGTGCACACACCAAAGGTTTTTATCCATGCTTCCACCGATGGGGATGTGGGCTGTTTGTTCTGTCATGAACTGTGCCACCGTGAACACGGGAGAGCATACGCTTGTTTGTGAGCTGTCTCGTATTTCCTTGGGGTGTTTACCTAGCAATGGTGTTGCTGGGTTGTATGGTATTCCCATTGCCAGCTGTTTTAGGAATTGCCATGTTGCCTTCCACAGTGGCTATACATATTTACAAGGCCAGCAGCAATGTATAAGAATTCCAATCTCTCCACATCCTCTCCAGTGTTTGTTGTTTTGTTTTTTTAATTGGGCCACAGTTATGGGTGTTAGATGGTATCGCATAGTTGTTTGGATTTGCATTTCCCACTGGCTAGTGAGCAGGAGCATTTCCTCATGTGCTTGTCAGCCATTAGGCTGTCACCCTTTTCAAACTGTCTATTCGGGTTCTTTGTCCGCTTTTCAAGAAGGCTGTTGGTTTTGGTTTCCCCTGTGTGGGCTTGCAGTGGTCTGTAAGTTGTAGTAATTAGTTCTTTATCTGTTGTGTCATTGCGAACTATCGTTTCCCAACTGGTGGGCTCTCATTTTACTCTTTTGGTGAACACGAGGGTCTATTTATCATCAGTCCCATCACCTATGTTGTCTTCCACCCTGTGTGCTTCCTTTGTTACATCCGGGAGCCTGGGCATGCCCTGCGCGGGGGGCCCTTGTTGACGATCCTGACAGCTTTGGGTTTTACATGTAGGTCTCTGATCCATCTTGAGTCTGTTTTTGCACGTGCCACCGGTGAGGTATGGGTGGTGTTTCATTCTTCTGCAGATAGATACCCAGTTTTCCAGCACCATTTATTGATGAGGGTGCCCTGTTCCATTTAATGTTTATTGTGTAGAAGATCCATTTGTAGGCAGCTGCGTTTATCTCTGGGACTTTCTGTCCTGTTGCATTGGTCTGTGTATCTGTCCTTGTACCAGGGCCAGGCTGCTTTGACAGTGGTGGCAGTGTCGTAGGTTTTGAGGTCAGGTAGTGCAAGAGCACCTACTTTGTTCTTATTTTGCAAATAAACTTTTGTTGAAGATAATTTTAAAAATTCAAGGTAGATTCAGAATATGATGTAGAGCAAGTTATATCATGCTGATGTCAGAGGGATCTTGGCTGAAAACAGAATATCAGATATTTACTTATTTGTACCTGTATTGAATATTCAAAGACTGGGTTAATCATAACAAATGATTGACAACATTGTGAAGAATAACGGCCCCAGAGCACCGAATTCTGCTCGTTCAGAACTTGTACAAGAGGCAGTTTCTCCAATTGATGCAGAGAAGACTAGTGAGTGTTTGAGATCAGGAACGGTGGTTTCAGAGGGCCATCCCCTTGCCATACTTATTCCGTTGGTCTGTCCAGCAGACAATCTGACAAACTGGACTACATCAAGAATGTGACAGGATTAATGATCTGTGCTATTCAAATGACTCCACCTTGCTTGTGGCAAGTGAAAAGGACTTGACGCACTGACTGAGCACATTCCAAGACTGTTGTGTTCAACAACGTCACGAAATTACTCAGTGACAGAAAAACAACCCAAACCCGGCGACTGGCCCAGTAAGCAACAGCATGATGAACTGAGAAAAGGTCGCACCTGTCAGGGCCTTTGTTTTGGTTGGGTGCACAATCAATGCTCATGGAAGCCGCATTAAGGAAGCCAAATCAAGGGTCACGTTGGACAACTCTCTGCACAGGACCTCTTTAAAGTCGTAAAGAGCGATGCTGTCACCATGAAGACCAAGGTGCACCTGACCCATGCCACGGTGCTCTCAATGGCCTCTTCAAAACCTGGGCCATGAATGAAGAGGACCCCGAAGCCCTGGTGCCTTTGCACGATGGTGTTGGTGATGGACAGTGCGTAGACCCCGGACTGTCAGAAGGAGTGCGGGCTGGAAAGCTCTTCAGATGTGAGGATGGGGAGTCGAGTCACCTGACACATGCCATCAGCAGGGGCTGACCCTTGAGGAAAATTGTCTTGGAAGAGTGAGCGTCTGTGAAACAGAGGAAGACCATGAATGAGTTGAATTGACTCAACAGTGGATCAGACTGGGCAATGATCTGTTTTCTTGTGTATAAAACTGCTGTGAATCACAAGCAATTGGAAAGTTGCCGTGAGATAAACACCTGCATTTCCAATGAGAGCTGAATTTCACCGGCTGCGTGATGAGCATCCCTCTCTTGGCATTCATCCCCCAGTGCTCCACATGCCTGCTTACAGGCTCTTCGTCCCTTCTGAATCTTGAGGACGGTTAAGCTAGCAAACATTTCTCAGTCTCTTCACATGCACACACATGTGGCCCTCTGTGTGGAGGTTTGGTATCTGTGTATGCAACTGATGCTGATGGACAGCATTCTGGGGGAGTAAAGAAGTGGTCAAGTCAGTACCTCAAGCCAAGAGGGAACACCAAGTGCTATTTACACAGCATTTACATTTCTTAGACATTTCAAATAATCTTGAGAAGATTTAAGGTATATGGGAAGGTTTGCATAGAGCCTACCAAACTCACTGCCATCGAGTCGATGCTGACTCATAGTGACCCTATAGAACAGCCTAGAACTTCCCCTGTGGGTTTCTGAGACTGTAATGCTTTAGAAGAGTAGAAAGCCGTGGCATTCTACCATGAAGTGGGTGGCGGTTTTGAAATGCTGACCTTGCAGATCACAGACCAACGCTTAACCACTACTCCACCGAGGCGAGATGATCTGAAAGCACTGTGTCATGTTCTATGAAGGACTTGGTCTGCGTGGATTGTGGTATCTGTGGGGGTCCTGGGACCAGTCCTCCATAGATAATGAGGGAGTAGTCTGTCTTTTTGGAGAATGTTCTACATGTTAGGAACTATGCGAGGAACACTTGGCTGCTGCATTTTGGACCCGTGGGCAATGCCGAGGGAGAAAGATGGGAAAACTGCTGCCTTGGACATGTACGGCCTTCCTAAAAGTGGCCATGGTAGGGACATGTATACCATCAAAGTGGACAAATACTACACAGCAGGTCTTTTTGTTTCTGTTTGTTGAAGTGTCTCTTCACCGTCACACTGCTGGCTGTAACTGAGTCCCGGGACCTGCAGACTCACGTGTGCAATGTAAATCAGCTTGTGGTTCACGAAGTATTTGTGTGCTCTCTGAGATTACGGTCCTATGAGGAAAAAGATAGAAGTAGATGCTCATTTAGAAAAAGATCCCCCTTCCACCACCATCAGAAGCATAGGAACATTTTTGGGACGAACAGGCAAACACAATCAAAGAAATGCTTTCTTCTTTTCTTTTTAAGTCTCAGGACTTCCTAGGGCTTTAAAAATGATACTGCATGTCGTGGGAATGTACTAAGGTGTTCCTCTAACAATGTAACCAAAGCACCTCGTGATTCCAGGGCATCTCCTTACTATTAGGCTGTTGGGCCTGAGGTACCTGAGCCTAGATGACTTGTCCTAATTTCACTTATTTCTGCTAATTTTGCTTCTTTTCATTTTTTAAGGGGTTTGGGTCCTGGGTGAACTCAGGGAGTTCAGAGACTCTGTGGCATCTTCTCTTAGAGGTCCAGCTGAGTCCCAGTTATGACAAAGACACCTTTTTAGGGTTAAAAACAGCAAATCTTTGGGACTTTACAAAACATCTTAAACATTTCTTAATACATTTGAGTGTTTCTCTTCCCTCAGGTGCTTACTTACATTCTGTGAAACCTAATTCGTTACATAGTGCTCTAAGAACCCGTATGTGCACCTCTATACCTACACCCAGTAATGGTGCCTGTGCCGTGGTTGATACTACCCTTGAGTACAGGCGAGGCCTACGTGTGATGTGATCAACAGTTCTAATGTAGGCGCATCACACTCCGTGCTTCTGAGAAACTAGCACAAAGCCGGGGTTTCAGTTCTGCTTACCTTCCACCAGATACCGAGAGATATACTAATTGGTTTTTTGGACAATAATTTTTTTATGTTCAATTTTTCTTGGCAGCCTCTTGAAATGAATTATGGAAGCTTAAAGCTGCATAATGAAAGATACCAAGAAAGCATTTGCAATTCAATATGGGGGTAAGACTTAGAAGAGAATTGCTAACTCCATCCATAAGATTCTATACAGTTTTTAAAGAAATATTATTTGTTCCTTCCTGAGGTCTATGTCCATCCTTTGAAATTTATGGTAATGCGACTTCACTAAGGGTGGGTCTTAGCAACTGCTGGCCTGGCATCTCGTACTCAGGGCCTAATGAAGTCAATTTCCAAGTGATGAGCCCCTCTGAGGTGTGAGAAGAGTTGAGAGAAGGCTACACATCTCACATATTCATGAGGAGGTGAGCTGCTAGAAATCTCATGGGACCAGTGTGGTAATAGGTAGCAACTTAATATGGGCTGACAGCTGACGATGTAAGTTTAGACACCTAGGGTAAGAAAATAGCACACAGGAGTGCTTTCTGCTTCCTGGATACACAGGAATAGGGGATTAGTGCAGCTCCTTAGATGGCTGTGAGGCGGCTCAGAGGGGGTTCTGACCCAGGACTCTGTCCTGCGCCAGCCACATCATGGTTCTGGTGCTTGGGCCCAGTGATGCAGCCACGGTGTCTGTCCAGCTCGTCCAGGGCCCTGCTCGTTCTCTCTGCCCCAAGCCTTTACCAAGCATGATGGCCCTTTCCAGGGAATGATCTTTCCTGACAACGTGTCCAAAATCCATGATATAAAGTCTTGCCATCCTTGCTTCTAAGGAGCATTCTGGCTGTACATCTTCAAAACCAGGTCTGTTTGTTCTTTTGGCAGTTGTACTTTCAAGATTCTTTGTCAGCACTGTGATTCCAGTGCATTGATTCTTCTTCCGTCTTCTATATTCAGTGTCCAGTTTAATGTCCATTTTAGGCTAAGGTTTAGTCCTCCTTGCTTTTCAGGACTTTAAAGAGGTCTTGTGCAGCAGATTTACCTCCTGCAATGCATTGCTTGATCTTTCACCGCTGCTTCCATAAGATTGACTGGATCCTAGCAAGACAAAATCCCTGTCAGCTTCCATCTTTACCTGGTTAGCATGATGCTCCCTGTACAGGGTTGTGTTATGTGCACATAGTAGATGGTTAACAAGTCTTCCTCCAGTCCTGATGGATGCTGAATTCTTCTTCATGTATTCCAGGTTCTCTGATTATTTCTCATACAGTATAGTAGATGTATAAAAATGTATACTGATGATATTAATCTGCATTTATTGACACTAGAACATATGTGCTATATATTGCTAAGTGAAAGGTAATACTGAAAAATTTTTTAAATATGAATACCTGAGGGGTACCCCCCCCAAAAAACCAGAAAAATCTTTGGTGGGTACAGCTTTCACAGTACAGAATTTTTCCCGCTGGGCGGGCATCGAGCAGCTCACTCTGAGTTAGTGCTAGCAGTGGCATCGCCTGGGAAGGCTCTCTCTGGTCAGACTGTCCACTCTTAATCAAAGATCAGACATAAGCTGGGGATCCTGGGAGGCTTCACCTCACAGCCGTGGACAAAGCCAGCACAGACCTGATGCTAGAGATGGGTGTGTAACCCCCACGTACAGATAGATGGTCATTGATTCCATTCCAAGGCATGGCCACCCATGTATTACATCAGCGCCCTGTGCTCCTGAGGGAGTCTGTGGCTGCAGCATTTCCAGAAAGGATCACCAGACCTCGCTTAGTGACTCTGCTGAGTGGAGTTGAACCACAACCTGACACCCTGGAGGTCAGTCGTGGAGTACAAGCCCGAGGACTAGTTCAGTGTGTGTCACTACGGATCTAGGGAAAGAAGCGACTTCTACTGTTATACAATCCAGAGATCATTTATTAGGTCGTAAACCAGACAAAGCAAAATCAAGTCTTCTGAATGAGGAGACCAGCAGCATCAATCCACAATGGTGTCCAAGGATTCACGGCCACATGAGCCAACTATAGTCATGAGGAGCATAGGAAACCCACCGCAGAGTCTTGTTTGCGGCAGATCCATTCATGGCCCCACAGCGGGGCTTCAGGAGCAGAAGGATCCCGAGTGGGGCACGTGCACACCCCGACGAGCAAAGCTGCCCTGATTCCTGACCTCGTGCCCACTGACCCAGCACCTCGACTGATTTGGGAGCACACTCGGGCAAGTTCTTGAGGGTGGAACTACCTCTTCTTCAGCTGACTAGAACAATGGGTTATCCACCCCCGAACACACTTCGAGGACAAAATGTTTCACATTGCCAGTCAGTGGTCAGAAAGAACTCACTGGAGGCCGAATCTATGCATAGACTCAAAAATAGACTTTCTACTTTCACTGTAAACTGCAGTCTTGCCCAAAGATAGGACTCAGATGTACACTCTACTATGCTATCGCTACATCTGGAGAAATCCATCGATTTGGGAAGATTTCTGTGAGAACAATTATGTACGTGCAGGGGACAAGCGGTCTGACTGGTGAACCATCAGGGTCTTTGAGAGATGGGTGACGGCGTTCATGTGCTGTCAATACCTAGTGGCCTGCCTCGCTCAGCCTCGCCCCTCGCCCCTGCCCCTCGTCCCTCTGGGGCCTGCCTTCCTACTGGAACCCACTGCAGCTCTGTGCACTGGGGGGGGGGGTGCCGTGTGGGAGTGATGGCTTGCCTTTGCACCCAGCACCCTTCTCGAGACCATGTCCCTGCCCGGAGGCACACTCGGTGGCAGTGGGTGGGGTCTCTGTGGGCTCTGTGACCTGGAGCCCTACTTCCTTTGTGCCTCCTCTCCTGTCCTGTCTGGATCTCTGCCACTCCCGCAGGATGAAGCCTCCTGCCCCATTCCTATTAGTGACTCCAATCGTAATCCTTTTTCAGATGGTTTGAAGTTTGCAGAATGCTTTTACTTCCATGAACTCACTGGATACTTACAGCTGAAGGGAGGCCAATCAGGCCTGTCACACGCGGGGCAGGCATTGTAAACCTCACTGTTTTAATTCGGAAATCAGGCCCCTGGGGCTTCAGCAGCGGCTGGAGGTCACACAGCTGGGAGGGCACAGGGAGGGGCGACCAGAGGCCTCTTTCACATGCGCTGCCTCCCATCCTATGACACCCTTTGTGGGTGTCTTGTCTCGCAGGAATTGATTGATTGATCTGTGACCTCAGAGTCCAGGTGTTCCGCTTCTCTTCCTCCCTCTTCTTTCAGCGGAGCGTTGTGGTATGCAGGGTGTGCGCACAGGAGAAGCAGCGGTGCCTCACTAACATCAAGGGGAATTAACCTGGCTAGACATCACTGGTTCTGGGTCCTCCTTCCTGTCGTTTCATGGCTTAGGATTTGATTGGAGGGATTCCACTGTATCGCCATCAACTTGGGAAACACACTGATGAAGCATCAGAGAGCATGGGGGGGGGGGGGCTTACTTCCTGTCCAATATGGTCTGTTGGGCCACTGTCTTTCTCCTCTGCGGTTCTGCCCGCTCCCAGCCTCACCCTGTCATCCCGTGAGCAGCAGCTGGGCTGAGGAAGGCGGGGCCTTTCCTTCGGCTTTGTTGAATCTTCTGACAAACGGCACACTGTCCGCAGCTGTTCAGAGATGTTGCTTCCCCAGCAACGCCTCGTGCTCAGTTCTAGCACTCGAGCCTTTGCCTCATTAGACAAATAAGCGACGAGGATCCTCGGTGTTAAGGGACATGCATACGCTGGTAGTGGACACAACACTGGGTGGGCATTGCCCTGAAGCTGCCCAGGAAGGTGCCTTCCAGCTGTGACTCTGACCTTTTGGTCGGCGCTGTGGGCAGTTCACGTAGGATGGCCTTTCCTCTCTGTCCCTGCGTTCCCACGGCTAACATCTGTTGTGTGTCACACTGTGCGGCATGTCCGGGCCTGTGAGGCTGGCGGCTCTGCTTATAGGACTTCAGATACCGGCAGGGTCACCAATGGACAGAGTTCAGCAGAGCTTCCAGACCCAGACAGACAAGGAAGAAGACCTGGCCATCTATTTCTGAAAACCCAAACCACCCAGGAAAGCCTGTGAGCGGCAGCGGACTCCGCAGCACGAAGGGCCAGTCAGGCTGGAAAGTGCTCAGAGGAAGACTGGGAATAACCGTCTCCTCAATTAGAGTCAGTCTTAATTATAGGGGTAGACCAAAGCTTTTAGACATTCACTTACTAAGAAGAATAAGAAGAAACAGCTATAAATATCCTCCAGTAATCAGAATGTGGAATGTATGTAGTAAGAATCCAGGAAAATCAGAAATTGTCAGAAATGAAACTGAATGCTTGATGTTGCACTTCAAAGGCATTAGAGTGGCGATACGGACTGATACTGACCACCTTGGATCTGCCAGTCAGATGATTTACTATGCCAGGGAAGGCAGAATCAAGAAGGAAAATGTCATATTCATTGTACAAAGAGACATTTCAAGACCTATGCAGGAGCCCCAGTGGCTTAGGGGTCTATACACGCAGCTGTCTTAAACCAATGTTGCCAGTGATAGGATAATATTCATATACATACAAGGAAGATCGGTTAATATGACTTAAATTTATGCGCCAAGCACAAATGCCAAGGATGAAGAAACTGAAGACTTTTGCTAACTTTTGCAGTCTGAGTGACCCAACATGCCCAGCCTGTCAGATGCGCTGACGGTTCTTGCAGGTGAGACTGTGACAGCTGGAAGCAGCCGAAAAGGCCCAGCCACTGGGGCACGGCCTTCGTGACTGGAGCTCTCTGAGGGATCACATGATTTAGAAACTTAGACCAATGACCCACTCGTGGGAAGTGCTCTTTTCAACCACGGAAATGTTCGCTATGCCCATGTGGACCTCACCAGATGGAGTACACGAGAGTCCAGCTGAGCACGTTTGTAGAGAGAGATGGCAGAGAAGCTCCACGTTACCATTCAAAACAAGGCTAGGACTGATTGCAGACTGGACCACTATCGAGTACTCACACACAATTCAATCTGAAGCTGAAGAGCAGCTCCCACATGGGTGTAGAGGTGATCTCAAGGACATGTTGGTCACACGGAACACCACTGAGCAAGATCAGGTGAGCTGCGGCAGGAGATACGGACGTCCTCCAGGCGAGAGGGGTGAGGAAGCAGCCGGCTAAGGTGGAAGACAAAGGCTGGCTGTGCCAAGGATCAGAGGCTGATGTTCGGCTTCATCACGACGGATCAGCTGACCTACAGCCAGTGGAACTGAGGGACGAAGCCCACGCTGCCAGGAAGGCACTGGCAAAGAAACGAGGCTCGCAGAATCAACGGGTATCAACTGAGATGTGTCAACAAACAAATGTAACGCTGGAAGGGCTCATTCATTTATGCCAAGACATTTAGAAGGAAGCTACTTGGCCACTTGTTTGGAAGATCAGTATTTGTGTCCATTCCAGAGAAAGGTGATCCGATAAAATGAAGAGATAATTGAACAATATCATTAATATCTAACAATGCAAGGATTGTGAGGGTGAGGTGAGATGGGGCAGTGCTTTTTGTTCTGTTGTGTATAAAGTTAGAACTGGCACAATGGCACCGAGTAGCAACAACTATGTTTCTAGTGTTGAAGGATGAATATAAATGCCTTTTCTCATTTAGAATATATTTTCAGTAAAGAATATTCCAGTGGAAGCTGGTCTGAAAATATTGTGCCAGCGTAAAAGCTATGGAAATGGTACAATTAGAGAAAGTCCATTGTAAGCGAGGTCAGTACATTTCCAAAGTCTTGCTGTACTGCCCAAAGCAATCCATAGTGTCACGAGTGTGGTTCGTTGTTATTATGTGATTTATGCTCCTGTGTGGCATCCCTACAGAGATCCTAAAGTTCGATGCACAGAATGAAATTACACTGAGTATGAACACCCAAGAAGTTCTTCTTGCAAGTAGATTGTCTTTTACCTCCTACTAGAGAGCAGAAAGGAGTTCCTGATTGGTGCAAAGAGTAAGACAGTTGAAGATAACCCAAAGGTTTGTGGTTTGAACACACCACCAATCAGCTTGGAAGACAGACCTGGTGACTTGTGGAAGTTACATAATCTGGTGTCAACTTGAAACTATATAGAGTGAAGGGGCGGTGGTTAGCCTGTCCATCAGGTCCCAGTGTGATGACTTCATTTAAAGGTGCTATGGAGATAAATAGCTCATTGAAGGCCAGACCCACACTCTCTGCTTCGTCTGCCTGCTGACAAGGCACATGGAACTATGCTGCTGGAACTAGAACCCTGGAGCTGGAGGAGCCACGTGGAGACCCCTGCCAGTGCTGAGATGCTTCCACTGCCACTGAATCCACAGATTCTCCACCCACTGCCCTGTGATCTGACTGCATTTGGCATCATTGCATGTTTTATATGAGTCTGAAGAGGAATTTATAGACTGGTATCAGACTTATGGGCTAATATCGAACTTATGGACTGGGCTGGGATGTCTTCTCAATATACAATTGCTCTTATACACAAAGCTCTTTCCTGTACACATATGCACGTCCATGAATTTGTTTCTCTAGTCTACCCAGACTGACACACTACCCCTGTCTGATGTCTAGCTATGGAAAACCCTAGAGAACACAGTTCTTCCCTGACACACACAGTCTCCTGAGTTCAAAACACCTCAGCAGAGAGCGAAAATTAAGATACATCTATAGATGAAGAACACAGCTTTCCCCCAGATCCTGGATGCTTCCTCCCCCCAACTACCATGATCCAAATTCTACCTTGCAGGGCTGGATAGGGCAGAGGTTGCACACTGGTACATATGAGGGCTGGAGGCACAGGGAATCCAGGGTGGATGATACCATCAGGACCAAGGGTATGAGGGGCGATGCTGGGAGAGTGGAGGGTGAGTGGGTTGGAAAGGGGGAACTGATTACAAGGATCCACATGTGACCTCCTCCCTGGGGGAGGGATGGTGGAGAAGGGGGAGACTCCGGATAGGGCAAGATATGACAAAATAACGATGTATAAATTACCAAGGGCACATGAGGGAGGGGGGAGCGGGGAGGGAGGGGGAAAAAAAGAGGACCTGATGCAAAGGGCTTAAGTGGAGAGCAAATGCTTTGAGAATGATTGGGGCAGGGAATGTATGGATGTGCTTTATACAATTGATGTATGTATATGTATGGACTGTGATAAGAGTTGTATGAGCCCCTAATAAATTGTTTAAAAACAAACAAACAAACAAACAAACAAAAAGATTCATCTATAGAAACTGAACATGGCCAACATTTCTGGTCCTCCCCCCCACCATATCAACTCTATTATAAAAACTGTATTATGTTGTCATTTCACTATGTTATTAAAAGGTCTGTTTCTCACTTTCCTTATCTGCACTTGGTTCATATAAATGTCGGAAGATTCAATGAACTATCACATGCAAAGTGTTTCAACATATACCTGGCACACAGTAAGGACCCAACTGATGTCCAGTATTGTGATGATTATTACATTAGCAGCCTACTCCCACGTTGGTTCTACTCCTCACCAGCGAGGCTCCGCAGAACAAGTTGATGCCCAAGTGGTACTTCGGTCACCGCCACATGTCTCCAGAACTGTAGAGCAGGGTGTTCAGGGAGGCGCATAGCCCCTTGTGGAACGAATTGTAAATGGGACATTCATGCTTGCTGAGGTCCAAGGACCATACAACCTTCTATAAGCAAGACCCGTTCAGAGTTGTCAGGATAACCGGAATCAGATGTCTTCCAACGATATATGGAGAGATGAGATCCTGACAGAAATTGCATATACTTTTGATCATTTTATACAAAACCAGAAGCAAACTTCATGACTTGAACCTCACATGTCAATCTTATTAGTATATATATGCACACATGTCAGCTCAGTATTACCATAACCATCATGATGTATTGTGACAGCAACATCTGTCACCCTTTCCATGGTGTGGCCTGTGTGTATTTGGTTGATGAAACGGAATAAGTGGGGATCCCCTTTTTCCTTGACACTCCTCAAGATCTCTACCACACTTCCTGAGTTCTCCAGTGAATGCAGGAGGCCGGGCCTCTGCTCCGCTGGTTTTCCCAGGCAGGGCCTCTAACCGCACCCTGAGGACCCATCCACCCAAGGACACAACATGGCGATCCTCAGCAGCGATCTGAATGTCGGCCAGGCATAAGGCACTTGGGAAAAGTGAATACATAGGATTTAAAAAAAATCATTTTATTAGGGCTCATGCAACTCTTATCACAATCCACACACACATCAGTTGTGTAAAGCACACTTACACATTCGTTGCTATCATCATTCTCAAAATTCTCCTTCCGCTTGGGTTCCTGGAATCAGCTCCTCATTTTCCTTTTTCTCCTCCCCCTCCCTCCCTGCTCCCCCTCCCTTATGAACCCTTAATGACTTATAAATTATTATTTTATCTTATCTTACACTGCACGGCATCTCCCTTCACCCACTTTTCAGTTGCCCATCCCCCAGAGAGGAGGTTATATGTAGATCTCCCTGATCGGTTCCCCCTTTCTACCCCTTCTTCCCTCCCAGTATCACCACTCTCACCACTGGTCCTGAGAGGTTCATCTGTCCTAGATTCCCTGTTTCCAGTTCCCATCTGTACCGCTGTACATCCTCTGGTTTACCCAGGTTTGCAAGGTAGAATTGGGATCATGATAGTTGGCAGGGAGGAAGTGTTTAAGAACTAGAGGAAGGTTGTGAGTTTCATTGTTGCTACACTGAACCCTGAGTGACTCATCTCTTCCCCACTACCTCTCTGCAAGGGATGTCTAGTGGTCTGTAGATGGGCGTTGGGTCCCCATCATGCCCTCATTCACGATGATATGATTCTGCCTCCCTGCCTTTGGTGCTTGAAACCTGGTACCCTTGGCCCTTCATGATCACACATGTTGGTGTGCTGCCTCCATGTGGGCTTTGTTGCTTCTGGGCTAGATGGTCCCTTGTTTACTTTCAAGCCTTTAAGTCCCAAGATGCTATATCTCTCGATAGCCAGACACTATCAGTCTTCTTCACCACACTTACTTATGTACACATTTGTCTTCAGCGTTTATGTGGGAAGGTGATCACCCAATGATGGTTTTTGTTCTTTGGTATCTGCTACCTGATCCCTTCAACACCTCGTGTTCACATAGGCTTGTGTACTTCTTCTCTGTGGGCGTTGTTGCTTCTGAGCTAGATAGCCACCTGTTTGCCTTTAAGATCCCAGACACTATGTTTTTTGATAGCCGGGCACCATCAACTTTCTTCACCACGTTTGCTTATGCACACGTCTGTCTTCAGCAATCATGTTGGGAAGGTGGGTATCATGAAATGACTGTTTAGCTGAGCAAGGTGCTATTGTCTTGAGGGAGTGTGCGCGAGGAGGTCCAATGTCCACCTGCTACCCTACTACTGAACCTATAAATATATACACATAG
This sequence comes from Tenrec ecaudatus, assembly GCF_050624435.1. Lineage (NCBI taxonomy): Eukaryota > Metazoa > Chordata > Mammalia > Afrosoricida > Tenrecidae > Tenrec > Tenrec ecaudatus. The sequence goes on from NC_134537.1 coordinate 164,650,270, forward strand.
GTCTATTTCCCCCATAATCATAAATATGTTTACATATGTACATGTTTGTATTTAGTCTTCTATGTATGCCCTTTGCCTCCTACTCCTTTCCTCTATTTCCTTACGCTTTCCTCCTGTCCCACTACCATGTTCCACCTTCATTCTGGTTTCAGTAATTCCTCTCAGTTACCTTGCCCTTGGTCACTCCCTGTCAGTCCTCTCATACCCTCCCTGGCACTGGTTTTGAACCACTCGTTGTTCTCTTGTGCCTGGGTTGGCCAACACCTCCTCCCTTCCCCTACCTCCCACATTCTCATGTTCCTCTGGGACCATTGGTCCCATTATTTTCTTCTCACATTGTTTGTCCAGCCTATCTTATCTAGGTGGACCTGCAGATAAAGTAATATGTGCATAAAATTGCAGATGGCTTTGACAGCACCAAAATGGCACATAAGAACATGGCGTCAATGGCAGCAACACTAACAAGCTAACAAACAAAAAACACTGACATTCAAAATTTAAAGGAGAAAAACAGAAAAAAACAAAACAAAAAGACAGCAAAAAAAAAAAAAAGAAAAGAAAGCCTGTTAGTAGTTCAAGGTCTGTTTGTTGACCTTTAGGAGTGTTTTCCAGATGAGTCTGATGGGGTGCCACGTCCTGGCCCCAAAGTCAATCCTTTATACTCCCTCTGGACCTCCTTGCTCTGCTTCCCCCGCTGCTCCGTTGCACGCCCCCAGTGTTTGCCTCAGTGTGGTGGGGTCAGCTTAGTCGCACATCCCCCACCATGTCTCAGGTGCTGTCCCGTGTCGGGCCGTGGGTCGATGCAGGATGTCGCATCTCACTGTGGGGCCGGCTGTATGGTCCTCTCTGTACAATGGGCCCTTCGAGCCGGGCTGTCGTCCTCTGAGCTTGGTGGCCCAGATGTGCTCCACTCTGTTCTTCCTCCTTCCTTTGCTTCAGCTTCCTTCTGGGTGTGGTGTGGTGGGTCAGTTCCTTTCCCACACCAGACGATCTATTTTCATTTTCTGTGGTACTCCCTTCGATGGTGGGGGCCTGGCTAATTCTGGTTAGGGCCAGCGTATGGTCCAGTCTCTTTGTGGATTCCTCCGCGTGTTACATTGCTCTCCTGGTTTGGTGTGTCATGGTGGGGTCTGTATGTATGTTCTAGTTCTGTGGGGACACAACCAATACTCTCCCCCTGGGTGGGTTAGTGTGCCCTGTTCTCCCCGTGCCACTCCCTCGGTTTTTCCCACCCTGCTTCTCCCTCCACCTGCCCCCCCTTCCCTTTCAATCAGCATGCCAGGAATAGAAGAATAAATACCTATCTCGCAATAAGCGGGTAGAAGCATAGCTAACTGGAGGGAGGGCAGGCCACACCTAGGGAGGTACATGAGAGAACACACAGGACTTGTAATGAGAGTGGGTCATGGGCATAGTCAAGGTGAGAGTTACAGTGAAACCCAAAGTCACACCTCGTTTCTATGAGGATGCTCAGCTATGTCTCCCAAACCACATTTTTCACCAGAGCTGTTAACAGGTCCATCTGTGGACACGTGCTAGTTTCATTTGTGGTCAGAAGCCAAGTGGACCTTTTCTTGTGTAGCTGGGACCCATAGCTGAACTCGAAATGTGTTAAATGCTTCCATGTTCTTGGGAGAGTGCGAGAACCTGGGGCCCAGTGCCTAGCTTTGCCACGGATCCTGCCTGTCACCCACGCCCGGCTGTGCAATAAGAGGAAAGGGAGCAGAGGGAGAGTCCGGGCACTTGGAGAGTGTGGGGTTTGCAGGGGTAGGGGTAGCCAGCCTCTTCCTCCTCTCTCCATGGGGAAGGGTGACATCTCCTTCCATGACGTCAGGAGCGAGGCTCCAGGGGGGTTCTTGGGGCAGAAGCGAGTGGCTGCTGAATGAGGCACTTAGCAGCACGCCACGCTCTGGAAGTCCCAGACCCATCTTGATGGTCGAGCCAATGTGGCCTCTGGGGAAGGTCTTAGCTGAGTTCTGCACAGCCTCCCAGAGGCTGGCCTGTAGACACTGCCACCTCGCGTGGGGTCAGGGGTTTCCGAGGGCAGCAGCTTCGCTGGGGACCACACGGCAGCAGGCCTTAGACAAAGAGGGAGGGCAGATTCATTTCAGGTGAAGGTTTGCAGAGCAGATGGGTTTTCTGTTCAACGATTCATTCGCATTTTGCTTGGTGACTTTATTTATAGACCCCAAATCTTCCCTCCACTTCCTCTCTGTGAATCTTTGCATTTCTCCTCTTTCCTTTTCAAAAATGCGCGTTCTCAGCTTTCAGAGACGGCGAGGAGACACTGACGTGGGTCCCAGGGTGCTTGTGGTTCTTTCCGGAGGCAACCAAGTGTAATGGGTGGCACAGGTCCCGCGGGGCAGTCCGGCCTGACTCACTGGAAGGGGGTGCAGTTCCCTAGCAGGAGGCCGGGCAGACCGAACACCAGCCCACGGAAACCACACCAACAAACCCGTCCACGTCAACAGAGAGAGCATGCATCCAAAAATATGCTTGCCACTTCACTGTGGCCCAGTGCCACTGGTCCTCTGTTTTCATGTTAGATGGTTTGCTCTGACCTGTCCCATTCTCAAGCCTTTCCCCAGGTAGTTCCTGAGAGCCTGACTCTGCAAAGAGGCCTCCCTTGACCACTGGAGCTCAGAAGTACCTCTAGCCACTCTCCCTTCTCTCACCTGGCTTTATTTTTCTATATAACGAATTACTACCTGACATTATACTGTATAGTGATGGCCTCCGGGGATAGTACCCTGCTCATAGATGTTTGGAGAGCTGGTGTCCAGAGGGCAGGACCTTGACCTTATTTCTGCTGCCTCTGTAGCCGATGGCTGGTGCTCACTGGATCTTGTTAGTGCCATGCATGAGTGCACCGGATTAACTACAGAAGGAAGGCAGGGCCACCTTGTCACCAGTGCCCAGCAGTCAGTCACCGACGAGATTTCTTGGTGCTGGCTGCTCACTGTTTGCACCTCGAGATCCAGCCTCTCTCCTTCTCAGGTCTGGCCTGGGTCTTTGGCTTGGGAGTTAGGGTTAGGTTCAACAGGAAAACAGGAGAGCCTGCTTCGGCATCTGCTTCTTCCTATTCTGTCCCTGCTGCTTCCCCATGTCCTACTGGCTGCGTGGTCTCTGCCTCACCTGAAGCCACAGTAGCTGCCGGGTGCTCTCTCTCCCAGGTATGTGTTCAGGGCCTCGTCTCAGCCCTGGGCAGATTACCATAGTTCTGTGGTCTTCACTCATTGTTGATTTCCTTCAATTGCCTCCTCTTCTGTGGGTAGCGTCTTCCCTTGAATAGCCTGATGGAATCTGATGTCCATTTCCTTCTAGGGCCCTGACAGATGTGCCAGCCTCTCTTCCCCAAATGGAGTCAGGGGCCACAGACATCAGCCACACCGGGAGCTTTCTCTTAGAAACGTGGATCAAACTCAAAATTATTAAACAAGCTAACAGGCTGATGGGTGGAACCCTTGAGATGCTCAATGGCCCGGGGAGAACCTTCAGGCCAAGAATCGAACCCACCCTCATGGATCCACATTCAGCCGGAAAATCCACGTTTCCTCTATGCCCACATCATTCACAGTAGCACCAGGGCATCCCCCACAATCAAGACCAAAGGAACAGCATGTGCCAAGAGCGAGAGTCCAGAGGGCAGGAAGGGGAGGGCTGTGCATAGGAAACACAGGAAGCACATGGTAGAGTGGCATGACCTTGTGGGGAGCGCAATCAATGTCACACAACACAATGAGTACGGATGGTGAGCAGGACCCAAACCTGCTCGGTGAGCTCCCACCCGAGCACAGTAAGAGGCGAATGTGGAGCCATACAAACGTGGAGCCTCTCTCTCCTGAGAGGCATGCGCTGAATCAAGTCTCATGCAAGTGCACTCCTGGTCCTGACTGGTAATTCTGCAGATGCACTGGATTTCACAGACATTGATCAATAATTCATTTGGCTTGTGACTTCTGATGACATGATTTAATATGTCCAGCTAAATTATGTCCCCACAGGAACGCTCATGCATACCAAAGGAAAACACTACAATCACCACAGTGCTGGCCCTGCTCGAAGCAAGTCTGCGTCCTGCATAAACCTGCCGTGAAAAGAACACGGAAGTTCACGTGATCAACTTGTCAGAGAGTCGGAGTGAGGAGCCCTTTGAACCCTGGACCACAGATGTTGGGAGCCATCAAGCCAGTTCCTCCTCTCAGCGCCTCTGTGCACATTGCCCCATCCTGGGCCGCCCTTTCTATTGCCGCTATGTCTGGCCCCTTGTTGCAGCCGTGCTGTCAGTCCACACATCGAGGGCTTGCTCTTGCTCACTGTTCTTGGTAAAGGACGACCAAGCATGATGTCCTTTCCCAAGGACTGTTCTCTACTGATCATCCCAAAATTAACTCACAGCCATCAGGTTGATGTCGACTCACAGAGCCCACATAGGATGAAGAAGAACTTCCCTGTGTGTTGATGAGACTGTCACACTTGAAGGGAGTACAAAGTCCCCTCTTCTCCCACAGAGCGGCCAGGCTTTCTAACTGCGGACCTTGAGGATGGCAGCCCACTCATAGCTACTCTGCTGCCAGGGCCCCTTTCCCCCTGACACTATGAACAAACTACGTGTGAGGAAGCCCCACCATCCTACAAACAGACCTTTTATTAAAGACCACCTAACCAGGAACATCTAACACGAGCCAATATTTATGAGCACCATGGGCCAAGATTCAGGCCAGAAAGGCCTAGGGGATGTGCAACCTGAAACATTAAAAATTGTGTGAAAATGACTTAGTTACACGTCCTCAAAACATTCATTTTTGGTGGGTCAGGATAGGCTCCACTCTCTCCTCTTCCCCCTTCATTTCTTCTGTGTGCTGTGATCAGACATGTCCCTCTCCTTGAGCTGTAACTTCGGTGCTGCCCTTGGAAGTAAATTGGCCCACCAACCCTTGAGGACGATATCCCTGCTTAGAGCAGCCAAATGCCCCACTATGAGACAGGACATACCTCACTGACCCATGACCCCACGGGGACAACACTGGAGACACAGTATGGGAATTGTGCCTGATCTGACCCCACCATACCTAGGCAAGACACTAAGGGTGTGCAAGAGAACAGCAAGGGGAGCAGAGCAAGGAAGTCCCAAGGGAGTACCAAAAATAGGCTTTGGGCCAGGGCGTGGCACCCCATCAGACTCCACAGGAAAATGCTCCTAAAGGTCAACAAGCAGACCTTGAACTATTTACAGGCTTTTCTTTGTTTTGGTCATTGGTTTGTTGTTGTTTTGCTCTGTCTTGTTTTTTTGTGCATATTATTTTCTCTTCAGGTCTATCCAGATAAGATAGGTGGGATAAACGATCTGGAGGAGAAAACAATGGGACAAATGGTTCCCAGGGGACATGGGAGGAGGGAGGCAAGGGAAAGGAAGTGGGTGCTAACAAACCCAGGGACAAAGGAACAACAAGTGATCCAAAGTCGATGATGAGGAGGGTGTGGGAGGCCTGATAGGCTTGCTTGATCAAGAATAATGTAACCGAGAGGAATTACTGAAATCCAAATGAAGGCTGAGCATGATAGTGGGACAAGAGGAAAGTTAAAAAAAAATAGAGGAAAGAACTAGGAGACAAAGGGCATTTATAGGGGTCTAAATGCAGGCATGTACATATGTAAATATATTTTTAGGTATGGGGAAATCGATCTATGTGCATATATTTATAGGTTTAGTATTAAGGTAGCAGATGGACATTGGGCCTCCACTCAAGTACTTTCTCAATGCAAGAACACTTTTTTCTATTAAACTGGCATTCCATGAAGCTCACTTTCCCAACACGTTTGCTGAAGACAAAGTGGATGCATAAGCAAATGTGGTGAAGAAAGCTGATGAAGGCTGTCTATCAAAAGACACAGGTGACCATCTAGCTTGGAAGCAACAAAGCCTACATGGAAGAAGCACACCAGTCTGTGCGATCACGAGGTGCCAAAGGGATCAGTTATTAGGCATCAAAGACCAAAAATCCTATCATTGTGTGTTCACTTTTCCGATACAATCGTAGAAGACAAATGGGTGCATAAGCAAATGTGGTGAAGAAAGCTGATGGAGCCTGACTATCAAAATATATAGCATCTGGGGTCTTAAAGGCTTGAAGATAAACAGGTAGCCATCTAGCTCAGAAGCAACAAAGCCCACATGGAAGAAGCACACCAGCCTGTATGATCATGAGGTGTCGATGGAATCAGGTAACAGGTATCAAAGAACAGAAAAAAAATCATATCATTGTAAATGACAGGGAGTGTGGAATGGAGACACAAACCCCCTCTGTAGGCAGTTGGACATCCCCTTACAGAAGGGTCGCAGGGAGGAGATGAGCCAGTCAGGTGCAGTGTAGCAATGATGAAGCACACAACTTTCCTTTAGTTCTTTAATGCTTTCTCCCCAACCTCCATTATCATGATCCCAGCTCTACCTCACAAATCCAGCTAAATCAGAGGATGTGCACTGGTACAGCTAGGAACTGGAAACACAGGGACTCCAGGACAGATAAGCCCCTCAGGACCAATGAGAGTAGTGATACTAGAAGGGGAAGAGGGGGGAGAAAGGGGGAACCAATCACAAGGATTCTACATTTAACCCTCTCCCTGAGGGATGGACAGAAAAGTGGGTGAAGGCAGACATTGGACAGTGTAAGACATGACAAAATAATAATAATTTATAAATTATCAAGGGTTCATGAGGGAGGGGGCAAGGAGGGAGGGGGAAAATGAGGAGCTGATACCAAGGGCTCAAGTAGAAAGAAAATGTTTTGAGAACAATGATAGTAACACATGTGCAAATGTGCTTGACACAGTGGATGTCTGTGTAGATTATGATAAGAATTGCACGAGCCCCCAATAAAATGATTTTTAAAAAGAAAAAAAATTATTTTTACTAAGGATTGGTATCGCTACTCAGTTTCCTTAACATTCCCTTTGACCTCACCTCTGCTCGATTCTCGGTGATGTTTGCTGGGCAGACTGGCCGGCATGTGAACAGCCACAGGCTTGGCATATCTGAGGTTTGGAAGGCTTCTTAAAGTACAAATATTTCAAGGCTTGGTTTATAACAGACACGGGAACCAGTATCTCAGAGATTTTGTGTGAAACTGAAGTAAACACTCAAAGCGAGGGACTGATAAAACACGAACTCTGTTTCCCGTAAAACTCTAGAGCAGTGGTTCTCAACCTTCCAAATGCCGTGACCCTTTCATACGGTTCCTCATATTGTGGGGACCCCCAAACATAAAATTATTTTCATTGCTACTTTATCACTGTAATTTTGCTACTGTCATGAATCGGGTTGTGAAAGGGTTGTTCGCCCCCCTCCACCCCCCGCCCCTTCCGCAATGGGGTTGCGACCCCCAGGTTGAGAACCGCGGCCCAAGAGTCACATCTAACCTTTCTTTTCCATCTTCTCAGTCTGCCGCCCTGGTCTCCAGGTGAAGCGGCAAGGACTGTGGGAGGCGGTGGCGGTGAGCGTGCATCCGGGAACCGGATGCCTGGGGCCAGCGTGCCGCACGTTGTTCACTAGCTGTATGGTCTTGGCTTGTGACTTAGGCTCCTTATCTTGATTTTTTTGTGTGTAAAATAGACTGAATAATATCTTCTTCATCTGGCTGTTGTGAGGACTAAATGAGCTTTAATGTAATTGAATTCTTAATCAAGTGCTGGGTTTATTCTTTTGATATGACAAACATTAACAAGGTTTATTCTTTTTAAAGAGTTGTATTATCATATAATTCATGAATCGTACAATTCAATAGTTCAATCATAATAAGAGTTGTATAGTCATCACCACAATCTATTTTAGAATATTTTCTTCCTTCTTATACTAATTGATTTTAGTTTCCCACCCCCAACCCCCTTCGCTCCTGCTGTGTCACTCACACGAAACCCCTCTCCAGTCCCTGTCTCTATGGAGTCACCTCTGCTTGATTCCTGTTACAGAGAAACACTGAGAACGCACATACAACAAACAACCTAACAACAATAACACATATAATAAATATTGTTAATTGTTAGTATTTACAGTGGTCTCCTAATTGCTCTCAACACTTCTAATCTTTCTGTCTCAGTAAACTGCCACAGAGCAAACGGTTCCGGGAAACCTATTCTGATGAGAAAAACAAGCAACTTCAGTTGCCCTATAATTGCTGTGAAATGAAGGTCAGAGGGTTTTTTGCTTGTTTGTTTGAACAGTTTCATTGGCCATTCAGCCATATATCATACAATTCAATATTTCAACTATATCTGGACCAACTCTGTACAATCTTTACCGCAATCAGTTTTAGAACATTTCCTTTTCCCCCATACTCACTGTTATCATGGATTATTTTCAATTTTGTCAAAAATATACATAGCAAGACATCCTGCAATCCAACAATTTCTGCATGTGTAATTGAGAGTCACTGAGGAGACACTTGGTGTTGGGTACCATCACTGACAACCGTCTCAAGATTGTTCCACCACCAGGAGAATGAGCCCAATGCTCCCAAGCAAAAAAATATCTTCCTCCTTCACCCATGGCGGCATAGGTCCAGTCAGGTTTCTTTCTTTTTCACTTTAATGTATTTTTCTTGACACGATAGCCACACACCACACACTCCACAGTTAAACCAGTCTCTAAGAGACGTGTCTATGCACGATCACATTGGTTCGAACGCTCCCTCCCACGACTGCATTCACTGCTTGCTTCCCCCTCCCTCCTCCCCTCCCACTTGTTCCCGACAAGCCCTTGCCTCGCTCATGTCTCTTTGCACGCACTCCTTCCGTCCTTACACTGGGAGACCTAACAGAAACATGTATGAGAACTAACTGTACTTGGGTTGGGCTAGAACTATGTAGGAGCCCACAATCCATCTGCGTGTCCCCAGGTTATAAACAACTCTGGTTTACTCTGGTGATTATATCAGGACAAAAGCAAAACACAGAACCAACAAGAACAATCACAACCCAAACAAAAACAAACAAAATTTTTAAAGACTCAAAACAAATGAAGCAAAACAGATAACATTGTCAATCATCCCCTCGGGGTTTAAGGCAATTGTATCGATAGCATCAATAATTTACCCAATGACATAGAAGTTAAGGTCCCGCTGATTTGAGGGAGTTGATGTGAGTATAGTCAACTATAAGCTACAATCCATAAGTGTTGCTCTGTACAGATTGATTTCTTAATTGATTAGGTTCCGTTTACCTGGAACATGGGGGTTGGTGCTAGGGGAAAATTTCCCCTATCGTTTGCCTCTCAGATTAAAACCTGCCAGATATGCAAGGGAAGCATTGAGGTGCTAAATATATAGGAGTTCTGGGTCTCCTTTCATTGGATGCCCACTAAGTCGGGGGTCTCACCAAAGGCCCACAACTGCCATTTCCACAGTCTTGGGGTGGCCTCTTTGCTTCCTTTCCCATCAGGGTGTACTGGTCCGAAGTCCAAGGGTACAGGGAATTTTGAGGTAGGGCCAGTTCATTCAGTCGGGCTTCGATGCCGAGTACTTCCGGCGTGGCCCTTGAGGGATGCCATGTCCCCGTAAGGCCAGCATCTATGCTCATCATGGTGCTTAGTTGCTTAGCCCATGGACCGGTTCTCTAAGGGTGGGGTAAAAATATATGCCAAGTGTCTACCCAGGTGAATGCCAGAGTTTTAAAAACATTCATGTCCTGGTCTTTCCTATTGTTATACTTCTCTTTAGCCACACTAACACATTCCCAGCTTCCTGGAGAGCCTCCGTTTGTCAACTTGTGAGGTCCTCCATATCCCTTTCTTCCATTCACCCACCCATGCATCCACCCATGCAGCCGCCCAGCAGAATACATTTTGAATGCTGACTTTACACACTCTCTAGGTCTTGGGGAAACAGTTGCACAAATACAAAAATGAAAAGATGCTGTACAATACATAGTAGAACATTCTCACACAGAGACACAACAAGGTAATGAGGGAAAGAGTAACTGGGGATGGAGGTGTGTATCTTTAGACTGAGTACCTAGGGAAGCGCTCTATATGTAAATAACATTTGAACTGTCATGAGGAGCTGCTATGGAAATATCTAGACCAAAAAAGGTGTAACAGTTCCTGCACAGGTTTCACAGTATGTTAATTATTGCAAGATCATGCCCCCACCCTTGCCCCTCAGTGATTTAACATAGTAACTGTATTTGTCAATACTTTAGAATCAAAGGTGGGTTAGCAGAGGGTCATTCATTTAACTAGCCGCACATGAGATATAATAACACAAACTCCAGTGTCTCAGTGTCCTGTTTCTGTTTGGTCCTGTCAACCACAAGGAACTAATGCATGGTTTTGAGTCAGGAAAGGTATGTGTCAGGATTGTGCCCTTCCATCATACTTAGACATACCACACCACAAACAGGACATGGGGCAGGGGTGCAATGGTGGGGGTGCAATGGTGGGGGTGGGGAGTGGGGTCAAAGAGGTGAGACAATGTCAAGGAGTCCAGGAAGGAAAAGAGTATTTGGAAGCTGGTTCTTGTAGCTAGTGTACAATACTGCTTGATGTGATTGAACTATGGAATGATATGACATATGTATTAATTCCTAAGTAATAACAAATAAAAAATAAATGAAAGAAATGTCTAAATACTAGTATTACTACATACTAGTAATAATGCAATATCATTTTGAAAGCACTTGATAGGTCAGTTCTAAACACTTGCAAAGATTAAATAGTGGGAATAGATGACCCTGTTGATTTCGTTTTCTAATATTTGGTGGTTCTGGGGATGCAATTTTTTTTCAAAAACCTTTATTGGGGGCTCTTACATCTCTTATCACAGTCCATTCATTCCTTCAATGCATCAAGCACATTTGCACATATGCCGCCATCATCATTTTCAAAGCATTCTCTTCTCACTTGAGCCTCTGATATCAGCTCCCCATTAATTCCCCATCCTTCCCCCACCTGCCCTCTGTCATGAACACTTGATAAGTTATAGATTATTATTTCCATATCTTACATTGTCCTCCATTGCCCCTCACATACTTTTCTGTTATTTGCCCCCTTGGGAGGGGGTTATAGATTGATCCTAGTGTTGGATTCCCCAATTTCTTCCCCCACCCTCCCCTAATCCTCCTGGTATCTCCACTCTTCTTGTTGGCCCTGAGGGGCTTATCTATCCTGGATTCCCTGTGTTGCAGGCTCTTATCTGCAGCAGTGTGCATGCTCTGGTCTGATCTGATTTGTAAGGTAGATTTGAGGTCGTGATAGTGAGGGGAAGCATGCACCAAAGAACTAGAGGAAAGTTGTGTGTTTCATCGGTGCTATACTGCACCCTGACTGGCCCATATCTTCCCTGTGATCCCTCTGTGAGGGGATGTCTAATTGTCTACAGATGGGCTTTGGGGTCTCCACTCCATGCCCCCCCCCCACATTCATATTGGGTATGATTTTGTTCTGGGTCTTAGATGCCTGATACCTGATCCCATTGACACCTCATGATCACACACGCTGGTGTGCTTCTTCCATGTGGGCTTTGTTGATTCTCAGCTAGATGGCAGCTTCTTTATCTTCAAGGCTTTAAGACCCCAGATGCTATAGCCTTTGATAGCTAGGCACCATAAGTTTTTTTCACTACATTTGTTTATGCACTCATTTTGTCTTCAGCGATTGTGTCAGGAAGGTGAGCATCACAGAATGCGGATTGTTAGAGCAAAGTGTTCTTGTGTTGATGGAGTACTTGAGTCAAGGCCCAATGTCCATCTGCAATCTTAATTCTTAATATATAGATATGAGTACATAGTTCTATTCCCCTCTCATTAAATATATATTTACATTTCACATGCCTGTATTTAGGCCTCTATAAATCTCCTTTGCCTCCTGGTTCTTTCCTCTATTTCCTTTTACTTTTCTCTTGTCCCACTATCATGTTCAGCCTTCATTCGGGTTTAGAATTCCATGCTGCTACATTACCCTTGATTAAGCCCCGCCTTGTGGGTACTTTCAAGCCAATCAGATATTCCCGAATGATTTCTCTGCCTCAAAATCTTTCATTTGATTACATCTGCAAGGTCCTTTTTGCCATATTGGGTGACATGTTCGTGGCTTTGGGGGAATAGGCTATGGATACCTTTGGGCTCAGGATTTTGATTACTAAGGAGCAAGGGTGGTGCCGAGGAGACCAGCTTAAATGACTATTGTCATGGTCCTAAACCCGTCTAGAGTGGTGACTAGACGTGTGGGGCATGAAGATTGTGTCCAGAGTAGAACAAGTCTCAGGCGATGACTTGGCCTGGGAGATAAGGGAGAGGGGGGAAAAAGAAAGCGTTTTTATTTAATGTGGGTGTACTTGTTGAAATCATGACCGGAATTGCTCAAAGAGTCTATTCAGTGCCCAATGATGAGTCAAAATTCTAAAATTGTCTGTAATTTATAAGGTTTATGACAAGGAAAGAACTTATAATTATAAACTGGTTATCACTGGATTTACATGCTGATTTTGCCTGAATCATTAATTAGCAAATGAATCAACAGCTGCTGACATCTCATAAACAAGCTATTCTAAATTATTATTTTTAAAATTTCTCTGAAGCAAAAGGGAAGACCTATAGAGGTGGCGATTGAGAAATGTTTTTTAGAATTATTTTTGTGTTTCAGGGTACATTTGGAACACTGTGAGTTATCTAACATTCACTCAGAAAGCTGAGGAAGGCTGATTAACAATAACTTAAACACTTTAATTTAAAAGTAGACGTGGGATCAATAATTTTAGCCTTCAATATCTCAAAGACATGAAATGTTCAATATGCTTTGGTAATGTGGCCCTTGACTTGGACTTTAACCACCACCACCCCGCCTCCCGCCCCGATTATTCCCTCTCTGGCGCTGCTGCAGTTACCTACTGCTGTATAATGCAGTACCCCTGAGTGACAAAGTCCTAGAATGGTGGGGTCAGGTCTTGTGATTTTGTGGGTCAGGAGTTCACTGTCAGTGTGCATCCTAATGGACGAGCTGCGGTAGACTGGGATCACTTGGTGGTGGTCACCCCAGACCTAGGTCTGGACACATCTGAAAGAGTTTTGTCATGTGTCAAACCCTTCTGTAGGAGCCGTGGTGGCAGAGTGGGCCATGCACCACCCACAGGGGCAATTCTACATGGTCCTAAAGGATCGCCATAAAGGCGGACCATCTCGATGACGGAGTGAGTCAGTGAGCAACGTGATAAGCTGTGTGTCTCCAGTCACAATCACCTTCGTGGAATACCCCCACTCCCAAGCCCACTGCCGCCCAGTGGATCCAACTCATGGTAGCCCTGGATGGGGCTTTGGAGGCTGTTTAATTCTTTCGGGAACAGAGAGAGCCTCATCTTTTTCCCATGGAGGGACTGGTGGGTCTGAGAGGCTTACTTTGTGGCAAGCACTCAGATTTGTTTCTTTTTTAAAATTTACATCAATATTTATTTGTTTATTTTTAAATCATTTTATTGGGGATTGTACAACTCTATCACAATCCGTACAACACACGTCCATTGTTCAAGCACATCTGAACATTTGCTTCCATCATCATTCTCAAACATTTGCTTTCTACTTGAGCCCTTGGTATCAGCTCCTCATTTTTGCTTCTCCTTCTCCAGTCCCCCTTCCTCATGAACCCTTGATAATTTATAAATTATTATTATTTTATCATATCTTACACTGACATCTCTCTTCAGCTACTTTTTTGTTGTCTGTCCCCCAGAGAGGAGGTCATATGTAGACCCTTGTAATCAGTTCCCTCTTTCCATCCCACCCTCCCTTCACCTTCCTGGCATCACCACTCTCACCACTGGTCCTGAAGGGATCATATATCCTGGATTCCCTGTGTTTCCAGTTCCTATCTGTACCAGTGTCCATCCTTTGGTCTAGCAGATCTGTAAGGCAGAATTGGGATCATGATAGTAGGGGGAAGGGGATGTCCAATTTTCCTACAGATGGGTCTTGGGTCTGAAATCTGTACCCCCGTCATTCAAAATGATTTGATTTTTTTTGTTCTTTGATGCTTGATACCTGAACTCTTAGACACCTTGTGATCATACAGGCTGATGTAATTCTTCCATGTGGGCATTGTTGCTTCTGAGCGAGATGGCTGCCTGTTTATCTTCAAGTCTTTAAGACCCCAGATGCTATATCTTTTGATAGCTGGGCACCATCAGCTTTCTTCACCACATTTGCTTATTCACCCATTTGTCTTCAGCATTCAAGCACTGAGATTTTTAACTGACAGTTCTACCAGGACATGATAAACAGAGGCAGCATGCAGCAAGACATGCATGGGGCTCCTGTTACTTGAGGCAAACCCCTTAATCTTTCTGAGTCCTAGATACCCCCACTTGTGATATGATGAAGGCGTCTCTGGGTGGTGCTAATGATTAAGGGCTTGATTATGATCTGAAGCACCCCAAAAGAAATGTGTGGCAATCTACTCCTGAAAGGTCACAGCAGGTAGAAAATGTCCACCAGGAAACAAATGTGTCACCTTGAGTCTAAAGAGAGGTGATTGTTGTGTTTGTTGTTAGGGGCCATCTAGTCCCTCCAGACCCAGACTACGAAAGGAAACACACACACCTGTCTCCAGCTCCCCGAAGGAAACATCCCTCCCACCCCTGCCCACATCCTACGACAGCCTACCCATCGTTGTCCTGCTCTGGTTCCTTGTTGCAGCCGCTCCGTCAGCCGTGTCTGTTTTGACAAGTGGCGGTGAGGTGACGTGGGAAGGGAAGACGGCCTGGCAGATCTGGGATGCCGGCTTTTCTCTCAAGTTCCCACCTCCATCAAGTTCCGGTTCCCCTGAATTGTTGAAAGTGATTCATCTCTGAGTGGACGACACATGACAGGAAACATGACTCTTACCATCTTTCACCTAGGAATCCTCCTCGAGTAAAGGCGAAGGTGGGCAGTCAGTTCAGACGCCCGGCGTGGACGGTTGAGGGAGGAGGCGAGCAGCGGCCTTGGAGAGGACACGCATGTTTGCCAACCTCGAAGCCTGTATTGCATCCTGTGCTGCTGGAAACACGGATCGGCTCGTATTTCAACAGGTCAGATGACTTTATTCTATCGCTTTGCTGCTGTCTGTCCGTATACTGAACATTCGCAGAAAGGGATCTCAGTTGGCGCCCGGTGGATTCTGACTCATGGTGATCCCTGTCGGTCAGATAAGAACTGCCCCTCACAAGGCTTCCGTGGCTTGTTTCTCAAAGTAGATCACCACGGTGATCTACAGGTGAGCACAGGAATCCACATCAGGGCCCCGCCCGAAGGAAGTACTTCTTGGGTCCTTGGGCGGGGCAGAGAGTCAGTCAGGGAGACTGATTGAGCGCCTAACTGTGGGTCCGATTAGATCCAGGCAAGATATTTGACAAAAGGCATTTTGAAAAAGAAAAATGAATTTCAGAGTCTGTCATATCCAATAAGTTCACCAAGACGAAAGGCCTTGTGTGGAGTGAAAATGTCTCATTTAGGGAATTCAGTAATCCCATCATTTATAACGAGGATTGATAGATTATTAAAATGGAATGAGCTAAAGTGAAGCTTGGTGAGTCACAATGGCCTTTCACATTCACCATATTCCTATGATAATTATTAATTAACACGGCAGGAACTATTTTAATGTAACATTATGGTGCAGGCTTACATCTCCAAATGCAAAATGCTTCTTGCTAAGTTGCTCATCCTATCTTAAAATTAAAATGCTAAACTAATTAAAACCAAAGGTACTTTAAAAACAGTTCGTTTCCAAACAGATTTTTAATAAATGCCAAGCCAAATATGAGCCTAGAGTTTTGTGTGTGTGTGTGTGCATGCGTTTCGTAATATCAGTAGTCTATTGAAAATGTGGTTTCTGAGAGATGTCCTAACAGCCTCTTCACCATATCCATGTGGCCTGTTGACAATAAAGCCACTTAAGATCACATTTGGCATCAGAGTGTCAATGTCTAAAGAAGATTAAGTGATTCTGTGAAAGAAAGAAAAAAAATTATACTTAAATATTTTCCCCATTTTTAGTACTCCTATATGTTGATTCAAATTTCCTTCCTGTGACCTATAGCAATATGCTATCTACATATTTCTTGTCCCCCAGGTCACATTTTGTGGTAATTCAGTCATTTCATCTTTTACATGTTTTGATTGGCTTCCAAGTTTTTGTTTAGGCTTCTAGAATGTCTTACCCTAAATTGTGCCAGAGTTCACCCCTTCTAACTCTCTTGGTCATAGATTGGCCTATCTTATGTGACTCAGGGTCACCCATTCTGTGTCATTTTCTTCAGGGCATCCGCCACGATCTGAAATTATTATAACAACCCTTCCCCCACCCCCACGGATCATCACCAAGCGGAATGCAACCGCTCGAAGGGAAGGTCGTGTGTGCTTTGCTCCATTCTGAATCTTCAGCCCCGACAGCAGACTTAGTGAACACGGTGGCATGAATGGAGGCAATCATATCACCCGTAAATTACAACGAGAAAGGGCTACAAGGCGTGGCAGATGGCAAGAAGGCATAGGTTTGTAACGAAGTTGTCTTAAGTCTCATGGTGAGACCTTGAGGACATTTGGATCAGAGGATGTGGGCAGGAAGTTAGACACATGTATTGGTATTCTCAGATCATCACTGACTCGAACCAAATCGATAAGTCACTGCTAACAAGTGGTTCTGACTCACAGCAACTGCACAGGACAGCAAGAACTGCCGAGATTGGACATCAGTGCAGAAATGGAAGGCCTCTCCTTGCTCCTGCCGACAGGCGGGTGGTTTTGAACCACTGGCCTTGGTGTTCACGGTCCAAAGCGTAACCCACTATGCCACAGGGCTGCTAACTATAGTACCAGGGCTCCGGGATGAAAAAGAAAGAAGAAAAATAAGACAATACATTGAATAAACAGGCAGAGAACAACGCGGGGCATGGCGAGTTGCAAGTTTTTAAATGGAGCATGATGATGCTTCTTAGACTTGAGTTTCTCTCTTCTTTGAAAGCCCAATTTATTTCTTCTCTAGCTTTGGAAGTACTCAAGAAAAGCTTGTTGTGTGGTTATTTGGAAGTCCCCATGTTCTCACCTTTCCATAAATAATCCCTAATATTTATCCTCAGGAGTTCATGGTTGTGAATAAGCAGATTATTTACTTCGTGACAGGTTTTTCCTCCTCAGTTCTGCTCTGTCGGCTCCTCTCTCCACTCGCTCCTGCTCCACCCCTCGCCTCAAGTTCAGTTTTAGATCTGGTCACATCCAGGACATAAGAGTGCATTTGACAAAGGGTTGATGGGCCCAGTAATGTTGTGCACATTAGTCAATGTTCTGCAGGGAGTTCCTGCAGGAAAACGTTTCGTCCTAGGAACATTTCCTGTCAAAAAATGACTTCCCTCCCTTTTCTTAAGGAATGTGTGTGTGCCTATTTCCTCCTCTACTAAAACCAATCCCCCATACGTATCACCAATGATATGTCCACAACCAATACGTAAGGAAGGCCTAAATCAGAACGTGGTTCCTGAGCTCAGATGTTGAGTGTCTCCTGGGCCGAGCCCCTCAGAGGACACGGGTGACAGGCGAATGAGTCAGGACTCCAGTCCTAGAGGAGAAACCATGTTCCTGCCAACAAGGAGGAAAAGGCCTCGCACAGAGCGGGGCTCACAAGATGGTATCTAGGAGTAATCATCCTCATCAGTAATATAATAGTAATAGACAGAGATAAGGAATGATAACGCCATGGACACTTCATTATCTGTGCAAAATAACTGATGATCAGTCCAGTCGTTAGTGGGGTTTGATGTGACTTAGGAAACACTCTTCTCATCAATTTCCCTGTGTGCTTAGACGCTGCTGGTGTCGGGTACCATTGCATCTGTGTCGACCCAGAGTGGCCCTGTGACGGAGCAGAACCTAACCCGACCAGAGGATGCTCTAGGCTGGTTGTCAGGGCCAGGTTACCCGTCTTTCTCCTGTGGAGCTGTCAGGTGGGATCAAATCATCACCCTTCTGTTTAGCAACCAGATGTTTAACAGCTGCACCACCAGGCTCAGTGGATCCTCTTGTGTGTGTAAAGTGTGTATGCTATCCGCATACTCGGCTGGTAATCCAAGAATGTGTTGAACGGCTTGCGTGTGGCAAGCTCTATTCAGAACACTGGGGACATAGGAATAGATACGGGGTTATTCCATCCCTAGATCAGGTCACCGTGATTCAATAATGCATGATCATCAGCAAGAAGCTTGACCGCTTCATGATATTTCTGAAATTTTAACAATACAGACTCTGATTTTACATAGTGAGTGACTTCCCTTTGTTCATATTTCATAAACACTTGTCATCAAGAAAATTGTATAGTTTATTAGAGTAGACACCTGTGAACATTAGTGTGTGGTCAATATCTGGACAACCGGGCAGGAGATTCCCCCACCAGATTGCAAACCTAGATAAAGAAATGATTCCAAGAAGATCGTGGAAACCACACGGGTTTGGGGAACATAAATGACTAGTTTGGAATTCTTCTTCAGCCACTCTAGGATTTCTGCCTTGGCAAGTAAGTGTTTCTCCCTCCCATTCATTGTAGAACAAAGAGAGCACTTACCCTTACAGCACCTGGGTGCGAATTGATCAGGTAGCATTTTGTAAAACACTTCTGAGCACCATGTGGTCCCCTGGCGGGGCTGCTGAATCCTCCAAAGCTGGAGCACCTTCTTTGGACCGGGTGCTGTTTTGCTTGTAAGCAGGCACCAAAACCATTAACTCTTGAAGGACAATGGCATATTTCGACTGCAGCTTTCTCCCAGTCAGCCTCCTGCACACCCCACAGCTGCCATTTATCTTTAATTCAGTAAATATTTCACCCATTAAAAGCTCATTTACAGTGGAGCCTTTAACTTCCAATTCCTCATGGCTTAATGTCTACTCTGGCAAGTGCTCCTAACACTTTCCTGGTCTCCTGGTTGCTGTGACGGCCACCGAGCGAGCTCTGGCTCACACTGCTGCTAGACATCACCCAGTAAAGCCTTGGCCAGCCTGCGCCACCTCCACAGCGGTCACTGTTTGGAGCCCAGGGCTGTCGCTGCTCCGTCCATTCATCCCATCGAGGGGCTCCTTCCCCTGTTACACTGTTTGTCCCTTCCCACGCTTACTGTCTTTCTAGCGATTGATTCCTTCTGATCACACGCCCCCCACAAGTGAAATGCAGTCTGTCCTTTCTTCTAAGGCCATTTGACTGGACTTTCTCCTCATTGTTAGGGGCCACCCGGTCCATTCCAAGTCAGCAACTCGACGTACAAACAACAAATGACCACCTGTCGGTCAGTCTGTCATTCCCTGGGAGTCCATGGTGTATTCAGTCTTATTTCCCAACATCATAATTAGAATGTCTCATATGCACATGAGGCGATAGAAAAGATCATGCCTGGAGCCAGACCCACTGCAGTCTTCAAAGTGACAGCTTTGCTTTTTTAACGCTTTAAAGAGGCCTCATCCCATCTCATAGTTCAATCAGATCAAGCACTATTGTACGTTTGCAACCATAACCAGCTTCAAAGCTTTCTTCTCCTCCTTGAACTCTTTGACATCAGCTCCCTTGTACTCCCCCAGTCACACCCCCCCCACACACACACTGTCCAGCTTTGCCCCAGAAGTCCTTATTCTACTTCCTATAGTTTTATCAATCCTGGGTTTCATGTACTTAAAGACAGAAAAACATATACCAAAAAATCCAAGAGGGTGACCCCATCCGCGAAGACATACACATCTGAGATAAACCCCAGTAAGCACAAATGAAAACCAAAAATAGACAGAAAATGTTGAAAATCAGACCATGCCTAGTGTGCCTCAGAGATGCGATCAACTGACAAGGGTTTAACCGTTCAAGTGAGGTTTGTCATTAAGAGGCCTCCTGAGTGCCCAATGCCAATGCCATTTGATTTCCTGAGGGCTGCGTCCATGGCGATTGACTATTGAGTCAAGACAATGAAATCCTTGGCAGCTTTAATTCTCACCATGTATTATGCTATTGTTTGTTGGCTGAGTTTCAAGGATCCACCCACCCCCCTTTGTTTCAGGTGTAATTCAGGTTGAAAACCACGGTTCTGCCCCTCCTTCAGCAAGCGTCCCCCTTTCTTCACTTGGGGGGGGGGGCAGTCATGTTATCTACACACCTCAGGTTGTGAAGGAGTCTCCCTCCACTCTGTGTGCTTGTTCTTCCTGTCGCCCAGCTTCTCAGGTTCTTTGTTCAGTGGGCAGGGTGAATGTGGAGGTGAAAGTGCACAACCTTGCCAAATCTCTTTGCCGGTTTTAAAACACTCAGTATGTCATTTTTTCTGTTGGAATGGCTGTCTCTTGATTCATAGATAGATTCCACATATGCACGGTTATCATACATCTTCTGTAGTTTCCATTCTTCATAAGTTATTACGAACAATGCATGTGATGTCTGAGTGAATGATAAAATGCAGGCAAGCGTCTTTTTTTCCCCTCAGTCTCTGTGGAGACCGTCAAAAGTTTCCAGTGCCAACTATACCTAAAGTCGCCACACGGGGTATTGGGAAGAGTTTTCGATTAGCAATAATTGCGCCTTGGGTTATCCTTATTGGCTACGACACTGCCACTGCGCAGAGCTGCAGGCAAGCATCCTTCTGACATCCTCTGCTTCCAGCCAACAGCCATCGGACACCAGCAATGGCTCACCTTCCACATCTTCTGAATTTGACTTAAACTTCTAGCAGTTTCCTATTGACTCAAACTGCAGTCATTTGAAAATTTATTTTCAGTAGACTATTGATAGCATGTGATATCGATACTATTTGGTAATTTTTACATTCTGTTTGGTTGCCTTTCTTTGACATGAGCACGGGGATGGATCACTTTCGGGTTAGGCTTGGTTGGTCTCTCCCCGATGTCTGGACGTAGACCAGCAGTGCCTCTATGTGCTGATTCGTCTCAACCGCCAGCCCATCTGTTCTTGGGGACCCATGTCTCGTCTGTGCTTTCATCATACTGTGATATGAGGGAGCTTCACAAAGCTTGTAGAGAATTCTGTTATCTATTAATTCTGATTATCATGGATGTTTTGAAGTTCTTTCCTACTTCCTCCTTTAGTTCATGGGATACCTTTTGAAATGACTGAATATCATTCAAAGTATCGTTTTTGCAGGGGCAGCGGGTCTGTTTATTCCTTCCATCTTCTTCTACACTTTTTGTGTCATTTCAGTTTCGCCCAAAGAAGCCGTCAGCAGGGCAACTAAGACTTGGATTTTTTCTTTAGTTATTTCAGCTTCAGAAATGCCGAACATATTCTCCTCCCTTTGAGTTTCCTAATCCCAAATATTTGCACGTTTTATTTCAACACATTAGTTTATCTTCTTGAACTTCCCTTTGAAAGTTTCTGTTAAGTTCTTTTACATCATAATTTCTTCCATTTGCTTTTGCTCTTCTATGTTCAAGATCAGGCCTCAGAGACATCTCTGATACCCACTTTGGTGTCTTCTTTCCTGTATTTTAAAGTAAGTTTAATTTTTTTCCCTGTATAATGTTCTTGATATCATCCCACAATTCTTCTGCTCTGTGGTCATAGTGTTGAGATCTGCTCTAGAAGTGATCTCTCCATTCCGCTGGGTTGTATTCAAACCTGTGATTTGGCTTTCTAAAATACGCTTGACTTTTCTTCAGTGTCAGACAAAATCGCATATGATTAATTGACAGTCTGTTCATCAATTAGGCCCTGACTTTATCTTGCCTAATAATGCTGAGCTTCATTGTAGTGACTTACGGCTGCTATAGTTGACTTTGTTTCCGATATAAACCATCTGGCTGGCCCATGGGGATAGTTATCATTTGTGTTGTTGAAAAAGAATGTCCTATAAAGAAGCCAGTTGTCTTGCTGCAAGGACTCTTGTGGAATCCTACCATGTGATCCCTCGCACGCGCCAAGGCTGTATTTTCTAGTGACTGATCCTTTTTCTTGATTTTCAACTTTCACATTCCAAGCACTAATAGCTATCAATGTGTTTCGATGGCAGGTTTGATCAATTGCAAAATGCGATAGTTAGTTCATAAAAACCTTCATTTTAAATCTTGGGTATTCATGGTTGGTATGTAAATTTAAATAATATTTTCATTAACTGATCTACCCTGCAGGCTTAGCGATATTAATCCGTTATCAACAATGTTGTACTACAGGAAAAACCCTGAACATTTTGGGGGGCAGTGTTGCTCCTCTTCAGCTTGCCATTCCAGGAAAAATCGGCCATATGATCACCCGCCCAAATAGCCAATCTTATTCTGTTTCAGCTCACAAATGCCCAGGAAACTTATCTTTAAGTGCTTCATTTCGTTTTGGCCAATTTTCAAATTTACTTGCTTCATCCTGTGTGCATGACTCTGGTTATTAAAGGGTGTTTTCAGCTGCCACATCTCTGTCACATGTCACTAGCTGTCACGTGCTAGTTGTGACACAGCATCAGATGAAAGCCCATAAGCCTATCGTCCATCTAGGTCATTAAACTAAACTCTCTACTGAGAAACTCTGGGATTCCTTCTGACTGGAGCTGTGGTAATTACATAATTTCAAGTCAACTTGAAGATATATAAAAGTGTAGGGGTGGAGTCTAGCCTGTCAATCAAGTCACAGTCTGATGGAACCTCCTCGTGGGTGTTGCCTTCTCACAAGGAAGACCTTGGGAACCTCTCCTTCCCCCTGCTTTCACCTTCTTGATGGCTGGCCCTGATTGCCACCAGAGCCCCCCACTACCATTGGTTCTGCATGACTGCACCCACCAACCTGCAATCTTCCTGTCTTCTGCATCATTGCTTGTGACTGTGTGAGTCTGAGAGGGACTGATGGCTTAGTACTAGGCTTATGAACTTGAGTTGGACTTAGCTACGGTGTTTTCTGGATATACAACTACTTCTCCAGCCTCACAGCTCAAAGGCATCAATTCTTCTTCATTCTTCTTTATTCAATGCCCAACATTCACGTGCATCTGAAGCAGTTGAAAATTGGCTTGGGTCAGGTTTACCTTAGTCCTCAAAGTAACATCCTTGCCTTTCATTACTCTAGAGAGGTCTTGTGCAGTAGATTTACCGAATGCAAGGGGTCCTCGGATCTCTGACTGCTGCCCCCACACGCATCGACTGTGGATACACACACGACGGAATCCTCAACAACTCCCAGCTTTTCTACATGTATCACGATGTCATCTATTGTCACTGTGAGGATTTTGGTTTTCTTTATACAGTAGAACCCAGACCTTGACGCTGAGCCGCCCTAGAAGGAGCTTCAAGATGCAATGCAGTCGAGTTCCGAATCAGTTTTTCCATAATCAATACCTGAAAATGGATTAATCCATTATTGACCACCAAATTTTTTACCCTAACCTTGCCTTTTTATACAAAACATTACACAGAAATTTTAAAGTAAATAAGTTCAGAGTTAAATAATATAATTTAAATAAGAAACACAACATTAAAAAAGTTTTTAATGACTGCAGTATGGCCTATACCTTGAGACTGACGAGGATCTGGATCTGTGGACACGGATGTGGAGAGGAAGGATGGAGAGAGAGTCACAGTTTGGAAGGGGAATCCCCTTCCATGAAATCAACTGGGAGCTGCTTCTCAGGAGTTTTATTTTCCCGTCTTTGTCTTTTTTCACTAGAACCTAGCTGGCTTTCTCTTTTGAAAAATCTGTCTAATGTGGTCTGCTGTTGGCATTTCCTTAATTGTTTTCTAAAAGGGTTTGCTAAATGATCATCAACAATACCGATAACACCGTTAGCCAGTTCCTTATCATGACTCTTAGAGCCCATTTAAAAAAATCTAAAACCTGTACAAAAAAGCTACAAAAACTAAGAAAATTATAGTAAAACGCTTGGAACACAGCCGCAAAAGGTTTAAACAATGCGCACTAACAAAGCCAACTAACACCGAGTGATTGAAATAGGAGCTGCTTTTGTTTACAAACATCATGTGCATTGAGTTGGATTCCAATGTTTTGTTTGAGCTCCGATGCAACGTTTTCTCAACATTTCACGTTGAAATCCGATGATGTTGTGTCCTGATAGGGTTGAGTACTGGGGTTCTACTGAGTAGAGTTGTAATCCACATGAAGACTGGAATCCCTGATCTTCATCAGCAAGTGCTTCAAGTCTTCCTCCCTTTCAGCATGCATTTGTATATGTCAGGTTATTAATTAGCCTCCCTTCAATCCTGATGCTGAATTTGTCTTCATATAATCCAGCTTCCCTGATTATTGCTCAGCACGCAGATTGAATATATAGGGTGAGAGGATCCAACCCTGACACACACCTTTCTGAATTGTAAGCCATGCAGTATTCCCTTGTTCTGTTCCCAAGAGCCTCTTAATCCATGTCCAAGTTCAGCGTGAGCACAATCAAGTGTTCTGGAATTCCTCTGATTCTCAAGTACGACAAACTGACGGACAAGTGGTGGCATATCATCGTGTAATCTTATTTTTAAAAAGAGTTTGACTTTCTAATATAATCAATAGATGAGGCAGTTTTAAAAAGTTTGTGGGAAAAACTCCATTATCCTTCAATTACATTTCCCCACAGACTTTTTGAAGCCTCAGCATACATCACACATACTCATAAGTGCTTTGAGATTCTAAATAATTTTCATGACTACAAATAATTTGAGAATCCCTGATTTATCGATACCGGCTTAATCTTAGTTGGAAAGGAGCAATGGAGACTAATTCCCTATCATTCATTCATTCATTCATTCATTCATTATGTCAGTTAGCACACTCTACCTGGGCACCTGCTAGGCACAAGACACTTCTCTATGTTCTGGAACAGAGAAATGGGTGACTGACCCATGCTTCTAATTCAGGGAGCTGACTCCAACCGAGTGCATCTGTAGGACTGCCTACGCATTGGTCTTCTGTTTTCTGGGGAAACAATTGTCAAAGTGTCCGCGTACCGTTTTAGGTTCGTTTCAGTAGACAAAGACAGTGGACAGGCACCAGGCTTTCTGGAGAAGCCTGCATGGCTGTTGTGGTGGTGGTACCGGTAACTCGCAGGATAGCAACTGAGGTTTCTGCTTTTCAACTGGGAGGCAGGCTGGGTGTTCTTGGGGTTTCTTCCTGGTAGCAACCTTAAGGTGGCATCCCCTTGTACACAACAGGCCTGTGATGCTGACCGCTGACCACACACTGAAGAGATAACCATCTCAAACACTGCGCTGCCTAGGACTAAAATTGTAGACAGAGCCCTGAGCATATTTTGGGTTCTGCGGTCTTACAATGGCAAGTAACTGTTATTCTAAACTCTGCACCTCTTTGAAACAATGTGTCCCAGTTCTTGGCACCCCTCAAAATAATGGCCTCTCCACACAATGCATTCTGCCTGTTTTTTTAAGCCTTCCATGGTATGAGCGATCATGCAGACTGTCAGAAAATTTTGACTCCATTTTCTCCTCAGCTTGCCTCACAGGCTCTTTATTCTTCTGTTGAATGGACGACCTGGCTTTCTTCTCCTTTAAATTAGTAGCAAAGGGGAATGGGAACAAAGAATACGCTCCATAACTTTATGCAGAAATGCAGGACCAATTGAAGCCTCCAACTGCATTGGCCACTGGGAAATTTCACCTTCTGTTAGCTTACATTGGACTTTCCAAATAACATCTAGGACTTGAGTACTTGTTTGGCTCTTTGGTGTGTGATATCATTTTACCAAAAATAGGTTATATGGCGAATGCAGCAGAAAACCAGATGTATCCTTCAGGCTGGTTCTCCTGCTGCCTGAGGTCACAGCATCTCTCCGTAGCGAAGGGCTTGCCTGGAGCTCTCACAGTGAGGTTTGCCCTCGTTTCGCTCTGAAGAGCATCGGTTGCAGTGTGAGTTTCTGCAGTGCTCCTGTCTGAGGGACACTTGGTTCACTTCCCTATGTTCCGAAGCCTATGGATGGCAGTGGCAGCCACGTTCCCGATGTGAGTTTAGACTCGGAAGAATCCACTCTAAGCGTTGATCAGAGATATGCATAGCCCTGCTATTTTCAGCCAGAGTGTATTAGAAAGTGAATTAATGCAAATGTTGTTAGGTTAAAATTTAACATTCTTATCATCTGTTCTCCCCTTGAGCCATTTAAAATGTTTCCTATTTTTAAAAATATTTTTTTGCTTTCTGTTCTTAAAAGAATAGTCTCACTGGCATATTATTCACCAGTCACACAGTTTGATGACTCGGTTTATGCAATCATCGCCACCATCAATTTCAGAGTGTTTTCCCTTGCTCATTCTCACCATGGTAACTATTCCATTCACCCCACTGTCCTCGGCGGTGCCACGAGGTGATCATCAGTCCAGCTACCTTTCCCATGGATCTACCGATCCTGGAGTTCAGATACAGAACATCAGGCAAACACAAACAAGACAAAACAACAACAGGAAGCAGAGAAAAACCTCAACTGAAAAAAAGGAGAAACTTAAAAACGGAAACAACTTTAAAATGGGTCAAAAAGAGACCGAAGGGTAAGGTGTTACCTTTTAGCCTGGTTATGCCTGCTGTAATTCACCTCACTGCTGTCACGCAGCCTCTCTGAGAGCAGGCTGTTCTCGTCCGTGGGCTCTGGTCAGAGGGGATTCGCCGGAGGCTCCATGCACGCGGTGAGCCCGCAAATGGATTCGGGTTTCCATCTGCTGCAATTGCCTTCTTCACGCTGGGAGTCACAGCTTAAGCTCTGATACTGTCCCGCCTCTGGGCTTGATTGTTTCCAATGCTTGGACCACAGACGCCACAGCGCCTCTTGCACGTGGACTTAGTTGACGCCTCACTTGGGTGGCTGCTTATTTGAAGACAAGCCCCATGGAGTCCTGGTAGTGTAGTGGTTGCAGGTTGGGCCGTGATCCACATGGTGGGCAGTTCAAACCTCTGCAGGAGAAAGGCTGGGCTCTCTTGTCCTGAAGCAGCTACAGCCTGGGAAACCCAGAGGGTCGCTGTGCGTCAGAACTGACTGGTGGTGAGAGCTTTCAGACCTCGGGCACTATTCTTTCCGGATACTGATTTCTTTTTCACACTTCACACTGGTACCCATTTCTTCAGTGGCCTCTTCATTCAGGCAAGTATCGAGTAGGGCCAGGTCTTAAGAACTAATTGGTCTTAGATGAAGGCTATGATTAAGTGCAAGCCCCAAATCAGGTCATGGATCTGTGGTTTATATGTGTCCCTGTTTCATATAGGTACTATTTTTATGCTCTCGTTTCTGTTGTCTGACATGTGTTAGGCTGACAGGCATGGATCTTGCTTTGGCATGAGTGGTCTTGAAAGTTTTGCCCTATCCCCAATCTTCATTACTTATGTCAGTACTGTCCAGTCATTTAGCTTTTTAATCTGTATAAGTCAACAATTCATGGATTGTGATCTGAAAGGCTGGTCTGTGCACGTATAATTCCCTTTTTTCAATGGTGCTTTAAATTCTATACTATTGCCTAAATTAATAATACCATCAATAGCATTATTTTATGTCCCATGGGGATAACGTATACTACTTTATTATAAGATGATAATTATGTCTCTGCTCTTTTCTATGGAGGATTTTTTCTTTTGTTTTGTTATTGTTGGGTTTTCTTCTTCTACTTGTGTATGTTTTTCACGATATGAAACCCAGGCTAGGTGGACCTACAGAGATAGTGACTACATTCATAGTTTCTCAGGGTTATGGCAGGAGGGCTGGGGAAATGGGGAGCAAAGAACATGCGTACAAGAATGAAGAACGTGCTCTTAAGTTGGTTACGGTGATGACCGCACAGCCCCTTTGCTATGTTGAAACCATTGCATTGTATCGAAATGAATTGCGTGTCAATGAAACTGCTAACATTTAAAACAAAAGAAACAAGTATTGCTACACCTTTACTGTGAAACCAGAAAGTACAGCAAATTATACCATGCTTACTAAGTGCAGCCTCATTTGAAGCACGTTATTGATGTTCATAAACCTTCTTTACAACTCACGCGGCAGGCATTACCATCCCTGCTGCACAGGTGAGAAACGGGAGCAGGAGAAGTTCAACGACGATCAGACCAGCGAGGCTCCACTGCACGTTTCTGCTTCCCAAGTTTACGGTCTTGCCCAAGGGTCTGAGAGAGCAGCTCCCTCCTGTGTAGCAGTCTTGCAGCCAAGGCCTGCAGGCAATTAATCGATTCGTCATGTGTTTCTAATAGAATAAACTTTCAAAAATTCATAGAGAAATGGAATTTAAAGATACGGAATGTTTCCACATTTTGTGAAGCCCCTTCATACATAAACAGGCATTTTACTTATTTTCAGGACCCTTTTCTCCCTTCCAGGACATACTAGACTCCCCCAATCCTCATCTTCGGGATTAAGCTTGCTGAAGAAAATGAACTTTCCCCATGATGAATTGAGAGGAGACAAAAAGAGGGAAGATTCTTGGGAAAGGCCCGTCTTATGGAGGTGTCCCCAGCTTCAGCCGTGTGTGTTTTATGTGCATGTCTGTGTGTGTTGTGGCTGATAGAAGGACATCAGCCCTGGTGATCACTGATCATGTACGAGCTCCGTTCCTGAGAGCTCACTTCTGCGCCTTGCACCAAGCCCGGTGTGCGGGCCTGCGTTAACGATGGACAGGGTTAATGTCGCCCGTCAGCGATGGAATGGCGTCCCCTCCCTTTCTGACACCCTCCTCTAGCAGAAAAAGAGAAAATATGTAGTCATTAGGGAGTCGTTGACTGCTCTTCCCTTTAAGATAGCTAGATACTTAAAGGTCGACATCCCAGTGGTTGGTGTGTAAACGAGAGAGCTGTGGTAGGCATCTGGGCACACGGTGCTGGGTGAGTGTGTGCCCGCACAGCCGGGGTGCTGTCTGGTGCAGTCCTCTCTCTGGACAGATGTGGCCAAGACCGCTCTCTCGTGGCTTGCAGCGAGCTCTCCCTTTGATTGAGCATTTATGTCCTACCCAGATGATTCCCTGATTCCAGGGCCATGCGGCTGCCTGCTTGTGGCCCAGCCAAGTGCTTCAGCTGGCGGGGACCATCCGTGACCACTCCTTTCCCTCGAGCAAGTAGCTGTCCATTGGTGCCTGCAGCGTTGCCCCCTGGGGATACTTCCGTGGTCACTTCCAGCTCATATCTTTGGGATTCTATTTGGAGCCCCGGTGAAGTGCCGAAGGGTGTGCTGTATGTCCTCCACCCAGAGGCGGGCACAAGGACGTCATTGGAATGTTCGTCTGCTTATCCAATACCGGCTATGTGCCCGGCATGGTGTCATATGCTTGCAGCGTGAGCTCATTGAATCAGCACAAACCCCTCTGAGATAACGAGCCTCTTGTTCTTTTCCCCAGCTAAGGAAACCAAGGGCTACGGAGGTTAAGTTATTCCCACAGCAGTTGATCCGCTGGAGATAAAGTGACAAACAGAATTTTCCCACGCCCAGGGCATCTGACTAGGGGAACATCAGATAAACTGAACGCGTCAATGTACCCAAAAAGACCAGCTCACATGGTTTTGGGCTTGGCCCCGACCACTGCCTTTAGAAAGGGTGTCGTCTTCAAGTGGGTGCCGCAAGGCCCCCTCTGTGGTGGGAGACCAGGGTAACAGCCGTCCCCTGTTGCCTCCCCTGCATTCCTCAGAGATGCTGCGGTTTCAGGTCGTAGCTCGTATTGCAACAAAGAGAACACAGCGATACTTCTAGGTCGGATTCCCCGCTGCCGGTGGAAGCTGCATTTCTCCTCGCGTGGCCTCCTCAGCGCACACTAGCATGATGCAAGCCAGAGAAGGTAACCACAGATCCCGTGCCTGCGCAGCGCCACCACCTGAGGCCCGTGGCCACAGGGCGCCTGCTTTTCCAGGAGAGCCCGGACCTTGTGTAAAGGACGGCTTTTCAGACCTGAAGCCAACGGAAGCCTTTCGTTTCATTTTACCCAATGCCCAGCCACCCAGCTAGCGGCTCTGGGCTTTCTTTCAGCGAGGGAAGCATCACAGCATCTGATTCTAAAACCCACAGGGAGCTGAGAGTGTGGAGGTCGCAGGCAATGCCCAGTGGTGCATAGAGCCCTTCATGACAGTGGCGGTCCCCAGGTTGCACCCTGGGGCTGCTGTTTCTCCTAAACCTCGGCTCTGCTTCCACTCATGCGACCTCGACGTCCGGTCGAACGCAGTGTTGCCCAGCCCGGTGCCATCTGCATACTAGTTGCTGGATTTCATCTACGACCAGGGTACGTTTTGGTGACCACGCTTCCCTCGTCTCATGAAAGTTTCCCTTGTTTTTAGTTAATGTCACCAACCATTACGTCCTATTCTATTGACTGTTTTTTATAACATGGTCAGAGTTCCACCATCCTCACATCTAAAGATAATTCTCACTGCTGTTTTATTTGTTGCTGTGGCGTTCTAAGAAGGGTTGGCTCATTCTCTGGGCCGCCCACTTGCCCAGCAGGGGTCCAGGAAGTATTTCTTCCACGAACAAAGTGATACACAAAGTGATACGCGTGGAGGTTTGACGCTGCTAGTCTCCCCTCTGCCCGGCGAACCCTCCACACAGTGGAGGGAGTTGGGGGAAGACAGGTTGGTCAGGAGGTGTGTGGGGGTGGGGAGGAAACCCGGCTGAGAGCTCTGCCCAGTCCTTCCTTCCGTCACACTTTGCTGCTCTATTTTCCCGAGATTACACTCCCTGCTTCTTGGCCTTGGGCTCAGTCCTAGTTTTTATTTTCAGGAAGATGCATCTCAGTCTATGAAACGGGCAGCACATGAAGACAAAAGAGAGATTGGAAATAGCATGAGCACGTTTCTTCCTCCCTGGTGGATTTCTAAGACAGAAAACGGACAGTCCCTCACTCAGTCTTCATCGGAAGGGGTTTCTTCTCTGTTTGGTACCGTCAGGGATAGCTGCCAACAGTGGCATTTCCTTTTGAGATGCGCAGGAGAGCAGGGGCTCCTGTCTCCAGGAGCTGAGGCCTGGGAGAACCGTGTCTCCGGGGTGTCTGGACGCCCAGAGATGCAGGGCTGGTTTAGAAACTCTGTGTTCGGAGAGGAAAGGGCTTGCCACCTGTTGCCATGCCGATCAGACAACCACGAAAGCACCAAAGCGTGTCACTTGTGGCTGGTTTTCGCTGGTGCCTTTGGTCTCCACCCAAAAACAAAGCGAGCACCACAAGAATGCGTCACTCCTCTGTTCTCCCGCTCTCTTTTTTTCTTGACTGTTTTAGAGTTTACTTCTCAAATAGAAAGAACATGAAAGGTTATCTGAAGGTCTCTATTGTGGGAGGAGGGAGTGGTTGGTGAGGTGGGGAACTAGGTCACCAGCTTCCCCTTGAGCATAATGCAAAAGGGTTGCATTTTGTCGATCT
Organism: Tenrec ecaudatus; assembly: GCF_050624435.1. Classification (NCBI taxonomy): domain Eukaryota; kingdom Metazoa; phylum Chordata; class Mammalia; order Afrosoricida; family Tenrecidae; genus Tenrec; species Tenrec ecaudatus. The sequence continues at coordinate 164,681,572 of NC_134537.1, forward strand.
TCAACTTCTTCCAGAAACTTGCCCCAGAATCACCACTAGAATTGTTATAAAATTGTTATTAAAAATTAAAAAAGAATCCGTTGCTGTCACGTTAATTGCAGATCACAGACACCCCGCTGTCAGGATTTTCCACGGTTGGCTTTTCTTTCTTTTCCACCGCTCTCTTGGCTGTAACTCACACGTCACACAGGCTGGCAGCGCACCCATCATCACCGCTGTTTAGAACATTTCTTCAGTCCTGAGCTCGTCGCGACCAGCTCCCCACTGCCCCAGCCTCCCCTGCCACGCGTCCGAGGAACCATTACCCCAGTCACTGTCTCCACAGTTCATCCGTCCTGGACGTCAGAGACGGAAAACAAAACAGAACAACCACCAGAAAGCCAGCCCAAATGGACGGGAATAGCACAGGGAGACATAGTCTCCATCGAGAAGAAACCAGGAAATGCTCAAAAGGAGGACACAGTAAAGAAGATCCCAAGAAAGACCAGAGGGAAATTCTTTCCTCGGAGGAGGCACCTCTTCCCACGGCCACCGAGGCCACGGTAGCTCCTTGACCCTGCAGGGCAGGGCAGAACGCTCCCCGGGGTTCCCAGGTGGTCACTCTTCCCGGGAGTCGGAGGCCTTAACCTTCTGCAGCAGGATGGTGAACTTGAGCTGCTGAACATGCGGTCCACAGCCCCCTTCTAGCCCCAGGACATCACCACCATGCCTCCTTGAGGCGCCTCAGGTGCCAACCTTTTCCCTAGCAGCTCAGCAGGTTGGCATCTGCAGGGAAACTGAGGTGTTAGAATTGGCCCAGGACACTTCCATTCCCACCCCTGGGTCCAGATCAGAATTTTTGTCTTCTATGACATCCAATTCTGCTAAGTGACAGTGAGGAGTTGAGGCCAAGCGAGGCTGATTGATGCAGCCACAAAGCTGAAGGGAGTGGCGGGACACTGGCATGCCCCAGCCCCACAGCGCTGCGCCAGCTCGGCTCCTCCAGCCGGTGCTTTGCACCCTCATTCCATTGCTTGTCAGGTTTTCTGGAGCAGCAGCCAGGAATGCAGCAGCGGAGGCTCTGGCCTCTGACCCGGGCCCCTGGTCCAGCATCTGGGGGTGTGGGATGCACAGGAGCGCTGTGCCCCTGTGGGTGGAAGCAGGGGTGTGACCCTCCTTCCTGTGGACGTTAGCTTGGCAGCAGCTGCTCTCTGCCCCCTCCTTTCCTGCGGCTCTCTGTGGTCAGCTGTGGCCCCATAGTCCTGGCCAGCTCACGGGGGGCAGAGGAGGGAGGGATGGGAACCGCCGGGCTGTTAGCACACCTGCGCTTTGCTCACAGCTGTTTGCCTCACAACAGGGCTGCTGTTCGCCATTGTGACCGCGTTCACGCTGCCCGCCCACCCCCACTGTTTTGTAACATGTGTTGGCGCACCGTCCGGGTTGGACTGCTTTATTTTATTTATTTTTTATTTCAGAAGGGACACCAGAATTCTTTATGTCTGGTCATGAGCCAAACTGGCCCAGTGTTGTGTGCAGAAATATTCCAGCTCCCTTCTGTGCCCAGAATTATTTTTGTTTTCTTTGATACACAACCTAGATACGGCGACAGCAGGAACATGGGTTGATTTTTGTCACCAGGACTCTTCCCCTGCTTTATAGCTTTGGGAACAAAACCGAACACAAAAGATCCCCCGTTGTCAATCACAATGTCAGTTCATCTCTGCGGCGGTGTTCAGGTTTCTTTTCCCTCTGGTATGTGCTTCTAATAATGGACCAAGAGAAGTAGCCAAGATACACTTATTAAAATGAGTGCTAATCGCTGGCACAGGAGGGACCTGGACCCCCCCAGAGGGAGTGTGGCCCTTGGCCCTGGACCACCTGCGTAGGAATATCAGCTCCATCACGCACTAGCCAAGTGACCAGGCGTGTGCTTGTTAGCCCCGCTGAGCCTTGCTAGGGCTTCACTGCCTGGTCACAGGAAGGAACGCTGACCAGGCCCTTAGCCATGTGCTGGGCTCAGCCAGGGCTGGTGCTCATGGCAGCTACTGTGAGCACACACTGCACACCAGCTGTTGCCAGCTTGCATGTCTTCTTCCGTGACATGGGAGGGGTGCGGGGCAGTCTGAGGGAAGGGCCACATCAGCCCCGGAGGTAGTTTGGCCACAGTTGGGCAATCATTCTGGGGTCCAGTGTCCCTAGCGTTGGTATGCCATTAGCTGATGTCATCAGCCCCCATGCAGTGACCTCGTGAGTTACAGAGTAGAACGAGCCCCAAGGTTTCCCGGAGGCCACGGAAAGCTAAGCGAGTGCTCACCTACGAACCAGAAGCCCCTCCGAAGCTACACCTGCAGTTTGCGTCTGGAGTGTCACAGCCCTGAAGACTCCGCCAGAGAGGGGCCGATGCTCTGCGCAGCGAGTGGGTCTCTGGTGGGGCCACACTGCAGCAGCAGCAGGACTCCTGAGGGCAGGGCATCGAAGGAGCATGTGTGTGGCAGGGTGCAGCCTTGGGCACAGGGAGGGAGGGAGGGTGTGATCTGCACGCCTTCAGCTTGAGGCTCACAGTGGAGGCCATGTCCTTTGTGTATTTAGTCACAGCCCTGGAAGAACTGTGGAGCATGTCCTGAGAACAACTGTATCCCAAGCATTTCACGTTTGGGTTACAACGTGTTAACTTCCTTAATAAAGCCAATAATCACCAATATGGTCTGCAGGGCTGTTGCAATGAATATTCGTTGCTGGATGCAAAAGTAGAGAAAGCTCTGAGACCGAGCACACCGCTGCTTAACAGATGAGACACCAGCAGGGTCAAGCTATGGCTTTGTCTGCTCAGGAGTGGGTAAAAGCCTCACCCAAGGCCATGCACCTGGGAGGAGGCAGGGAGGCAGGGAGGTTGGGAATGGCTTGTAATTCCATGTCTTCCCCTCCTGAGTGCAGAAGTGGTGCCGCTGCACCCAGCGCCCAGCAGAGTGGCCGAAACTTTCACTTCCGTCATGCTCATGCTGAGCCCAATTCCGCTCAGGGTGCCAGCTGGAGGCTGACGTCTTCCCAAGTTTAAGGCATTTGAAGAGCAGGAATTCTGCTTACGGCGGCCTGATTCCCCGGGATACCGATGATTCATAAACACCGTGGGCTGGTCTCCCTGCCAGAGCTGTGAATTTAGACCGAGACCCCATCTTGGCAGATTCCATACCCAACTGTTGACTGGTAGACGGTCCCTGCAGTGCCCTGTCAGGATCCTTTTCAATGCCCTCTGGTCTCTCAGCCGCATTTTAATTTTGGACATTTGGGTAGTGACGAGACAGCTGCATGTGTCCTCCCTTGACTCCCAAGGCTGATGGCCACAGGCAGGGGCCAGTCATGCCTGTACCACCAATCATCCCCTTGTAACCATGTTCTGAAACCAACACTCCCACAGCATCCTACTTCTTAGGCCCGGCTCCGTAATTCATTGCAATAGCCATACACAACCCTAACGATGCTCATTATAGGGTCTCTAAGAACGTTAACAGGTTACAAATGCTCAGGATACAGTGGTTCAATCAGGTCAGTTTCTTCTCTGCAGGCAAGCCTCTCTCTGGCCCTCAGCCTTTTGGCCTGGCCTCCGCTCACTCAATGATACAAAGCTCTTGAAGCATTGCCAGTAATGCCCAAGGGGCATACGACTGAGCTGTGAGTTAAACTCAAGGCACTCAGCTCTGGTTCTGTTGGCCAGCAGACGGGGCACTCCATTGCACAGGTCATCCTCCTGCCCCACACACTGCACTTCCTTCTCTGTGGCTGAGCGGTCCACTTGTCTGTTTCATTCTCTGGCTCCTGGTTTTGCTGTTGCAGCTGCTTTGGTGCAAAGTTGTTTCCTGGATAAGAGCGGTTCAATGAATAGGAATGTTAGGGTCCAAATGACATTCTTCGTTACTGACTTTTCTCTCTCACTGCTAAAGGGAGTCCCCCTTCCTGCTTCTCCGATGGTTCCCTTACACCTAGCAGGCTGGCAATCACAATTAACCCTGTTGACAAGCACTCACAGATGAACCCTATAATCTAATGAGTCTGTTCCTCCTGCCTCCCAGAACCCTCTGGAAAAAAAGGACCTGATTAACAGACGCAATGCTCAAAGATCCTGATTCAAAAATCGACCGCTTTGCAGGTGGTTCCTCACAAAGGGCCTGGTGGCTGCTCTGTCATCTCCAGCAGGTGAATGCCGACTCTCCGGGGCCTCCAGGGCACTCCTGTGCAGACCCACACCAAGCCACTGAGCTCTTGGTACCCACAGCACAACACCACACCACCCGTACTGTCTGACCTGTGAGAAATTCCCTAAGACCTCTCAAAATTAGTCTCCTCATATGGAAAACATGGATAATACAAGATTTCCATTACAGAATGGTTGAACCTATTCCATGAAATGAAACTAAAACCCAGCATTAGGAAGCACTCATCAGCGTTAGCTGTTCTATCGCGCTCTCTGTACCAGTCTATGGACTCTGACTTGGCAGCTCTTGAAGAACTGTACTAAGTGCTACCACTCACCGAGTGACTTATGAGAACCCAGAACGTTGCCTGATCCCTTTGATGGGACGTTTGACAGCCATGGGACTGAGGCTCAAGGTCACACAGATGGTCCACGACTGGAGTCAGAAGTTATACCCAGCACTGACACCATGGAGTTTCTGCTACACAGCACTGAAGAACGTTTCCATTTGTCCTGCACACCCCACCGCCAGGAGCACCTTCCCCGTCCTTTCACCATTAAGTTTCCAAACTGATCTTTGAAGTACAAAGTGAAAAGACCAGATGTTGTTAGCTTGCCCTCGATGATTTCCCCTCAAAGACAGTCGATGGGAGTGGAAAGCAGGCAAGCCAGCCACCATCAGGCAGGTGCTTTCCTGTCCACAGGGCTCTGCTGGAGGAAAAAACACAGAGACAGGCCTGACAAACACAAGCTGGCTTTGTTTGAAGGGGTGAGCAGAGCAAGCCCAGCTCTAGGCGACATTTCCAGCGAACATGAGAGCTGAGGTGATTTGGCTTTCCTGACACAGGAAGTGGTGTGGTCACTTCCTAAATGAAAAAGCTGTCCAACCCCTGTACCAGGACAGTTGGAACAACTGTGCTGGACCCCCCCCCCCCCTCCCCGACTCTCTATGTCCTCTGGAGCAGGACACTGGGCCTCAGAGACAGATCCCAGGCAGGTGTGAGTAGGCCTGGGGAAGGCAGCCTTCAGTGAATTGAATGGACCTGTTCTGACTCTTGTGGAGTTGGCTGCTACCGTGCACATCCTGCGCAGAGAAAGACTGTCACACCACTTAGCCATGGGAGCAAACCTGTGGTCCTGTAATGTCCTTCCTTATCTCATGCGGAGAATCACTTCCTTCACTACCTCAGATGGGTTGTCACCCTGAAGGCGGTGTAAGAGTTGACTGAGGATGCCGCTATCCTGGCTGGCTTCTGTTGGTCCCAGCTACCATTCTGGGATGGAAGCCTGGGAGGGAAAAACAGGGGCCCTGGGCCATTTGGGAGTTCTGATTCCCTTGTCTTCAAAGTGCTTTTGCCATCATTGACTCAATGCTCTCCCTACTTATGTCCCAGGCCGAGGTTAGCCCTGGTCCTCACCTGTAGCACGGGGAGGCGTGGTACTCCATCCTGATCTTCTCTCCGCTTCCAGGGCAATTACATTGACAACTGTGTTTTAGGAATTGATTGTTAAACTTCACTGCAGTCGCTCTTGTAGCTCAACTTCTAGTTGCTTCTTGGGATGTGTGTCTCTTTTAAATTGTGATGTGCAAAAGATAGTGAAATCTATCTTCCGTTAGTAAGCTATCCAATATACTATTGGGGGGGGGGGAACCTTTGGAAATGTTTAGCTATTACAAAAAAGACTTTTCACTTAAAGCTTTATCCATGTAGGTCACACCGCCTAGAGCTGAATGAAATTCATATGAAACTACCGGTTCACTTGTAGCTCACTTGCTTCACTTTGGTATTGTGTGGATTTTAGAAGTAGAATCAACTGGATTTATTTATTATTATTATTATTTTTAGAATCTCCTCCATAAAATTGCTCACCTCCTTCCAGTGCAAAGGAGTGTGCTTTGGAGGAAATCGGAACTGTTTTTAAGATATATCTGGATTTGAATTTTGATTCAGATATTTGGTAGCTGTGGGACCTTGGGAAAGCTAATTTCTCAGCTTCATTTCGTCATCTGTAAAACGGGGACAGTGATAGCAGGCACTTCAAAGGGCTGTAAAAATCAGAATATACAGGGACAGACCAGAGAAAGTAGATTTAATTCATTTACTCTTCCGGTGGAAGAAAGGCTGGCCTGCCAGCACAGAGAGAAAGCAAGTCCGTGAGGTAAGATACCCAGGCTGAGCCATCAATGCCAACTGCTTATGTATTCTCAGGATAGGAGGAAGAGTGAGGAAGCTAATATGAGCCTTGTTCATCAACGCCAAATCAAATCACTCCAATGGCAAGAGAGAGGATAATCTTGCAGAGGCTGAGCATCACAGGTGAAAGATAATGTTTTGCTGATACGATTTATTAACTGATCTTTTTAATTTCCTGAAAATGCTAAAGAAAGAGCACGTGGTAAATAGAGAGATGCGGATATTACTGTTGGTTCCTTCCGAATGCATCTGCTCACCCCTGGGTTTAGTTCCTTGTGTGCAGGGATGGACTGGGGTTGGGTGATACTTCAGGAAGCAGCCTTGCCCTTCACAGACCCCAGTGAACAAAATCTTTCTATTAGCATGCAACCATTTTAAACCTTATTACTGAACATAGACAAAATGAAGAAATTGGTATCAATTCAACAACAGTATAACAACGTGGAAAAAAGAAATCAGTCAGAGCTATTGGAGGTAAAAACACATCTTTGATTTCGTTAGTCCTAGAGAAGACTTCAGGAGGCTTTTGGGTGAGACTAGGCACTTTTTGGATAGTTCACTGTAAGGCCAGTGGCTTAAACCCACCAACTGCTCCCAGGAAGTCGGGGCTATCTGCTCCCATAGCAATGGGGAGCTTCAGAACCCCTAGCTAGGGTCTCGGTGAGTTGGAATTGACTTGTGGTGGTAGGGGGGCTTGGGGTTAGAGAGTTCAAGGGAAGTTTGAGATGACAAGCATGTAAATAAAAGTGCGAAGAATGGAGTTAGTGAACCCAAAAAGGAAGAACATGCGTGGCTTGCCTTAAGCTGAAACGTCGGAAGGAAACCACTCAAGTCTTGAGTGGCAATACTGAAGGAATGTGGGGACGAAATATTTAGTACCATAAGAATCATCCAAAGAAGATGGAAGACAACCACAGTCACTGTACCGAAAAGAACGAGTGAATGTGCAACCGTGTCTGGAGGTAGCCTACACATGATCTAGAACTGATGTGATTGAAAGCGGAAATCCAAACCACCAATGCCAGAAGGCTTTGGCAAAAAAAATAAGTTTTCAGAAAGCGGGAAACCACTGATTGAGATGTTTCCACAAACGAATGTGATGCTGAAACAACTTCTTCATATATGCCAAGAAATTTGGAAAATAGACACCTAGCCAACTGCCTGGAAGAGATCCTTCTTTATGTCTATTCCAAATAAAAATGATCCAACCAATTGAGGAAATTATCAAACAATGTCATTAATATTGTATGCATATAAAATTTTGTTGAAGACAATTTTAAAATGGTTGCAGCAATACATAGACAAAGAACTGCCAGAAATTTAAGCCGAATTCAGAAGAGGAGATGGAATGAGAGTTTTCATTGCTGATGCCAGTTGGAAGATGTTTATCTGTGTTTTACTGAAAATACAAGGGTATATGAGTGTATCATAAGAAACTATGGATATCATTGTGGAAAAAGGTGAATTGCGGAACACTTCATTGTTCCTGGGGAGACTGCATAGAGGAAGAGGGAGTTTTCCCAACAGAGCAAGCTTAAAATCAGGAAAGATGTGCAACTTTTTGTCATATTCTTTTAATATGTATATTGAATAAATACTCTGAAAACCTGGGCAACATGAACAAGAAAATGGCTTCAGGATTGGGGGAAGACCCTGTAAGAACCCGTAAGATGCAGATGACGATCCTGGTTGCTGAGAGCTGAGAGGTAGGAAGACTTAGACACTTACTACTGAAGAACAAATATTACAGCCTTTACTATGGATCACACCTTAATATAAAGAAAACAAAAATCCATGCAACTTTACTAATCATCAATTTCATGACAAAAAGAGAAAAGACTGACATTATCAGAATTTCATTTTGCTTGGATACAGAATCAGCACCAATCAAGCAATTAAACGTTGTGCTGCACCGGGAAAATCCACTGCAAAGGCCTCTTCAAAGATCACAGGGCGTGAAAAGCACCGTGATGCGTGAAATCAGTCAGTCATGGAAGCGTGAATATTATAGGCAACCACTGTTATGAAAAGTCACGGAAAGGGAACAGACAGAAAGAAACATCCTTTGAAGTTTGCCAAGGTTGGGAGGGAAAGGGAGGACAAGTTGCTATCGAGAAGGTAGTCCTGTGCTAAGTTGGGCAAAGAGGAAAAGACCTTTCAATAAGGGAAGGTCAGCACAAAATGATCAAGCTGAAGAAAGACACCAGGAAGCACCAAAGAATGCCTGCTCTGGTAGTCCTGAGGGCTCGCTGTGGGACAGCTAACCACGTGATCACTGTTCAAACCCACCAGGAGCTCAACACTGTAGTCTCAGGAGACATCAATGTCAACCGACTGCCATAGGCCACAGAGGATGGTCTACCTCCTGCTTTACTGGGTAGTGACTGAGGTCTTCAATGCTGGCTAATAGTCATCAAAGATGTAACTATTACTGGTTTCTCCCGGTCTCGGGGAAAGCAGAGTAAGGAAGATTGAAGACACATGGACACTATTGGAAACCTTTAGGCCAGTGGACTGAAGGACCTGTGAACCCTGCTTCTCCCGCCATGGGAGCTGAATAACGAGGTGGTGCCTGTCTACCACAGTCGACCTCTCTGAAACAGAACACAGCAGACGGTCCTGAAGACAGCAGGAGAAAAATGTGGAACAACATTCAATACCACTGAAAAGGCCGGCCTCATGGGTCTGAAAGCCACTGGTGGAGTCTCTGAGACTATTGTCCTCAGTAACCCTTACCTCCTGGAACTGAAACTCACCCTTGTGTCTCAACTTTAGTCATACGGTAGACACACCTAAGGTGTGAACTATACACCAGGGAAGTAGAACTCCTTCCGCCTTCTGAGATCCAAAGGGCTGCCTTTGACTCAGGATTGAGCCCAGGGGGAAGGAGGGGAAAGGAAAAGGGAAACCACAGTGGGAAGAGAAATGTGGCATTGTGGGGACTGGAATCAACGTCGCTAAGCAAGATGTGTATGGATTATTGATAGAATATTGAATGGCACTTAGAGGGCTGTGACATGACTAACCCCAAGGCATGGTATTTCCAGGGGGTTGCTCTACACCGGAAGCAAGACCATGAATAAGGAAGACAGAAGAATGGGTGCATTCTCGTTATGAGGTTGGCCATCATGCTGACTCCTACAATAGACAGCCAGAAGAATGAACACACCGGTCTTGGGAGTTGTGCTTTGACGTGACTGGGCCAGGGCCCTAAGTGGTTCACAGGAATGCTTCCTCCATCCTGTGACCGAGCATAATTTAGCCATCAGCTGTGGGAGGAGCAGGATGGAGTGCAACCCTTTACTCAGATCATTGCCTGATAACTCCTTGGGTGGGGGGTGGGGAGATGGTCTTTTCATGAATACAAATAGTTGCTGGGGAGAGCTCCCTCTCTTTTTTCTCCTTTTCCACTCTGTTGACCTAGATCCTGAACCTGGCTTATTGGGGCAGGGACTGATGGCCTGCCATGTGGCCTGCTGGCCCTTGGAGGTACCAGTGACTCCCATATTGCCTCCAACATGGGGAGCCAGCAGAGCCTGAATTCTGACCTGCTGATCTGGCTCTGCAACATGGTCTTCCTGTTTCATTTTCCTGCTTCCTGCTTCCCCAGTGTCTGTGTGAGTTGGGGAGAGCCTCCAGCTCAATGCCTGTCCCAGAGACTTAAGCCAGATTGGTCTTATACAACGCATACGTGTCACCAGAGAGCTTCTCTAGAGAGCCTAGGCGAATATATAATTATAGCCAGAATACTTCTATTTTATTTTTTAACTTAGGAAAATTAAAATTTTATTGCATAATTTCAACAATAAGATTTAATTACCAGCACTTTATAAAACAAAGATTCTTTGTAAAAGCAAGGTTTTATATATATTTTTTAATTATTTTATTGGGGGCTCATACAACTCTTATCACAATCCATATATCCATCCATTGTGCCAAGCACATTTGTACATTTTTTCCATCATCATTCTCAAAACATTTACTTTCTACTTGAGCCCTTGATATCAGCTCCTCATTTTCCCCTCCCTCCCTACTTCCCTCCCTCATGAACCCTTGATATTTTATAAATTTTTATTATTTTGTCATGTCTTACACTGTCTGATGTCTCCCTTCACCAACTTTTCTGTTGTCTGTCCCCCAAGGACAGACAAGGGGGTTATATGTAGATCCTTGTGATCTATTCCCCCTTTCTACCCCACCTTCCCTCCATCCTTCCAGTATGGCCACTCTCAGCACTGGTCCTAAGGGAGTCATCTGTCCTGGATTTCCTGTGTTTCCAGATCCTATCTGTGCCAGTGTACATCCTCTGGTCTAGCTGGATTTGTAAGGTAGAATTGGGATCATGATAGTGGGGGGGGGGGTGATAGGGCAGAAGCATTTAAGAATTAGAGGAAAGTTGTGTTTCATCTTTGCTACACTGCACCCTGACTGGCTCATCTCCTCCCTGAGACCCTTCTGTAAGGGGATTTCCAGTTGCCTATAGAAAGGTCTTGGGTTCCCAATCTGCACTCCCCCTCATTCACAATGATATTATTTTTTACTCTTTTATGCCTGATACCTGATCCCTTTGACACCTCATGATCACACAGGCTGGTGTGCTTCTTCCATGTGGGCTTTATTGTTTCTGAGCTAGATGGCTTCTTGTTTAGCTTCAAGCCTTTAAGACCCCCAAAGGGGACATTGCAACAGACCCTAATGAAATCAAAAGGATAATTACACATTACTGTGAAGGATTGCACTCCAATGAATTCAACAACTTGGAAGACATAGAAAAATTCTTGGAAAACAATCCCTCCCTAGACTATCCCCAGTGGAAGTCAAGAAGGTCAACAGACCCATAGAAATAGAAGAAATAGACAAGGTTATCAAGGGCTTACCAATAAAAAAATCCCCTGAACCAGATGGCTTCACAGGAGAATTCAACCAAACTTTCAGGGAAGAACTAACACCAATCCTACACAAACTCTTCCAGAACATAGACAAAGATGGAAAACTCCCAAACTCCTTTCCCACAAGAATCAAGAACTACGGACCAATATCCCTAATGAACATCTATGCAAAAATCCCTAACAAAATACTGGCCAATAGAATACAAAAGTATATAAAACAAACAATTCACCATAACCAAGGGGGATTCATACCAGGAATGCAGGGATGGTTCAACATACAAAAGACCATTAGTATTATTTTCCACATTGACATGAAAAACTGTAAGAACCGCATGATAATATCAATAGATGTGGAAAAAGCATTTGACAACATCCAACACCAATTCCTATTTAAGACACTCGAGAAGATAGGAATGGAAGGAAAATTTCTCAAGACAATAAAAGCTATATATATAAAAAAAAAACCCACCGCCAATGCGGTAGTCAAGGCAGGAAAGGGTCGGAATGCTCCTTAGAGGCATTTCTTGGCTGGGACCTGGGGTGGGGGGGTGCGGGGGTGGGGGTGGGGGTGGGGAATAAGCCCTGCAAAAGGATCTCACACTTGATAACATACAGGGTTGGTGAACAGAGGAAGAGCCCTCAAGGAGATTAACTGAAAGAGCGGCTACAACAATGGCTCAAATGTAGCAACAACTGTGAGGCTGTTGCAGGACTCAGAGTGTCTTGGTCTATTGTATACAGTGGCACTCCATGTTGGAACCTTCTCCAGGGACCAAGCCACAACAGTAACAACAGCGTAGGGCATCCCGAGGCTGTGCAATGCTAAATTCATATAATTGTCTGATTAAATGAAGAAGTTTATTTTTCTGATGGCAAATTTACAAGTTGCAAATGTGTTTTATCATAACCAGGTTGTGAATCTTTTCAAATCTGAGTTAGATTTGTAAGTATTGAAACGTCCTAAACAAATTAAGATTATTGAATATTTTCTGATGGATTTCCACTTTACTTAGCACTTTGACCTACATGATCGTATTTTATTCTTCTATCCTTCTTAGATCAATAGACAGGTGTTGTACCTATTTTATAATGTGAGGTCCTTGAGTTGAAATCCTTATCTATTTTATTCCCCAGAATATCCCCAGGAGCTGAAACAATGTCTTGAACATGAAAAACAATAGAAAGCATATAACAGAAGAACTTTACAAAATATTTGTGTGAATGAGTGAGTGAATAAGTGACTAAGAAACTCAAGTGCATGCGCATGCACGTGCGCGTGCACACACACACAGCTTCAGTGATGGTTGTGTCCAAAGTCATTTGCTCTCAGTGTCATGATAATGAAAGCAACATTTTTACGGTATATGGATGTCAAAATAAAGCGTTCCATCATCATATTGCAACCTGCAGGCATTTCCGACATAAGTGTCCTTTAAATGCTGTGTTATAGAGATGTTCTGTGCATCTCTGTGACTTGTAATGAGTTTATATGTTTCTCAGTCAGTGGCGATGGGTTGGCAGAGCTTGTACTGATCTTAGGAGGGAGGCTTGGCTGGATGTGGTTCCAGACTCAGGCAGAGCGCAGGCATTCTTCACAGTACTTGCTCTGGAGCCTGTACTAAAGTGGAAGTTGCCCTGTACTTCTCAAACTACATCGCAAAACCCCCCAAAGACAAAGCAGACATGTAGGCACAAGTCAACTCTTTGCTCTTGTCAGGTTTTCTCACATTGTATTCGTCAGAACAAGTCACTGGCCAATCCTTTTATCTGTAGGTCAGGAAAGGACGTTCTCTCTCAAAAGGAGGAGTGACTGTGTGCTAAACAGTAAGTTACCGCTGTCATGGTGAAGGCAAAGGGTTTTCTCAAATACATTCTCAAGCTCCTCAGCAGCGCTGTAAGTTTCCAGTTCTTGTGGAAAACATTAAAGGGAACTTAACCTTTCCAAGTGAAACTGGTCGTCCCTGATCTGAATTCAAGGCCAAGCAGAGACTGCAACACAAACTGTGAATTTAGCTCTGGTATTCACCATCCCGAATGTTCTTGGAAAGTATAATGTTTTCTAACAGCTGTACAGACGAGAGATTCTAACATGACCAACTGTCCATAATATGCATGAAATTACGTTGAATAATGCTGCGCTATGCTTCCATTAGCACATTACGAACACCTCATTTAAAAGGTTAATGAAATGGACAAACACACGGGCACTGTGGGCAGCATCAATATCAGTTAGTAACAAATCTCTTGTTTTCATTTATTAACTCATCTGAAATGGGAAGACATCGTCAGTATAACTACATTTTTCTTTTCTTTTTTTCTGGCACAAGGCAGGGAGTTATAAATGAAGCCTGCACAATATGATTTTAATTATATTGTAGGGTAACAAAGTCCTTTACACTACTGAATCATGTATTAGCCACTTTAATGTAAATTAAACTGGTACAGATAGGAACTGGAAACACAGGGAATACAGGACGGATGATCCCTTCAGGACCAGTGGTGAGAGTGACCATACCTGGAGAGTAGAGGGAGGGTGGTTTAGAAAGGGGGAACCAATTACAAGGATCTACCTATAATCCTTTCCCAGGGGGACAGACAACAGAAAAGTGGGTGAAGGGAGACGTCGGACAGTGTAAGACATAACAAAATAATAATTTATAAATTATCAAGGGTTCATGAGGGAGGGGTAGCAGGAGGGAGGGGCAAAATGGGAGCTGATACCAGGGGCTTAAGTGGAGAGCAGATGTTTTGAGAATGATGAGGGCAAAGAATGTGCAAATGTGCTTTATACAATTGATGTATGTATGGATTGTGATAGGAGTTGTATGAGAACCCAATAAAATGATTAAAAAATAAAATAAAATTCTAAAAAGGAAGGCCCTCATCACTATAAGCCTGTAGCTCCGTAGGGGCAGCAAACCCAACTCCCAGAATCAAGTGCCCAGAGGCACCTCACTCCATGTAGCAGTCTCCTGCCCCAAAGCACTCAGCTAGATTTGCTCTGCCGGAGCGGGGTGTGAGGCCACAGTGCTGCTTCCTGCTCTGGCTGCTGCTGCGGCTTCTCTGCCACTCCTTGGTGTCAATGCTATCTTCCTGAATCAAGGATGTTCACTGCTCAGGGGTCTTGACTTTCAGAGGACATATTCCACTCCTGGCTCTGGCTGGTAGTGAAACAACCCCTCCTACTTCTGAGATGGCTCACTTTATAACAAGCAGGATGGCAATCTGTCACAGCTGAATCACATAGTATAGTTAGTATCTTCTTCCACCATCTTATCCAGATCCATCTGGCAAAATCATATGGTGGGAGTTAGTTATTTAATAATTTGTTACCTTGCACGAAGATTTCCAGGTAAACTTTTAGTTAGATTGAACATTTTTAAAACCAACTGAATCTAAGTAAAGTGACTGATGAATACAAATGAAACTCAAACATATAGAAAATGACCATTGTATATTTATTGCCAATTTCATAATTATATGTCTACTCCTTTGGGGTACCATTTTCATATAAAAAATTGAAATATATTTTTTCTTGAGTGTCCAGGGTATATCTATAATAATAGATTTTATTTAGTATAACTTTAGCAACAACAGTAATTTTTAACAATTTTTAAAACAATATCCTTTAAGTAACCCTTAAAGGATATAAATATTCAAATAAATCATAAAAAGATCAAATTTGGCCCTGTGTGCACTATCAGGTTTGATACTTTTGGAAATCCAATGGGATTATAGAGACGGCATTGCACGTGCATTTTGCTGATCATAATGGAGTCTGGAGATGTTAAACAAGTTGCCCAAAGGATAATGGGTACCAAATGGTTGAGCTGTGACTCACAAAAATCTATGTCCTTCTCATGAGGGATACAGCTTCATCTCCAGATGACCAGAAGCGAGGGCTCTTGTTAGCCATTTGTAGTGACATATTTCTTGTTAAAAAATAGTTATTTTCTTAATTACTAACATAAAAAGTGGTCGTTGTAGAAAATTCAAAAACAGAATAAGGAGGAAACTAACATGTATCTGTTGAAGCTATGTCGAAATAACAAATATTCGCTCTTGCCTGCGTCTGTGTGCCAGGTCTACTTCAGTGTATATTCCCTGTGTGTTCTTAGCACTTTGACAAGCCCAGTAAAATGCTACGTGTCATGTAATACCTTCATTCTGTTCTGTGGATGAGGAGCATCTAAGCTCATATAGTCTAAGTGCTTTGTGCTTGATTTTGTTTTTGTGAATATGGTTACATCCTCTCCCTGGCGGACTCTACAACCGAGTGCAGTTGAGTTCCACCTGAGACTTACGGGTTGACCATAAAACAATCCATCTAGGTTTCTTTACGGAAGAGCGATCTCAGCTCTGACATCTTTAGGTGTCTTAGCAAAGATGTCTTAATTCCTGCCTTCGACAACTTAAACAAACTCAGATATGAGAGAAAGTGAAAAGTACTGCTCCAGGAGATATGAGGGCTACCCCGTCAAAAGCCGGAATTGCACCGGGTAGAGTGGAGCCGTCGTAGCATGCGTTTCTCCCGCTAGTTGAGCCACCAGCCAGTCACTCTGAGGTAGTGCACCAGTGGTGTCACCTGGGAAGGTTCTCTCCGGTCACAGTGAAGTTTTTCTTAAAAGAAGTTTCACTCAAACCCCATTTTAAGAGAACAGAGCGCGGCTGTGAAATTTTGTTTTCCTGCTCAGGAAAAGTGCCATAGAAACTGCTGTGATGTTGAACACAGTTTACAAGAACAGTGCTATTGGAAAAACTCAGGTTTTCTTATTTCAAAAAAGGTGAAATATCAATTGAGATAAACCCCATTCTAGATGTCTATCAACTTCCCAAATGTCAACTCGTAGTGCATTTGGAGTTCCTTCCACCAGGTCAGCCTGTTAATCAAGATTTCTAGTTAGAGGTTCTGAAAAGATTGTGTAGCTGTGTGCGACAAAAAAGGCCTGATTTGTGGCAGACGAGGGACTGGTTTTGACACCAGCACAATGCACCTGCTCATGCAACCATCCCAGTGCACCAGTTTGGGGCCCCAAAACAGCATGCCTCTCTTGCCCCCCACACCTTACTCACCTGACCTCACTCCATGCAACTTCTTTTTGTTTCCACAAATGAAGAAGGACATGAAAGGACAGTGATTTGATGAAGTAGAAGAGGGAAGAAAAAATGAGGGAGGTGTTGTAAGCCATCCAACAAATGAATTTGAAACATGTTTCCAAGAACAATCACAGATTTGACAAGTGTATCGTGTCATGGAGAGTGCTTTGAAGGTGATAAGGTTGTTTAGATAAAAAATTAAATACATAGCTTTGAAAAAAAATCTATTTTTTGGAGGATACCCCCTTTTAGTCCACAAGACAATGTTCTACATCCTACTTTAGTGACTAGCTCCTGGGGTCCTGCACACCTGTAAGTGGCTATCTAATGCATCTCCCTGTTCAAAGGAAAACAGAGAACAAAATCAAAGTCATGTGGAAACACTTGGTCTAAGGGGCTCATGGACCATGTGAACATCAGTTTCCATGACTCTCAGACCCGAAGAAGTAGGTGGTCCCTGGCTAACGCGACAGACTTCTCTGGAAAGGAGCACCCTGGAAGTTCCTTCGTATAGTGGAAGAAAAGTGTGGAACACAACCCAAGTTCATGATAGAAACTAGACATCCTGGTTGGATATAAGCTGGTGTGACTCTCAAGACAATGGTCCTCAGTCTTCTTCAGGCCTGGAATGAAACTCCTGCCTGTGACTGAATCTTCAGTCCAACAAGAGATAGGTCTATAAAGGGGACATTGAGAACTGGGAGGTGCGCACACCTCAGAATGACAAGCCCTGAGAGCTCAAAGGGACAGCCTTTGCCCAACAACTAATTCAGAAGATAAGGGAGGTTGGAGGCATGGAAATAGGAAACATGGGGAGGAGGTGAGATCGGTGATGTTACATTGAGTTGATGTCTTAGTCTGGATTGGCTATAGGAACAAATTCATAGCACTCATGTGTATTAGAGAGAGCTTTATGTAAAAGAGCAATGGCATAATTGAGAAAACATCCCAGTCCAGTGAAGATCGAGACTGTAAGTCCATTATTGGCCCATATGTCCAATACCAGCTTATAAATTCATCTTCAGGATGATTGAAACATTGTTTGTATCATGAAACACATACAATGACCCCGAGTTCAGGAATATCATAGGCCAGGGTGGAAACTCTTGTGGTTCCAGTGGCGGTGGAAGCATCTTAACACTAGCAGGGGTCTCCACGTGGCTCCTCCAGCTGCCACGTGGCTTTGGCTTCCATTAACATAGCTCCATGTGGCTTGTCAACAAAAATGTGTAGAAGAGAGTGAGTGTGCATTTGGCCTCCAGTGAGCTCTTTATTTCTGTCACACCTCCAAATGAGGTCATCAAGCTGAGACCTGATTGACAGGCTAGACTCCACCCCTTTGCAAGTTGACAGATTATGTAACTGACACAATTGATTTCTATCAATAGGATGAAACAAAATATGCATGATCTGTGGGATGTAAAACTGATGATCTTCTTTCTAAGCCTTCACACGGCTCACAGAAAAACCTTCAGCCTTCAAGTACTGATAAAATATAGAAATCATTATTAAACAAAAAATCTGTATGTGAAGTTATTATTTCTTGACAGCCTCCACCTAGGTCTATGCAGGTCTGAATTAAGATGGTGTCTGTGTCTCTCTCACCTTTCCCAGCAGAATTCTGGGATCTTTGCTCTATGCCATAGAGAAACAGCATCCTCGAAGTACTCAGATGGCGTTCCTTTTCTGTGTTTTTTAACTGATTCCCAGGATTCTGAGGGAGAAAAAGAAGCCCCGTGTGGCAAGAGCAGGGCTGAAGAGTGCCTGGAGTAAGGTTTCACGGCAACATCTTCTAAGACAGCCCGCTGCCCCGCAGGAATGAGCACGTGCACGATCGACACGCGGAGGAAAGTACTTGCACAACTCTCCCCTCTTCTTTCTCATCAGTGCCTTTTTCGCTCATCTTAAAACTACTTCATAATAAGCCCCCATGATCTCCCTCTGTCTTCTGAGAGAATCTATCAAAATTACTTCTTTGGAAGAGCAAGACAGTCTCCATAACCTTTGACCCGTCTTCTCTGGCCAAAGGCAGCTGTTTGGGGTCTATCCTGTCTGTAGCAACCCCGCCTCCCAAACTGCCCCCGCCCCCGCCCACCGTCATCAAGGTGAAGACACAGGAATAAGGGAAGGAGTTTGTTTGCACCCATCCACTGATTGCCGCGATACGTCGAAACATGGCTTCAAATCAACCTGTGCATGCATGAACTGAAGCCTCAGTACCAATCTCTTTGACTTCCCCTTGTGTTTCTGTAGTGTTGAAAACTTAAAACTGCCCCCATTGATAACCGGTCTCTGTTACACCCCTAAGGACTAGCACTGTGCATGGAGAAGTCTGGGATAAGCTGGATTCTGTAATGTAAGCTGAAGGCTGAATTCACAGGGCTTTTGAAGACATAAACTGTGTCAAGTGGGTAACTTAGACCAGAGATGCCACGGTCATGCCCAAAGTGGTTTAGTATCTTTAGGGTCTTAAACCAGTTCTCAAATCACTGTAGGTAGTGGTCTTCTAGAGCAATACTGCTCCCATGCTCAGACACATTTTTCAGGAATCTTGTTGGACTGAAGATTCTGATCAACAAACTCCTAGGTGGTGTCAGTAGTGTTGGCTCCCATACTACTCACCTGGTTATTAACTAGGTGTCTAGACCAGCTACACTTAGGAGGGAAAGTGTTAGGTTTCTGGATGGTTTGCCTCGGTGGTTGCTTCTCAATGCTGAAAGAATTCACGGGCTGAAGCTCTTTTGTAATCTAAGTAACTTTTGTAAGGGAAAGGGAAGATTCAGGTAGGACAGTCTCAGGAAGTACACACTATGCCTAGAAAGTGTGTAAGGCCACATGGCAGGGGCCGTGGGAAAGTTCACGACCGAAACCACCACTCCAGGGATCAGGAAAACCCAAGTAAAAGAAATACCAGAACAAGAGCATGGAAGTAGAGAGTGCAGAGCAGAGAGATGAGAGAGAGAGAGAGAGAGAGAGAGAGAGAGAGAGAGAGAGAGAGAGAGAGAGAGAGAGAGAGAGAGAACCCAGAGAGGGCACACAGGAGCAGAGAGAGGGCAGCCTGAGGGACAGAAGCCTGAGAGTGCGGGTGCATGGGGTACATGTTTTCCCCCCAGCCCTCAGACCTGCAAGAGAGCACCTGACCCAGAGAGTGGCCTGCCCTCAGTCTGCCATTTAGCCCCTTCTATCCCCACTGTCTGGGGGGGTGCGGTTGAGGGTATTGCTCGATTTATTGGCTGAGTTTAGGCACACCAGTGTAATGTGATATTGCTGGTGTCTAAGGTGGGTGTGCCCAGGTTGGCTTCCACCTGGATCTAGGTGGCCTGGGTCTATGCGTGCCTGATTTGGATTTTCCCATAGGGCTCTAATTAGCGCACCTGATTTCTTT
Source organism: Tenrec ecaudatus (assembly GCF_050624435.1). NCBI lineage: Eukaryota > Metazoa > Chordata > Mammalia > Afrosoricida > Tenrecidae > Tenrec > Tenrec ecaudatus. Next base: position 164,701,306 of record NC_134537.1, read on the forward strand.
GCAAACCTCTTTATTGTGGCTCTGACAGCCTATTTCCACTCAGGCAGGCATTTGGGAGCGACAGCCCTTCTTTATACTTAATCTAGCTACCTGTCAAAAGCAGCCCCCCAATGGCTGAAAACTCAGTGGTTTTAAAAAATGTATCCTTTTGAAAAGTCTTTGTGATAGAACTCTTTTGTCAAATGTAACCCACAGTAACGCTGGTGTGCAAATGCAAGGACAGCTCTCTAAGTTTGTCAGAACAGCAGGCTCACTACGAACGTCTCCCCTTGCAGCTTCCACCTCGTTATTCTCCTGCATCCTCACAGTACCCTGGGGGCCAGGCCCTCACTTGACAGAGGAAGACATTTGAAATCTGGGAGTGAACCGACAGGCCTGAGGCCACTCGATTAGTAACTATGGTTTATCCACGATAGCCTAGAATTATCGCTGACTGATCTAGTTGATTCTCAAAATGCCATGTGTTAATCCGATGAAAACAAACAGAATAATTCAACATTCTGATTTACTATTATTGTGTGCATATTCTGCGAGGTTTTGGTTGCCAGAGTAGAAGAAAACTAGCAACTCTTTTAACAGAGTGGGAATCTAAGTGGGTGGCTATTTTGCTTTCTCGTAGCTGGTCAACAAAGGGGTTTCCCAGGTTGTCTTGCTTTTGTGGAGTTTGAAATCCCAAGGAGTGCAGCACGGGCCTCCCAGTGTCTGACCGTGAAGTTGGCCTGACACGTGTATCGTGTTCCTTGGAGCCAGAGTCTGCGCACCATACTAACACTGTGTAGCTTGGCGCTTACTGTTGCCTTACTGTGCACGGTGTAGCATTTCAGTACTACACAGTGGTTGATGTAAAGGAGGTTGGAGTCTTGTCAGAGGGGCGGTGTGTGTGTGTGTGTGTGTGTGTGTGTGTGTGTCTGTGTGTGTGTGTGTGTGTGTCTGTGTCTGTGTGTGTGAAAGAGAGAGAGAGAGAGAGAGACTGCCGAGATGTGTCTGCTGCCAGGCCGCCCTGGCTTTACTCGCAAGGCCACAGTGGCTGACACTGACCCAGGGTTTGGTGTCCCCCGTGCCCCTTCCACGTGTGGAATCCTGTCAGGTAGAATTCTATCTTGAAGAGTGTGGATCTCACATGAACATGAGCCAGTACTTAGAGCGTCATTCCTGACAGATTTCTTAATTAATCTGCTCAGATTGTCAATAATGTAATTCTCTGTTGATTTAGAAACTCGTTATATGAGCACTGCTAGTCCATTGTGGGGAAACAGCTGAATAATTCAGCTAATAGACGCGAAACTCGCCCAGCTTGCCGGGGTACAGAGAGGGAATAGCTCATTCAAATGAGATGTGCTCTAGCAGGGTGATCCAGCAAACTCCAGGGAGGAGGGAGAGCCTGTCATATTGCAAGGGGCAGCAGCTGCCTGGTTTAATTATTGTCATTTTGGTTTTTGAGGAAAAAAAAAAGAACACGGGCCCCCTGATCTCTCAGGCAGAGGATATTAAAAAGCCCTTGAAAGAGATTGTAAAATTTCAGGTCAAAGTTGATAGAGTGGACTACTCTCTGTGTACTAAATCCCAGGTCACTGGGCTTGCTCTTGGCTTGTAATATTTTTTACATGATAAGTCTATGAAATATCTGAGCTCAGCAATAAATATAATCATAGGAATATAAACAGAATATATATATTTAGGGGAACTTCACAAGACTATTTAGGTGGTTCCCACATTGAACTTCCTTGGATAAAGACAGTTTATGATCATGACAACCACTCACTGTATGCCCAAACCTGGGACTCCTGTTTATAATGAAGTTTATAGATGTGTGTTTCTAATTACGTGGAGAGTCTTACACAAACATAAAAAGTCAATCACTTTTAGTTATATATTTAGTATTTCCTTTTTATTGAAAAGAGTAAAATTGCATGGAGTCGAGCGGCTGCCCTCCACTTCTTGCTGGGTGAGCAGCGTTTCGACAGCCCCTTCAGTGCAGATGGGTACGTGTTAGATACACACGTTAATAAACACCTGGCGGCTTTGGCGGAAAATGCTGACCCAGCTGCTTTCATTGTGGTCCCACGCTCTTTGCTCTTCTCGCTCCTCCTCCCACCTGCACCTCACTCAGCGGAGTTCATGGACACACCCTTGCAGACGCACACGCCTTTCCGAAAACACACACATTCTCTCCTGTCACCGTGCTTCGGAGTGGGTACCCGTGAAGCCACGCACAGGGAAAGGCCAATCCCTTTGTTCTGATGCTTGGAGCGACACCGACAAAAGCCTGGGAGGGCCGAGTGGTGCTGAGACTTCTTGTCTTATACTTTAACCGCATAAAGGCAGATCGAAAGAGCCAGAGGCCACACACGCTTGTTGCTGGCTGGTAAACGGCTTCTCAGCCAACAATCCTTGAATGACTCTGAGAAGAAGCGCCCAAACGTACTTTCTAGAATCAGATACAGAGAGTGCCTGACTTATGCCAAGCAATATCTATAAAGGCTGCCTTTTGAGAACACGTCCACATCTGATGCTATAGGTCACATTCGCTGATGCCATTCTGTACATGTATATGTGATGCTCCTGGTCCCCAAAGCCAAAAAAGATTGGGTACATATAGATCTTGATGATGATGATAAAAACCAAACACACTGCCGTTGAGCAGGCGCAGACTCACCATGGCACTGGTGGACAGGGTAGAAATGCCCCTGTGAGATTCCAGAGCAGAAAGCTCCGGCTTTCCCTGCAGAGCAGCTGGTGGTTTCAAACTGTGGAATGTGCCCGCTGCACCACCAAGACTGCACACAGTGATGAGAGAGGTGGTCTTAGTGGGGAAAAAGAAGAGGCATTCAACGAATGTCAGAAGCAATTTAAGATGGAGTGGTCAAAACAGGACCCCGCATAATTGGGGACTGTAGGTGAGCATGTTTCAGAGGTCTGTCCTACAGAAAGACCGCGTGGAGAAGCATCGCTAAGAGGACTGGCTATGACTGCAACAGGAGAAAGCCCCAGGAACGTGAGGTGCATGTTTAGTTCCGGCTCACAAACTGTGTTGGTTATATAATCTCCTGTCAACTTGAAGGTAAAAGAGTGAATAGAAATTTTAAAAAGTGAATGGGTGGAGTTTAGCCTCTCGATCAGGTCTTAACCTGATGATGTCTCCTTGCGGGCATGGCCTTCTCATAAGGAAGGTCCTGGGAACCTCCCCTTCCCCCTCTACCTTCACCTTCCTGTGGATGCCACAGGGAGACCTGTGTGAGTCTTCCAGATGCATCACCACCAATGGATCCACAAAGCTTAGCAACCACCTATCAGTGATGTTCCTGCATTCTGTATCATTGATGTGGCTTTATAAGTCTGAAGAGGGACTTATGGACAGGTATCTGACTTATGGACTTGATCTGGACTGGGCTGGGATGTTCTCTTGATATATAATTACCTCTTGACATAAAGATCTTTCTTACACATACTAGGGGATATCCCCCTAAAAATGCATTTTATTTTCAAAGCTATTTATTTAAATTTTTTGCAAAATGACCTCATCACATTCAAAGTACTCTCCATGACACATAATACATTTTTCAAATCTGTGATTCCATTCTTGGAAATATTTTTCAAACTCATCTCTTTGGATGACTGACAGCACCTCCCTCATTTTTTCCTTCACCTCTTCTATGTCATCAAATCACTGTTCTTTCATGTCCCTCTTCATTTATGGAATCAAAAAGAAGTCACCCAAAGTGAGGTCAGGTGAATTAGGTGTGTGGGCCAAGGAAGCATGCTGGGTTTTGCCGAAAACTGGCGCACTGAGATGGCTGTGTGAGCAGGTGCATTGTGAGAGTGGCAAAACCAGTCCCTCATCTGCCAGGAATCAGGCCTGTTTTGTCGCACACTGGTATGCAACACTTTCAGAACCTCTAAGCAGGAAGCTTGATGAACAGTCTGACCTGGTGCAACAAACCCCAAATGCACTATTCCCTCACATCAAAAACCAACCAAACAAATGAGCATTGTCTTGGTCTTTGGTCTCACCTGATGGGCTTTCTGAGGCAAGGTGAGGATGGCAACTTCCACTGGCTTCACAGGCGCTGGCTTTCAGGGTCCTCAGAAGAGCACCACGTCTCGTCGCTATTAATGACCTTGGACAAAAGGCTGGGTTGCTTTGGAGCTGTTCTTTCAAAGCTCAGCGTGTTTGCGCTCGACACTTTTTCTTGGCCAGCGAGACCTTGAGGCACACATTTCCCAGCAAGCTTTCTCATTCCCAAACTTCTGTTCAAACCCACTGAATTGAGCACCAAGATAGTCCAGATAACTTCCCCGTCTCTTCAGTGGTCCATGGCTGGTCTTCCATCGTAAGCACCCAGATTTTGCGGACACTTTCATCTGTATTGGAAGTTCATTTCACCTTTTTTGAAATGGGAAAACCATTCCTACACTTGTGTTTTTCCCATAGCGCTGTCCTCTTGAGCTGTGGTCCACAGCACAACAGTTTCTGCGGCATTTTTCCTGGGCAGGAAACAAAATGTCACAGCCACATGCTGTTCTCTGAAATCGACCATTACAAAACACAAGGTTAGAGTGAAACTGCTCTTACGAGAAAACTCCCTGTGACCAGAGAAGCCTCCCAGGAGACGCCACAGTGTGCACTAACTCAGAGGGCAAAATGCACACCATGAAAGCTCAGAAGTACAAAGCTCCAGCCAGCAGAGCTTTTTGCCGGCTTCTTACTTTTGGGGGGCACCCCCTTTTATATTAGTGTCTCTGGATTTGTTTCTCGAGTGCATCTGGTCTACCACACCAGCTAAGTGCAGTGCAGCCGTAGATCGCTCATGGTCGCCAGGGGCCCGGCTGGCTCCTCCCATCGCCCACCCCTCCGTCAGGCGCATGCTCCCTCCCATGGCACCTCGTCGCGAAGACGCTGGTGGGAGTTGTAGATACCACATCCGTATCAGAGGACACAAAGAGGAAGAGGAATAAAACAGGGCCACTCCCTTCTGCTTTTATTCGACAGCACTCCGGGAGCCCTCCCTTCCCTTCTTCGTACATCTTCCATTTTGCACGTTCTGGGCCCTTGCTCAGAGGGCCACACCTAGCTGCAGAGCGGTCAGGAAAGAAAGCCGTGTCGTTGGCTGCCAGTAACAGTGAAGCTCTGTTGTGAACCGCAAGGCTGGCCATTTGCTCATAGGTTGCAGGCTAGGTCACCAGAGGCAACCGATTCTTGGACGTGGCTTCTAAAAGTCAAGCCATGCTCACTGCCCCCATATCAAGTCTGACTCCCAGGGAGACCCTAAAGGACAAAGTGTAAGTGTCCTGAGGCTCTCCAAAACTAACTCTTCACTGGAGCGTAAACCTTGCTTTTCTCCGGCGGAGAAGGCTGGTGATTTTGAACTCTTGATCTCGTGGCTAGCAACCCAAGAGGCATCACTATGCCCCCCAGGGCTCCTCCTGTAAGCAATAGATGCACTGAAACAAGTAGTAATTCCACCCCCTGAGATCAGCATGGTTCTGCTGCACAGCCACCCTGAAGGGGGTCCCTGAGGCTGTACATCTGTACAGGAGCAGATAGCCTCAGCTTTCTCCCATGGAGCGGCCGGTGGGTCTGAACCGCTGGTCTGTTGTTGTGCAGGCCAGAGTGTGGCATTTGGCAGCAGCACCAGAGCTCCTGTAAATTTTGATGAAATCATATCTAAGTGCTTTCCACTTTCATCAAGTGTGGAAGCATTTTTAATTGAGAACAGGATTCAAAACCAGTTCATGTACCCAGGTCCGGCGAGCACCGACTGATACCCAGGCTCTTGTGCTGCATAAATTCCCAGCTCTAGTCAAGGAGGCGAAGTGGAGATAAATGCTCTCGGCACGGGTAGCTGTTGTGACAGGTCCCCGAGATTTCTAATGACATCGGTAACTTGGAGAAAGGTTGGCCTTTTGTTAAACAGTCATGTGTTAGGTTATGTACGTGTGCAATGCTAGCACTCTCTGATCACGTATTCCCTGGAAGTCTAATTTGTAAATAATTACTTGGCAGACTCGGAACTGGCTGGAGAACAGAGTAGGTGGAGGCTGAGGCAAGTCCCAGAAGGGAAAGGCCAAGGACCTGAGTGGCCCCGACTCCAATTTTCCAGCTCTCAGCAGTTAGCCCTTAATAAGGTCCCTAGTTAGAAAAACATCTTCCCAGGCTCCGGTCACAGTGGACACACTTAGCCAGTCATTAGCAGAGGTGCCCAGAGCAGCCGGTTTCCTAGGAATGCTGATGAAATGGTTTCCCTCGTCACCTCCCCACACCTGAGAATGGAGGCCAGGGGAGGCTTGCTCTTCCTGCAGGTAGAACCGGGGTGTGTTGGGAGGGGCGGGGAAGGAGTGGGGCACAGAGGAGAGGGTTTCAGAAAGAATGTGAAATCAGGCCTCCTGACCAGTTGCTGTCTCTGCTTGTCACATTTTCTGGACCCAGCACCTATGCCCCCCCCCCTCGCGGGATCCGGACCTCCTGACCCGCGCCTTCCTTACAGAGAAGCCCAGCTTCCCCTCCCTCTCAGAACCCTCCGTTCCTGCCTTGCTGGGATGATCCCTGTCTTATGACTTACTCAGGAGACTCACAGGCACCTGCTAAGTGTCCACCCCTTCCTTCCCCAGCTGCCATGACAGAAGCACACAAAGCGAGGGATTTGAAAGACAAAAGATTACTTTCTCTCCATTCTGGAGACTGGAAGTCCAAACCAGAGTATTGGCCATGCCAGTACCTTCTGAGAGTGTGGCGGCAGGGCCCGCGGGATGCCTCGCTCTCAATTTGGTGGCCTCGAGGGTGGGCGTCCTTGGCTCCTTTATGGCATGTGATTTCCCCTGTGTGTAACTGACTCCATTTCCATTGTCTTTTAAAAAGCACCCCTCAGAAGGGATTCAAAATAGAATCCTTCCAACTCTGATAAGACTTCATTTAACTAGTGACAAAATAAGCACCTGGTGTCTCAACAAGGTCTCCTTTACAAGTGGCCACAGATCCATCCTTTGCAGTGCGCAGCAGCCACGGGGCAGAAGAACTCACAGTGTTCAGTGGACAGAGCCCTCAGTAGCTAACACCCACGCCGCACTGGCTACCCCGTGAACTCTAGAGCCGTTGGACTTGAACTCATGGTAACCTGATGGTTCTGGTATCCTCATTTCACAGAGAGAGAAAGAGACTCCGAAATGTGAAGCCGCCTTTCTGGGGCCCACAGCTAGCAAGCTCCAGAACCATGATTCACACCCACGCCGTCGGGCTCCATGCTCAACGTTGTGCTAGAAACCGGGTCATGGCACTCCAATGTGGCGGGCCTCTGTGGTTTGGGCACAGGAAGCAGTGGGTGGGTGAAGCTAAGGAGGGGCACCTTCTCTAATGGGGCAGGGGAAGCTCTGCCCGAGGAAGTCACCTCTCAGGACTAACAGGCAGGTTCAAGTTTATCCAATGCCAAAAGCAGGGAGCAAGGTGTTCCAGGCAAATGGAAGCGAGGTCCTCAGCCAGAGGGTAGACAGAGAGGGGGAATGGAGGCAGGGAGACAGGGAGGGGCATCTGGGACATGGGGAGTAGAGTGTTAGTCTGGGTAGACTAGAGAAACAAATCCATGGAGACACTCATCTGTGTATAAGGAAGAGGTTTATACACAAGAGCAATTGTACATTAAGAAAACATCCTAGCCCAGTCCAGATCAAGTCCATAAGTCTGATATTAGCCCATATGTCCTCCAGCAATCTTTAAAGTCCTCTTCAGACTCAGGAAACACATGCAGAGATGCTGAATGCAGGATGATCACAGGCCAGTGGGTAGAAAGTCTTTGAATCCAGTCATTGGAAACATCTCAGCGCTGGCAGGGGTGGTCTCTGCATCAGGGTGGGTCCATGTGTCTTGTCAGCTGCTATGTCTCCCACCTCCAAGGAGGAAATACCGGATTTCACAGAATTCTCAGGAGAAGGCCATGCCCACACAGAGGCTTCACTGGCTATGATATGATTGACAAGCTAGACTCCACCCCTCCACTCTTGATCCTCAAATTGACACACGATTATATATCTACCACAGGTGGGGAGCATGAGGCTGCATGGGTGAGTGGGGTCCGCATCCTGGAGGAGACTGGGAACTATCAACATGTCTGAATCAAGGGACGGGCGCATTCATACTTTCCATTCAGAATGATCCCTGTGCTTGTGTTATAGAGAATGGGGTGGACAGTGGGCAGCCCAGGAGGAATAACTTTGACTTGTGAGGCAAGGAGACTCAGACAGAGGCTAGTGAAATCCGCCTTCAGAGAGATGATGCTCCTTGGAAGCAGCGTTGCTGAGGGATGCAAAGGAATAGCCCAGCGATATCTGGAAACTGGCTCATGATGACCCAGGATCACTGAATTTTCAGGAATTTTGGAAACTGGCTGTTAAAACACCGTCATTCTTAAAAATTAAATCATAAACTTATACAGTTGAATAAATGATAGAAAAACAAGGATATTAGTACATCGAGTTCCTTCTTAATTTTTTACAAGGTTTACTTTTGTCGACACTCCTAATGTCACGGATATCCACTAGTTGAGAAGGGTGGGCGTGCACTGTAATGGGTGGGCGGCCGCATCCCTTCCTCCACTCTGCCCAGGGACGTCACGCCAGCAGCTTCCAGCCGGCTATTCATAAGGGAGGTGTGTACACCAAGGGCATTTGCCATCATCAAAATCAAGACCCCAGCTGGAAGTTGTCTGTGGCCATCACCAGCCGCCCCTTTCTCAGCTGGGTCCTTCAAATATCTTCTGAACCCCTTCCTTGTAGGATTTGTCAACCCACCCCACCCCCCACCCCCTCAGAAAAATCCCAAGCAAACTTACTACCTTCGAGACGATGCCAACTCCGAGAACAGGACAGGGCAGAATGACCCCTGCTGACTTTCAAGTTCAGGGACAAGAAGTTTCATCTTTCTCCCACAGAGGGGCTGGTGGCTTTGGACTGCAGACCTACAGTTAGCAGCTCGATTCGTCACCCACTTGCTATTTGCACCTGCCTTTTTTTTTTTTTTACATCTTAAAGTGCCTCGGTGGAGCTCCTCACGCGTTGCAGAATGAGCGAAGACACGGACGTGAGTCAATGAAGTGCCACTCTGCTGCTGTCAGGACGATGAAGGTGCATCAAAGCAAAACCAGAGCGCTCCGACCCACCCAGGGAGCCGTGAACTGCTCTGGTCCTCGGAGTAGCCTGCTGATGATTGAAGGGTGATTTTTCATAAACGCTTCATGTGTGATACTGAACTGCTTACTGTAAAGCTGATTCACAGGTTATTTTTGAAAGAAACTACTTAGAAAATCACTTCGTAGTCAACTGATCCAAGGGAGATGTATCCAAGGCAGCTAGGACCAAGACATCAAAGGCCAAGTTCTAAAAAGAGTCATAGGCTTGGATCACCTTGGGGGAAAGTTCTCTTTGAAACGGATCTTAATCGAGGGCAGCAGGGCACAAGGGCATCAGATTTGTTTGAAGAAAACAGCATCCTGTTAGACTTGGGAAATAATTGCACAAAGTCACCAAAGTGCCATTTTCTCCCTTCCCACCCCCAGCCCCCCAGCACTAAGCTCACATCAAAGATTCTGTGAGTGCTATATCACCAGCTTTGCTTACCTTCAGTTAACCCCTTGAGGGCCAATGGTCAGATGCTAGTATGAGAGGCCTTTGGTTATCAACCTTCCTAATACCTTGGCCCTTTCATACAGTTCCTCATGTGGTGGTGACCTCTCAACCATAAAATTATTCTCATTGCTACTTCATAACTGTAATTTTGCTACTGTTATGAATTGGCGACCCCTGTGAAAGGGGTTGAGAACCGCTGCCTTAGAAAAACGCCTGCTCTTCTCAGTTCAATGCTCAGACCTCCGTGCCACGGTGTCCCTTGTCTGGGACTCACTCCCCCAGGCCTACTTTGGCAATATTTCTGGATCCTAAGAGTCAAGAGACTTTAGTTCAAGGGCCCAATCTGCCATTTCTCATGGGAACCGTGACAGACCTTTCTGTACCTTCACCCCTGCACTGTAAAGTCTAGGCTTATTTATCCATCTGCTCATATCACAGAGCTGATGAGGGATCTGAGGATGTAATTCATTAGAAATCACTCCTGAGTTGTGAGCTGATGTTCTTACCATGTTCCGTGATCTGCTAATTCAAATCTCCTCATATTGCACAGGAGGCCCAGAAACAGGATGCCTTTCCAAGTGGAGGTGCGGGGGTGGTGCGCTTCTAGAAGAGAGCTCCCTGCTCTTGGTTCCAATCACATACATCTGACTCGGCCAGCCTTTCCTGTCAACTCTCAATCACCAGCCCCACGTCGGCAAATCATCCAGCAAGGGAAAGTTATTGGCATGCACTGTGTCCGAGTTTTAATCTAGGGACCAGAGACATGTACATGGGCTTTCCCCCTTCCCCCTATGTGCCTGCTGCTGCTTAGTTTTCGAATGAACAAACGAATGATTGAGTTTGTGAATGCTAAGTAAACAACAACATCTATAAGTGCTGTACCCTCAGGTGAACTATGTAAATTTGTTCTGCTTCATGGTTTGTCTTATGCCTTCTAAAATGAGCTTTTCCAGGTGTCCTTGTTGCTCACAGCGCCGTTTTGAGCCCGAGTCATCCCCATCGAGTCCCACTCACAGGGAGCGCAGAGGGCAGAGCGGACCCGCCTTTAGGGCTTTCCAGGTTGTGCCCTTGATGAGCATGGCCCTGCAGATCTTTCTTCCTTGGATTCACTTGGGGGTTCAGACCACCAACCTCATGGTGAGCACCTGGGCACGTGCTATGGTGCCACCTGCGCTCCTTCTACAGAGGGATCCACAAATGCCATTGGGAAATGGGCTATAAAGAGTGGGAGGTGTGTGGCCACATTCTGCCTTGGAGGCAAGGAGAGCAAGGCTTCATCTGACACACTTTGGCCATGTTGTCCGGAGAGACCCGTCCCTGGGGAAGGACATTAGACTGGCAACATGGAGGGGCAGAGAAGAAGAGAAAGGCCCTCAACAAGATGGACTGACACTGTGGCTGGAACAATGGGCTCAGGCATAGGATCTATAGTAAGGCTGGCTCAGGACCGCCTGGTCTATTGTGCACAGGGTTGCTATGGGTTGCAGCCGACTTGATGGCACCTAACTACAACAAAGATAATGGATGGATAGGGTAGCAAGGTCCTCAGGGGGAGGCAAAACTCTAGGACATTCTTGTCTCTTCCACTGACAAATGGGTACTGAGTTATATTTGAAGCGCACTGGTCAGGAATGGGACCACAGGGCAAGTGAACATTTTCGCACTGCATTAGCATGGCACACCCCTTTAATGGGGATGATGGAAAGATGTATACATATATACATATACATATACACACACATATACATACACAGGTAATCATTTTGCTCAAACCTAACAAAAGTAGACCTGAATAGCTATTGGATAACATCAGGAGCATCACACATGAAGAAAGCAAAAGATTCTTAAAAGACAGGAAAGACCAAAGTGGATATCAGAAGAGACTATGCAACTTGCTCTTGATTGTAGATCAGCTAAAGCAAATGGAAGAAATGATGCAGGAAGCATCAACAAAAGATGGAAGGAGTTACTGTACCAGAAAAACACAGGCCAGCGTTCAACCATGTTAAGATGTAATATTCAATCATTTCAGAAGGCAGCATATGAACTTGAGCCAACGTACTGAAGGAAGAATTCCAAGCTGCACTGAAGGCATTAGTGAACAAGGCTCCAGGAGTTGATGGAATAGCCATTGAAAGGTTTCAACAGGCTGCTGAAGCATTCACTCACCTAAGCCAAGAAATTTGGAAGACAGATACCTGGCCAACTGAATGGGAAATAAATCCATATTTGTACCCATTCCAAAGAAAAGTGACCCAACAGAATGCATACATTATCAAACAACATAATTAATATCACATGTAAGTAAAATGCTGTTAAAGATCCTTCAATGATCACAGCAGTATAGGGAGTTGCCAGAAATTCCAGCTGGAATTAGAAGATGATTTTGAAATAGGAATATCGTCGCTGGTGTGAGAGGCACGTTGGCTGAAAGCAGAGAATGCCGGAAGGATGTTTCCCTGTATGTCATTGACTACAAAGGCATTTGACTGTGTGGATTATCGCAAACCAAGGACAGCATTAAGAAGAATGGGAGTGGAAGAACACTTGATTGTGCTCATGCGGAACCTGTACATGGACCAAAAGGCAGCTTGTCAAACAGAACCAAAGAATCCTGTCTGAGCTACAAGCAGGAACGAAATGCTTTTGAGTTACATTCTGTCACTGTACTTATTCCGTCTGTTTGCTGAGGCAGGAAGATGAGAAACGGGACCACATAAAGAACAGCTTGGCATCGGGATTGGAGCAGGCTCACTCACAAATTGTGACATGCAGTTGACGCAACTTTACTTGCTGACAGTGAGGAGGACTTGAAGCATTTGCTGATGTAGATCGAGGATTCCAGGCTTCAATGGGGAATTCAGCTCAATATAGACAAAATCCAAATTATCACAACTGGACCCATAGGTGACATCATGATAAATGGAGAAAATATAGATATGGGCAGGGTTTGATCCACAGTCAAGGCTCATGGAAGCAACACACAAGAAGTCAAAGAATTGCACTGGGACAATCTACCGAACAAGATCTCAAGAGTGAGCATTCAAGTAGTCAAGAGCGAGAGTGTCATTTTGAGGACTAGGGTATTTTCAGTCCAGTTGATGGCTTTGCATTGGAAGTACCTTGGGCCATGGGAAGAACAGACAAATCTGAGTCAGAAGAGATAACAGCCAGAAAACTCCTCAGGAGGGAGGATGGCAAGAATTTGCGTCCTGTAGTTTGGACACGTGGCAGGAGAGACGAGTCCCGGGAAAGGACGCAATGCCTGGACAAATGGAAGGGCAGCCAAAATAGGGCAGTGCTCAGTGACATGGATGCACCGAGTGGCTGCAACCGTGGTCTCCAGCATCGCAGCGACTGTGGGGACGCTGCAGAACCGGGCGATCTTGGGCTCTGTTGTCCACGAGGTCATGTGAGTTGGGCCGACGGGAGGGCATGAAGAACAGCACTCGTTTCAGAAAGCAGTGAGGGTGTCGTAGAAATGCGGCCAGCCATTTTGGCAGCTTCATGTTTGGTGGCTGAGGGAGGAGGCGAGAGGCACGGAGAGGTGGTGGTTGGGGGAAGACCTCCCAAGTAGAAGGAAATAGAGAAATAACTTTGAAGCAAGAAGCTAAAGAGCTAGAACAAGATTCTCTTTGGCCTTAGATGAGACACTGCTTTATGAAGGACAGACAACATTCTCTTTCCCTTTGTGGTTCTTCCACCCAACTGTCTTGTTCTGCTCGTGTGCTCACCTTTGGCTTTGAGGAAATGCCTGATCTCCTGAGCTTGACCACCTGTTTCTCTTCCCTTTGAGCTCTCAGAGGGAAAGTGTGGCCTGCGTTTCTCTTGGCAGCCGCGTCCAGGAAGCTGCGGAAATCAGGCCTTCAATCACTGTTCTGCCGTCCACAGCCCCTTCCCACCCCTGTCCCAATTACTGTCATGGGCACAGAACACGTCTCCTTATAGACGGCATGTGACTTCCCATTGGACTTTGGTAATAACCTGGTCTCAGGAAGTCAAGTGGTCCTTGAGTGCAAATTCCAAATGCAATCTTCAGGTGGAAGCATTTTAGAAGAGCTTTAAAATGCAGATGGTCTCCTGAATAGGTTTCAGGTCCATCTAAATCAGAGGCCATTCAGAATTGGAAAGCCTGCCTCCAGAAACCTGGCTTAGGCACCGCTAGCACACAGAGCCTCCTCTGTGGGGCTGAAGACTTGCTCTTTCTTTTCTTCTTTTTGATAAAGAAAATGCCCGGTATGGGCAGGGTTCCGGGTGAGTTATTTCTGAACAGTGATTCTTGAGCTGTGCAGAATCACAAATCCAGGTGGGACTTGGAATTTCTACTTGACTCAGACTTTGGTTTTATAAAGATGGAACCTGAGGTGAGGAGAACTGATTTTCGAAGTTCTAGCAGCCAGTGAGGGTGACAGCGGAACTCGGTGCCTGGGTTCTCGTCCTGCTACGTGGCCGTCACTGGACAGTTACTATTTCAATCAGCTTAGACCATCCATACGACATTGTACTGGTGTTATGAGGTCACACCTGACTTTGGTCTTGAGGCTCATCACAGTCTGGTGGGTAAAAAAAGGTCCAATAAGTGAAACTGGCATATAAAGCATCATTAATAGGTCACTCACTGCCATCCAGTCACTTCTGGTCTGGAATGACACTGTAAAGCAACCAGCCAGTGTCCCAAAGAGGGAGTCAAGGATTCTCAAGCTGTACTTTTGTTTAATACTCGGCGTCCCAGAGGTTTTTAAAGACGGTGTCTGTTTAGGGAAAGTCTCCCTAAGGCTGGAAGGCTGCCCTCACAAAAGGGAGTGTTGACTCAACCTGGCTCTCTGTTGTGAAATGTAAGTCTGGTGACATTCAGACACATTGTTAATTTACTAATCAGCTGTAATCAAAGTCGTGGGATGTAAACATTCCCAGAAGGTGGCTTCTACCTGAGGGGAATGTGATGAGGTGTGGAAGGGCTGAGGCAGAGCTCGGGAGCTGAACAGCGTGCACACAGGGGGCTGCTTGATGCTAACCGAGGGCCAGAGCTTTTCAGAACTGGGTCACTGCTCTGAGACCACCTAGTGTGAAGCCTCCACTACTTGACCAAGAGTCACACTGTCTCTGTGGCAAGTCAGAGAGGAACATTCTCTTCTAACGTCCAGCCCGGGGCTCATGTCCTGGCTCTGCATTGTTAATTATCGAGTGGGCTGGGTTACTTGGCCTCTGGGGTGGCTTACTGGCCCCATGCCCCCCTGCCCAGCAAGGCTGGTGGGACCCCTCCAGTGGGGCTGTGGGAGAAGATCTTGTCTATCTGGTTCCTGAAGTGTAACAGCCCAGAAAACCTTCCACTCTGCCAGGGAAGTCCCCAAGAATTGTGAGCTATGTGCCTCTCAGGCACAGAGAAATCAAGACCGCACAGCAAGGTCACAGCCAAGTGACGCCACAGCGACAGTAAGCTTACCTAACCCGGAGGGCTCTTCCCGCAGGGGTGTGAGGCAGGCAGCATTGTCATCCTTGCCACTCAACGGGTGCAGACACGGAGGTTTCACAACTGGCCCAGATGACAATTACCAAGAGGGACGTCCAAAGAGAAGGTTAGTAAAGGTTAAAGGTAATTGTTTTATGGGATATGGTTAAGTGGGAGATCCAAACTCACTCATATATGCATGTTTCGTGTAAGTTGTTGGTTCACTTTAGAAACTTCATGACTGTTTTATGATAGCAAACATTATAAATGACCCCCCTGGAGCACAAGGTAATTCTGTTGCTAGTATCAATGGGATGGAATGTAAAACACTGTTTCTCACACATTTCCATCCATTCTTTAATCCATCATGCAACATCCATCTTGTTGGGAACTTCCTATTACAAGGCATTGTACGTAAAGGGATGCACTTCTGCACTGGTAACCCCCCCCCCCATCCCATTTTATAAAACTGGTATAAAGCCATTATAAACATCTGATTTATGTATGCTACCCACATGCGTGAAGTATAAATATGGGAAATACGAATGTAGGAAATTAGAAGTCATTAAAAGTTAAATGGAATGCTAAAAGATAAATATTCTGGGCATTAATGAGCTGAAATGGAATTCTTACCCAGAAAACGAATGATTTACTATGCTAGAAATGACACAATGAAGATGAATGATAACACATTCATCACCACAAAGGACATTTCAAGGTCTATCTTGATGCTGCCTGTGACAGGACACTGTCTCCCTGAACATGCTCAACATATTTTAAACTGAAAGAACTAAAGACACAATTCAAGCCTCCAACTGCAGTACTGAAAGCTCAGGCCAATGCGGAATGGTGCAGGAGGCCCCTGGAGGAGATGAGAAGAACTCACAGAGCCACTGTACTGGAAAGAACTGGCGGGGACCAGTTCCTGGAGCAGGCATCCTGCTGCCGGGGTTGGGGCCCAAAAGGAGCCTGGGCTATGCACGGCTGCTAACTGCAAGGTCGACAGCTCAATACCACCAGCCGCTCTACAACTCCCGTAAAGATGAGCAGTCTTAGAAACACAGAGGGGAGTTTTACTCTGTCCTGCCGGGTTGTTCTGAGTCAGAATCCGCTCAAGGGCTGGGAGTAAGGGAGAATTGAGGGTCTGCTAAACAGAGGGAGGCTTTGATGAGATGGATTGACACCGAGTCTGCAGCAATGAGCTGAAAGCCTTAGGAGCTATATCCCTGAATGTCAAGGCCAAGGCTGTCTGTCGGACTCTGTCCCCTTGGATCTTAGCCAGAAGGGGTGAGCTTGTGTGTTTTTCACGGGAAGCGTCCAGTCTGTGCAGGAAGGTTGGGTCTCAGGAGAGGAAGGCTGTTCTGGACTGAGACTTATTTGTCTGCGTCATGAAGTGTCACCTTTATCTCCCCTTCACTTCTGAATTTGAGGGACGTGCGGACAGTGACGAAGTCTGCAAGGATGTTCCTTTCTTCTTCTCCATCTCCTTCTCCTTTCTCTCTGTTCTTCTATTTCAATGTTTCCCCCAAACCATTTTATTAGAAGCAAATCCAGATGCCATACCATTTTATCGTTGAATCATATCAAGCAGTGTTGTACAATCGCTACCACTATCAGTTTCAAAACATTTTCTCCCTTGTGAACTCCTAACCCCCCTCCCACCCGCTCCCTCCCAGGAACCCTCATTCCAGTGATTTTCCCGAAAGACTCACCTGCCCTGGGTTTTAGACACCACAAAGCACAGCAAAGCACACAACCCAGAGTGGAGAGGCTGCCAGCAAGCTTGCTTCCCGAGGAGGCTTCTCTCAGACTCGTCAGGGAGGCTCGGATGAAGAAAAGGGAAAGATCCTTTAGGTGAAAAGTTACTGCCATCGAAAGTTAAGGAAATCTGTTTTCCCTTCATGTTTCTTAAAGCCAAAGAAAAAGGCTAGCTTCTTCATAGTCAGTGATGGAGAACAGGACCTCTTAGTTCACAGAAAATGACTTAAAGATTGGGAAAAGTAAGAAAAGAGATCTAATAAGAAAGAGTGGGCTCTCCATTAACATCTAGATCTATAGAAGTAACCCAGAATATTAACATAACCCCAGTGTTTCTGTTATTCTATAATAATCAGCAATATACAAAATGCTCCAACATTATAAACTTTAATACTTAGAACAAATTCATGAGGTTCATTATCGTCCTTCCACAAATGGAGGACCTTAGGTTTAAGGAATTTAACGAGAATATTCCACAGCTTTGTTGGGCCAGGATTCCACCCAACCTCTTGCTCTTTCTGGTTGTGTGAGCCTCAGTCCACCCCGCTCTCCTGATTCCTCGGGGAGAGCCATCTAGACAGAAGAGCCTCCCAGGGAGGGAGTTCTGTTGTTGTTTGTTTTTTGACCCTCTCCTTTTGTTGTTGTTGATTTTTGAATCTGAGCTTCTTCAGAAAGGCCTTGAAGAGAAGAGCTCACCAGAGGCTCTCACTACTGTTCTCTGGTCTCCAGTTTTTGCTTACGGACGGACAATTCCTGATTATTTTATAAAAGTTTTGTTTTCCTATTTTAAAGATCATCTACAGTTTTAAGTGTTCATTCTGGATACCTATCCTGATATTTAATTGGAAACACAATTTCTAGAGGTTAATTTTCAAAACAGAGACAGTATTAATAATGGTTAGATCTGAGAGCTCTGTGTTATAAGCAAGCAAGACATTTCCGTTTCTATCCAGTCTGCACATGCTGAGAACTCGCTCTGGTGGGAGCCGTGCCGCAGAGCCACGCCGCACACTGGGCTCGATGGACTACAGGGCTCCCGACACGTCGCCCTGCTCGTCTTCGTTCACTTCACATGCATTACAGAAGACAGGTGGGAGAGAGGGAGGCTCTTGAACATTTATTGGGTGTGTGTTACCAAACAATTGATTTGCCTCATACAATCGAGACAATAAAATGGAAAATAAATTAAAGCCACTCAAACAACTGTTTTCTGGAGCAAATACATAACATTTGAATATTTATGACGGTAAATCAGATGAACTTCCCAAACACTGGTTTTTTTTTCTAATTTATCATCAATGATGCAAACCTCTCAGGAGTAAATTATCAAGTTTTTGTAGTGTGTTTTGATTAAATATAAATAAACTAATCAAGTTTCTGTGGTTATAAAATCGTTCATTACACCAGGGAGGCAGTGGAAGCGCCCTCTGCTCTGGAAACACATGGCCAGCAATGCTGACACAGGAAATGGTGTCATAGCTCAACATTGAAATTGAACGACATCTCCAAAGGCTAGGATACGAAGGCTGACTTCATGGAGCTAGCAAGAAGGCTTCCTGCAGCATGTCTAGCTATTACAATTTAAAGTTGAGTTTTGGTCCTTCAGAGTGGACCCCCGCATTGATTGTGCACCTGGATGCTTTAGGAATGTGCTTTCTGCTGTTCCAGAAGTAGGCTTTGCCTTTGGGGTTTTTCCTCTTCAAAATATAAAATATGATATCCGTGACAATTTATAACATATTTTTTCTAGATAATATGAAAGGAAATTCAGAATTTCTTTAATTCCCTTTTGATCTCTTTTTGCCTCTCCCCCAAATAACATTTGATGCTTGTGAGAACTTCTCAGGAGCTTTGTTTTGCCAGGCAATATAGGAGAAAGCCCAGAAATGCTTTGATGTTCTTCCTGCTTCGCTCGTCATACTTATTCACTATGTGTGCTGAATAAATAATCAGAGAGGCTGGGTTCTCGGAAGAAAAATGTGGCATCAGGATTGGAGGAAGGCTTATGAACCACCTGCAGTATGCAGGTAACCCAGCTGTGCTTGCTGACAGTCAGGAGGCCTCGGAGCACAGGCTGCAGGTGAGCAGAGATTGCAACGTAATCTAAAGACAACCCCAGTCCTCCCAACTGGGCCAATAGGTGACACTGGGACAAAAGGAGAGATCATGAAGCTGTCACGGATTTCATCATTCTTAGATCCACAGTCAATGCTCATGGATAAATGTGCTGCACAAGATCTCTTCAAAGTGTTGAAAGTAAGGATGTTACTTTGAGGACTCAGGTGCGCCCGAGTCAAGCCATGGGATTTTCAGTCACCTCCTATGAATGTGAGAGTTGAGCATTGAATAGGAAGACTGAAGAAGGATCAATTTATTAAAAATTGTGCTTCTGACAAAGAATGTTGAACGCAGCATGGACTGCCCATGGAGCAAACTGCTCTGTCTTGGAAGAAGTATAGTTAGCGTGCTTCTTGGAAGCAAGGATGGACGTGCTATCAGGAGAGACCAGTCCCTGGAGAAGGGCAGCTTAACCGGCAAAGCAGAAGGGCAGCAAAACGACGCAGGCCCTCGACAAGGCGGACTGACCCTATGGTTCCGACACGGGAACAGTTGTGAGGACGGCACAGGACCAGGCCACATTTTGTCCTGTGGTACACAGGTCACTAGGAGTCAGACTGATTTGATGTCATCTAACAGCAAGAACCACATGGAAACTTGATTCTGAAGTATATTTTTGCACAGAAGATCCCTCTAGTAGACAATTGGGTTGGCTGACAATAGAGGAAATGGAAAGTTCCGTGAGGCGAAGTGACGTGTCGTTATGGTCTTGCAGCTGCTCCAAGCTGGCCCAGTTCCCTCTCCCAGATCACAACTTCACAACGTCTCCAATCTTCCAAATCCCTACCCTCCTTTTCTCTCCAGTCTCGCTTGATCACTTAGATTCTCAGTTCTCTGCATTCATAGAAGTAGCCAGAGAAGAAGATCCTCTCTTCACACTGCACCCTAAGTGCACATTTCCCACACATGCTGCAGCCCTAGTTCAAGGGCAGTCCGTGGTCCACCCCTCTCTGTACGCTGGGGAAGCTACTACAGGAAGATGGGATCTCTTTCTACCAATCAAGCACATCCATAACACACACCCAAGCCTTGTTCGACCCCACATCATTCCGTTTCCTACAGAAAGCTTTCACCTCCCGCTCTCTCTTGAATGCTAAACTCCGAGCAAAGTAGGTTTACAGGCTAAAAAAAACATTGGGCTCAGAAAAGGATGATGGTTGGACAACATGGTGAACACGAGTTCATGTCACCGAACTGCACACACATGTGAAAAATGTTGAATTGCCAGTTATTTCATAGTTTTTTTTGACATACTCATTTATCACAATTAAAATTTAAAAAACAACTTTCCATCTCACACTTCATAAACCTTCTGTTCAGGTTCCCAGCTGCCTTCCTCTTTACTTCGTGTATCTGATACCTTCACTATTTGGCTGTGAACATGAATAATTGATCTCTTCTCCTGGGTCCCTGGACACCCCTTTCTCATACCTTTTCCCTGGTTACAGGTTAAGGCTGGAATGCCCTGGATTCTGTAATTGGCTGACCTCTGTCTCCACCCACAATTTAGAAGAAAATCCCAGCTAGATGCATATCTTTAAATGATATCTTGAAGCTGGTGACTCCCATGCAAAGTAATGTCTCCTCCCTGAGCTCTAGAATTATATCTGTATCCCTGTTTCTATCTACATTACTCACACAGCATGTCTACCTGGGAATTTAATAATCATCTCAAACTTAAAATGTCCACAAAAGACTCAATACTGCACCCACAACTAGTCTTCCCCCAGACTCCCTTTCTCAAGCATGATCTCTACCAGCTGCCCAGATGCACAATACAGTCTTACCTCTAGATGATGCACCCTCCTTAATCTACTCTTTCAACGTTAGCCTGTTAGTGAAACCTCCCCTCTGCTGTCGCTCTGTTCCAACCCTCCACCAGGAGTGACTTCCTAACGCCCTGCCCTTCCTCCTTCCACTTTCCACCCAAGAGAACATTTAGAAGCAATGTTTTTATTTAGGTTATTTTAAGTAATTCAAAAATGCACTCAGGTGTTGAGCATTCAGATGTAATACCTTATTTCATATCTTTTTCCTAAAAGAGATGAAACATTTTATACTAGCAGTCTTTTATTTATCCCTCTTTAATTCGGTTGCCTCCATTCATTCTGTGAGGAACTCACTTCCCTGAAATTGCTGCCTGTCCAGGTATTCATAAACAGGGGATAGTATGTGTGATGTGTTTTTATACTGTACATTGATGTTGTACATTCTATGCTTCCCTCAGTATGTTTTAGTAAATGTAACCACACTAATATGCTTGGGCTTAGTTTATACATTTTATCACTGCATAGCTATATCTGAACATTGCAAAATATAGTCATTTATCTATTGGCTGTTAATTAATAGCCATGTTTTGATAGGAAGACACTATAACAGTGAACATCCATGTTTTGCAAACATATGAGAGATAGTGGTTTAAAATTTAAGTTTTTAATGTTGCTAAGGTTATACATCTTTTTCTAAAATCTTAGTGTTTTCTTTATTTTAAATAACTCATTTAAGATCTCTCTTCCTAGTACTAAGTTTCTTCTAATAATTTAGTTTCTACAATTTTGAGTGTTTATTCTGAACTGTGTGTATTTATATCGTCATTTCTCCAATTATTGTTTAATGATTATTCTAGAGTTTGCTTACTGAAGTTATTGCCACCTTTGTAGAATATTATTTTTCTTAAAGAGTTGGTTTAATCGTGTTTAAGAGTACTGTCCTGGGGTCACACTTTCTAAACAAAAAATACAGTTCAGTTGCTTATTGGATGTGCCGTTTGGGGAAAGTTACGTAATCTTCCTATCCCACTCCTCTGTTCCCTTCATCTGTTAAAAAAAAAACAGAATTACTGGCACTTGGTAAACACTAAGTGAATGTTACCCATACTCCCAAACTATCTTTCATTGAATTGATTTTGTCTCGAACCTGTAGCACAGAATAGAACTGCCCCTTTGGGTTTCTGAGACTGCCGAGTTTGGGAGCAGACAGACTGATCTTTTCCCCATGGAGAGGCTGGTGGTTTGGAACTGGTGACTTTGCAGATAGCAGTCCAATGTATGACTCACGGTCACCAGGGCTCCAGTTAATATTAGTTATCATAATGAAATCATGATTATTTTTATTTCATGTGTAATTCTTTTCTGAGCTCTCTATGAGGGGTAACTCCCCCAAATTAGATTTTTCCCAAAGCTATGTATTTAATTTTTTTTTTTACAAAACAATTTTATCACCTTCAAAGTACTCTCCATTACACTGAATACTTTTGTTAACTCTGTGATTCCATTCTTGGAAATATTTTTCAAACTCATCTCTTTGGATGGCTGACAGCACCTCCTTCGATTTCTTCTTCACCTCTTCGACATCATCATATTGCTGTCCTTTCGTGTCCCTCTTCATTCTAGAAACACAAAGAAGCAGCCCAGAGTGAGGTCAGATGAGTCAGAGGTGTGGGGCAAGAGAGGCATGCTGATTTTTGAAGAAAAAAACAACAACAACAAAAAAAAACCTGATGCACTGAGATGGCTGCATGAGCAGGTGCATTGTCATGGTGGCAAAACCAATCCCCCATTTGCCACAAATCAGGCCTTTTCTGTTGCACACTGTTATGCAATCTTTTCAGACTCTCTAAATAGAAAGCTTGATGAACAGTCTGACCTGTTGGAACGAACTGCAAATGCACTACAAGTCGACACTTTTGTTGTTCAGGAAGGTGATGGATGAAATGTCATCAATCAACATTTCACCTTTTTTGAAATGAGAAACCACTGGTACACTTGAGTTTTCCCCATAGTGCTGTTCCTGTAAGCTGTGTTCAACGTCACAGCAGTTTCTGCATCATTTTTCCAGAGCAGGAAACAAAAATTCACAGCTTCATGCTGTTCTCTGAAATTGGCTGTCACCCAAAATGAAGTCTGAGTGAAACTGCTTTTATGAAAAGATCACTGTGACCAGAGAGCATCTTCCCAGGTGATGCCACTGAGTGCACTAACTCAGAACAAGGTGCTTGATGCTCACCTCGTGGGAAAAGTGCTCACTGCAAAAACTCTGCTGCTCAGTCCAGTGCGACTCTGTGATTTTGAGTGGAGGGGGTACCCCTATGTAGTTTGTATAACTTTAAGGTAGTCTGGATGTCTGATACGGAAAACTTTAGTACTTGTCTGTGTATCAGGTTCTGAGAAAAACAATCAGGCGATTTTAAATGTAATAATATTGAGTAGCAAGATTAACATTAGAATAGAATTGGTGACACATTCGTTTTTTCATAGCTGTACAGTAATGCTAATAACTAAAATTTTTAGTATTTTAATGCTGTTGCTGTCACTGTGAAGCACCATCGAATCGGCTCTGACCCATATGCCCCTGTGCCCAGCAGAAAGAAGCACTGCGCCATCCTGCCAGATGCACTTACTTTTGTTAGCACTGTGCATGGCTCTGTGTTCCCATCCTCAGGACAAGTCTCTCTCTGTGAGAAGTAACAGCATCGGTCTCATGTACTGATAGCACAATTGAGATAAGAAAATACATATCTTGCCCAAAGGAGCACAGAGATTAAGACGCCGTTTCTTTCTTTCTTCTTTTTTTTTGATTTTCAAATTGCTATTTAAATATGCCTACCTGTTTTTGATTAATCATGTTTTGTACTTACCTGTTTTTATTCGTCCGTGTTTGACATTATTGTTAATCGGGTTTTTGTAGCTTCCTGTTCTTGGATACCCATACCCCTCCTATCCCGCCCTCTGCTTGTTTAGAATGAGAGGATACTACATATATCAGTACTAGAATGCTTTTAGCATTTATTATTTTATTTTAAACATTTCTATCACAAAATTTCAATTTTATTTGGCTGTTTTCTTTCGTGTCATTGTCTAAAATCATGCGCCATGAATATTTGGAGTTTATTGAATCAATGACATGACCACATGATTCTACATTTCTGTTCTTCATTCTGACAAACATAAGGAGGTGCTCAACAAATACTTCTGATATGCACTTTTTTTAACACAGAAAAGGAAGTAATCTCCAAGGAGCCCCCACGGCAGTGTCAGGCGAGCACTGTGCTGTGGTCTGGAGAGACGAGGAGGCAGTCTGCATCTGGGCACATTCACAACCTAAGATGCCCAGGGGGCTAGCTGTGCGAGGCCATGGACTTGGTGGCAGTGTAAGAGGTGCCTGGCTCCCAGCCCAAAAGTGGGAGCTTTGAGAGGGACCTTTGAAAAGACTCCTGGGAATTTGCTTCTAAAAAATTTCCCACTGGAAATCATAGGGAGCACAGTTCTATTGTAATAGGCAAGGGTTGCTGGAAGCTGAAATAGCAACTCATGGTAGCGGATACATGGAAGTAGCCATAGAAAATAGCCACGCGGTGGTTCTAGTCTTTGTCTCAAAAGATGGCCTTCTTTTCCATCCAGTTAGGGAACAAAAAAATCCTGCCATTACTATTCTGAACAAGAATGTTGTATCAACCCTCTGTGGACATTGACATTATTTTCTTAAATGTGTGTGTTAGACAGGGTTCTCTAGCAGAACAAAACCAGATTGCTAATAATTTTATATATTTATTTATACAGATAGATAGATATATAACACAAGAAATAAACACTTAAATGATAAAATAGTACAAATGGCTAAGTGCAACTCACTCCCGTGAGACAGTTGTGAGACACTGGCAGTCCTTCAAGTCTTGAGGGCCACCAGGTAGTCCTCTGTAGAGAAAATTCTGGCTATCCGTGTACAGGCCGCAAACAGCAATGCAGGTCACCAACCATCAGCCAGGTCACCAACAGTCAGGTCACCAACAGTCAGTCCCCAGCTCAAGAGATGTAAATTCCAATTGTGTGGTGAAGCAGGTCTTGAAGGAACCTCATATTACAGCGACACAGTCCACAGGTTAGGTGTCCCACGGGTAGTGTAGCTTGCAAATTGAAGCACAGAACAAGCAAGGCAGCCTCACACTGGTCTGTTGATCAAAGAGTGAAAGACAAGAAAGGCGAGGTTTGCCGAGTCATTTATCTCTCCGCCCTTCAATGAATCCCACATGTGTTTATCGGCCAGGCTGGTATAATAAACTAACGACCTCAGTGTGTTATACAATTCAAACTTGGCAGATGCAGAAAGCCAGTAGGGTAGAATTCTTGATCTGTGCTGAAGAAAGAAGAAACCATCTGGAAGCGTAATTTAGCAGATGATGCACTCTTGTACCGTGTGTCCGAAGAAGCTGGAGGAGAAGAAGCTTGCAGAGGACAGGCTGTCTGTGGGGCTAGTGGTCTGGCTCTCAGCTGGGGAATATGATGTGCTTCACTGAAGAAGACAAAACCCAAAATAGCACAGTTACTTTTCCAGGAATGCATGCTTCCTGAAAATAAACCTGCTTACCAACTAAATACCTTTCTTGTCAGTATTCACAATCTGCTCATCAATACTGGTTGTATTATACTGGTTATGTGTTGGGTTGCTAACTGCAAGATCAGCAGTTGGAAACCACCAGCTTCCCTACAGGGCAAAGATGAGTCTTTCTCCTCCCATACGGATTTACAGTCTCCAAAATCCTCAGGGGGAGATCTACTCTGTCCTACTGGGTCACTATGAGTTGGACTTCACTGGATGATGGTGAGTGACTTCATCAATACTTTCTTCAGGATCCTTGTTTCCCCATGGCCACCATTCCGAGTCTATGATGTCCATAAAAATGATCACTGAGCCAATTCTGATGATGGAGGTGCTTAGTCCTTTAGGACAAGACATTTGGAAGACAACTATGTGGGCAACCAATGGAAAGAGAACCATATCTGTGCCCATTCCTCTTCCCCAAACAGTGTCATGGAAATTATCAAATAATATTCATGGAGCCCACAAGCAAGATTTTGCTGAAAATAATTGAAAATGGTTCCACCATCTGCAAGGAACTGTAGGCAATCCAAGCCAGATTCAGAAGTGACCTTGGAACGAGGGCTATCATTGTGGCTATCAGATAGAGTTTGGCTGAAAGCGTAGAATAACAGAAAGGTGCTTACTGGTGCTTTTGACTGTGGGGCTGTAAAAAAGTTATGAAAAACATTGCAGAGAATGGAAACTCCAGAACAATTAATTGTGCACCTGTGGATGGAACTTGTGCAGAGCCCAAGGGGCAGTCCTTTGAACAGGACAAGGGGATGCTGCATGGCTTCAAATCAGGAAAGATGTGAGTCAGGATTGTATCCTTTAACCATATGTATTCAATCTGTAGGCTGAGAAAATGACCTGAAAATGTATTTTCATTTTCAGATTGGAGGAAGACTAGTTAAAAACTTATGATAGGCAGATCACACAACTTCACCTGCTGCAAGTGAATTGGACTTAATGCACTGGAACAAACGTTTGGAAGAATAAAAATCCCAGACACATAATTGTGTCCCATGAAGAACATGCATGTAGACCAATAGGCGGTCATTTGAATAAAACATGGGCTACTGCATGGTTTAAAATCAGGAGAATTGTACTTTGGAGTTGTGTCCTAGACACATATTTAGTCAATCTATACATTGAGCAAATACCAGAAGCTGGACTATACAAAAAAGATATACAAATGACACAACCATGCCTTGTAAAACAAAGAGGAGTTGTAGTACTTACTGATGAAGATCAAAGACTGCTTCTTTTAATATATATGCATTACACCTCAACAAAAAGCAAAGGAAAATCTTAACAACTGGATTAATAAATAACAGCATGATGAATGGAGAAAAGACTGAAATTGTCAAAGATTTCATTGTACTTGGATCCATAATCTGTGTTCGTAACTGTCAAGAAACAAGTAAGTCTTTTGCATTGTACAAAAATGCTGCAAAAGACATCTTTGTTAAGAAGCAAAGAGATCGCCTAAAAGAATAAGATGTGCTTGATTCAAGCCAGTGTGTTTTCAGTAACCTCATACGTGTGCAAAAGTTGGTCCACAAATAAAGGAAAGCAAAAGAAAAATAATTTGTCCATTTGAATTATGGTGTTGTTGAAGAACACACTGCCGGAAGAACAAACAAAGCTGTTTGGGAAGAAGTCAATCCAAAATGCCCCTCCCTGCTCCTTTGTCTCACATGGCTCCCTTCCCACATGTTGTCGAGAGAGGTAGATCCCTAGGAAAGAAACCCTTCTTCACTCTTCGCTGGCAGCCCTAACAGCCTTATAAACATGCCTGTTCACTGTTCTCTGCATAGATTCCACTTGGCCTGGCATGGCGTGCTGCTTCACGACATTAAAGACAAACGTGGCTTTGCTTTGGCAACAGGATTGTTCTGAGAGTAATTTTAGAGGTTGATGATAGGTTCTCAAAACTCCCTGCCATCGCGATGGTGAGGACTCATTGTGACCCTCTGGAGCTGTTGATGGGGGTAGAAAGCCCAGTATTTCTCCTGTGGAGCTGCTGGTGGTTTCCAATTGCCCACCTGGCACATTGCATCCCCACACGTAACCACTGCACCAGCAGAGCTCCATGGGTGGTAGCAACTTCCCTTTGTTTCTCCTTTCTCTCTCTGAGCTCACCATTGTAGAGGTTGTACACAAACTGTGACCAGGGAAGTACAGAACCCACAGAAATCGTTTCAGGAATATTTGCTTTGCTTCACTGGTTAAAGAGGCCATTGCAACCTCGTGCAAGTAGCCTGTGTGTTGAGGTTACAAGAACTGGGTTAGGGGTGTCACTCGGCTAGGCTAAAAGTCCCAACAGCCAGTGAACTAGTTGGCAAAGGGTTATGGTAACAGTGACAAACTAAAACAGTAAAAGCTCAATTGAAAAGAGAGCAGAAAACATTACAAACTAACAAGTTTTCTTTAAAACTGAAACAACTTAATATGGGTCACAAGGGAGATCAAACGATAAGAGACTACATTTTACCCCAACTGCATCTGCCACAATCACCTTTACAAAACCCTTTGTCTGGTAGGAGGCTGTTCATATCCTTTGTCTGTGGTTAGATGGGATTCACTGAGGCTTTAGCCACGTGTGGACCCTGCAAATGGATTTTGGGGTTTCACTTTAATCTATAACCTTCTGCAAACTGGATGTTCACAATTTGAACTCTGATGCCACTCAGAGCTTGGATCACATAGTTAAAAAAAAAAAAGGTGAAGGGGAAATACGCATGGATTAAGCCTCCAGTAAACGGCCTCTGACCACAGCCCAAGGAGGGAATGGCCTTACTGTCTTCCAAAGACATGGCGCAGCGGGTCACTGCAGAGGCAGTCAGGTTAAAATTTAGCATCTTACCATCTGATCTCTTTGGCCCATTTAAAATTTTTCCTAGTTTTTAATATTTTCAGCTTTCTTTTCAGTTGAAATTTGTCTGTGTTTTACTTTGTTTTTGTTGTTCTTGCTTTTTTTCTATGTTTTTTTGGTACATGAAATGCAGCATGAGTAAGTCTACATAGACAGCAACTGGGTCAATGGTTTCTTGAGTATATGGCAAGGGAGGTTGGGGAGCAATGAGGAGCTCATAACAATGACTGCAAGCAAGAAGGAAATGTTCTCAAATTGGTAGAGGCGATCATTGCACAATATTTTTGTTAAGGAACTTCTTTGTGAACTCAAACCTTCTAGGTAGTGACTGTGCTTTTGAACCATTAAGGAGGGACATCAACTATGGAAGCCCTGGTAGTCCAGTGTTTACAAGTTGGGCTGTGATCTGCATGGTTGGCAGTTTGAAACCATAAGCAGCGCTGCTTAAGAAAGACTGGGCTTTCTACTCCAGTGAATGGTTATCGTCTTGGAAACCTCCAGGAGGTGACTAAACATTGACTCAATGGCAGGGAGGCAATGCTCTGTGTTCTCCACTGAACAGTAAGCATGACTACATTCGCCGTTCTGCCCAACATGCAGTATTGTTTCCAGGACTCAATGAGATGTCTCAGGAGCCCTTGGAAACTCACATCTCCAAGTGTGAGCTGTCACCTTTACCTCTGATGTGATCAAGACGGAGGAGGAAAATCCAGCAGCGGCGCATGGCATGGCGAGGACCAGATAGACAGATACTTTCCCACCCAGACCCTACGTGCCCTGCAGCACTGGTCTCCTGCCGCTTGCAGGAGGCTCCAAGCAGTTGGAACGCGGAGCTTCCTGTTTCCTCACATTCTGCAAAACTGGTCCTGAGATGGAATCCCTGATCTGATCGGGCTGCGGCTGCAATTCGGTTGGACCCAGATCCTGTGAGTTGAGATGATCAGTGCTCCAAATTCCGTGATTATCTTTCCATCTTCTTGTTTCCTTTTTGCTGTTGTTTTTCTGTCCTCCTCAGAGTGCGTCTGTCCGTGCACATGCGGGGTTGTTCACAGAATGCCAGCAGCAGTGCCTTTGAGCTGACTTGGCCAGGGAGGGGGCCAGGGGGGCCCCACTTCCTGGGCCTGGGTCCTGTCATTCTGACAATGCCCCACTCAGATGGGGCAGCAGGGATTTTTATGAAGTGGCTAATACATTCATTCTCACAGTCTGGTTTTGTTTGTTCAAAGGGGGTGGGGGTGGGGTGTGCGTTGCAAGTCATGATGAGGCCGCTCGGCTGGGCTTACAATCAGCCTGTTGTGCTTGATCTCCACACAGCTCTGGGCTCCCTGCACCCCCATCCACTCTTGCCTGCTATGAAGGGGGCTTGTCCCAGAGTCACCGAATACCTGCTATCCTGCGAAGCTTCTCTTAACTGCTTTCATGATGAGCAATGTCATTGCAGCATTAATGTGTTTTAATGAGGACATTTGTCTTCTTGCTGTTTGTCTGCGTCATAAATCCGGAGGAGGAAAATACTGAGACATAAGGAGGTGTGTCTTTACGAATGTGTTTGGAAGCAAACCAAATGGTGCGTTTTGCTCAGATGCCTTCTCTTTGCTTTCTGATTTTGGATCTAGGATTTTAAAAACAAAAATAAAATAAAAGTAGGATGTTTTCGTTTGTCAAAGGGTTGCTAAAGTGCCTCCTTCACAGTCTGGTTTTATCCGACAAAAGCCGACTCCTAGGCACTATAGGATAATGCAATGCAGGTTTAATTAAAGGAAAAGCTTATAGTTCATGTTAATTTAATGAAACAGCCTACTTTCAATGCTCCATGATGCTAAAAGGGGTGTGACAGGGGTAATCCAAATTAATGAATCACCCAGAGTACATTCTACATCCCCCCCTAAATCCATCCAGATTACGGCTGCAGTTGTGGCTGCAAGGAGCTGACATGGACATGATCATGAGAGGCAGGGAGCAGTAAGGTAATTGTGTGCCAACCACTACATTCAGTACCTGTCGCTGTTAGCTTATTTAAATGCCACCACTACCTATGATGTTGGTATTATCAGCCAGAGTTTATTGATGAGAAAATAATGCAGAGTCAAAATAACTTGTCTAAGGCCATCGATGACTCGAAATTACTAGAAAAGGAATTTGATGCTTCTTCGCCCAACCCATATGTCTAGCCATGAGGGGGTGGGGTGGGGGGTTTCAGCTAAACTGAGCTGCAATGTCTTCTACTCTAGAAGAAAAGTATAAATTCTCTTCAGAGTATATGCCATTTCATTTTTAAGCAAAAGCCTGGCTTGAGATGAAAGTCATAGTTTAGGGGCAAAACAGCAGTGAAATGACACTGGTTTGCACAAGGAAAAGCTGACTGGGGGTTAGGTGGGGCAGAAAGGCCTGGCTACAAACTCAGATGGTGGAGTCGGCCCTGTGGCGATGAGGATACATGTTGTCCTATGTCAACAATCACGGCTGACAGCACCTCGGAGGAAAAGGACCGTTGATGTTACTGGCAGTGAAGTTCTCTGGTGTAGCACATCCCTTGACTCCAAAGATTCAGTGAAGTGTGCTGTACACAAATACCGGGGGTGCTGGTGGCAGAGTGGCTGTGCGTTCAACTGCGAATTTGCATGGTCAGCAGTTCGAAACCATGAGCAGCTCCTTGGGAGAAAGATTAGGCTTTGTACTCTCTTGAACAGTTACGGTCTTAGAGACCCACAGGGGCACTACAAGTCAGCTTTGATCCAATGGCAGTACTACAGGGAGCTGAAGAACTGCTCCCTGTAGTACTGCTGTAAGCAGAGGAAACAAAGCCTGCCTGGGAGGTCTGCTAAAGGGAAATGTGGGCAGGAGTTACCTGTAAGAAATTCGTACAGCACCAACTCCACTGCCATAGGGTTGCTTCTCATTCAGGGGAACCTTTGATATGGTCTCTGAGACTGGAAATCTGTACAGGAGCAGGCTGGCTCATGGATCTCCCTGGGAGTGGCTGATGGGTTTGAATGGACAATCTTGTGGCTAGTGGCCCGAGGCCTAACGCCTAGCACCACCCAGCTCATTATGACCATGTAATTGACTAAAACTAGAGAGCATTGTGCTGCTCTCTAGGCATGGAAGAGTAAGCTCAAACTGATTTGACGTACATCTCAAAGCGTGAGATGACCTTATTCTATATTGACAGCCAGAGAACCCACTGGTTCCTAGCTCACCATCAGCCAGCAGGCTAGGAGCGCTGTGACTGCTCTGTGCCCTCACCCCAGCTGTGTGACTCCTGGGCCAGCAGCGCAGGCCCCACCAGGGAACCTGCTAGGAACTGGAAATGCAGACTCTCTCACGAGCCTTGGCATTGGTTCCCCAGGTCCATCATGCTGGTGAACTGATGGAAGAACAGACCCGAGTTTGAGAAATGTAGGCATACCAGAACAATATCCCGGGGAAAGACTTGGGGTCAACATCCTTGGGGTCAGCAGGAAACTAGAAAACATGGGCAGTGTGGACAGTAGATTGCAACCAAGCCTCTTGATTGATACAGTCAGAAATAGTCATTCCCGGCTCAAGATGGCAGAGTAGCCTTGGTGCTTTGGCTGTGCCCCTTTCCCTTCCACAGTCCTGGCAATAATGGAGTCACATGCATGAGGCTTCTGAACAGGGTCACTGTGTCCCTCCCGCCCGAGCCTCCCATGGCAGGGCTTTGCTGTGCAGCGATAGTTCCGGTACACGTACACTGTACAAACTCCAGACTTCCCCAATGTCATTGTGCCAGCCAGAACTGAACAGACTCGAAGCCCTTTCTCAGACCAACTGAACCCTGAGTGAAACAAATCCCCAGAATGTGTGGAGAGAGAGCCCATGTCCATGAGAATCTGAGACATGCTACCTGAGAACACAACTACGTGGAGGGTGAAACAAATGGGGAGCAGGTCCAAGTTTGGGATTTCAAATGACTGATCAGGTATGTCACCTCCTGTCACTATTCGTAATGTGGAGTTGACTACGGAATGTGCAAGGGGCCCTGCTGGTGTGGTGGCTGCTCAGCACAAAGTCAGGAACTCAACCCACCAGCCACTGAGTCTGGAGAAAGATGGGACTTCCCACTCCCTTCAAGAGCCCCGTTTAGTCCTTCAGTTAGTAATCCCGAGCTTCCCTGACAGGGGCCCTGAGCTTCTTGCAAAAGTCTAGAGACCAGCTATTGCCACGAGCGGGTTTTGACTCATGAAGACCATTTATAGGGTGTTAAGGTTTTGTAAATTTTGACAGGAATTGATTAAAAAAAATGCCTTCCTGTTGGCTTAATTCCAACTCATAGCCACCCTACAGGCCAGAGTAGAACAGCCCTATAAGTTTCCAAAGCGGTAAATCTTTATAGAAGTAGAAAGCCTTATATTTCTCCAATGGGACACTTGGTCATTTTGAACTGCTGACCTTGCGGTTAGGCCCCAAACTATGATACCAGGGCTCTCTACAGGAGCAGATAGCCTCATCTCTTACTCCTTTGGAGTGGCTGGTGGGTTTGAACTGCTGATCTTATGATTACAAGTTTAACAGGATCCTGTGAAACGTATGATTCCCCTTTTGACTGAGGGAGATTGAGGAGTGATCCCTGGGGGAAGGAACAGTGGACAGTGTACCTGAAAAATACATTCAATGTTACATGGTAGCCAGGTCAGGAGAGAAGAGAGCTTGAGGTCGGGGGACAGGATGCCTATTTGCAAAGATCCCGTATCAGAAATCAATAAGGCAAGTTGTAAGAGCTGGAAGTGACCAAGTGTACCTGAAGCCCAGGCATCAAAGAGACGTGGAGAAAGCAAATGGAGGAGACCTTGCTAGGAATCACATCAAACTCTACCGCCTTCACACACACACACACACATACACACACACACTCACACAGTGTATTGGTCTGGCTTGACTATAGAAGCAAATTCATAGACACTCATATGTGTAGAAGAAAGAGGTTTTTGTAAAAGAGTAATTG
Source organism: Tenrec ecaudatus (assembly GCF_050624435.1). Lineage (NCBI taxonomy): Eukaryota > Metazoa > Chordata > Mammalia > Afrosoricida > Tenrecidae > Tenrec > Tenrec ecaudatus. The sequence continues at coordinate 164,734,444 of NC_134537.1, forward strand.
TATATTAAGAAAATATCCCATCCCAGTCCAGATCAAGTCCATAAGTCTGATATTAGCCCATATGTCTTATACCAGTCTGTAAAATCCTCTTCAAGCAACACATGCAAAGATGCCAAATACAGGAAGATCACAGGCCAGTGGGTGGGAAGTCTTGCAGATTCATTGGTGGTGGAAGCATCTCAGCACTGGCATGGGTCTCCACGTGGCTCCTCCAGCTCCAGGGCTCCGGCTCCCTCAGTGTAGCTCCATGTGGCTTGTCAACCGGAGTGTCTCTAAGGGAGAGAGTGTATGTCTGGCCTCCAGCAAGCTACTTATCTCTGTCAAACCTCTAAATGAGGTCATCAAGCTGCGACCTGGTTGACAGGATATATTTCACCCCTTCACTTTTAATAGTTTCAAGTTGACACCAGATTATATAACTATCACACACATAAACACACACCACCCCATAATAGCAGTGAGAAGTCACTAAAGTAATTCAAGTAGAAGCAGGTTGCTGGGGGCGATCTGGTCTGGTTTGCTCTTGAGTCGGGAAGGATGGAGAAGAAATAAGTAGCTATACAGATGTTGCCATGAGTGGGTTTTGACTCACTATACAGATACACCGTGGTTTCTATTCTTTGGGGTGGGGAGAGATTTATGTTGGGACCCAATGACAATGGTTGATGAAGGCAACCCCGTGTTGACTGCGCCCGTCACCTTGGGCATGGACTGCGTTAGAATGGACTCACCTTAGAATGGACCCCAGAGGTCAAGTGCTGCGAGCTGCTGGCACGGCACAGGATGAGCATTTTCCACGAGAGCTGGTCTTTTCACTCTTAGCAAAATCAATAGTATCCACATCTGAGTTGACTCACTCATTTTAAGAAGGTTTGGTGGCTCTGTAGTTAAGCGCTGGGCTGTTCACATGTCGGTGCCTGGTGACCTGGTCTTGTAAGGATCAGGAGTGTGGGCAGCCCTGTGGGGCTGCGTCCTGTGCCCTAGAGAGTGCCTAGGAGTCAGAATCCGCCCCATGGTTGACAAAAACAGCTTCTTGTTTCCCTCCTTAGAAAGTGAAGTGGGGAGAAAGGTTGTTTTGCAACCTCCTTTCTCCCTGTGAAAGTCAAGGTTTGATTATCCTTTCATGCTGTGTCTTCATGGCTTAACCAACAACCACACCATGGCCTTGGCTGTATCTCTTGCTGTCTCCTGAATTTATTGATTTCATTAGAAGATAAGAGTGACAAAGATGGCTTATCATATCTCAGAGAAATGTAAAACCATTAGCATGCCATTGTTGGAGTCAGCAGGCCTTGCTAAGCTTCTTAGGAAACCAGTGGCAGCCAAGGATACAGGGGTGAGCCTACCTGGCAGGGGCTGGGGGTGGGGGTGCGTGCTCAAGCGGCTGTGCCTGCCTGCGTGTGTACAGGCTGGCTCCGGGAGCGCCGGGAGGAATTCCTATTAGATAAGCCTTGTCAGTGGAGTGATAGATATCGGGTTATTGACAAAAACAATTACTTTTTTCTTCCTTTTCTGTTTTTTCTTGGTGCCTTCTGGTTGCTGTCTTCCTGCGTTTGAAAATGGCAGCAGCGGTGCTTGTTTGCCGTTCGTGCTGCATCTGGTGGGCAGGGCGGGGGCTCCCCGAGCTCGGCCTCCAGCTGGGGCCTGAGAGTGAGTCCTCAGGGCCAGTGGTCAGCAGGTCGCCTTGAGGGCTAGGGTGTGGCCTCTGAGTGGCTGTTGATCCAGAGCTATTGCTGTCTCCTGCAAACTAGGGTTGTTCTCCAGCCGGGAGGCCGTGCTCCCCGGACTTTTCCTTCTGGAACAAGGAGGGGCGGTTGGCTAGCGAGAATGTGCTGCCACTCCTGATGTTAGGTGCTGAGAGTTGGTCTCTACTTCCGAGGGCCCCTGTGACCAAGCAGAACTGGCCTGCCCCACAGTTTGCTCAGCTGGGATCTTGCGGGAGCAGATTCCTAGATCTGTCTTCTACGGGGCCGCAGAGTGGCGGTCACCTCTGGCTAATAGCCAGAGCACATACTGCTCGTGCCATCTAGCGATGCACCTCTTGCCGTTGCGTGGAGATGCGCGCTCAGAGACCCTCTAGCACAGAGGAGAGCTGCTGCCAGCGTTCCCAAGACCGTAAATCTTTACAGGAGCAGAGGGGTGTGAATTATGGTTATTATGATGTGGTCAGAAGAGCCTGATACATTTTTAAAGATTAAATTTTTAAAAAATCATTTTATTGGGAGCTCGTACAGCTATCATAACATTCCATAGTTCAATCACATCAAGCACTATTGCACAATTGCTATCACAGTTTCCAAGCATTTTCTTTCTTCTTGAATTCCTTGATATTGTTCCTCTTTATACCCTCCCCCCATTCTCTACCTGACCTCCCAGGATCCCTTATTATTATTTATTTTTTCTCTATAATAGTTTGTGTGTGCCATATCTTACACAATCCATTCACATACAATTCTGTTGTTCGAGCCCATCAAGTGGGATCCTATCAGCTTCCTTGGGGCACAGGAAAAGGGGGGGGGGCATAGGAGGCTTACAGCATTGATGACCCCATTTGATGGGATTGAAGAACAGAATTGTATGTGGATGGATATATGGGATCATATAAGATATGACCAAAAAAAAAGGCCTGGGTACTTTCCATAATTTTTATTGCCAGCCCCACAATTCATATACATCCAACCTTCAGTCTTGCGTATTAAATGTTCAACTTTCAAATGCAAAGGAGGCGATTGAAAATGCCATGGGTTGGGCCAGGTGCACTTTAGTCCTCCAAGTAATAGCCTTGCTTTTCAACGCGTTAGAAGCTCTTGTGCAGCAGATTTACCTGATGTAATGCTGCGTTAGTCTGGGGATACTAGAGAAACAACTTCATAGACACTCATGTGTGTACAAGAGAGTTTTATATAAAGGGTAATCATGCATTAAGAAAGCATCTCAGCCTAATCTAGATCAAGTCTATAAGTCCAATATTAGCCCATATGTCTGATACCAATCTATAAAGTCCTCTTAAGACTTACAAAACACATGCAATGATGCTGAGTGCAGGAAGGTCACAGGGCAGTGGGCAGAAAGTCTTTGGATCCAGTGGTGTTGTGAACATCTCAGCACTGACAGGGGTCTCTGCGTGGCTTCTCCGGCTCCAGAGGTCTGGTTGCATCAGGGCGGGTCCATGTGGCTTCTCCAGCTCAGGGCATTAGCGCAGTCCCGTGTGCCTTGCCAGCTGCCATGTCTCTCAGGGAGTAAGCAGAGAGTCTCTCCTGCCTCCAAGGAGGAAATACAGATTTCCTAGAATTCTCAGGAGAACGCTATGCCCACCCAGAGGCTTCATTGGCTATGATTCAATTGGCAAACTAGACTGCACCCCTTCACTCTTAATCCTCTCAAGTCCCAGATTATGTAACTACTACAAATGCATTGCTTGATTTCTTGACTGATCTCCCTTATTCCATGTCCTCTTCTGAATTTAGCCTGAACCTGTGGCAGCTTCCTGTTGCCTCTGCTGCCACCACTGTTGAATGATCTTCAGCAAAGTTTTACTTTTTTAGATGATATTAAACAAGCTCACCGCCATCGAGTTAATGCTGACTCTCAGAGGACCCTGTGGGTTTCCTAGCCTGTAACTGCTGATGAGCGTAGAAAGTGCAGTCAATTCCTGGAACCTTGCTTGTGGCTAATCCGTTCAGCTCAGCTTGGACTTCTTCCTCAGTGCCCCTGGTTCTTGACTCGCTCTCTTTGGTCCAGTGACTCTGTGCTCTCCCCATCTTCTTTTCATGCTTCCTGCATCATCGTTCAGTATTTTGCCCACAGAATCTTTCAGTTTCAGGACTGAATTTTTTCTTGAGTTCTCTTGGTTTAAGATTTGCTGAGTGTGCCCTCCCCTTTGATTTTCTATCTTTAAGTCTTTTGCATATTTCTTGACGATATTTTGCTTTGTCTTATTAAGCCACTCTTTGAAATTTTCATTTTAGCTCTCTGACTTCATCATTTCTTTAATTTACCTCAGCTGTCTGTCACGGTGTGGTACTGTGGTGGCCTGTGTGTTACTGACATGCTGGGAGCAATGTCACTGGTATTTCAAAGACCAGCAGGGTCACCCAAGGTGAACAGGTCTCAGCAGACTGAAGACACAATAGGCTGTGCACGTCTGAGGAATTAGCCAATGAGAACCTTATGAATAGCATCAAGACCTTGTCACTTGGCCTTAATTAAAATCAATTGATTACTCTCCATAATGTATGTGGGCTTCATCTAATTAATTGAAGGTCTTCGAAACAAAAGGGAGTTTTTCCCTCGGGATTATTCTGCTTCCAGACTACAAACAGACACCTTCCCAGCACTCTTTCTGTCAGGATAGAGACTGGAACCCAAGAGCTAGGACTCTCCAACCTGACACCTCATTTACAGAGTTTGGACTGGCTGGCCTCAACAATTCCAAATATCAATTTTCTAAAACGCACACACACACACACACACACACACACACACACACACACACACTATTCCGATTCTATTTCTCTATGTATCCTTGGTTAATCTAGTATAGGAGTTTGAACAACTAAGAAATAATTTGCACATGACTCTGTTTTCCGGTTTGTTTAGTGTTAAAGTGCATTCCGATAATTTGCCAATACCTGAACTGGGTATTTCCAAAGACCACAAGGTAAGGAATTTTGACGAAACTATATGGAGGTATTCTAAGAGGATGGTGTGTGGCTGATTATTCTCCAAGAACAGCAATCAAACCGTCCCCTTGGCCTCCCTCCCCCTGAATGGAGGATCTGACCGTGTTAGTTATCCAGTGCTGCGGAGACCGAAATACCAGAAGAACGCAAGTTTAACAGACGGACGTTTTTCTGATAGTTTGCGTAGATATAAGTCTGAATTCAGGGCACATGCTCTAGGGCAGCGGTTCTTAACCTGTGGGTCCTGACCCCTTTGGGGGGTCGAATGACTCTTTCACAGGGGTTGCCTGATTCATAACAGTAGCAAAATTACAGTTATTAAGTAGCAATGAAAATAATTTTATGATGGGGGGGGTTCGCCACAACATGAGGACCTGGATTAAAGGGTTGCAGCATTAGGAAGGTTGAGAACCACTGCTCCAGGGAAAATGGTCTCTCTCCGTGGAGTCTGGGACAAGGTCTTTGTCACTTCTCAGGTTCCAGTAGTCAGCCCAGTGGTCGTGCAGTGGTTATGCATTGGGCTGTGATCCCCATGGTCAGCAGTTCAACACCACTGGCATTTCCACAGCAGAAGGACTGGACTTTCTACCCCTATCACCAGTTACTATCTTGGGAGTTCATGGGAGGGGGATCACTATGAGTCACCATTGACTCTGTGTCAGTGGGTTTGGTTTTTTGATTATTTGTTGATCCTTAGAGATCTCATGCTTCCTGACATTTCTCTTCTCCCCTCTTGGCTTCCTTAGTTCCTTGCTCACTCTGCTTATTCATATCTTAGAAGAAGCTGATGAAATGTTCTACAGGAATACTACCTCATTAACAAAACCAGCAAAAAGGCACCATTTCTTAATGAGATTATAAATGCAGGTATGACCTGAACCAAAACCCACTGCCACTGGTTTGATTCCAGCCTGCCGTATTTTTCTCAGTTGAGTGAAGAAGGGGTTTGAATCACTGATTTGGGGGTTAGCAGTCCAGGCCTAACCCACAGCGCCACCAGGGCTCCTTAACCCCAGAGACAGTGGTAAGGATTTACAGCACTCATTATTGGGGACGCAATTCAGCACATAGTGATGGCCCCTCCAGTTCTAAAGTCCTTTGAAAATTAAATTCTCCAAGCAATCAACCTAAATCCTTAATGAGTTAATGACCTTCCAACTGATAATGCATTTCCTCCTCCTGGAAATTCCCTCTGAGTCAAGAAGTCAAGGCCCAAGCCAGAGGGACTTCAAAGCGACTCTTTGGATCAGGTGTTCGGTGGGGAAATGCTCTGTGAGCAGATGCCCCTGAAGTTGTCGCTGTGGTGCAATGGCGGAGGAGAACTTTCACAGACCCCAGTCCTCGTGGCGAAGGCTATGCGCCTCGTGGCTCTGGGTAATGCACCTAATCTGTTTGTATTGCAAAAACGAGCTCCTGAGTCATGCCCGCAGTTCCGTGCTTGTCTACCAAAGGAAAGGGTAATGCCTCTCCTGCCCCCGGAGGCCCAGCAGAAGGAAGACGTGGTGAGGCTGCCGAGAGGTCACAGCTGCTGGGACATGCGTGGGACCACCGTGTGTGAACATGTTTTGGTGTTGAGGGGTGTGTGTTCAAATGCAGAATTTATGTTAACTCACAGAAGGTTAAAGAACTTGGCTTTCAACTTCCCGGAATCCACTGTGTGCTCTTGAATTGCTTTTCTCTTGGTCTCAGTAGTCATGGTTACTTCTTTTCCAAGCTCTGGGCCCTTCCCAGTGCCTTTGGCCCACTGGAGAATCGAAAAGCTGACTCTGCAGGCACAGGGCTGCTGAGCCTTTTGCTCAGAAGGAGAGAAAGCTGGGTTCCCATCCCCACCCCCAACCCTTCTTCTTTTTAGCAGCTATTTTTAGCTTTTGTAAAAGCTTCTCACTCTGAGCCATAAAAAGAAATAAGAACCTCTTCCAAAATTGCAAATGCTCTGGGCAGGGAGCAGGAGTGGTGTTTTCAATCTTCCCTGAACAATTGTTTTCTCTCCCAATGACATTCGCTGTGTAAGGGGATGAAGGTTGGAGGCCCAGGAGGAGGTGGAAGAGTGCTGTCGAAACCAGAAGGAGCCTGCCGCCTAGAGAGAGTATTCCCAGGGGGTGCCCCAGGGTCAGATGGGGTAGGGCTTGCTTTTCTCAGGCATTTGTTCACATGAGCCGGGAGCACGTCTGCGTGGCAAACCGCGTTGCTGAATGTGCGTGAGAAGGACGTGGTCCCACAGAACCGAAGAGGAGGCGGATGGCTCTTTCACTCCAGTCACTGCCTCGGGAGCCAGGAGGAGGGGCTGTGATGGGCAGAGGTAGGGAGAGGCAGCACGGTCCGGGGAGAGAGCAGAATGGACAGCAAGCTGATTTTCCAGTTGTCTTCCTTTTAAAGTGTTGCTTTAAGACCATTCCCCCAGTTTAAAGCCTTCTGTATTCAGTGCCCAGTGTACTCCACACTCTCAGAGATCCTGTGCCTCCAGTGGGCTCATTTCCTCCTCAGGGCTTGTGTGGCGCTTGGTGGCACTGTCGCCGTGCATTGCACTACTAGCCTCAAGGTTAGAATTCAATCCCCCCAGAATGAAGGTGAGGCAATCTGCTCCAGCACACCGTCAAGGGCATGGTTCCTTGTTTTTCAGGGGACCTTGGAAGGGGCAGGAACTGTGTGAGATGTCAGCTCCCCGCTCCTCAGGTTCCAGTTCACAGATACAAGGGGTCATTTCTAATAAAACCTGCTTAAACACATCTCTATGATGCGTGCACAGTTGCAGACAAGTTCTCTCAGCAATACCCTTGTCTTAGGGTTATTCAAGGGATTCCAAATAAACAAAAAGGTCCAGTCAATCCAGTGGATTCTGAGGGGACCGGCTGGGCCAGTTATGTTCAAGACAGAGAGGTGAGCTCAGGAGGTTATGACGGCTGCTTTTGGGGATTCAAAGAAGGTAATCTTGCCAGATTTGGGCTAAAGGCACACACAGGATGGCCACGGAGCCTTATTCTGACGTCATAAGAAAATTGAGAAGCGCAGTGATGGGAGAAAGGTTGGCAATGCGTGATGAGGATTTGTCTTATCCATTACAACACTGCACCTACTCATTCCGTCCTGGCAGACCTTCCTGTGGAAATTGTATCCATGCACCCTGCATCCCTGATCATGACCCTTCAGATTTCTTTCTGTTCCCCAAACCTGAAGAACATTGAGGAGGAATGTGATTGCGTCTCAAGGGTGCAGCATAGCACATAATTCTTCTGGGGGAGAGTTTCTTTTTATCTATCTATCTATCTATCTATCTATCTATCTATCTATCTATCTATCTATGTTAGGGGCGCATACAATTGTTATCACAGTCCATACAAACATCGATTGTGTAAAGCAAATTTATACATTCATTGCCCTCATCATTCTCAAAACATTTGCTCTCCACTTAAGCCCCTGGCATCAGGTCCTCCTTTTTTTCCCCCTCCCTCCCTGCTACCCCCTTCCTCATGAACCCTTGATAATTTATAAATTATGATTTTGTCATATCTTGCCCTGTCTGCCGTCTCCCTTCACCCAATTTTCTGTTGTCCATCCCCCAGGAGGAGGTCACATGCAGATCCTTGTAATCGGTTCCCTCTTTCCAACCCACCCTCCCTCTGCCCTCCAGTTTCGCCACTCACACCATTGGTCCACCATCGATTCCCTGTGTTTCCATTTCCTATCTGTACCAGTGTACATCCTTTTGGCTAGCCTGACTTGCAAGGTAGAATTGGTATCATGATAGTGGTGGGGGGGGGCGGGTGAGGAAGCATTTAGGAACTTGGGAAAAGTTGTATTTTTCATCATTGCTACATCGCACCCTGTCTGGCTCATCTCCTCCCTGAGACCCTTCCATAAGGGGATGTCCAGTGGCCTACAAATGGGCTTTGGATCTCCACTCCACACGACCCCCCCTCATTCACTATGGTAAGATTCTTTGTTCTTTGGGGCCTGATACTTGATCTCTTTGATGCCTCATGGTGTGCTTCTTCCATGTGGGCTTTGTTGTTTCTCAGCTAGGTGGCTACTTGTTTACCTTCAAGCTTTTAAGACCCCAGATGCTATACCTTATGATAGGCGGGCACCATCAGCTTTCTTCTCCACATTTGCTTATGCACCCATTTGTCTTCAGCGATCTTATCAGGGAGGTGAGCAGACAATGATATGATTTTTTTGTTCTTTGATGTCTGATAACTGATCCCTTTGGCACCTCGTGATCGCACAGGCTGGTGTGTTTCTTCCATGTGGGCTTTGTTGTTTCTGAGCTAGATGGCTGCTTGTTTACCTTCAAGACTTTAAGACCCTAGCCGCTTTTGATAGCTGGGCACCATCAGCTTTCTTCACTACATTTGCTTATTCACCAGGTTTGTCTTCAGTGGTTGTGTCAAGAGAGTGAGCATCATTGAATGCCAATTTAATATAAGAAAGTATTCTTGCATTGAGGGAGTATTTGAGTGGAGGCCCAATGTCTTTCTGCTACTTTAATACTAAAACTATAAATATATGCACTTAGATCTATTTCCCCATCCTAATATATAAATATATTTACATATGTACATGTCTTTATCTAGACCTCTATAAATACCCTTTGCTTCCCAGCTCTTTCCTCTATTTCCTTTGACTTTCCTCCTGTCCCACTGTCATGCTCAGTGTCCACCAGGGTTTCAGTAATTCCTCTTTGTTACATTACCCTTGATCATGCTCTACCAGGCCTCCCACACCCTCCTAACCACCGATTTGGGTAACTTGTTGTTCCCTTGTCCCTGGGTTTGTTGACACCACTACCTTCTGCCCACCTCCCCCTCTCCTATGTCCCCCGGAACTGTCGGTTCCGTTGTTGTCTTCTCCTCCAGGGTTGTTCATCCACCCTATCTTATTTAGACAAACCTGCGGAGATAATAACATACACAAAAACAAGACAGAGCAAAACCAAGCAACAATATACAGCAAAACAACAAACCGATGATTAAAAAAAACCATAAGAAAGAAAAGCATGTACTTAGTTCAAGGATTGTTTGTTGGCATTTAGGAGTGTTTTCCAGTCCAGTCTGTTGGGCACCACCTTCAGCATTCACTGGGGACCTCGCTGCTTCATTCTCATGCTGTTCTGCTGCATCCCCTTAGTGTTTTGCCTTGGTGTGGCGGGATGAGATCAGGTGCAATTCCCACACTATGTCTCTGGTGTTGTCCCATATAGGGCTATGGGTTAGTGAGGCGTGTCATGTCTCCTAGGGGGACCCGGCCATGTGGTCCTCTCTGTCGACTGGCTGCTCTAATTGGGAACATCGTCCTCAGGGCCTGGTGGGCCAGGATGTGTTCCACTCTCTCCTCCTCCCCCTTCATCTGCTCCCGTGTGCTCTGATCAGATATGTCCATCTCCTGAGGCTGCAGGTTCAATGCCGTCCTTTGAAATAAATTCTTCTGGAGGGAGGGGCAGGTGTCCACGTAGTAGTTGGGATTGGGGCCGGCCCCCCCAGAACTCTCCACTGGTTCCCTACTCCCGCCAGCATGTTGTATTCACATGTAGCACTAGGTTGAAGTCTGGTCCCTCTCTCCCTGTGGAGATATACACAATACCCTCCCCTTGGGTGGTTAGTGCCCTGTACCCCCGCTACCCATTTGTTTTTGATTATTTTGTGTCCTTTCCCCACCTCCTTTTTAGGTGTCTACCATATGGATCCGTGTATTTGGCCTTGTCCCTGCAGTATTACCTGGTCCTCACCCCAGGAATGTTTGTATACAGTAGCTTTTCCCCTATGTCCCTTTTGCATTTTTATTTTAAAAGCTTACCTCAGTGGACTCTTGTTGTACTTGTCCTTTCATACTTGGCTTACTTTGCTTAGCATGATTTCCTCTAGTTCTTCCCATGTAGCAATATGCTTTATACATTCATCACTGCTTTTTTAGTGATGTATAGTTCTCCATTGTATGTATATACCACAGTTTTTTAATCCAATTGTCAGTTGATGGAAGTTTGGGTTGCTTCCAACTCCTTGCAATTGTGAACTGTGCCACAATGAACATTGGAGCACCGATATCTGGCCTTGGTATGTTTCTTGCTTCTTCTGGGTATATGCCCAGTAGGGGGATTGCTGGGTCCTATGGTAACTCGATTTCCATCTGTTTTAGATATCGCCACATCATTTTCCAGAGTGGCTGTACATACTTACAGGTCCACCAGCAGTGGATGAGAGTTCCTGTCTCCCCACAGCCCCTCCAACACTTGTTGCTTTCTGATTTTTTGAATTGGGCTATCTTTGAGGGTGTTAGGTGGTACCTCATTGTTGTTTTATTTTGCATTTCTCTTATGACTAAAGATCAGGAAAATTTTCTCATATGTTTGTTGGCCATTTGGATTTCTTCCCCTGTGAAACTTCTGTTCAGGTCCTTTGCCCACCTCCTCAGAGGGCAATTAGATTTTTCCTTTTTGGAAGCTAGCAGAGTATTGTAGATTTTAGTAATAAGGCCTTTGTCTGATGTGCCATTGCTAAAGATGTTTTCCCAGTCCGTGGACTCTTATTACTCTCTTGGTGAATTCTTTCCATGTACACAGGTGTTTTATCTTCAGTATATCCCATTTGTCAATTTGTATCTGCTGTGTTTGTGCCCTTCCCTATTTCTGATAGCCTATGTAGTCCCTGTGCCAAAGTTCTCAAGTTGGTCCTAATTCCGTCATTGATGGCCTTAATAGTTTGGGGTTTAGCTTCAAGGTCTGTGATCCACCATGAGTTTATTCTTGTGCATGGAGTGAGATAAGGGTCTTGCTTCATTTTTCTGCAGGTAAATATTCATTTTTTCCAGCAACACTTGTTAAAGAGGGCATCTGCTACCCATTGGATATTTTGGGGGCCCTTATCAAAGATCAGTTGTCTGTATGCTGATGCTTTTATTTCTGGGTTTTCAGTTCTTTTCCATTGGTCTGAGTATCTGTCATTGTACCAATACAATGTGGTTTTGACAAATGTGGCTGGATAGTATGTGCTAAAGTCAGGTAAAGCAAACCCTCCCATTGTGTCCTTCTTCTTGAGGAGTTCTCTGCTAATTCTGGGCTTTTTCCCTCTCCATATGAATTTGGCAATCAGTTTTTCCATTTCCTTGAAAAAAATGAGGGTAATTGTATCAGGATTGCATTAAACTTATACAGTGCCTTTGGCAGAACTGACATCTTGAGTATATTGAGTCTTCCAATGTATGAGCGTGGGATATTCTTCCATTTGTTGAGGTCGCTCTTGGTTTCTTGTAATAGTGTTCTGTAGATTTCCCTATATAGATCTTTTTTCTTTTAGTCAGGTATATCCCTAGATATTTCAATTTGTGCTTGGCTATGGTGAAGGGCACCACCTTTTTGATCTCCTCTTCTATGTTCTTGGTCTTGTATGATGTATATAAGAGTCCGATGGACATCTGTTTGTTGATCTTGTATCCTGCCACTCTGCCAAACTCCTCTATTGCTTCCACTACTCCCCTTGTGGAATTTTTGGGATTTCATATATAAAATCATATCACCTGCAAATAACAATAGTTTCACCTCTTCCTTCCCCAGAAGAATGCCTTTGATGTCTTTTCTTTGCCTTATGCTGTTAGGTAAAACCTCCAGCACGATATTAAATAAGAGTGGGGACAAGGGGCATACTTGTCTGGTCCCCTTTTCCAGTATAGGATAGTGTTAGTCTTTTATCCATTGACTACCATGTTGGCTGTTGGTTTTTCATATATAACTCTTATTGTCTTGAGAAATTTTTCTTCCATTCCTATCTTCTCAAGTATCTTAAACAGAGAATGGTGTTGGATGTTTTCGAATGCTTTTTCTGCATCTATCGATATCATGTGGTTCTTATAGTTTTTCATGTCAATGTGATGAATAATACTAATGGTCTTTCATATGTTGAACCATCCCTGCATCCCTGGTATGAATCCTACTTGGTCATGGTGATTTATTTGTTTTATATATTTTGTATTCTCTTGGCTAGTATTTGGTTAAGGATTTTTGCATAGATGTTCGTTAGGGATATTGATCTGTAGTTATTGATTCTTGTGGGATCCTCGCTTGGTTTTGGTATCAGTTATACTAGCTTCATAGAAGGAGTTTGGGAGTTTGCTGTCTTTTTCTATGTTCTGGAAGAGTTTGTGTAGGATTGGAGTTAGTTTTTTCCTAAGTGCTTGGTAGAATTCTCCAATGAAGCCATCTCTCCAGGGGAGTCTTTTGTTGGCAATCCCTTGATAACCTTGTCTATTTCTTCTATTGCTATGTGTCTGTTGAGATTCTTGACATCCACCGAGGATAGTCTAGGGAGGGATTGTTTTTCCAGGAATTTGTCCATGTCTTCCAAATTTTTTAATTTATTGGAGTACAATCCTTCGTGGTAATGTGTAATTATCCTTTTGATTTCATTAGGGTCTGTTGTAATATCCCCTTTTTCATCCCTTATTCTTGCTATTGAAATTTGTTCCCTCCTTTCTTTTGTTAGATTTGCCAGCAGTCTGTCGATTCTGTTTATCCTTTCAAAGAACCAACTTTTAGCAGCATTCAGTTTTCCCATAGTTTTCTTATTTTCCCTCTCCTTAATCTCAGCCCTGCTATTTATAATTTATTTTATTTTGCTATTAGTAGGATTGTTCTGCTGACTCTGTTCTAGTTGTAAATTTTGTGCCAGAATATCAATCATGAGTCTCTTCCTTTTTTCAGGTGTGCCTGTATTGTTATGAAACTTCCTCTGATTACTGCCTTTACGTGTCCCATAAGTTTTGGTATGTCGTGTGCTCATTCTCTTTGGTTTCTAGAAATTTCCAAATTTCATCTTTGTGCCAATATACACTCCTTTTGCAGTAGAGAGTTACTCATCCAATTTTTTGCTCTTGGTTTCCTCGCCTTCCTTTTGTTGATTTCCAGCCTTATGGCAATCTGGTCAGAGTGAGCGTTCTGTATGATGTCAATGTTCTTAAATTTATGTAGATTGGCCTTATGCCCCAGCATGTGGTCTGTTTTTGAATTGTGCCGTGTGGACTAGAGAAGAATGTGAATTTATTTGTATTTGGATGAAAAGCGTTGTAAATATCTATCAGGTCAAATTGTCTAATTGTAGTGTCTAGATCTCTAGCCTCCTTGTTGAGTTTCTTTTCCTGTGATCAATCTTTCTCAGAGAGCGATGTATTGAAGTCACCCACTATAATTGTTGAGGTGGTTTCTTTTTTCATCTTTTGGAGTGTTTGGTTGATGTATTCAATGGACCTCTCATTCGGGGAATATATGTTTACAATGCTTAATGGTTCTTTGTCTACCATTCCCTTGAGCATTATATAGTGACCCTCCTTATCTCTTTTAATGGTTTGCACTTTGAGGTCAATTTTATCTGAGATTAGGATTGCAACGCCCTGCTTTTTTTGAATTATTGTTTGCTTGATATGCCTTTCTCCAGCCTTTGATTCTCAGTCTATTTTTGTCTGTAGCCTTCAGTTGTGTCCCCTGTAGGGAGCAGATTGATGGGTTGTGTTTTCTAAGCCAGTCTACTAGTCTCAGTCGTTTAATGCCTGAGTTCAGGCCATTGATATTCAGGGTTATTCTCTCCATCTGTGGACTCTGTGATGCCATTTTATACCTTTTGTGTTGGGTGTTTTCCTACTTTCCTTTCTCCTTAGTGTGTTGTGTGTGTGTGTATCATTCTTGACTTCTTTCCATCATTAAGCCAATGTTATCTTGGGGTCTGTTTTCTCTTTGTTGCCCTCTGGGTGAGGATTTTCTATTTGGTGGTCTCTTATTAATGCTTAGTGAGTGTTGTTCTTCTGCCCATACTGGGTTGGCAAGGATCTTTTGTAGGGCTGTGTTTCTCTTAACGTGTTCTTTGGGTTTTTCCTTGTCTGGGAAGACTCTTACTTCTCCATTTATCTTGATCGATAATTTGGCTGGGTAGAGTATTCTTGGGTTTACATTGGTTTCCTTCAATTTTTGGAACATGTTACTCCACTTTCTCCTCTTCTTCATAGTTTCTGCTGATGGGTCTGTGCATATTCTTATTTGGGAACCTTTATATGTGATTGCTTGCTTATCCCAGCTGCTCTAATGATTTTCTACTTTTCCTCAAAGTTGCATAATTTAATTATTATGTGCCTTGGTGAATTCTTCTTGGGATTTAGTCTAGCTGGTGTTTGTTCACCCTCCTGAATGGTTGTCTGGTTTTCATTCATTAAGCTGGCGAAGTTTTCATCCAAGAATTCTCTCATTATTGTTACAGATGACGTTTTTTGTTGTGTCTTCCTCTGGTAAGCCAATAATTCTAATGTTGTTCTGCTTCATGGCATCAGACATAACTCTTAGGTTTTCTTCAGCTTCTCTGATGATATTTTTAGATTTTTGTTCGTGTTTGTTAAAGTCTGCTTGGCTGTCCTTCAAGTCACTGATGTGGTTCTCTGCTTCCTCCAGTCGATTCTCGAGGTCCTTGTTTCTGCTACTGGTTTTTGTTACCTCCTCCCTAAACTCCTTTGTTTCCCTTTGGAGTATGGCCTTTATCTCCTCTATCATTTCATCCTTTTTCTGTATTGTTTTCCTTATATCCTGTATGTCTCCAAGCAGCTTTCTGAAAATTTCTTTCTGTGGCTTTTCAATGCCTGCTTCTTCTATGCATGTCGTTATGTTCAGGACATCTTCTGCCATTGCCTTTTGTTTCTCCTGGTTTTTCGTTGAGGTTTTTGGGGCTGATGGCTGTTTGCATTGCGTTTTTTTAGATGAGCCAGGTGCCATTTTCCAGGAAGTTGAAGAGCACTGGCTCTCTCTGGGAGACTTGTAGGAATGCTTATTCGAACTGCCTACAGCTAATTTCACTATGGAATTAACCTACCATATTATCCACCTGTGGCCTCCCTCTCAGTGGATTTCCCCAGAAGGCTGGTGGGTTGCCTGCTTTGGTGTTGGGGAGGTTGGGAAAAGGTTCCTGCAGCAGTTTGGAATGTTGATGAGTGTTGGCTGAGCTACCATAGGACCCCAGGTACACAGGCAGGAATCCCCCTGTAAGATGTTGAGCAGCGTATCCCCTGGTGGTCAGCAGGGCTTTCCCAGCCTCGGGGTATCTACACAGGGTGGAGTCCACCTAGCTCGATGTGGCGCAGGCATAAATGCTTTAGGTTAAGGGGAGTGGTCTGGAGGTCAGCTGTGGAGTATGAGAAAACAGGAAAGAGACAAAGAGGAGGAAATAAAATTTAAAAGTAAGCCCACTGAGCCTGTGTGGGAATATAGTGAAGAGAGGGAAACACAAGCAACAATGTAGTTGAGTCCGGATCCCCGTCCATGGAGCTGCAAGGGTTTAGTTCCTGTCCCGAGGTGGTGGCAGCAAGCTGTGGCTATGTTGAGAACCCCCCCTGCCCGGAGCCCTCCAAGACCATGTGGGGGACAGAAAGAAGAGGTAGAAACAAAAGCAACAATGTAGCTGAACCCCATCCTACCTGTGAAGCCGCAAGGGTCCAGTCCCCACCACGCCCCAACCCCCAGGCAGGCGGTGGAAAACTGTGGCTGTGTCAAGGCCAAGCTCCCCCCCTCCCCAACAGGCTCCAAATGGTCGCTGCTCTGGCAGAGACAGTTGCGCTGCCATGGTCAAGTCCCAGCTGGCCCCCACTAAGGTAAGCCAAAACCCCCCAACCCCTCAAAACCTTGTAGATCTGTGCTTACTTATCTTTATGATTCTCCTCATGCATTCCAGCAACATTAATTTTCCCTCTAAGCAAATGTCCTGGACTGAATTCTGCGCAGTCCATCTGGTATGCGTCACTTCATCGTCATCTTTCCAGAAATCCCTGAGGAGAATTTCAGAAAGGAAAACCTCAATGCCATTCAGTCCCTTCTGACTCAGTGCCCCCATAGGGCAGCATAGAACTACCACTGTGGGTTTCAGAAACTGGAGGTACAGAGGTTACATGGGCTGCAATCCACATGTTCAGCAGTTCAAAGCCCCCAGCAGGTTTTCAGGAGAATGACTGGGCTTTCTACCCTTGTAAACTGTTACATTCCTGGAAACCCACAGGGGTCACTGGAAGTCGGCATTGACTTGGTGGCAGTGAGAATGCTTTGCAGGAGCAAAAATCTCATCCTTCTCCCACAGTGCGGCTGGTAATATTGAACTTCTGGCCTTGTGGTTAGCAGTCTGACATGTGACATACTATGCTGCCAGGGCTCCCAGGGATTATGAACATGGAAAAAAAATACAGCAAAAACCCTCCTTCCAAAGTGTATAGACCTGGATGGGGGATATGTAGTAGAGAAACAACATTTTGGTCCTTTTGTTATTAAAAGTCTATTATTTTTCTAGTACTGCATTTTCATTGATCGATGTATATTACAAACACTGTTTAAAGGAATCTTACAATCATATCTGACCCCTCTATCTTATTTCCTAGCATCTCACTTATAGAGCACCACTCATTTGTCAGTTTGTCATATTTGCTGGCTGGTGTGGTGCTGTAATGCTGGAAGCTATGTCACCAGTGTTTCAAACACCAGTTCTGTCACTCATGGGGAGCTGGTCTGGGTAGCGCTTCCAGGCTAGGAAGAGGAGTGAGCTGTCCATTTTTGAGGGGTTATGATTTAAAATGTTATAAATAATAATGGAATTTTGTCTGATACAATGTCAGAAGATGAGACCTTCAAGTTCGAGGGCACCCAAAATATGACTGAGGAAGTGCTGTGTCCTCAAAGCACAGTCTCCCATAGTGACACGGATGGAGCAAAGCTTGCAGGACTTCCGTTATTGATGAGGCGTGGCTGAAAGTGAGCAGAACCGGCTGCAACTGTCTTTGTTAATCAGAATAGGCAATATAAGATGTAGGAATCTAGGAAGATTGAATGTTATGAAAAATGATATGGAATGCATATAGGCCTCGGTACTGGGCATCAATGAGCTGGATTGGTGTTGAGTCAGACAATTGTGTGGTTTACAAAGGTAATATAAGAAGACAAAGGGAGGCATAATAAAATATGCAAAGATAAAAAATAAAACAGTAAATGAAAACGAGCCCACTAGCATTGAATCAATTCTGACTTAAAGTCACCCTAAATCGAGTTTTTGAGTTTGTAAATCTTTAAAGGTGAAGATGGCCCCGCTTTCTCATGTGAAGTTGCTGGTGAGCTTGAGCCTTGGGGTTGGTCATTCACCATTGAGCTGACAGCAGGCAAGGCCCAGAGTTAGAAAACTGAAAAGGGAAACCACTCAGTATTTCTTAAGCTGAAAGAGGTAAAGAAAACTTTTAAGTCTTAAGTTGTGATATTTAACAATTCTTTGAGGAAAAACATTGAATGATGCAGGAAACACCTATTGAAGATACACAGAATACACAGACTCACAGTACCCAAAAAATTGGTCGATGCTCACGCATTTGAAGAGGAAACATAAAATCAAGAACAGATGGAGTGAAAGACATCCAGACTTCATTTAATGGAATAACAGAAAACAAACATCCTGAAATTGACAAAATACAAATTGAAACGTTTCCACAAACGGATGAAATGCTCATATTCATTAATCTGTGGCAAGCCCTTTGAAAGACTTCTATCTGGCCAACTGACTGAAGAGATCCACCTTTGTGCCCATTCCAAAAAATGGTGAGCCAATAGAATTCAGAAATCACAGAATAACATCATTAACATCATAGGCAAACAACATTTTATTGAAGATAACTCAAAATCAGTGTTGATAATAAATGAACCAGGAGCTGCCTGAATTCAAGCTGGGTTCAGAAGAGGATTTACAATGATCAATACTCCTGCTGATATCAAAGGGGTCTTGCCTAAATGCTGAGAATGCCAGTATGCTGCTTACTTGTGTTTTTTTAAAATTTAGTTTTATTATTTTTTGTATTAAATACTTTTATTGGGGGCTCTTACATCTCTTATCACAACCTATACATTCATCCAGCATGTCCAGCACATTTGCACATATGCTGCCATCATAATTTTCAAAGCATTCTCTCCCCACTTGAGTCCCTGATATCAGCTCACCATTTCTTCCCCCTCCCTCCCCCGCCCACCTTCCCTCATGAACCCTTGATAAGTTATAGATTATTATTTTCATATCTTATATCATCCTCTGTCTCACCCTCACCCACTTTTACATTGCTCCTCTCCCTGAGAGGGGGTTATTGGTTGATCCTTGTGATCAATTTCCCCTTTACCCCCCAGCCTCCCCTATTCCTCCTTATATCTCTACTCTCATTGTTAGCCCTAGGGGGTTTATCTATCCTGGATTCCCCGTGTTTCAGATCCTTGTCGATAGCCGTGTGTATGTTCTGGTCTAATCCTATTTGTAAGGTAGAATTGAGGTCATGATAATGGGGGGGAAGGAAGCACCAAAGAACTAGAAGAAAGTTGTATGTTTCATTGGTGTTATACTGCACCCCAACTGGCTCCTTTCTTCCTTGGTGACCCCTCTGTAGGGGGATGTCCAATTGTCTATAGATGGGAATAGGGTCTTCACTCCATGCCCAGCCCCCATTCACCTTGAGTATGATTTTGTTCTGGGTCTTAGATGCCTGATACCTTGCTCCCATCAACACCTCATGATCACACAGACTGGTGTGCTTCTTCCATGTGGACTTTGTTGCTTCTCAGCTAGATGGCTACTTGTTTATCTTCAATCTTTTAAGACTCCAGGAACGATATCTTTCTATAGTCGGGCACCATCAGCTTTCTTCACCACATTTACTTCCTTCTACACCCATTTTGTCTTCAGCAATCATTTTGGGAAGGTGAGCATCACAGAATGCCAGGTTGTTAGAACAAAGTGTTCTTGTGTTGAAGGGGTTCTTGAGTTGAGGCCCAATGTCCATCTGCAACCTTAATTCTTGACATTTATATATGAGTACATACTATTCCCCTCTCATTTTCTCATATATATATATACACATACATATATATATTTACATTTGTACATGCCTCTATTTAGGTCTCTATAAATGTCCTTTGCCTCCTGGTTCTTTCCTCTATTTCCTTTTTACTTTCCTCTTGTCCCATCATCATGTTTGGCCTTCATTTGGGTTTAGTAATTCCATGCTGTTACATTGCCCTTTATTAAGCCCCACTAGGCATCCTATGCACTTCCCTCTATTGATTTTAGTTCATTTGTTGTTCCCTTGTCCCTTGGTTGGTTTCCCCCTGCCCCCTCCATTTCTCCCACCTTCCCTTCTCCCATATCTTCCTGGAACCATTGTTCCCATTCTTTTTATCTCCAAATTATTTACCCCACCTATCCTATCTAGATAGACATGCAGATATATTAATAAGCTCAAAAACCTGGCAAGCCAAATAAAACAAAGGAAGTCAAGACCAAAAAAAAAAAAAAAACAATAACAAAACAACAACAACAAAGAGAAAACCACTGACAAAAATGGAAAAGTCTATAAATAGTTCAAGGTCTATTTCTTGGCCTTTATGAATGTTTTCCAGTTGAGTCTGATGGGGTGCCACACTCTGTCTCCAAAGTCTATTTTTGGTATTCCCTGGGGATTTCATCACTTTGCTCCCTTTGCTGCTCTGTAGCATCCCCTTAGGGCTTTGCCCCAATGTGATGGGGTCAGATTGTGTACAATTCCTGCACTGTGTCTCCAGTATTGTCCCCTGCAGCACTATGGTTTAGTGAGGGACACTGTGTCTTGTGGTGGGGCCTGCCCTATGGTTCTTTCTGTGCATTGTCTGCTCTGAGCAGGAATATCATCCTTGGGGCTTGGTGGGCCAGGATGTGTTCCCTTCTCTCTCCATCCCTTTTTGTTTCTCCTGTGGGCTCTAATCAGACAAGCTGTAGCCCCAGTGCTGTCCTCTGAAGTGCATTACTCTGAGGGGGAGGGTGTCCACATATTTGGGATTGAGGCCGGCCCTGCAGACCTCTCTACTGGTACATGCAGGTATGTTGTGTTCACATCTTGGTGCATATACCCAGAAGAGGCAAGAAAAAAGCCCAGGCAGACATCTGTGCTCCAATGTTCATCATGGCACAGTTCACAATTGCAAGGAGTTGGAAACATCTCAAATTTCCATCAATAGATGAATGGATAAAAACTGTGGTCCATAGTGAAGTAAGCCAAGCACAAAAGGACAAGTACAACACGAGTCCACTGAGGTAAGCTAAAAACAAACTAACAAACTTGGGTCATAGGGGAAAAGCTACTATATACATACATCTCTGAGATGATGTCCCAATCCAGGGATATTTTAAAGGAATGCTTATTATTTCTCCCTAATGGTTTAAAAGACCCCAAGCCCGACTCCTGCAGTGCTAGACCAGGAGTGAGATACAGGCATGTGAGGTAGGTAAGGCAGAGGATGTGGGCCTGGTTGTAGACTCCCAGTCTTTGTAAAACAGGCAGGCAAGTGGAGGCTGCTGGGGGATCAGGCAGTTTTTGCTATTTGGGCAGGTGAGACAGTGGTCAGGGCTGAGTGCCAGCTGCCCCTCCATGCTCACTTCCGCTGGCTCTCCCACTGCCTTCCCCTCTGCAGCGGCTGCTCCTGCTGGTTCCTCCAGCCTGCACGCCTGCAGCTCCAGCAGCACCAGTGACTGCTGCAATGAACAGAATGATGCGAAGCAGCCCCCCATGAAGTTTGTATATGATGTTCACACAGTGTCGAAGTCACACAGAATCCTACTTCACAGAACACATCCTGTAAGTTAAAGGATGAATTCTTCTAGTCTGAAATAATTTTTCAATCCCAAACCTAATTTTATTTATGTCCAATGTACTGAATATGTGTGAATGAGATCTTTAAGGAAGCATTTAGTATTCTATTGGCATGTTAATCTGGAAATGGAGACTCGGACGCCTTACCCCACTGCACTGTCAGGTATGTCACCAGTAGGAATAAACAGAACGTGGTGAGGGTGATGCCTGGAAGGCTGTTTCATATTCCTTTGCTTATTTTCCTGTTATTTACGTAGCTCAGATTCCCTGTCAATGTACAGAGAATCATCCCATGTCTTAAATTCAGACTTTGAGTAAGGAAAGAAAACCCAAACACATTGCTCTTGAGTCAACTCCGTCTTATCGTAACCCTGTAGGAGAGACTCAAACTGCTCCTATGGGTTTCTAAGTTCAGAACTCTTGGCCGGAGTAGAAAGCCTCATCTTTCTCCTACAAGTGGCTGGTAGTTTTAAACTACTGACCTTGAGACTTGCAGCCCAACTATGCCACCAGGGCTCCAGTGAGCAGGCAAGTTGTTTCTAAAGACTGTATCTGAAGTAGGTCGGTACGTATGATCGGGATACGGGAAAGGAAGCTGAGCTCGAGTGTTGTTTTTGTTATTAGCTGTCATCTTGTCAGCCTCAACACTAGGCTCCATGGAATGAGACCACCTGGGCCTGTACCATCCCCCTTTCGAGTTATGGACCAGACTGTTGTGGCCCACAGGCTGTCCATTGGTTGATTTTCAGAAGTAGATTGCCAGGCCTCTCTTTGATACTAGTCCACTGGTCCTAACAACTCACCAGATTCCATGGCACACTTGTGGTGATTTGGCATGGGGGCTGGGAAGCTAAACCCAGGTCTCTGGCATGGAAGGAAGAAAATCTACTGCAGAACCCCATCAGTGGTCCTGAGGTGTAGATCTTGTGTCTGAATTAAAAAGCAACCCTCAGGTCTCTGGAGAAGATGCAGAGAAACTGATTTAGTAATTTACCAACAGAGGTATTTGTTGGTGTTTCGTTGTGGAAAGAGTAAAAACGTAAAACAGTCATCATCATTGGGCACTTTATGATGTGCAGTCATGTGTAGTGGTCTATGGATTGAACGGCTAACCATAAGGCCCACGGTTCAAAACCACCAGCCACTTTGAGGGAGTAAGATGTGGCTGTATACTCTGGTAAAAATTTAATGTCCCAGAAACCCAAAGGGTCAGTTCTACTCCATTTTATGGGCTCTCTATGAGCCGGAATTGGCTCAACAGCGTGGGTATGTTTTTCGTTGTTGTTTTGTGCTGAGCCAGACACTATGTGGGGTGTTTTACACATCTCATAACAATGTGTCATCAGAGGTGCTACCTGTCTGTTCCATAAATGACGTCCCTGTAACTCAAGGAAATTGAGGAAGTTACTGGGCCTCTCCTTTGATATTTCTGGATCAAAAGCTCATTTTAAAAGTCATTATAACAGACCCAAGAGGTAGGGAAGGAGGACACTCCAGTGTTGCTGGCGTGAACCCTGACTTCTAGAGAAGTTATGATGCTTGTCTAGAGTGATAGGGGCACTTCCAAACCAGGCTCTTGGAAGACTTCTAGAACCCAGTATCTTGTGCTCAGAAATATCTTCTTGTCTACTAAATCTTATCCTAATTGTAGGTATATGCTGATTATCTTTGATTTACAGATATGGACTTTAGTGGATACCTCCAGACATTTATATGAGCCCCCAAAAGGCCATGTCCAGTTGGACTAAAGGCCAAAGTGGAATAGATCAATGGCTTAGGAGAAGTAACCTGTGGTCATTAAGTTTCCATGGGACAAAATGGCGCCCTCTTCTACAGGAAGAGAGCCTACCTCAGGGCAAGATTTCATGTCAGCCATAAAGGACAACAAACCAGGAAACAACTAGATGTGAGAAGTAAAAGTGACCAAAAATCTGAATCAGTCCCTGTGATAGTTTATTGTGCCAGCCTGGCCGATAAACACAAGTAGGATTAACTGAAGGGCAGAGGGATAAATGGCTTGGTGAGCCTCACCTTGGTTGTTCTGTGCCTCAGTTTAAAGGGGTACACTACCTGTGGGATGCCTAGCCTGTGGACTGTGTCACTGTAAGTTGAGGTCCCTTTAAGCCCACACGATTGGAATGTTCATCTCTGGAGCTGGGGACCGACAGTTGATGACAGTTGGGGACCTGCCTAGCAGTTTGCTGCCTGGATATATATAGCCCAGCTCTCTCTACAGAAGGGGACTGGCAACTGGCAACTCTCAAGCCTTAAAGGACTGCTAGTGTCTCACTGCTTTATAATTTAACTGTTAATTTCTTATATTATCTATCTGTATATAATTTAATGGTTCATTTCTTGTATTATATATCTATCTTTATAAATATATTTATATATAATTGCTAGCAATCTGGTTTGTCTCTCTAGAGAACCCTGTCTAACACAGTACCAAAGATAATAGATGAAATAAGCAGGAAGATTCAAAATCATTATGATTAATATGGGGAAGAAAATGGAGGAAAATATAAACAATATGGATGAAGAGAAGAATCATTAAAGAATGGGGATGCTTAAAGAAGAATCAAACAGGCCACTTAGGACGTGAGACTGCAGTGTCAGAATGAATCGTTGATTGGATGGGTGAGACAGCAGTCTGGACACAACAGACACAGAGTGACCCAGTGGTGAGAGTGGTGATACCAGGAGGGCGGAGGGAGGGTGAGGGAGAAAGGGGGAACTGATTACAAGGATCTACATATAACTTCCTCCCTGGGGGAATAGACAGTGAAGAAGTGGGTGAAGGGAGATGTTGGATAGTGTAAGATATAATAAAATAATAATCATTTATAAATTATCAAGGGTTCATAGGGGGGTGCAGGGAGGCAGGGGGAAAACTAGGAGCTGATACCAAGGGCTCAAGTGGAAAGCAAATATTTTGAGAATAATGAGGGAAACAAATGTACAGTGCTTGATACAATGGATGGATGTATGGATTGTGATAAGTGTTGGATGAGCCCCCAGTAAAATGATTAAAAACAGAAAGAAAGAAAAGAAAACTTCCAATCTGAAGTTCAAAGACAGAAACTGGGGAAAGACTCACAATAGTCCGCAGTTCAACATCTGTGCCTTTGGCAGCCTGGGAGGCATGGGGAGACTGACTGGGGCAGGAGCAATCTTTGAAAGAATATTGGGATATTTACTGCACACTACAGAGGCTATGAGCTATGTTTCCCTCCTTTAAAGAGACTTATATTTTGCTCTGGATAGAGTTTAAAGATAATGTCAGCATAATTTGGTATTAGACAATATTGAAGGATAAGTGGTCAAAGGGTGAAGCAAAAAGGACACGTGAGTCTCTGTCCTGAGCAAGTAGGAGGAAAATTTCTATTGATCAACATGAGGAGGACCACATGAAGCCACCTGCCACAGGGGAGGGGTAGGGGGTCGACTTTATTTTTGGATATTTGGAGTTTTTATTAGATGTACAAACAGGTATCAAGCAAGCACATGAATATATGTTTTATGAAGAGGTTCAGACTGGAGTTGTACAATTTAAAAATCTTCAACGTTAAGTGTAGACCGAGGAGAAGCAAAGTGTAAGCAAGCACTGATCCTAGAGGTCTCTGACACAGGGACTTTGGAGGAAAGGCGAGAAAGCAGCTAAGGAGACGGAGAAAGAGTCGTCAGCTGGACAGGAGCAGATGTGAGGGCATGCAGTGTCCCCAGGAGAAAGGAGGACTTAAGGGCGACACTGGCACTGCTGCGGTCCAGTTACATGGAGCGCTGCACTCTTGTCGCAGGAACAGTTTGGCAGTCAAAGGGGTAGACTGCGGATCGAGGTAGGGAGAATCCTTTTTGAGGAATTGAAGCCCTCATCAAACATTCTTCAGGAAGTCCTGCAGGAAAGAGGAACAGAGAAAGGGAGGGTAACTGCAAGGGGAAGTCATGTCAAGAGAAGACTTTTTAAGGATGAGAGAAATCGTAGTATGTTCACATGAAGTGGTAAGTGAGCAAGCAGAAATGGAAAAGGATCATGCTGGGTAGAGAGGAGGGGTCCTTGGGATGTGTCCTTGACTAGGTGAGGAGTCGTTGAAGTTTGAGAAGATCATTACCTGGAACCAAATGGCTGTTGGCAACTCCCTGAAGTCCCCGGAGGAGCTCCACACCTCCAGGTTGCTGTTCTCCCCACGGTGCCTCCTGGTAAGGCCCAGGCTTACTAAAAGGCAGCGTGGCCAAGGCTGGAAGAGCCCTGATGATCCCTGCGCCAGAGGAAAAATTCACTGCCCTGGTGGATGCTGCAGAAAAAGATGTGAAGAACTGGGCCAGATTTCTGTCTTTTAAAGACCAGGATTAGGAAGTATAAGAAACAGATCGGGAGGATGAGGGCCAGCACTTCATTTAAACAGATGACCACTGGCTTGAATGAATCGAATGACGTCTCACCTGAAATCAAGTCAGACAAGAGCAGGCATCCGTACTGACTTCATCAGCGTATTGAAATTTGTAACGCCGAGGCAGAGGGAAGCACTGCCATCCACGACAAACTCTGAACCGTAATAAGAGAAATCTTAGCAAGAAAGAAGGAAGGAAGGAAGGAGGGAGGGAAGGCAGAAAGGAAAGGAGAAAGGAAACTTTGATACATTCACACAATGAAATACTGTGCATCACTATACCACCATGGCATGGAAGAACCTGGAAAATATCATGCCGAGTGAAATTATTCAGTCACATAAGGACAAGGGTATAGGGAAGCAAGGAAAAAAAAAAGGACAAGGGACCGATATATGAATCAGTGATGATTAGTGAAAAACATTTTTAAATACAAGAGCAAGACATTCCTGGCCAAGGGAACAGGCTTTTGGAGACTACCAATGGGGGAGGGCAAGGGAGGAAGGAGAGTTACCGGCTCGATGGTACGCACCTAGCTGTGCTGTCATGGAGGGTAGCAATCCTTAATTGGGAAAAAGCAATCAAGCAGTAGGTGAATGGAAAACTTTTGGGGTGGTTGATTAATGGTTTAAACGGTTGGATACAAAGGTGAGGCCCCAAAATGTAGCCCCTCACCTAATTTACAATTAAAAAGTGGGGGGGGAATCAATCTAAGTATAACTAGATAGATAAATAAAGAAAGAGATCCATAGATAGAACACAATCACATTCAAACGTCCTCCACCCCCACACCTTCTTTTTGAAAACGTCCCCCAGTGGTTTTCTCAGTATTTCTATATTCAGAACGTGGATGAAGTTTGCTGGAAGCAGAGGTGGGAGAGCAGCGGCGGCGGCATTCGAGTGAGAATGACAAGCCCACCTTAGGTGTTTGCTGAGCGCGTACAGCAGGCTGGACATTCTCCTATGCCTTTCTCCCTTTGACCCTGTCACAGCCTCAACGAGGGAGATAGTATTAGAGTGAGACTCAGAGACGCTGGGCCATCGAATACAGAGGTGTTCGATTCAGAATTCAAATGTAAATCAATCTGAAGCCCAAACCTGAGCTTGTTCCACTACTGAAGAGGAATGGTCTACTACTTCCATCGTCCCTTCCATGGGTCAGTTAGGCCAATTAACCTGGAACCAGACTGGACTGTTCATGATTTCAAGTAATGTAAGGCATCTTTCTTGGTCTCACCAAACCGAACCAAACCAAACCCAAACCCAAACCCAGTGCCATCCAGGTAATTCTCACTCACAGTCCCCTGTAGGACAAGGAAGAATTGCCCCATACATTTCCGAGGCTGTCCATGTTGATGGGAAAAGACAGCTTCATCTTTCTCCCATCAGGTCGTTGGTGGAGGTAAATGACCAACTTTTCAGTTCATCATCCAGCACTTAGCACACTGCACCACTAAGGTTATCTTTCAATGCTGAACCGGCCCATGGGTTCAGAGCTTTTGCCTGGGGCCTCAGTTGTTCTTATGGTAGGTGTCCTTTAGTGATTCCCACTGACAGTGATCCCAGGCACAATGGAACAAAGCGCTGCCCAGTCCATCCTCCATAATGCAGCCACTGGGTCAATCCAACTTGGGAGGAACTTCCACTTTGTTGCTGTCCCTCTACTTTATCAAGCATGGTGTCCTTCTCCAGGAACCGGTCTCTCCTGACAGCCTGAAGTGCATTAGCAGACGTCTCACCATTCTTGACTCTAAGGGCATTCTGGGCAGCAGATTTACCCAGTGCAGGGCACACTTAGTAGTGTTCTGGGCTTCCCATTTTTCTCAAGGCTGTCCACAGTGGGTTATGGTCTTCAGAGTCAACGTGCCATTGCACGATAAATGGAGCACAGGTAATCATCATTCTGACATTCTCCACTTTCACCCAAGACCCACCCGACATCAGCTGTGATATCCTTATTCCACAGCCTCTTCTCAATTCGGCCTGAACCTCTGGCAGCTCCCTGTCAATGTGCTACTGAAAATGTTGTTGGATGATGTGTTAGTCTGTGTGGACTAGAGAAACATGTGCAGGGAGACTCATATATACAAAAGCAGTTGCACATTGAGAAAGCATTCCAGCCCAATCCAGATCAAGTCCACAAGTCCAATATTAACCCATATGTTTGATACCAATCTATAAAGTCCTCTTCAGACTCATGAAACACATGCAATGACACTAAATGCAGGATGATCACAGGCCAGTGAGTAGAAAGTCTTTGGATCCAGTGACGTTGTAAACATTTCAGCGCTGACAGGGGTCTCTACATGACTTCTCTGGCTTCAGAGTTCTGGTGGCATCAGGTTGGTCTATGTGGCTTCTCCAGCTCAGGGCACTAGTCACTAGTGTAGTTCCATGTGTCTTGTCAGCTGCAATTTTTCCCAAGGAGTGAGTAGAGAAAGAGTCGCTACCGCCTCCAAGGAGGAAAATCACGATTTCCCAGAATCCTCAGGAGAAGGCCATGCCCACACAGAGGCCTCATTGGCCATATCCTGGCTAGACCCCACCCTTACACTCTTAATCCTCAAATTGACACTAGATTATATAATTACCACGGATGATCTTCAGCAAAATATTTACTTGCATGTGAAGTTAATGATAATTGTTCTGCAATTTGAGCATTCCTTGGTCACTTATCTTTGGAAGAGATTCAAGTCCACTGGAATGGATTGTAGTCAGCTGGCCAATTAGCAGTCTTCTAAACCTCTTGGCATAGACAAGTGAGTGCTTCCAGGGCTTCATCTGTTTGTTGAAATTTTTACATTGGTCTTCCTTCCATTGGTCCCTGGAGCTTTGCTTTTGGTAAATGCTTTCATTGCAGCTTAATCTTCTGTCAGCACCTTTGATTCTTGTTCTGAATTCACCCTACCTCTTGAAATGTTTGAATGTTGACCTGGGACCTTTTGCTACAGTGTACTTTTTCTGTCTTCTTTTAAGTGTTCTTTGCATCTACTTCTGATGGTTCCTGTGCCATTAAATATTTTGTCACAGATTATTCCAGTATTGTAACCCAAGGCTTGAGCTTGGTTTTGAGTTCTTTCATTTTAAGATATGCCCAGTGTGTTCTAACTCTTGCAATCCATTTGCCAATAATTATCAATTGCATGTTCGATCCATTTTATACTGAAGACATTGGCAGAATTCTTCAATTTCTGGTGCTCTAGTTTTAGTGTTTGTTCCATAAATGTGGGTCGTAGTTGGATTTCCTTGTATGCAGCGAGATTATCCTATTATAGGCAGCTCGTACTTTAAGATGGATCTTGAAATGTCCATTATGACGATGAATACAAAGCCATTCCTCTTAAATCTGTCCTTCGCGGTCTAGTGAACTCTTTGATTGACTGATTCACAATGGACAATGCTAGTCTATTTCAGCTCAGTGATGCTGAGAATGTCACTATTAATGAGTTGCATTTCATTTTTGGAAACTTACAATTTGTCTAGTTGGTACTTGGTGTGGTCCAAGCCTAACAGTTGATTGATGTTTGCAGCTCCTTCTCAGTTGGAGCTGTGCCCCGTCAGCAAATGAAGGTCCCAAAGCTTTTACTCCATCCCTGTCACTATGGTCAACTCTGCTCTTAGGTCACATTTTGAGTGACTTCTGACCAGAGGAACTCGTCACCTGGGTCTATCCTGGACAACGCTCTGCTTCTATTCATGAGGGTTTTAGCATCGTGCAGTATCTCCTTGCTATCCCTAAGGTTGTTAGGAGTTCATTCCTCAGAAGTAGAAGTCTATTCCTTCTTCATAGGCTATTCCTGGTCTGGAAGCTCTGCTGAAACTGGTCACTTTGGGCGGCATCTGAAGGACCAGTGACGGATCTTTCAGCATCACAGCAACACACCCGCACCCATAGTATGACAACCTGACAGACAAGTGGTGGGAGGCCTTGAGGACTGAGGAAATGCTCTTGTAGAGGCCTTGACCTTGGTCCAAATTCTAGTCAGGACTGGGATGTGTAGAAAGTAAGCCTGATTAATGAAGGGAGTGGGTAAACCTTTGACTTAGATCCCACTAGACTCACGCAGTTGCTTGATGTGCGCCATGCGCTGTCACGCTGGCGAGCGGGCTCTAAGGCCTGTCTCTGGAGGCTCATCAGTCCTAGGTTTCATATACTGGACAATACTCACAAAGATTTAAGATGGCTACCCACAATAACCAAATACACCAGAGAAAAACTCCAATATGACAACAAAACCAGAAAATATTGGAAGCCAGCTCAGGCCGAATGTGTGTCACAGTGGCGTGTCGAGTGACGAGGTGATAACTGGTCGTCAGGTTTATCCTTTTGATCTCTGACAGTCACCTCTCTGCTTGGCAGCCAGCTAGGTAACCCTCTGTCAATTATTTTAGAAGAAAATCACCAGAGGCCTATGTTCTGTGTAGATGTCACGAATGTATCTTGGGCCTCCACTGTTGTCCACAGCCATCTGCACACCTGAGTCTCAAGCTCCCTTACTGTGCCCTCCTCCTCCTTTGGATTGTGTCATTACAATCCTTGAGTCATAGGGGTTGGTGCGCTTCCTCCACGTGAACTCAATTGACGCCTCACTTAGATGGTGGCGTGTCTGGAACGACTACG
This sequence comes from Tenrec ecaudatus, assembly GCF_050624435.1. Lineage (NCBI taxonomy): Eukaryota > Metazoa > Chordata > Mammalia > Afrosoricida > Tenrecidae > Tenrec > Tenrec ecaudatus. The sequence goes on from NC_134537.1 coordinate 164,764,780, forward strand.
TCTGGTGGTGTAGTGATTACCAGCTGCCCTGTGACTGGGCTTCTCACTCTTGTCAATAGTTACACTTCCTGGGGCATAAAGTGTGTGTGTTTGCTGGGGCAAGGGGAGGGCAGTGAAGGGGAGCAGATATGAAGGAGTTCAAGAAGGAAGATAATGTTTTGAAACATTGTGGTAGGAATTGCACAATACTGTTTGATCTGATTGAACTATGGAATGGTATGATATCTGTTGTAGCTCCCATTAAAATGTGTTTTTTTTTTGAAAAAAAAAAAAGCTACCCACACATGCTATTTTTATTGCCTATGAAATTTAGGGGCATTATTTTCCTTCTACAATTACAGAGATTAAAAAAAACACACCATTTTCAATACTAAGAAAACTTTTCTGATTATGCATCCTTATCAGTAAATTACTTTTGAATGAAGGATTCTCACACACAACTGTTTACTTATAATTCTGTTTTATCATTATATGCCACAGAAGGCTTTAAAAATTTAATCTAAACTAGAAGTGTTTCATTATTGAGACGAAGACATGCTGTGGGGTTTTCTCACCATCTCCGCTCAATCACCCAGAGCGTCTTTGGGGGGCATTCGTTTAGGAACTACATTCCAGGGGACTGTCTCCCCAAATGTGAACCATCTACAACAGAACAACCACCCCCACCCTGTAGACTGTTCTACGCTGGTATTTGTCACTGATACAATTGCATTCAAAGCATATTTTTGAAATTAAATTCCTGCTCACTGCCATTGAATCAATTCCAATGCCTACAACCCCACGGGACAGCATGGACCCCCAAACTTACAAATGGGAGTGTTACTTACCGTGGTTTCTATGACACCCTCTGAACACTTTGCAGTTAGGATTAGTCAGTCTTTTTCCTCTTCTACAGAATGAGCGTCTGTCTCTCCCATACAGCCCATCCTGTGTCCTGTTTCTCCCAGTAGGGCCTGTCAGAAACTGAAAGCTTGCTGGTTGAAGAACTGGTTTTATGGACTTTTGGGTCAGGTCCCAGTCCAAACAGCTGGCTACCTTGCCATCTACCAGCCCGACCATGCTTTCGTTTTGTTTTTAGAATTTACTTATTCCTAGTAAGTGACCAGTTACTATGCTTGAAACTAAATGACGCTCTTTGTGAAGTACGCTCTTTGTGAAGTACACCCCTGACTGCTACTGATCCCTTGGAGAATCAGCACACTTCTGATGAGTGCATGGTGGCAGCGGGGGTGGTGGTGGTGGTGGTGTATGTATTAATTAATTTTATCCTCAGATAAAATTAAAGGTGTCTTTCTGCTCAATTCTTTCTGTGCAAATCATAGAAACTCACGATCGGAATTTGGTTACAGTGAGCATGCAAGTGCGCACGACCCCTCTCCCCCGTGCCACCGTGCCGGTTCCCACGGCTGGCGAAGGAGAACTGAAAGCCTTTGCTGGTACGTGTGCAGCCCCACAGCACTTTACTGCATTAAGCAGAACTTGGCTAACATCTGGGGCGGAGACGCGTTCCACCACACAAAATGGCCTTGTTCACTCCAGATGAGTCATGTCCTCACATCTTGGCCCGGGAGTGGGTGTTCCAGGGAGCTGCGCCCGGCAACTCCCCATCATGGACTGCTCTTTCTGCAAGCTGCCGAGTTTGGGGGTGAAGCAGAGGCACCTGCATTTCTCCAGCAGACTTGGAGGACGTTGGCTCTTCCTAGTGTTGCCGACACTTTCCACGGAAGCCTCGGAGTTCTGGCTTTCCTACTGACTCGGTGCAAGACAGTGTGCAGCGGTCTGAGGTGGCGTGCCTCTGCGTGGTGTTTGCTGGTACTGACTTTTGCCTTATTAAATAACGAGCCGTTCTTTCAGCCCAGACTATGACTTTCAGCTTTCTATTGATGAACTATTGCAGCTTTCCATCAGCATTCAATCAACCTTGACAGGCATCTGTTGTTACAGATAATAGCAAATGATAAACGAGCAAAGCCGCTTGGTTCAGTCAATTGTCCATTTTCGTGCCACACACCAGCTGGATTCTCTCAGACGTTGTCACCCCTAAATGCTATTGATCCCTTGGAGAATCAACACACGTCTGATGAGTGCATGGTGGCAGCGGGGGGTGGGGGGTATGTATTAATCACCTACGCCTTTTTCGTGATCTAGTTGAAATAATTTGTGCTGGAGCATTGGAAAGCAGAGCGATCCTCCCTCTCAGACGAGCACACTGTATATGTGTAACATTCAGCGCCTCGTTTCTTTTTCAGTAAGATGGACAGATGGTTCTCTTTACCAGAAAATGGCAGCTGATGACTGACCCAAACACTTCTTTCTTTAAAAGCCTGTTTTACTTATTTTATTGGGAGCTCTTACACATATCGTAACATCCCATATAGTTCAATCACATCAAGCCGTATTGTATAATCACTACCACAATTGGTTGCAAAACATTTTCTTTATTCTTGAACTCCTTGAGATCAGTTCACCTCTTTCCCCTTGCTCCCACATCCCATACCCCCAGGAGCCCTTACTATTATTTTTCCTTATAATAGTTTTCTTTTGGGGGTAGTGTCCTATCTTACATGATCCAATATACCCATTCACATACCATTCTGTTGTTCAATCCTATGGAGTGGGTTATATGGTTATCAATGCCATCACCTTCCCATTACCCCCTCACACCTTGCCCTTCCCATCACCTCAGGGAACCATTACTCCTGTTACTGTTTCTGAAGAGTTATCTATTTTGGCTTTCATGCAACAAATGATCCTAATTATACAAATGAACATGTACGAACTTAACATGATTAATGGGGTAAAACAAATAAAAATCATAATAGCAAGGGAAGGAAATATTAAAGGACTAGAGGATAGTTATGTGGTTCATCAGTGCTATACTGCACCCCGGCTTTTTCATCCCTTCTGTGTGGCCCTTCTGAAAGTCACTGTCTAATTATCTTACCAGTGGGTTTTGAGTCTCTACTACATCCACACCCCTTCACATCAATTTTGTTTTTGAATTCTGATCCCTCTTCCTGTCAGCACCTCATGAGCACACAAACTGGCGTGCTTCTTCCATGTGGACTTTGTCGCTTCCCTGCTAGATGGCTGCTTGTTTAACTACAAGGCTTAAAGACCTCAGATGCTATATCTTTTGATTGCCAGGCACCATCAGCTCTCTTCACATATGCTTATGCACCCATACCAGAACACTTATGAATGATAACTGACCTTAGAGAATAAATGGTTGAGGTGACTAAAGAATGAGGAAAGAGTTTAGAATGTAGTAACCCACCTTGTGCTACTTTTGGCCAGGGAGACATTTTGCAATTATTTCATTTAATTCTCATAATGACTCTGTGTGTTCACTATTTTGTAAATTATGTAACTGGGGCACAGAGAGGCTAAGGAGGTTGCTTAAGCTCATGTAGCAGCTGAGTGACAGCCTCAGGATCAGAAGCCAGGAGAACAAAATCTAGGACTCTTTTTCTGCTCTCCACCCCCACAGCCATTCGGCAGATGTTGCCGGCCTCTGCCTACTGCAAGAGTTGAGGAATTTGCACTTATCAATTTGGCATACAAATGGGCTGTGTCTCGTGTGGATAAGGATGGCCAAACACCCATCTCGGTAAGGCACTTTGGACTTCAGAAAAGCTGCCTCACACGATGACATAATGGAAATATTCGATTTTCCTTCAACAAATGACCTTTTATTAGTTTGAGAGAGCAGCTTACATACCAGTGATTCAGTATCGAAAAGCAGAATTATTTGTTTCTGAGCTGAGTGAGCTCACCACCCACCTGAGTGTTCCCTTCTGCTAAATCCCCTCCCTCAGACTTGAAGACAGTGACTTGCCTGGGATAAAACATAAGGCCCTCGTTAATTGCAGATTAATAGTGCCAGGAATTTATGCAGATGGCACCTGCAGTCAATTGCTGACAGCATCGTGTTCTGGTTATGTTTTCTTTCCTGGAACGCACTGTGCCGCAAGGAAAGGCGCTGTGGTCCGAGGTTCTTGTTTAGCTCTACGTTCTCCAAGCAGAAAATCCCCACACCTCGGCCTACCGCTGTCCTTATCTTACAGATTCGGTAGTTTTTGCTTTTATTTACTCATTAATTTGAACAAGTTTCAGGCTTTGGTAGTTTATAGGACACAGGTGTGACTATCTGGGTGAGCATACTGTCTACGTGCGACGACACTTGCTGAGCTAGTAAATATTTTGCTGCATTAGTTTGCTCATTCTCAAGCAATCAATTGTGAACTTCCAATGTTGTAACAGGTCCATGGGGGAACATTTGTGCTTTGGTTGGCACTTAGATTAAATTCATCAAATGATATTTTAAAAATTCTCTTTTCAAGGCTGACATTTTAGTAAAAATTTAAAGGTTGCATGCCAAGTGCCAAAGTCAATTCATTAAAAACCCAAATTAAATGAAAAACCCCTCCCCCAAAAAATTGTCCGAGAAAATGATCCTTCTACTAAACTGGATGGCCCTGTCGGTGGGAGGGTGGTGAGTGGGGAGAGGTGTGCTCTGTGGATCCCGCCAAAGTAGATGGGAAGTCACTTGTTAGACTTTGGCTGAAGACTAATTATATATCCATCCCATTAACAGCTACTGTGAAAGTCCAGTGTGACCTGGGGGTGGAGGGGTGACAAAATTGTGTGCTGCATACTTTCAAGGCAACAGCAGTACACTCGTGATCACACAACAGACCTTGGCTATGTACTGGGGCCCTGTGGTAGTCACATAATTTCCTGTCAACTTGCGAAGGGGTGGTGTCCAGCCTGTCAATCAGGTTGCAGCCTGACAACCTCCTTCAGAGATGTGAAGGAGATATCACTGGAGGGCAGACACTCTGCTTTGCCTTCCTGCTGACAAGCCATATAGAGCTACACTAGATCCCTGGAGTTGGAGGCGCTTCATGGAGACCCATGCCAATGCTGAGATGCTTCTACCGCCAAGGGATCCACAAGATTTTCCACCCACTGGCCTGTGATCTTCCTGAATTCAGCATCGTTGCATGTGTTGCCTGAACCTGAAGAGGATTTTATAGATTAGTATCAGACATATGGGCTTTCATTGGACTTACAGACTTGCTTTGGACTAGGATGTTTTCTTAATATACAATTACTCTTTGTATAAATCTCTTTCTTATACACATAGGAATGTCCATGGATTTGTTTCTCTGGTCAACCCGGACTAACACAGGCCCCTGTCTCAACCCATGCATCCTCAGTGTCTTTCCCACTTCTCCCTCTGTCTGGCCACATCCATGAAAAGAGGACAAGCTGGGGCTCAGAACCACCTGTCTGGCTGTGAAGTGTTAGAGGAGAAGGAGGAAGTGAAATGTTCCCTTAGAGTAAACCCCGACTGTTTTAGGGAAGCAAACTCCCTGCGGGATTCCCTGCACTTGGTTTCTATGGACACACAGTAGTCTCAAGGTGGGCCAGCCAGCAGGGCTGTCTGTGACTCTTTGAGGTGCTGGGGGTGGGGTGGGGTGGGGTGGAGTTTCAGATATGGATTGACAACTGACTCAAGAGATTGACAGCAGGTTGAAAATCTGGAGTGTGGAAAGGCTTCATTCCCCTCGAGTGTACAAAATGAACCTCCCATGTCCACCGCTCATTATGTTAAAAATGGAACCAGTAATAATAACCCATAGGCATTCGTGGTGCACTCCTGTAATTAAAAGTGCTACCAAATCTCTGAATAGTATCTTGGATAAAAGTTTATATTCTGGGCTCTCCTCCAGCCGGGGCCCCCCTCAATGCCCTTTCCACATGTCATCTTCTCCAAGTTCTCTTTCCAATATGTCCCTCATTTTCCCGTGTGGGTGTAGCATCCACAGCCTCTCTGTCATCTGGAGGGTGTGTGTACCCACCTCCCCAAGAGTTGATTACCCTTGTGGGAATCTCAGTCATGGGCTCAGCCTCCTACAGAGGCGTTTGTGGGCACCACGCCTTTTGGCCCATTTTGCCGCATCCCCCACAGACAACCCCAGTTGAGGAGAGAGCTACCGGGATGCAACATGAATAAACAAGGATCTGCAGCTTAACTTTCTGAGAAGTGCTGTTTCCAGAAAGCTACTCTTGGACAGTAAGGGGCAGTTGGGTCGGCGTTCCCAGGGGCTCCTAAGGGGAGGTGAAGAGGGGGTAAAGCGTGGCTGCCCACTTTGATAAGGCAACAGCCCTTCTACCTTCTAAAGAGTCCTTCTTCTCATCCAGAATGCTCATGTCTTGTCCTTTGTCACATTGCTGTTTCAGGACATTGACTGAGACTTCATGGGATTCACACTGGTGGCAGGGAGCAAACGAATTTAGGGCTGGGGTAGAGAGAGAAACAGAAATGAAAGGCAGCATCAATGTACGCTTCAATCCAACCTATAGAACACTCTGGAAGTGTGATGACTCTTTAAAGATGTCCTGAGTTTCAACCATGCGTCAAGCCTTGAATTGATGAGCTTTTGGATGCAGACTGCTCTGAGAAGGTAAACTTCGTGAGGTGTGTTTGGTAAAACCGAACTGATATCTATATACATACAAACACATGAAATCTGCTATGGGTAGCCTGTAGTGTAGTTTAACACTTAAACTATTCATAAGGGTTGTATTCTTTCACCAGACTTATTCAATCTCTATGCTCAGCAATTCATCTGAGAAGCTAGATTATATCAAAAACAGCAACACTTAGCAATTGGAGAAAAGCTCATTAGCAACCTACAAGATACAAATGGTGCAACCGTGATGACTGGAAAGTGAAGGGGACTTAACACGCTGATGAAGACCAAAAACTACAGCCTCCAGTATGAATCACACCTCAACATTGAGAAAACCAGCATCCTCACAACTGCACCAGGAAGCAGCAGCATCGTCAAGTGACGGTGCCTAACGCTCTGGATCTACAACCAATGCCTGTGAAAACTGCAGTCAAGAAATCAAGCGGCACATTTCACACAAAGCAAAGATGAGACTATGGGGACCAAGATGTGTCTGACCCAAACCATGGTGTTTTCATTGGCTTCATTTCTAGGAGAAAGCTGTATAAGAAATAAGGAAGGCCAAAATGTTTTGGTGCCTTTGAATTATAGCAGTAGAAAAGAATTTTGCATATACCATGGATTGCCAAAAGAATGAGAAAATCTAGCTTAGGAGTTTGGTCTGCTCATTCCTTACATACTTTGGCATGTTACCAGAAGGGAGCATTCCCTGGAGAAGAACATCCTGTTGGGTAAGTTAGTGGGTGGGTGAAGAAAGGAAGACTCTCAAGAAGAAGAGCTGGCCCAGTGAGTACAGCCTAGCAGGGACTGTGGGGATGGCGCCTGGCCGGGAAGTGCTTCGTTGCAGCGCACAAATCCAACACAAAGCTCCCAGGAACAGCCATAGCAAGGCACCTGAAGTGTTTCCAGAGTGGAAAGGCAAAGTTTATCTTTGATATGTAGAACACATTGTCCCTGCCCTTCAGGCATATCAAGACCAGCATGTGTGTCTCCGTGTGATTGTGATAATGATGATCTAGTGGGGTGGTGGGTTCCGGGTGGCTGGGTATGGATGAGGGCACATTGGCACAGGAAAACCTATCATATAAAATTGAATACCGATGTCAAAGAGTCCAGGAAGAAAACGAATGTTTGGAAACTGATTGCAAAAGCAATGGTACAGCTCTGCTTGATGTGACTGAACTGTGGAATGATATATGGATTAACTCCCAATTAATAAGTTAAAATTTAAATATCAAAGTCAGTGGAAGGTAGAAATGGCCCTGTGAAGGAACACGCCAAGTTGTGGATGGTCGGGAGGGGTTTCTGTATTGCGTAGTATCAGGCATCTTAATAGGCTGTGAAGGGGGGTTGGCTTCAGATGGGGGAGACGAGACCAATGACCTTCTGGGCACATCAGGGCACAGATGCTGGTGAACATGGAACATGTTTGAGGGAGCATGTAGTGTGTGCGTGTGTGTGTGTGTGCACGTGTTTAATGTATTGAGAAGAGAGGATGCCCTCATTTGACCAAACATAAAGTTAAAAAGTCATAGGCCCCTGTAAGACCAGTTAATCTTTTTCTCTGCACTATGCACTCAACTACTACTTTGCATTTACAAACTGAGATGCACTCAAAGATTATTTGATTGATCCTATTCATGTGATTCTATCCTAAAATATGAGACTGCTCAGTAAATGCTTGTTGCCTTCCCTCAAACACAAGTCTTTTTTATCTTTCCATAAGTCAAGGAAAATAATATGTGACCCTCGAAACATCTAGCTCTATTGATTCCTTGTTGTCCTTAAAGGAATTCTCATTTGCCCTCCTCCAAGTGCTGCTGTTGTTGTCAGGTGCCATGAATTAACTGTGACCCACAGGGTTCCCATGCACAATCAGACAAAGCATTGCTTGGTCCTGAGCCGCTCTCTCAGTTGTTCAGATTCTTGAGACCATTGTTGCAGCCAGGGTGTCAATCTATCTCTTTTAAGGCTTTCTGTTCCTTTTCTGCCCTTCTACTTTACCAAACAGGATGTCCTTCTTCAGGGAGGAGTCTCACCTGATAACCTGGCCAATGGATGTCAGAGGAAGTCTTGCCACCCTTGACTCTAAAGAGCACTCTTCCAAGATAGCTCTGTTTGTCCACTTAGCAGTCCATGGTACTTTCAGTATTCTTCTCCAGCACCACAGTTCAAAGGCATTGCTTCTACTTTGCAGATGCCCAGCTTTTACATGCATATGAGGCAATTGAAAAGATTATGGCTTGGGTCAGGGACACATAGTATCCACAGTGACATCCTTGCTTTTCAATACTCCAAAGAGATCATTCTTTGGTCTCTTGCCTGCTGCTTCCATGATGATTGATTGTGTAGCCAAGAAGATAAAATCCTTGACAACTTCAACTCTTTTTTCTCCATTTATCACCTACTGGTGTAGTTGTGAGAATTCTGGGCTCCTTTAATTGAGTCATAATCCACACTGATGGCTGTAATCCTTGACCTTCTTCAGCAAGTCCTTCCAGTCCTCCTTGATTTCAGCAAGCAAGGTCATGTCATTTGCATATGACAGGTTGTTAACCTCCCTGGCGGTAATCCCGGAGTGTAGCTTGAGATAAATGTTAACTGTCAGAAGCGGTAACCGCGGGCCACACTCAGGATTACACTGCAGAGAAGTCCCTTAAGAAGCCGCCCTCCAATCCTGATGCCATGTTCTTCTTTCTATGAGAGAGCTTCTCTGGTGATTTGCTCAGCGTACATGTTGAATAAGTATGGTGACAGGATACAACCTGACACACACCTTTCCTGATTCTAAGTCATTCAGTATTCCCTTTTTTAGTTCACACAACTGCCTTTTGATTCATGCGTAAGGTCCTCATGAGCACGATGAAGTGTTCTGGAATTCCCATTCTTCCAAGCTTTCAGTCTGTTAGGTTCCACCCAGTCAAATGCCTTGGTAGAGTCAATAATACAAATAAGCTTTCTATTGTGAGTCGAGACCCACTTGACATCAGTAATGACACTCTTTGTTCCACAGCCTCTTCTGAATCGGGCCTGGACCTCTGGCAGCTCCCTGTCAATGCACTGCAGCAACCATTCCTGGGGAGCTTCAGGAAGTTGGGGATATTGTGTGTGAGCTTAGTGATATCGCATATGTTTGAGCATTCTCCTATAATCAGATGATAATTCTTTGAGGCACCCTTATTTAATTCACCAGCTCTTTGAAATAAAATGTTCCTCTGACACATTGAAGAAGAAAATCCCCAGTTTTTCTGAGCATGGCGAGGAAGATCTGAGGATCCTCAGGAGTCTCAGGCTTCGGCATCTTCGGCATCACAAGCTAGAGACTTTGGCCTAGTCAGCTGCTCTCTTGTACCTTGGGAGGCTGTCCCCAAAGGAGAGCGACACCTCTCACAGAATATTGTTGGTCAAAACTAATTGAAAACATATAGGTGAATGCATACATTTTATGAAGAAGAAGGTGTATCAGGATTGGATGAAGATTTATGAAAAGCCTTTTATATTCAACTAATACAACCTGGCTTGGTGAAATTGAAGAGAACTTGAAGCACCTGCTGATGAAGGTCTAGGACTGATGAAGGTCTAGGACTGCAGCCTTTGTATGGATTACAACTCACTGTCAAGAAAACACAATTTCTCACCACTGGACCAATAGGTTGCATCGTGGGAAACTGAGACAAGATTGACGTGGTCAAGGATTTCATCTTCCTTGACTCCACAATCAATGCTCGTGGAAGCAGCAGAGTCAGAGATCAAAGGATGCGTTTCATTAGTTACACCTTCAGCACAGACCTCTCTAGAGAGTTGAAAAGCAAGGAGTTTGCTTTGAGGGCTAAGGTGAGTCTGAGCCAAACCACTGTGTTTTCAATTGCCTCATACACAGGTGAAAGTTGAACATGAAAAAGGAAGACAAGGAGAAAGATCAGCTCATGGTAACCGGTATTAGCACAGAATATTGAAAAATCCATGGGCCGACAAAAGACTAAATTAATCGGCCTTAGGAAGTCCAGCGATGATACTCCTTAGAGGAACAGTTGGTGAGACTTGGTCTCCTGAACTGTGGACACAGTATCCGAAGAGATGAGTCCCTGGAGGAGGAAATCACGCTCAGGTGAGCAGGGGCAGCCCAAAAGAGGAAGGGCCTCAAAGATATGGATTTACACAGTGGCCGCAACAGAAACTTAAACATAGAGACAATTGTGACAAGGCCGAGGACTGGCGTGCTTTATACAACAGCAATGTATATTTAAAGGACCGTAAGTAGAAATGAAAGTTCTAATTTCTAATAGCGACTGCCAGTCATGAAGCTATTTCTTGGGAGACTTTAATTCTGTTGGCCACATCCTTCCTAAAGACCAAGGAGTATGCCTGTGGGCCATCAAATATCAAATCTCACTAATGGCTTAATTCTATTACTGTGTTTTGCAAACCTTGGTGATTTCCAAGTGTTTTTGATAGTCAGTCAGAAACCATACAGAAGCTAATCAGCAGGCTGAAGGCAGCCAGCCAGCAATGAAAGCTAGAGTTGGCCTGGTCCAGGTATTCATATCAGGGAACTCCTTATGGGCCCGTGCATAGTCAGCTGCTGGGACAACGTGGAGATGAGACTCTTTCTGCCTTGGTTCCTACCTCGGCCCTGCCTCTCCTTCTATGTGCATAGTGCTAGTCAGGGGTTTCAAAGACAAAAAGACACGCTCTTGGTCCCGTTGCGGTAATTTGGTACACACATTTCAAAATAAAACCCAAGTTCCAAGCCCCAGTGTAGGAATGATATAAACAAGGGCATTGCGCTATTCCCTCCTCCTCCTCACCATGCTGACAAGGGGCTTTCAGTACACGTTCCGTCATTGAACGAATGACTTTGTTGGGTTTCTCGGGTGGGAAATACCTCGGTTCTTGAGAAAGAATTCCCACCGAAGCCTGGTTTGTGATCCAAGTGGGTTTTTATGAAGGGTAGACGTTTCAGTTTTCAGAGTCACTGAACATGGACAACCACATGGGAGTACACACCCACATGCGGCAGCCTGAGGCCTGAGAGACCATGAGCACGGCACAGCAGAGCAGAAAGCAGCTAAGCAGCCAAAGGGAGAAAGAGCGGTGGTCTTGAAGTTCCAGCCTGTATAGGATCTTTGGCTGGGAGACACGGTCGATGGTGCTGCTTGACCCCATTGGCTGGATTAAGCCCACCTGGCCTAGTGTGAGGCCAACCCAGGTGTACCGCGCACCTAGGGGTACCACGCCCTGGCTTGGGCTGGAATTGGCGCATGCCCCTTAGCCTTTATTGGCTTCCAACTTCCAGTCGGGAACCTTGGCATGTAGAGAAACAGCCCTGGTTCCTGTCTCTAGCTACCCAACCAGTTCAGAGTCGGAGGAGCTGATTTTGGCAGAAGTAATCGGTAAGCGGAAAGGCCTTTTGGAGGGGTTAGAGTCCACATTGGTGCTGGAGATGGGAGGAGCTTGAGTTTTGAGTTAAGGGATGGAGAAGGAATTAGCGTTGAGGTAGATTGGAGAGATGGGAGCAGGACCCGAATTTACAGAGATTTTTACACTCATTGAAAGCCTGTCGATGTTATCTCAGGTAGCAGGGAGTCATTGCAAGTACCTGTGGCGATAGAGAAGGAGTATTAGTATTAGTCGTGTACTTAATGAACTAGAGGCAAGAGAGACCAGATGAAATATGACTGTATCCCTATCATAGGTGGGAAGATGGACGATGGTCTAGAATTGCCCAAATGTGACTCGCTTTTTTTCTTCGAGGATCCAAGTCGCATGTAGCTTAAGAAGACCCAAGGGACCCATACTCTATCTTTGTGGTGTGGCTCTTGAAGCAAATCTGGTTCCAACGTTCACCTTTAGGGAAAGCGATTTAACCAGCATCTACAGGGACCCATTCTCTCCTGCAGAGGGCTTTGTTTGCTCCAAGATGAATTTGCCTGAATAGCTTACCCCAGTTCACAAAAGGTCTTTGTTGAGTGCAGGCAGGTCATTTAACATCTTTGTCTTCAGTTTCACTATCCACAAAATGAAACTGATAATACCTGCCTCCTAGGATTGGTGTGGGGTCAATGGGATCATTCATGAGAAAGTGCTTTTAGACTTTTCCAGAAGAACAACTTTGCAGGAAACAAAGGAATTCTTCCCTTTGAAGATGCTTTCCTGTTTCATTCTTTTAACACTCTTTGGAAAGACTTTGAGTGTGTCCTTTCAAGGGAAACACACTGTGGCTTGAGACAAGCCATTAGGAGTGAGATTCTGCTAAATCCCCCATTTGTAGCCGATGTTTGAAATTTATCAAGTTTGGGAGGGATTTTGGAGAGATGATGTTGCAGAGATGGGGCAGTTTATAGAACAGGAGAAAGAAGAGGAAGCTGTACTTGGCTTTGTTGGCTCTTTCACCCCAGGAGATTCTCGTGATGGGACCCCGTGTTCATGGAACCTTTTCATCGGTCCTGGAGGGAAGAACCCGCAGAGATAAAGTCATCACCTCGGAGAACCGACCCGCGTGTTTGCATTCCTGGTAGGTCTCTGAAAATTACTTTTAAATTTATGAACACCGTCTGATTGCTTCCTCATTTTGGTCCATGCAACCACCCCTTATTGATATTTCCCATTTATACTCTTCTTTCCCTCTCTCTTGTAATTGAGGTAGAGAAATAGTAAGCAATTTGCTCAAGATGTAAAAGCCGGCCACCATGGTTTCTGACTCTTCCTGTCAGTATTGTTTGGCTTGTGCCCCTGGTCCTCCAAGTGCTTGCCATTTGGTGAGAGGGTGATCCCTACACATGAAAGCATGGCTCTCCTGCTAAGGCCACAGGTCAGAGTGATGAAGATTGTTAATAAGACGAGGGAGTTGTGACCACTTGGCAGACCATTAGTACTTACATGGAGTAAATCATTTAAAACCCAACAACCTTATGCAGCAGGGGTGTCAGACTTGATTAAAATGGAGGCCATTTGGTGCAGCGGGCAAGATTCACACGGGCCACATCAGTAGTTAAAGGGTTAATGAGGGAATTGGGTGTCCGGTATTGCCTCAATCTCCCCCAAGCGCTATTTTCTTCATAGCATTTTTTTCTATTTTCATTTTATATCAGAGCATCACAGGCCACAAAAATTTACTTCAGGGGCCACATGCGACCAGAGAGCCCCCAGTTTGACACCCCTGCTATACAGCACTCACGTTGTTGTAAGATTTGAAAATTGAGCATTCAGAAAGTCAAGCATCTAGCAGACAGTCGTCCAGCTTGGTGAAGCGGCGGAGATTTGTAACCCAGGCAGTCTGTCCTTAGGGCATGTGCCCTCACCACTCTTCTTCCTAGTGTCCCGTGTCGTAGGACAGAGACAAAACGTGTGGCCTGCGTGCTCACAGAAGGAGTTGCGGGGAGGAGGGTCTCCTGACTCCATAGGGAAAATCTTCCTTTTCCCCTCCTTACTTTTTCAAGGCGCCTGACAGGTGTAGTCGGCTACGGGTACACATTGGGCACCAACCACGAGGTTGGCAGTTTGAGACTACCAGGTGCTTCTCAGGAGAAAGATGAGGCTTTCTTTTCTCATAAAGAGTCACACCCTTGGAAACGCACAGGGGCAGTTCTACCCTCTCCCATTGGGTCACTATGAGGCAGAGTTGACGAGATGGCTGTGTGTTTGATATTGAGAAATAGATTTTATGGAGTCTTGGTGGCAGAATGGTTAATGGCTAGCCAAAATGTTGGTGGGACAGATCCACCCCCAATTTTTTCTGAAGAAGGATCTGGTGATGTGTTTTAGTGGGGATCACAGCCCAGAAAACATGACGGAGGCCTTCCACTGCATTACACGGGCGGGGTCACTGTGGTTGGGGGCGGATTCAGGGGCACCGGACAGTAACACCAACAGACAGATTCCATGGCTGACTGAGAAGACTGGCAACCACTATCCCCTGGGCTGCATAGAGCAGCTCTTGGGGGGATCTTTGGCCTTTGGCGTTCCATGGACAGGTGGAGTCGAGCAGCGTGCGGTCACGGTTGGCTGTCAGCCTGCTGGTAGGTTTGGTTACCAGGCCTGGGAGAGCAAGCTGCACATTTCCCAGCAGAATCGGTGACACAGCGCTGTCGGCACAGACCCTGCACAACCTTCCCAAAGTCCCCGTGGCCTTGCTCGGCACCCAAATGCTACACAATGCCTGCTGAGAGCCAGGCCCCGAGCATGATGCAATTGGACTCTAGAATGGATGGGGAAGTCTACCAATCCAGTACAGAATAACTGTACTGCTACGACTGCAACTCAGCGGCTGATAAAGCAGTGCCTTACATGAACACCCCTCCCTCCAGTAGTTATAGAATCCACACAATTCAAAGAGTGCTGTCTACACAGCTGGTGGCGCTACCCCTAGAAAACGGAGCGACGCGTCCTTAGTGTGCACACAGTTCAACTTCGTTCCTAGCTGCTTTTTAGCACTCCAATGAAAATCAGAAGTGGGTTTTTGTGGTGAGGACAAGGTGCCTTTGAGAAAACACCATCTCACTAGCAAGGACCACATAAGGGTCCACCCGGCGGACTCGGTGCCCACCTTTACCACAGCCAGGCCACCCTTTTCCCTTGCAGCCAGTGGGGTGCAGTGGGTGGGGAGGTGGATCTGGACACAGGCAGGGTTTCTCCTTTTTGATGTGTTTTTCAAGTTTTTGATCAGAAAGGAAAATGGAAACCGGCTCTTATTTGTCAATGGCAGCCCTGTTCGTCTTTCGATTACACACATTTGTTACACTTTTTGTGCAAGAATTCCTAAAGACGCCCGAGGCGTGGACGCTGTGCACGTGCCTGCAGAGCACCAGTACAGGATGGCTTCTAAAGAGCATTTCCGCACGTTAGCCGCTGCTTACATAACAGCCCTCCCCCCAGGGCCTGTATTTGGGTTTCACGCCGGGGCCTGCAAATTAATACGGTCATTATATGGCAGCAAGCTGTATCACTTCCCAGTTCATGACTGCTCAAATCAAAACCCGCGTTTCCAGATCTCCCCAGGGTTATGCACTAGACAGGGAAGTTCTATCATTCCGCAAAGTAATCTCATGTGGCTCTCCTTCCTCTGTTAGGAGAAATAGCCAAACCTCTCACATTAATTTTCATAGTAATAGGTGGACCCGCTGGAAGGGTCAGAAGGGACGCCATCTTCCAAGGTCAAGCCTACCACCCTCTGCTCCCACACAGGTATCTTTCTAGGAGGCAGCTCTGATTTGTAGCACATTCCGGCAAACCTTCCTCAGGACCTGGGGAATACCTCTCCCCATCGTTGCCACGGGAGGCTCAACCGGGGATGGAATCCTGCAGACCCGAGTCGGCAGGGATCCTGCTCTGAGGGCCACATGCAGGCCGGCCATCTGGTGAGCTTTCCATAGGGCAGAGGCCCTGCCATGTGGAGGGAGAGGGACGCTGAGAGGGAGAGTGGCTCACAGGGACCCCAGGTGACCGCGTAGCAAGCGCCTTTTCAGATGTCCCAGGTCGTGGTCTTTATGGAGCTAGGTCACAATTCTTTCTCCGGGGTCACTCAGCCCTCTCACCACCTCGTGAGGGGGAGGCGGGCGCTCTGACCCACAGCAAAGTCGCGGTGGTCTAGACCCAGCGCAGCTCCTGCACGGCGTGGCCGGCTGTCCTCCCAGTGTAGCGTTCAGTGCTTAATCAGCTTCATGAATCAACACGTTCTCTGAACAAACGATTATGAAACTGAGCTCTGAAATGGCTCTTTTTTTCTTTTGAATTATGAGCAGGAACCGTGGGGGAATGGTTGCATTTGGGTGGATGGCACTCTGCCCTCACCACTGCACAAGCAGTACCTCCTTTCGCATCCTGCCCGCCAGACACCTGTCTGCCCGCCCCACCCTTCTACCTCCTGCCCAAGGAAGTGGGGGAAACACCAAGGGTACCCGGTCCAATCACAAGCAATATGTCTTTCAGCGGAGTTTCCCCTTTCTGTTTTCTGGACATTGGTAGCAGCCAGAGAAGCCAGGCTGTGAGTCTGTGACCCTCTCTGCTTAGGAGTAAGAGGCAGCTGGGAGCTCCCAGGAAAGGTGCTGCTGGTCCGATCCACAGAACCCTGTCTGGTTTGTGTTGGGGAGGGGGGCAGGCAGAAGCTTAGCACCTTTTGGAAGCTGTGAGTGTTCATCGTAGCTGTGAACATGTGAGGCTCAGATGCCAGGCTTGTTTGGCACTCCCAGTGCTGGGACAGCACCTCCACCTGAGCATCTGAGCTCACAGCAAGCTCAACCTCCTCTCAGGAGATTGACTCATCGGCACGCACTGTGACCAGAAATTCATGCAGAGAGCGTTGGCTTTTTGCTTATACAATACATTGTTTCCTTATTATATTTACAGTAAAGCTTTTCATATGACAAACTGTAATTTAACTGCTCTGGGAAGACCAGGGTATGAGGATCTTTCCCAAAATAAAAAAGCTATCCCAAGGACTATGAGATGATAATGCCATCCATCCTGCAGGGACAAATGAAAATGACATCAGTCTCACTTGAATCATTTGCAAGTTTATCTGAATGGCAAAACATTCTATTTCAGAGGAAACAAGATTGGATTCAGGAACCTGGGTTGGCAGTGAGGTGCCATTTGAACATTCTAGGTAAATTGTAATATTTATAACTTCTCATTGCTCACTGCTCCAAATGATAAGAAATGGGATTCTGTTTGGTTCACTCAGTGTGCTGGTCTCGGCCAGTCAAGTTGGAATGGCTGCTGGGCTGCATTGGGGGGTGGTGGTAAGATGACGTTTGCTGTGGATTATACTGATATACGCTCCACCTTCTCACATGGACTCTGGGGCATTGGATGAGAGCCAAACACATTTTTCTGCTTTGTGCTTTAAGGGGAAAGCTCCTTTTTCCTGAGAGCAGTCAGATGAGTGTTATTATTGGTATTTACACGTGGAAGGAGAATGTGCTGAAACGAAGGCCCAGCAGGATGCACACGGCGTTGGTAGCAATGTCGATCTGGGCTAGATTTACTTTAGCATTGAACGGGATGTCTGCTTTGTGGACAGGCCGGTAACGGACGTCATTGAATCAGTCCTTTTCTGACAGTGTTTTTCTCGTGCGGACAGTGATGGGAATGTGGTAGCACGGGCTCAGAAGCAGTGGGCTCATGGGGGAACTTCTTGTGCTTGGAAAAGAAGACTGGAGCCTGGTAAGAGAGGAGACAGGACTTCCTTCTCCAGTGCTGCCCCTGCTCCAGGTCACACAAGTTGACATTCTCTTCTCTCCTCTCTCTTGTGGGTGAAGGAAAGAGGGGCACAGCAGAGAGGTTGATGCAAACTTATCCCAACAGGAAATCGCTCACTAGCCATGTTTTCCTGATACTGTAATCCATTGATTACGTGTGGATCCTAATCAACCAGCACTACACATGTGCTCACCCCAACGCCGTTACTACTAACGCTCACCATCATTACTCAGATAGAGAGAAACTTTAAATAAGATAAAAATGAATGTCATGAGACTTCTGAAGCTTGCTCTTGAACACAGATTAGCTAAAGCAAATGGAAGAAATGATGAAGTCAAAGAGCTGAACAAAAGATTGCCAAAGGCAGCTTGGGAAGACAAAATAAAGCACTGTTTATAACACATTATATTTAAATACTTTATCCATAATGCTTTACAAACAAGGCATTTATAAACAAAGACATGGAGTTAGAAAACCGAAACAGCCCCAGCTCAAGTACTCCCTCAACACAAGAACACTTTGTTCTAACAATTCAGCAGTCTGAGATGCTCACCTGCCTGGCACGATTGCTGATGACAATGGGTGCACAAGCAAATGTGGTGAAGAAAGCCAATGGTGCCCAGCTACCAAAAGATATAGTACCTGAAGACCTGAAAATAAACAAGCAGCCACCTAGCTGAGAGACAACAAAGCCCACAAGGAAGAAGCACACCAGCCTACCCCGACACGAACACTTAAGACAAAGCGGGTGCATAGGCAAATGCAGTGAAGAAAGCTGATGGTGCCCAGTTGTCAAAATATGTAGAATCTGGGGTCCCATAGGCTGGAAGATGAACAAGGGCCATCTAACTGAAAAACAACAAAGCCCACATGGAAGAAGCACACTAGCCTGTGAGATGACAAGGCACCGAAGGTATCAGGTATCAAAGACCAAAAAAAAAAAAAAAAATCACAGCATTGTGAATGAGGGGGAGTGCAGAGTGGGGACCCAGGGCCCATCTGGGGAAAATTGGACATCCCCTTGCAGAAGGGCTGTGGCGAGGTGACGAGCCAGTCAGAGTGCAGTGTAGCAACAATGAAACATGCAATTTTCCTCTAGTTCTTCTTGAATGCTTCCTCCCTCCCACTATCATGATCCCAATTCTACCTGACATAACCAGCTGAACCAGAAGATGTACATCGGCACAGATAGGAACTGGAAATACGGGGAATCCAGGACAGATGAACCCCTCAGGACCAGTGGTGAGAGTGGCGATATGGGAGGGTGGAGGGAGGGTGAGGGAGAAAGGGGGAACAGATGACAAGGTCTACATATAGCCTCCTCCCTGGAGGACGGACAGCAGAGAACTGGGTGAGGGAGACATCGGATGGTGTAAGATATGATAAATATAATTATTTATAAATTATCAAGGGGGGATGGGGGAGGGGGGAGAGAGGGGGAAAATGAGGAGCTGATACCAAGGGCTCAAGTAGAAAGCAGGTGTTTTGAGAATGATGATGGCAACATACGTACGAATGTACGTATTCTGAAAAGAGTTGTATGAGCCCCTAATAAAATGATTTTTTAAAAAAGAAAAAGAAAACCGAACAGAAGATCACATCATGGATTTCTCTGGGTGAAAGAAGACGACATTCGAGTCTCGAGGGCGGCAATGTTGAGTTTCTATGGCAAACCAGTGACTGATGCAGGAAGTGCCAGGAGATGGAAGGACTAGACCCAGTCACTGCGTCACTGTACCCCAAGGAATTGGTTGACATTCCACCGCCTCACGAGGTATCATATGGATTGAGAACGGATGGTCATGAGGAAGAGTTCCCAGCTACAGTAAACACATTGACTACAAACGCATGGTTCCAGACATCGATAGAATACCATTTGAGGGCAGGCGATATTTCAACTGGATGCAAGTTGGAAACACACATTTTTAAAGCTGAGAACTTTGGCATATGGCTATCATGCAAGCCAATTGGAAGAGATCCAGATGAAGATCTACACAAAGAAAGGTGATTCAATGGAACCTGGAAATGATTGAAGAATATCATGTAAGAAAAATTCACCTGCATATCATCCATAACCAGTTGCAGCAGAACACCCAAAAGGAACTGTCCGAAATCCAAGCCCAATTCAGAAGATCACACAGAATGATATTGTTGTTGATATCAGAGGGTCTCAGCTGAACGCAGAGAGCAGCAGACACAGGTTTACCTATGTTTCACTGGCTCTGCAAAGCTACTACAAAGTGCGGCTCGAACAAACGACGGGTAACCTCTCAAGGATGGGAAATCCAGAGGCTTTGTTGTGTTCGCGTGGAACCTGTGCATAGACCAAGAGACCAGAGACTGCCATTCAAACAGGGCAAGGGGATGCTGTGTGGTTTTCAATAAGGAAAGGTGTGCATCCTTATTCAGTCTGTATGCTGAGCAAAGCAGTTGGGAAGCTGTGCTATCTGGAGAAGAAAGTAGGCTTAGAGAAAGACACAGTAACAACCTGCAGACCTAACAACATGTGGAAAATCTTGAGGAAGATCCAATACGACAGCCGCCAGCAAAAACTCACACCATCGGACCAATGAGCAGCATCATGACAAATGGAGGGGGTGGGGCATGAAGTTGTCAGGATTGCACTTGGCTCCACCTCTGTAGAGTTTCTGAGGCTGTCAGTCTTTGCAGGAAGGCAGCTGCCAACCTCGCGGCAGCAGTCCGATGCTCACCAGACCGCACACTGGTTATCTTCCTTTAATAGGCAAGCTCTTCCTTCTGAATTTGAGCAGCAATTGTAATCTGTTGGCTTATCATCATGACTAATTATCCCGGAATCTATCCAAACCTTAACATCATGATTGGCTTTCTTTTTGCTAGAAGACATCGCTTGATCCAAACGGATCCATCAAAGGAGTCACTTGCTGGTCATTTGAGCCTAGAGCTAAGTTCTTCAGCTATTAAATGGAAGTGACATGGTGGCATCGTCAAGGTTTGGTGAGGCGAATCGGTAGCTGCAAAGTGGGGGGTTGAGAGTTGGAACTCACAGAGAAAAGCACAACTGTAGCTATAGGAAAATTGATCTTGTGTATCTTCTACTCAAGCAAATGGTGAGCTATCCATGACTGATCGTCTACTCAAAAAGAGTGGGCAGTCTACTGATGAGCCTTCTAGGAAGATGGTACTTTTTATTCTTCCTTCCAACCCTTTTACTAAAGAAAAAGGACCTAGTGCCTTGGGGTGGGGGGTGGGAGAGGGATAGGTGCTTTTGAATATTTTTGGAACCAACACCTCATCATGGAATCATAGCTCTGTTTCAAAGGGGGTATTTCAGAAGAGAGAACAAGATGTTCTGGACAGACACAAATCGAGTCCCTGCTGTAATAAGATGCATGTCTCTCTCCACTCTCCCTGTCTACTTTATTTTAAAAAGAAATGTCATTGAGGTTGGGGATCCCTGACCAAGGAGTCAGATGGACTCGATTCTATTCCTGGCTCTGCTGCCCTTGACCTTCTTCCCTGCCTTTCCCCAAGAGGAGGCCTGCTGTGCAGACATGCGGGGGCGTCGGGCGGGTTTTCGGAGTGAATGCAGCGCTCTCCGTTCTAATAGGATGCTGCCAAGTACTTTGAGGCGCTGGGATGAAAGATGCTGTGTGAATGAGCATTGTTATTACATTTTGTTAAAAATATGGATCAAAGCCTGGCTATACAGTAAATGCTAAATGTTAATTATTGTTATAATATCATAACAAAGCAGATGCCAGAACACTAGATCCCATGAGAAAACCTATTATAATAAGCCAGTGTGAAATGCACATAGTACAAAGATTTTTTTTGGCAAGGAGGCAGATTTGGTTTTGAAATCTCAGTGAACAATAAGCAGAATAATAAAAAAAACTTTTAATGCTATGAAAAATATAAGTATCTTGACAACTCTTTAACATAAAAATAAGAAGCTGCCTTTTCCCCATATTCTTGCTCCCCATGACCCCTAAAATAGCTCTCTGTATGCCAGAGACAAATCAGGGGGACATTCTCTCAGTTTTAAGTGGGGCAATGCCTAAAGCTGCTCTGTAGCAACCTAGCAGAACCCCGGTATTCAACTGCATTAGAACTTGACATAATTGGATTTTGACCCGAAATGTCGAGAAAATTTTCACTTCAAATCATTTCATACTTCAGTCTTTCTCAGCTTCTCCAGATGTGGCTCCATTGGTAACATTGGAGACCAGAGACCCGCGGCCAGTACTCCAAGTGCCACTGACTTCTACTGGTCAAGTTCTTCCCCTGTGTTCACACCTAGAAGGCGTGGTGCCCGGTATTAGGCCAGCCAGGGCCTGGAGCGGGGAAAGGGAGAGGAGGCAGAGGAAGGAAAGTAAACCTAGGAAAGACAAAATAGCCTATTTTTTGGATGAGTTAAAATGTGAAAGAAAAATAAGCAACTATTTGGTATCTGACCAAAAAAAAAAAGTGTTAGACTCATACTGAGCCCAAGGGACATCACCCCCTTATGCCTGTGTCCTTCAAAGATAACAAAGGCCTCCTGGTCCTTGAAACAAAGCAGTCAAGGTCAGGGTCAATGTGCGCCACCTCTGTGGGCAGGGGTAGCATCGGGTCTGAGAGACAACGCACGGTGCTGGCATTCCTTGTCTTCTCGCCCCTGGCACGTCAGAACCTTTTACTCCAGCAGTGTGGCAGCAGGGGCTTGCAAAGAAAGAAAGACACATGGGGAGATGGGACCCCCCCACCCCCCGCAGGATGTTGTAAGGGCTTCCTTGGGGTGAGGCCCCAGTCTCCTCAGCACAGGGAGCGCAGGGAGAAGGAGCTAGGGCTCAGGCTCCCATGAGCCTTCACCTCAAGCCAGGCTTTTGCCCTCAGGTCCAGTGCACTCCTGGCTCTCCGGGCAGGTACGACCCACCCGGGGAAAGGGGCTCGCAGTCACGCTAGAGCAGCATGGGAGGAGAGCCCGGCTCTAAAGCACCCAACTGCTGCAGCCAAGGCAAGGTGCGATGGCAGCGCCAGGCAGGCTTCCCCGGCCAGATCAGGTCCCTGGGAAAGGAGTTCAAGTTCAAAGAAGAACTGAGTTAATTCCCAGACCTCTCGGTGAAGCTGCCTCGGATTCAGGTGCTCCTCGCGGTGTGGGGAACAGATCCCTGTAAAAGGTGGTGCACCCCGTGAGCACGCAGCGGCTCCTTTCCTGGGACACACCTGACGACTCTGGACCCGCAGTTACTGACAACCCTGCAGACATTCCCTGCACACGCACATTCAATGTGAGCTTTTGCCTTTGGAGTTGACTGACACCTAAAATGATGGAACAAGTGATCCGAGGGTTGGGGGCCAGGGCAGAGGCCCAGGGAGAAGAACAGAGGCTGTGCTCAGGAGGGAGACGCTTCTTTCAAGGTTCCATCCCAGGCGGTGAGCGCGGAGCTTCAGTGACCGATGCCGTGTTCGCTTGTTTCCTCCAGGTGCTGACGGTCTCACAGCAAGGCTGAGAAGCAAAGCCAGGTGTAGTCCTGATTTACTCTCCAATGATTCCATCGCACACTTGTTTGTCATGGAGTTGTTTTCGCAGTGTTTATTTATAAACTAAAGCAGACATCCTCCTGGGCCACAGTCAGTTCAAAGTGGATAAAGAGTCGGTAGTGTTTGTTTTATTTCTAGACACCAATTAGTAGGGTTAGAACTTCATGTCTCTGGTCACACCTGGTGGAGTGCGTCCCAGAGGGCGGCAGCCCGTAATGGTGTCCAGATGTGAAGCTTACAGGGAAGCCTAGTCTGAAGCAGGCTCAGGACAGGAACACTTGACATCACCAGTGTCTCTGCACTGCCCCTGGCTGGGACAGCTGGCGACTGGCAGCAACGTGCTCTTCGGCACATTGCTCACCAGCTTTGGAAAAGTGACCGCTGTTAGTTCCACTCTGACACAGCCTCCTGGAACCAAGACCCAAACGTCACGAGGGCAGCTCATCAGCAAAAGGCATTTCAAATTCCATACACGGACACCCTCGAGGGTACGCTCATTAGTACAATTAGATAGCATTTGATTAATGGCCGTTGGCAATCTTCCACCAAGAACCCTGTGGCCTCCTGAGGGCCTGGCAGGCGACGGAGCTTCCGACTTGACTGTCTCCCCCAGAAGCCGGGCTGCTCAACTCCCAGTGTTTCAACTTCTCTACCTGACACAGACACCGCTGGCGCTGGCGGGAGAGTCTCCTTTCCTTTCCCTCGGAGAAAGTGCGATTGATGGATCCTGAAGCTGAAAGTTAAAATGCTGGAGAGAAAAGGAGAGAGAGAGGGAGCAGGGGAAAAAAAAAGATTGAATCAGATTTCCCCCCCCCCTTATTTTTTTCAATATCCAAAGCTGGAGAATATACTGGAAAAATTTAAGCTGCCAATGCTAGCTTTCATGACGCTAGAAGCTTCCAGACCAGACATATTGACTAATCCGGTTCTCAGCTGAGTAATTCTTCATTAATTTATTTGAGTGTACACATCCAATAAACTAGTATTTGCTACTCAAATAAGCTCAAGCTTTAATGGTGATGATAAAATTGAGTTTATCTGAGAATAAGGTATTATGTATAGGGAAGGGTTTTTTTTTCCAATCCCAGGAAAGCTTTTCTCTCCCCATTTATTAATTAATTTTGCCAACATATATTTATTACGTGTAAGCTATTTGACAGACACTCAAAACCTGTTGAAATTCCACAGTGAAGGGAACAGACGGGCTCTGTCTTCATGCTTACATTGAATGATTCAAAATACAAAACGTTCATTTGACTCAACAGGTGTGTGTTGAGGGTGGGTGGGGACTCTGGCCGAGGGTGCAGAGCATAGTGGCAGGGGTCTGCCTTCTGTGAGACCCCCGGTAATGAGTGTGCATACAACATCAAGAGGGTGGGTTTTTAAAGGCTGAGAACCCAAACCCAACTCATTCCTCTGCTTGGATCTGAAGCTTAGCAGCCGGACAGGACAGCGGGGAAGCGCCCTTGTGGATGTCTGTGACTCAGCTTCTACTCTTTCAGGAAGTAGAAAGGCCTCGCTTTCTCCCAAGGAGTGGCTGATGGTTTCAAACTGCTGACTGTGCAGCTAGCAGCCAGCCCATCGTGTCACTGCTGCGCCTCATGTAGTTGTGAGTGTGTTTTAGAGCAGGAGTGTGTGACTGGGGAGAAGAAGCCCTCACACAAGCAGGGGCAGCGAGAGCCTCCACGTGTGTCTTCCAGGAGCCTTAGGGGACCACTTCCTCCGCTTTCTACAGCGGTCCTTCATGCCCGCCTCCCTCCGATGCCCTGGCTGCCTCCCCTGGCAAGTGTAGCAGGCCGGGCAGCCAGCTTTCTTCTTCAGCACATTGTCTCCTCCTTCTGCCAGCTTGGCTCACAGTGTGGTAGAGCCAGCTCGTGGGGACCCTATGTGGCCGAGCAGGGCTGTCGCACAGGGTTACAGGGCCGTGGTTTACTGAAAGCGGATCACCAGGCCTGTTTCTGAACACCACCGGTCAGAAACATCTCCATCCTAGTAGCCAAATGGTTACCTGCTCACAGTACCTACTAAGGTATACTCTGAAAGCTTGTCACCCGGTTCTTTCTGTAATGCTGCCTGGATTCCAGGGTTTAACTTGCTCTGCGTAGTTTTCAATAGTTTCTTTTAGGGAGGAGATTTAAAATACTGAACAGCTAGCAGGGAATGGGTTAGACCAATCAGAAGAGGCACAGGGCCGATCCTAAAGGGCACCTACAGCTTTGAACTCCTGGGCCTGAAGGTCTGGTGCCTCTTAGCCAGTTTCTTACCCTGATTAGAGCCAAGATGCACATGATTTGGAAACAGAGGAACCCAAAGACCAAACCCAATCTTTAAGCTTCCAATTTGCTTGGGATTCTTTCAAAACTATCTGCACTGACTGGCAGGTAATGCTCCACATCTTGAAGTTGTCCTGTAAAAAGGGGACCTGCAGTCCCTTGCTGCTGGGTGTGAGAGTGCGCACATGTGGGTGTGGGGAGGCTGGGCGGAAGGAGAGTATGTGTGGGGAATGGCCCGGCTGGGATGAGTCCTAAGGATGGGCAGGAAAGGCCTTTCCTGGACTCTGCAGCAGCTCCACGGGAAGGCAGGAAACACTGGTTTCAGGGGTCCTCCACTGTATCTAGCATGATGACCTTTCCCACAGACTGGTCTCCCCGATAACATGCCCCAAGCATAAGAGACGTTTCCCTATCCTTATGTCGAAGGAGCTGTGTTAGTCCGGGTAGACTACAGAAACAAATCCATGGACACATATATGTATAAGAAAGAGATTTATATACAAGAGCAATTGAACATTGAGAAAACATCCCAGCCCAGTCCAGATCAAGTCCATAAGTCGCATACCAATCGATAAAATCTTCTTCAGACTCACGAAACGCATGCAATGGTGCTGAATGTCGAAAATCACAGGCCAGTGGGTAGAAAGTCCTTGGATTCAGTGTCAGTGGAAACATCTCAGCGCTGCATCAGGGTGGGTCCATGTATCTTGTCAGCTGCTATGTCTCCCAGAGTATGAGCAGAGTCTCCTACCTCCAAGGAGGAAATACCGGAATTCCCAGAATCCTCAGGGGAAGGCCATGCGCACACAGAAGCCGAAGACCCGATTGACAGGCTAGACGCCACTCCTACATGCTTAATCCTTAATTTGACAATGATATAACTACCACAGGCCACCTTTGTCCATTACACTTTCACATAACTCCGTAACCATATGCAATTTTCAAACAAACCATAATAACACCATATCTGTACCTAACAGGATAAAACTAAAAGGCACACAATTCAATCTGTGCCACCCTCACTTGAACATAGCATTCTATAGGTGAACAAAGCAAAAATGCCCTGCGCCTAACAACTGAAGTTAAGTAACACCTACACCTCGATCCAATCAATCCTATGCGTATATTCTAGCACCTATGAAAGTTTGTAAGCCAACCACTTCATGCCTTTATCCCCCCAATTCTGGGTATCCAATTTCTATATTGCCCATTCACATCACCCCAATGCTCTGAGGAGACAATCATATTCTTTGACGTGAAGAGTTTTCATTCCAGTTGGAACCTTGGGAAATCCACGTCCATAAACAGAGTCAAATCAGGACAGGCCATCCATAAAGTCAACAGCAATATGCAACAGTTCACAGGCTCAAAAATCTTCTATTCATCTGGTTGGGTTCATTTTTACATAGAGGGGAGGAAAGACGTGTGATTCCAAAGGTTGGCTTCAGCCTGTATGGGTAGCATTAAACGTGAGCATAGTCACAAGGAATCTCATTAAAACAAAGATTCTACAGAAGTAATTAATCACTGTAGTTCTGGTCAAATTCAGAAACCTACATTTTTATCAGCAACTCAGTGTCTCTGGTTCAATGGCTCTTTGTACCCACTTTATAGTGAGGAAACACTTCATCGATTTAGTGGAATATGCTAATAGGCATATTCTACGAAGAGTCTGGTTGAGCGATGACAAGGAAAGCAATTAGCTTTCTGCATAAAATTAAAATAGGCATTTTCTCTGAGTGGGCAAATTGTCCTGTTGTACAATAATTTGGATCACCATAAGCACAATTAGTAGAAATGGGGATTTCCCCTGAGACTTGTGGTGGGGATGAGAAAGCACACATGAAGGAAGGAGCCGGCTCCAGAAACAAGATGACAACTTAGGCGTCCAGGGACTGGGCTGTCCAGTCAGGATTTCCTTTGAGTTGAGAACCTTCAGTAGCAGAACGACATTGGACCCGTTTCTAGTGTTGTGAAACTGTTCTCCTATTGAGGGCTCTTACAGCTCTTATCACAACCCATCCACCCATCCATGCATCCATTGTGTTAAGCACATTTCATTTTCAAAACATTTCTTTCTACTTGAGCCCTTTATCCTTATTCGGCTCCTCATTTTTTCCCTCCTTCCCTCATGGACTCTTGATAATTTATAAATTATTATTATTTTTTCATGTCTTACACTGACCAATGTCACTCTTCACCCAATTTTCTATTGTCCATCCCCCTGGGAGGAGGTTATATGCAGATCATTGCAATCAGTACACTTTTCTCCCCCACCTTCCCCCTTATCCTCCTGGTATCACTACTCTCATTATTGGTCCTGATGGGTTTATCTGTCCTGGATTCCCTTTGTTGGAAGATCTTATCTGTACCCATGTACATACTCTGGTCTAGTCAGATTTGTAAGGTAGAATTGGGGTCATGATAGTGTGGGGGTGGGGAGAGGACGCATTAAAGAACTAGAGAAAAGTTGTATATTTCATCAGTGCTATATTACACCCTGACTGGCTCGTCTCCTCCCTGTGACCCTTCTGTAAGGGGTTGTCCGATTGTCTATAGATGGGCTTTGGGTCTCCACTCTGCACTCCCCCTCTTTCACATTGATATGATTTTTTGTTCTGGGTCTTTGATGCCTGATACCTGATCCAATCGACACCTTGTGATCACACAAGCTGGTGTGCTTCGTCCATTTGGACTTTTTTGTTTCTCAGCTCGATGGCCGCTTATGTATCTTTAAGCCTTGAAAACCCCAGATGTTATATCTTTTGATAGCTGGGCACCATCATCTCTCTTCACCACATTTGCTTATGCACCCATTTTGTCTTCAGTGATCACGTTGGGAAGGTGAGCATCACGGAATCCTGGGTTATTAGAACAAAGTGTTCTTGCATTGAGGGAGGACTTGAGTACAGGCCCAGTGTCCATCTGCTACCTATCCTCCTTTTAAACCTAACCCTTCAGTGGAAGTCTATTATGCGCAGCAGCAGTAGATGATGTAAGCTTGAAGAAACACAGGCGTGGAGCCATGTCCAACTTCAGGGCACAGTGGTGTGGAGCAAAGATGTCGCCAAGATGGTCAGACACGAGAGTGTTCCTGGCTGTGATAGTTAGATGATGTCAGGTCTGCTTGAGATGGACGAAGGTATAGGGACGGAATCCAATCTGTCAATCAGATCATCACTGCCTGATGATGCCTCCTTAGGGGTGGGAGAAATGTGGAACACCTCCCCCCGCCACCCCGCTGTCTCTCTGGCTTCCCCTTCCTGCTTGCTGGGACTCTGCAGCCTACTCTAATCACTCCTGGCACCCTGCCAGTTTTCCAGAGACTTTGCACCCACAGGCCTGTGATCTTCCTGCTTCCAGTTCAGCATTCTCTGTCACAGGCATGTTGCTACATGAGTCTACAGATGCCTGGTGGACTAGCATGGACTTATGCACTTGAGATGGGCTGGGCTGGGAAGCTTTCCAGATAAATGAGGACCTCTTGATAGAAAGCTCTTTCTGACACAAGTATGCAGGTCACCAGATTTGTTTCCTAGGACAACCCTGCCTCACACACCCACCACCCCTTAAACGATGCGGAAAGGCTGTGGAAGGGAACCGTGTTTACTCAGGAAAGATTGGGGATTTGTGAGAGGGAAGTTTGATTTTGTGCCAGCCTGCTCGTTTATCAGAGTTGGGGGAATGAGGCACCATGGAGGGACTTTAATGGACAGAAACTGTTCTGGAAGTCAGAAGACCAAAACCAAGGGTCTGCTCCATCCATTTCTCTGTGAGGGAGAACATGTGTGACTGCTGTCTTCGCATCGGGTGGCTCCCCCAACTCCTTGGTGCTTCTTCGCTTGCGGCTTGTAGGATTGTTACTGCCTTGGTCGGTCCTCACGTGGTGTCTCTCCTTTGCATGTCTGGGTCATGTTTGCCGTTTATAAGGACGGCACACAGATGGGATCAGGGCCTCCCTTACCGCACCCACGGGCTCAAGACCTCAGAGACCAGGGAGACAGCATAGGGCAGGGCAGGCTTGCCCTGTGATCCTCAAGGTTGCTCAGAGGGGCATCTGCGAGAGGACAACTGAGGGCAGAGCTCTTCCAGAATGCCCCCCTGTGAACTCATACATGGCCCACGGGACATACCTCACCCACCCGCATTTCCATCTCTCTGATTCCTGGGGAAGGTGCTATCCCCAGTTGTACTGCTTGCCTGGCAGGAGACCGGATAACGTTGTCATCGGAGAAAATTGTCCTCACTCCTCCAGAGCCCACTTAGGACAGACCGGTCCCACATAATGGACTCAAAATCAAAAATTTCCCCTTTGGTTTCAACACGCCTTCCATTACTGAGAACACATGGTGTGAACAAAAATTTTGAAGCAAAAACTACTTTCATCACGTTAAAATGAACTAATACCCTCTACAAAGATCATATTCTTAAATAAGGCTACTTTCATAGATACTGAAGGTCATATTTTTAACATATAATTTTGGGGACACAATTAATTCCATTCTAACCAGGCTATTAGCCATTTCATGACCGAATTATTTTCCCCTTTGAAATTTTAATTTATCCCATGTATTTTCAGTAATGCAAGGCATGATGAGTCCAGAAGCATATTTAGTAATTTTATGCCATACATGGTAATGATTTTGAATCATTACATGGGACATATATGTCCCTCTTGAGTTGGGAGAGGAATATATAGAAAGCAGAATGTCCCCTTGACATTGGGGTAGGACTTGGTGGGACACATATGTCCCTCTGCACTCAGGGCAGAAGCAGAGAGACACACATCTCTCCCTGGAACCTGCACTGCCTTCTATAGCCCTACACGTTAAGACACCGGAAAATGTTGTATTTGTATGACCATGGAGTCAACACAAGAAAGACAGCTTTCAGATAATGCAAAGCCCCCCACAGCATCTTACCACCTCCACCGCCCAGGAAACAGCCCCAAGTGTCGCAAAGTCATGTCGCCAGGAACCATCACCCATAAAATACGCTGCAACGACAATGGCTGGTGGCCCCTGCTCGTCTCTTCTGTTTTAAGAATTTGTCTGCGACCTTCAGGATGGCTACGTGCACTATCAGTGGGGAAGTAGCTGCCTAGTCAGTCCTAGAGGACGGCAATGTTAGTGGACATGAAAAGGGTTAAAAGACAAGGCGACGCCCCCCCCCCCCCACCGACCCCCCAAGAACCCAGGCCAACCCTAGCGACATACACATGGCTCAGCATAATGTTTTTCAAATAATTACCGAACCTCACTTGGACTGAAGCCACCTCTGCTATGATTACAGGATTCAAGTCTGGCTTGTTGAGTTCGACATGCAGAGAGATCCTTAATAAATGCTTCAGATATTCATACAATTAAATGAAGTATCAGGGAGACTCTCAGACACAAAGATTGCTACGCAAATTTGGAGTCTCATTATTCCTACCAAAGGTTGGAAAAACAAGAACAGATATGGTTACACTGTCCCTTGGTTAGCCATTGGTCTGCTTTGGACATGAGTCACATTTGAGGTCTGTTTGATCATAAACACCTGGTCCCCGAAGTATCCTGCCGTTTGTCGAATTTAAAATTCAAATTCTTACGAACAGCAGAGAGAATGTAGCTATAAAAGTGTTTTAAACCACAGCGTTTTAAATGAAGGTTAATTTTCTGATAAAATGGGAAATGAAGGAAAAATTATCTCCCTGCACGCAAGCATGGTCTAGAATACTATAGCTCAATTAGATGTTCTGATTGTGCAAACAATCAGCTTCGTGTCCTGTGAAACTTCTCCTTTTCAAACGATGAAGCTTTTCTGTACTGAGATTAGCTGGGGTTTTAAGGGTACAATAGATAAGCGATCCATCTGAGCTAGAAGGAAAATTACAACTTCAGAGGGTTCGAAACGAAATGAGAGCTTCCTACATTCCCATGGTGGGTCAGGCGTTATTAAAGACTTGTCCAGCATGGAAATTAACTGCAAGGTTCAGAGGAAGGAAAGTTATTAGTTTTGATTTTTCCTACGATATTGAGTTCTTCTTATTCAATGGAATTTTGCTTTGAGAATGCAGAAAGACACATCAAGTGTGTTGATCAGACCTACACAAGGTAATGCCTTCCAAATCATTTTGCGGGGAGGGATACAGAATGTTTACTGGATTTGGGGGCAAGAAAGTCAAAGACGATTTGGGTGTCCTAATTTTTTCTGCAACACCAACTTGATGACAAATGTTTTAATACTCATATATATGATGTGTCTTCTTAGTAAGAGTTTTGGTTCATATCATGCCTCTCAGTTTTCCATTCCCCCTCTCAGGGATTAGTTAGACAATGCCTGTGTTGGGATTGAGGTACCCACTTCCTCACTTTGCTTGTGAGTTGCCCTCCTGCCCATCCAACGCCACAAGCACAGAGCGCAGGGGAGCAAGATGGGGATGCTTGGCCAGCTCTCAAACCCACCAGTCGCACAGCCTGCATCAGGCCCTACCCTGGGGCTTCTCTTGAACATTCCATGCTCCTAGTTCCCAGTGCAGCTTGGAGCCTGCTCAGAGGTCAGATCCAGTAAGCGCGCCTTGCCCAATGGGTGGCCTTCCCTGTGCACAGGCTCTTTTCTCATGGTTGTGTTTGTTTGCTTCTTTTGTTTTGAATTTCCCATGACTTGAAGGTATCCTGCCTGGTCTGGAAGGTTTCTCAAGGACATGTTCACTCCATGACTTTGCCATATAAGTCAATATCTGACTTATAGGAAGTGCTTGGGCCTTTGAAAGGGGCAATTGAATATATTTGATCATCCCCAAAGAGGAGACAGGGTTTTATTTGGAGATGAGATGTCCCTTTCCTGGAAACGTGAAATGGTGACGCTGAAAGTCATTAGGAGCGAAGGCGGTGTGCAGGAGTTGCCCTGGACAAAGCTCCACAGCACTCCGATTACCAAATTAGGACAGGGATAGTTCATAGCTGAATGGAAGACATTTGGGGTGGGCAGTCAATGGCCAACCGTGTGAATGATCAATGGAAAATGGTTAATAGTGACAAGGTGTCATCTACATGTCTGTCAATGTAATGATCATTGAAGATGATAGTGGATGAGATAGTACTTTCTCTCTGGAAGGTGAACAAAGGGACAACATCTTGAGTATTTAATGTATGGATATGTAACTCTTTGAAATGATCCTGTAACTTGCATTTACAGAGAAGGGTCTTAGTGGAAAGGTGGAATCAAAAGCTTTGGAATCTAATCACTTATCAGATTGCTTATCGGATGCAAGTCTCATGGCCATTTATTAGTAGTAAAATCCAAGAAAACAGTCATCAGTTTCAGTTCTCAAGTGTAAAATCAAATTTTTAAAAGACTTCATGAAGTTTTAGAGAGGTCATATATATAGTATAGTACATGTGGTGTAACATATATGTAGAATTGTGTTCAGCACACAATATCCAAAAACTCACTGCCATCAATTCAATTCTGACTCCTAGAAACTCTATAGGACAGAGGAGAGCTGCCTCTGTGGGTTTCCAAGACACGGACTCTTTTTTATGGATAGAAAGCCTCATCTTTCACATAACATAGGTTCTAATAACATCTCATTTTAAATATCAGCAGACACATAACACACAAACAAAAACATATTTTTGAGAATGAGGGGATGTGGAGCAGAGATCCAAAGGCCATCTGTAGACAGTGGAAGAATCTCCCCACAGAGGGGCCACGGGGAAGGGATGAGTCAACCAGGGTGCAGTAGAGCATCAATGAAACACACTATATCCAACCGATCGCAATGATCAACACATAACCATACACCCCTCTCCAGGGAGAAGAACAACAGAAAACATGCGGGGTGGGGGCGGGGGGGCGGGGAGAGAGCAGTCGATGTGCGAAATGAAAATAACAACAATGTGCAATCTATCAAGGAGTTATGGGGGGAGGGAGCTGATACCAAGGGAGGGAGCTAGGGAAGGGGAAAACAGAGGAGCCGATACCAAGGGCTCAATAGAAAGTAAAGAATGAAGGCAACAAATGTATAGATTTGCCTGATACAAGTTACGTATGGATTGTGACAATAGTTCTGAGTCCAAGAAATGTGAAATAAACACAAACTAGAGACTCCGAGACACAAGCATTTTCACATACTGGGTCGGATCAGCACACAGCTAGCAGCACTTGCCTGGTTCTGTGTCCAGATTTGTCTCTTGTGCTTTTCCTCTGCTCGAGGGGACCGCTTCCCACAAAATCTATTGCACAGCTTTGGCTTTGACGTCAGTGTTTTTGAGCCTTCAGGCTTCCTGTAGTTGCTGCAAAGATTTTAGGAATTTCTCTTGAGTAGTTTGGAGTTGCCCAAGGGTTGCCTGTACACCATTCAGGTCCTTGTCCTGTCAGAGTGACTCAGCACAATACACATCTTCATGGAAAACCGAACTAGCGGAAGGTGTTTCTGAATTTTTAGTTTTCAAAGAACATTCCTGAGACCGGCTGCAAAATTCCATAAATTAAATCAAAATCAGTCACATTTATGATGAGGTTGTTAAAAATCTGTAAGTGTTATGAATTTATGACTCTCTGCTCACATTCAGCTGTTCACTGCTCCCGCTTCTAGGTCTTTTTATCTTGCGTGGGATAAAATTTGTATTTGTGGGTGAGATCATTATAAATCTTTCATGCACCACAAGTGTAATTTTAAATGTTTGCAAGCGTGAAGAACTATGCCCATGAGATATCTGTTATGTTTTATGGATTATAGGTCTTGAATAACTGGCAACACCCCCCTCAAAACATCCCAAACCCCCAAACCCACACCCAAACACTGAACTTCACTGCTAGTGCCTAAAGTTCAAGAAGAGGGAAAGCTTTAAGGTGGAGCTAAAATCTGACTCTGTGGATATGTTGCTTATAAAATGTGACATGTTCACCGATAACCCATCTTCCCTCAGTAAATGTGCCCGATAGATTTCAAGCTGATGTCGTGAGAAAGAAATAGCGTTTCGGCACCAGAATTTCATGTCTCCGCTGCACTCAAGGCCCCTAAATGAGGCCAGCGCCCAACAGCTGGCTTGCCTTCTCCTCATTATTTTTTGGAATCTTGACCCCAAACCTCTGGGTTATCGAAAGCAAACATGTCAGCATCAAAAAGATTGCAGATTTCCTGAGAAGCCCTTAAAAATTATGAAAAGCCATCTAGGTCTAGACCTGCCTCTTGCTGATGGACAGAGAGAGGCTGGCGCTGAGCTCACGGGGGATCCTCTGGTTTTCTTCAGGCAGAGGGGCCTGCAGTGACAGGTCACTGTGTGTAGGGGCATCCAGGCATGAACCCCGCTTGTATGATGTGATCCAATCCAGAGGAAAAGAGAATACAAGGAAGCATCATTCGAAGCAGATAGTGAGATAGATTTTAATACATGTGTGAGCATTCCATGCTGACTCTGCACTTTGCGGCCGGAGGCTTTCAATTTTGCTGTGCTGTCAGAAAGACATGATCCCCAAATTTATCCAGGCAGCAGAATCATCTAGAGGAATGAGTGTGTGTGTGTGTGTGTGTGTGTGTGTGTGTGTGTGTACATAATTTCCCTCCCTACCCTGGGCCTCAGCTCAGACCTGAATCAAAATTTCCTTGCACCCCAATAGATGTCTTGGTTGTTAATCAGTTATGTGGCTGGCTTTCGAGAACCAGAATGTCGTCTGATGGTCACGTCCTCCCTCTAGTCTTTTGGACCCTTTGTGTGAATTATGTGGGGGCCCTTGTGGTGCTGAGGGTGAGGCATGGGCTGTTATTGTCAGGTGCCACCTGCCTTGCTGTCTGCTGCCACATACACATGGTCCCGTGTCCCACAGGATGAAATGCAGCCCAGTCCCGCACCACCGTCAGGATGCTGCTGGAGTCGGAGCCCATGTTGCAGCCCCTGCGTCACTCCATCTCAGCGAGGGTCTTCGTCAGTTCGGCTGCCCCTCCACTTTATGAACTTGATGTCTTGTTCCAGGAACTGGTCTCTCCTGACAGCATGTCCAAACTGCACGAGATGGAATCTCAGCCATCTTGCGTCTAAGGAGCTTTCTGGTTATACTTCTTCCCAGACAGATATGCTTGTTCTTTAGAAGCAAGCCCATGATGCTTTCTGTATTCTTCGCTAGCACTACAATTCAAATGCGACGGCTCTTCTTGGGTTTTCCTTCGTCAGTGTCCATCTTTCGCATACAGATGAGGCCATTGAAAATATCCCGCCTCAGATCTGGTGCACCGGAGGCCTCAAAGAAAACATCTGTGCTTTTCCGTTCTCTACTCAGGTCTGTATCGCTGGTTCACCCTCCATGTCAAACTCTCTCGCCTTCTCCTGGAGTCTCAGGAATTCTACTGTGTTAATTCACGTAGACCAGAGGAAAAAAATCTTTGGACACTCATATGCGTATGAGAGAGGTTTATATAAAGGGTAACTGCACATTAAGAAAGCATCCCGATCCAGTCCAGTCCAAGCCCATAAGCCCATAAGTATTAGCCCATATGTCTGATACCAATCTCTAAAGTCCTCTTAAGACTCATGAAACACATGCAATGACATTGAATGCAGGGCGATCACAGCCCAGTGGGTAGAAAGCCTTTGGACCCAGTAGCATTTTAAGCATCTCAGTGCTGGCAGGGGTCTCCGTGTGGCTCTTCCAGCTGCGAAGCTCTAGCATAATTCCACATGTCTTGTCAGTAGAGAGTCATCTCAGGGAGCGAGCAGAGAGAGAATCTCCTGCTTGCAAGGAGAAAATACCAGATTTCTCAGGAGAAGGCCATGTGCATACAAAGGCATCGTTGTTTATACAATGATTGACAGGCTAGACTCCACCCCTCCACTGCCAGCCATCAAATTGACACCAGATTATGTAATTACCACACCTATGTAAGCGTTGCTTTGAGTTGGAATCACCTTGCTGGCAGTGGTGGGACTCTGTACAGCAGAGAGCTCTAACACAATTACCGGTAGATGTTTCAGCCATTCTCGCCCCTTTTAGGCAGCGAGAAAGGGAGGCCTTGGGATGTTAGTTTTTCAACTGAGGTTTGCAGAGCTTGCTTCGACCCAAACCCAGTTTTTCAGCTGCCCAGTGAGATTTCCCTAGGCCTGTGTTGTAGAGCAACCCAGCCATTAAGGGGAATGCAGAGAGCCAGTGCAGGGCATTGTGTACACTTTAGTTCTCAGGGTCACACATGGCTTCTCAACACGTGCCGGTGTCATGTTAAATACTGGTTGTTGAGTGCCATTGAGTCAGCTCTGACTCAGAGCCACCTGACGGGACACAGAAGGAAACGCTGCTCACACTGGGCCAGTCTCACGATTCTAATTGTATTGGAACCCACTGTTTCTGCCACTGGGCCGGTCCATTTTATCACAGATGGTTCTCTTTACACCTCCCTTCAACTTTAACCAGCATCACGGCCTTGTCCAGGGACTAGTCTCTCTCCTGAGAACATGTCTGAACTGCTATTAAAAATACCCAAAGGACCCTAAACTTACTGCGGTCAAGTAAGTGAGGACACAGAGTGACCCTTTAAGAGAGGCAGGACGGCGGCCCCTGTGTGTTTCCAAAACTGAAGCTAGTGGCAGGAACAGAAAGTCTCCAAAGGAGCATCTGATGGATTCAAACTGCAGACCTTGCAGTGAGCACCCCAACGCATAACCACTGTGCACAAGTCTCCTCTGTCTGAACGACTGATCTGAACCAATCCATGGTGTCACCAAGTGGTCATGCCACATCCTTTGAACGATTCAGTTGGCTGTCAGTATTTATGGAGTCTATACTTGCAAGTTCACCTGCTCCCTAAGTTTTATTTGTAACTCCAAAACAGAGCGTGTCGGCAGCTGTTTGTGGACATGCACGGTGCGGTGGGAAATCGGGAGGCTTGGTATGCATCTCCCCAGATGAAGTCCATTCAGACGACTCTGCGTTCTTGTCTCAGCTTTCGTACCTGACACACGTGCACCTCGATTTAATGCCATGTTGTTCATATGTGTGTGCTTTGGGCTGGTGGTTCCCCTGTTGCCAGTGGACCCCAAGGCAGTGCTGGAGTGCCGGGCAGTGTTTCTAAACGCAGGTAGGCTCTCTGTGCTCTATGGGAAAATGTGCCCCTTAGAGAAGTTTCATTGGTGAGTGATGAAGCAGTTAGCAGGGCAGTCCGCCGATTGTCCATCAGCAATGTCAACTCTTTCACGATGGGGTGACTTTCTGCATCCAGTGGTCTGTCAAAGCTATGGATTCTCAGTAACGGGAGGTGTTTGAATGAAATAAAGGGAAAAAAATGGTCTTTGAGGTCAGATGGACTTCGAAAAGGAACCCTGGTGCCAGAGTGGGTTCTATGCTGGACTGCTGCCTGTGAGGTTGGCAGTTCTAACCCACCAGCTGCTCGTGGGAGGAAGATGAGGCTGTCTGCTCCCAGAAAGATGTGCAGCCACAAAAACTCAAGTGGGCAATTTTACTGAGATGGTCACTACGAGTAGGAATTTGTTTATTGGCAGTGGATTTTTAAAGAATGGATTTTGACCCAGTCCATGAGATGTGTATATCCCACAGGGTCTCTGCTATTAGGGTCGGTGGGATGAGGACCTCTTCTCCAGTGCCGTGCAGTTTGGAGATGGAACACAGCAGCCCCCTGTGCTCAGAGGTGTGCAATGGAGGCTGGTACCATGCGTTCACAAAAGGATGACTGAGGATGGATTTACATAGAAACCCCAACAAAGCAAGCTTGTGTATTGACTGACAAACCTGGGATGAGGAGAACCTGACAGCACCTCACCCTGTATTACCTAGCCTGGGTGGCAGTGGAGTGGCCGTTCATCCAGTGTCTGAGTGACTCTGCGGAACCCACGGTGGTGAACGAGGAACACTGACTCAGCCTTTCAAAGGTTGCAAGGTGCAAGCATCACCAATAAGAATGTCACCGAGAAGCAGAGCGTGTGTGCAGACGTGTGAAAGCCGATCCCCAGGACTGGGGGTGAGGTAGGGGGTGGGGGACGGCACCGGGAGTGCCCAGAAGATACATGCATCCCAGTAAGGGGCTATTTGTAAGTGAAGCAAAAGTTACTTTTTTTCAAAATCTTATTTTTGTAAGACCAACTGCTTATAACTTAATTACATGGAACTAGAAGTTAATTCTTTCTGCCCAGGGATAGTGTTTTAAAAATGACTGAGGCCCTCAGACCACTATGACAGGAAGGCTGTCTAGGCAGTTTGGGTGAGATTACACAGTGATCTCTTCTCACGGTTGCATGTGGGTTTTGCATTCCCAAGTCGTGACTTCCTACACCCTCCTACGCGGTAAAAATGCTGTTCACCCTTTCTTCCTTCGATCCCCCAGGTTTCATTGTGTATTTCAGACTTCTGGCTTAGGGAACATCTGCCCATGAAAGAGTCCAGTGGACAGCTTTTGTTAGGGCAGCAGGACCGCCAGTTATCTTCAGAGCGATGGGAAGCATGTTGTGCTGGTGATATGGACAGATGGAGGGCGTTTCATTCTGTCCAAACCTGTGCTGCCGGCCTGTGATTCTGCCGTCATCCCTCCAGGCCCTTGGAGGCTGTGGACAACAGAGTCATTACCACCCCGTACCCCCATGAAAACAGACAGAACCCTTTAGCTGTTAGAGAAGAGGCCCGTGGAACGGAAGCCATGGTTTAACTGCGGGCGGGTCACGGGAGGAATGCTGTGCTGGGAAGACCATAGACTCTACAGCGAACAGTTTCGCCTGGTTTTTTACTAACTGTGTAAGACCCTGTGAGGGATGTCCCCCCCAGAGGCCCCATCTTATTTGAAGGGACTCAAATTGCTGGGCTCAAATTGTTTAACACATTCAGATTTTACTCAAATACGCCATTGAGGTTTGGGTAAACTTGGTTTCACTTGTTTTAAAAAAAATTCGAGTAAGTAACCCTTTCCTTTAAGTACTTTTTAGCTCATTTCATTTGCTTTTCCCCACAAACTTTCATCTTTTTTGTTTAATAGATGAGGAACCAGCGCCTCTTCTCTCTGCTACCTCTTCATGGGCTTACTAATGCAGAATCTGGGTACCCAGCACCGTTATGAAATCTGCGGAAGCCTTCCTCTTTACTGGGAGCCATCCCGAAAGGCTGCGGGTGTCCTCCATCTCATCTGCACAACTTACCTGCCCCAACTGCATCTGCTCCTGACTCTAGGACTCCTCCTGTAGGGCTCCTCCTATAGGGCTCCTCCTATAGGGCTCCTCCTGTGGGGCTCCTCCTATAGAGCTCCTCCTATGGGGCTCCTCCTATAGGCCTCCTCCTGTAGGGCTCCTCCTATAGGGATCCTCCTATAGAGCTCCTCCTGTAGGGCTCCTCCTACAGGGATCCTCCTGTGGGGCTCTTCCTATAAGGATCCTCCTGTAGGGCTCCTCCTATGGGGATCTTCCTATAGGGCTCCTCCTGTAGGGCTCCTCCTGTAGGGCTCCTCCTATAGGAATCCTCCTATAGAGCTCCTCCTGTAGGGATCCTCCTGTGGGGCTCTTCCTGTGGGGATCTTCCTATAGGGATCCTCCTGTAGGGCTCCTCCTGTAGGGCTCCTCCTATAGGAACCCTCCTATAGAGCTCCTCCTGTAGGGATCCTCCTGTGGGGCTCTTCCTGTGGGGATCTTCCTATAGGGATCCTCCTGTAGGGCTCCTCCTATGGGGCTCCTCCTGTAGGGCTCCTCCTATAGGGCTCCTCCTATGGGGCTCCTCCTATAGGGCTCCTCCTACAGGGATCCTCCTGTGGGGCTCTTCCTATAAGGATCCTCCTGTAGGGCTCCTCCTATGGGGCTCCTCCTGTAGGGCTCCTCCTGTAGGGCTCCTCCTATAGGGCTCCTCCTATGGGGCTCCTCCTATAGGGCTCCTCCTATAGAGCTCCTCCTGTAGGGCTCCTCCTATAGGGCTCCTCCTACAGGGATCCTCCTGTGGGGCTCTTCCTATAGGGATCCTCCTGTAGGGCTCCTCCTATAGGAATCCTCCTATAGGGCTCCTCCTATAGAGCCCCTCCTGTAGGGCTCCTCCTATAGGGCACCTCCTATAGGGCTCCTCCTATAGGGCACCCACTTGGTGTCTTCTTGTTCTTTGAGCTACTTTTAGGTCAGCCCTCGACTCACCACCACCCCATGAGCACTGGAGGAAAACCCCCGCAGTCCAATGCCTGGGAATCTCTGAAGATCCGATCAGTACGGTCCACAGGTTTTCACTGACTTGTTTCCAAACGTAGATTGCCACTCCTTTCATCCTAGCCTGTCCCACTGTGAAGATCGGACAGCTGCTCAGCACCCTAGCAACACGCAGGACTTCCCCGGCAGACGGTGGTACGTGGCTGTGCTTGAGGTGCCTTGGCCAGCCGTCAAAGTCAGATTACCTGCAGGAAAGCTGATGACTCTATCCCTAAACTGCCAATGTCTTTATGTCTTCTTTTTAGCTTTTAGGGTTTCCAAGTTGGGCCACACTAACCTCAAGGTCAGCAGTTAGAATCCACCAGCTGCTCCTCAGAAGAAAGACAAAGCTTTCTACTCCTGTAAAGAGTTGTCACACGCTTGGAAACCCACAGGGGGAGTTCTACTCGGTCCTATAGGCTTGCTATGAGTTGTAATAGACTCTATGGCAGTGAATGTAAATGAATGAAATACATTCTTGAAACATAAGCACCAACACACAATACCGCTTTCTGAACTACTGTGGTCCCCAAGATGTGACTGAAAGCTCTTTGCACATCAGTCTCCTCATGTGGGGAATGAAGGGGCTTTGTTGCTTAGAGTCAGTCTATCTGATGAGAACTACGGGTCCCCTACTTCTCCTCATTTGTGGACCCAAGAGGTGCAAACCCCCAAACAAGGGTAGACCTGTTTTGACATAGGAGAGGCAAGCACGTTAAGGAAAGGTTTGTGCAGAGTGGAGGCACATGGAGTGCCCGCGTGTGCCAGGCTGGGGGCTGGTGACTGTTCAGTCTGAGTGAGCTCCATGCAGCTGGGACCCTCGGGACGCTTGATCCGGTCTTTCAAGCTTGAGTGAGGCCAGGAAATTGCATGTAATGAACCGAAGGCTGCAGTGTTGAAAATGAGAAGGGGTTGTGATAAGAACTATAGAGACCACAGGCCCACACTCCCTCCCCCACTTCACCATTTGGCTTAGAGACCAGGAGTTTCAGCTCTGTTCAGAGGCCCTGGGCCTGGCACTCTGGGAGCTCCTGAGACATGTCCAGCCCAGCCTGAGCTTCCTGTGTCTTCAGAAAATCTCCACCCGACCTCAACGACTGAGCCACTGCCACGGGGCCAGTCATTCTAGTACCGGAAGCAGGGCACCTGTGCTTCTCCTCCGTGAGCGTGGCGAGTCAGGGGAAGTTTTCAGTCAGACTTGTTAGAGTTCAATTGAAACGCTTCCTACGTGCGGCCGCTCCCATCTCCCTTGAGGACTGTGGGTGCACATCTCTGACCAGAAACGATACTGCGGCGGTGCCACGCTACTCTGTCAGGACAGGGGTGGGGTTTGTTTCAACAGAAGGAGAGAGGGGAAACAAGCCATCCCCGCTGGCTGCCCAGCACCTGTCAGATGGGCTTGAAGAAGCGTTTCCTTCCTTCCTTTGAGTCCTCCTGTGTGGGACTGAGCATAGGGTGGACTTTCCCCGTGACTAACAGGCTTGCGGACAGGTGCAGAAGCAGAAGGGCAAACAGCTGATGGGCCCGGGGAGATTAGAAATACTTGCTAGCTTCCTATTTCCATATGACTGTGTGTCATCAGGGGCTGACATGTTTTCGGAACAGAAACCCCCTCCTGTGATGGAAGCAGTGACATTCAACTATCACCAGGGTGACCAGACTGACTGTGGTCATAGGAGATGTCTTGCTAACATAGGAGAAGGGTTCCAGTACTCGGCTGCGTGTGCTCTGGAAGTCTTCTTTTGACGTAGGGGAAGCCAGTGTCATGACCACATCCCATCGCGCTGTTGGGAAGAGCACGCCTTACAGTTGTACACAGCAGGTCAGAAGAAGGCCAATTTGGAGTGGAAAGGCAGTAAGTGGGTATCGGGCTCAGAAGTGTCAATACCTGCTCAGTCAGTACACAGTACTGGCCTGGATAACGGGTTTCTGAGGCTGTAACTGTGGATGGGCGGGGAAAGCAAAGTCTCTCTCCGGCAGAGCGGCTGGTGGTCTCCAAGTGAGGTCCATGCAGCTCGTAGCCCAACGCATCACGACACACGTGCCATACAACACCCTGGTGCTCTTTACCCAAAACTTCCCGGGGAGGGAGAGCCATCACCCAGAGGTTAGACTGCGAGAGACAGCCCGGCTTGCTGATTCCAGCGGAGTCTTCTCTGCTTACACACTACCTATGGTTATGTACATTTTAAGTGAAAGAGCATTTGATGATCTTTGTAGCTTTCTAACTTACCCTTTCTTGAGCATTCTTTGGCAAATAATTAACTACTAAGAGGGTATCTATTATTCTGATAGGAGTTTATTTTATTCATGTGCTGGGCCCTGTCTCGTACGGTAACTGTGATACAAATCTGTACCAGTTTCCGAGGCTGGTTCAGGATGGACCGGAGGTGCTAACTATGAAGTATGCCGCTGGAACCCGCCAGTGCTCTGAGCGAGAGCTGTCCATCTGTCTGCACCCTTACAGATGTCCAGTCCTGGAAGGCCAAAGGGGCATTTCTTCTCTGCCCTATAGGCTCACTGTGAGTTAGAATCAACTCGATGTCAGGGGAGGGTTTTTTTTTTTTTTTTTTACTTGAGTGAGCTCTTCATTTTTATTCTAATCTACTGGCAAAAAATGAAAAAAATTGAAGAAGACACTATTTTAGGTGCTAAAAAGTGATTCAGTAAGACATAGTCTTGGATCTGATGATAGGAACAGTGTCAACTGCTGGTGGCACGTAGGGGTAAGTGCTGATCCAAACCTACCAGTCATTTTGTGGGATAAAGCTGAGGCTGACTGAGGACCTGACAGGAGCGGTTCTACCCCATCGATTAGGCAGCCGTGAGTGAGAGTCCACTTAGTGTCAGGGGTTTGACAGCATGGATGTGGAAACGGTATGGGCCCCTAACATATACTGCCTACATATCATCATACCTTCTTGGATATCAGTTCCCCCTTTTCATCTGTCAAGGTGCCGTGGCCGCTGTTACTGATAGACCCCATATCCCAGTGCCTTAGCAGTATAAATGCCTCCCACCAGTACAGTCCAACTGGGTGCGTTATGGGCGGATCGCCTTTCACGTTATCGTTCAGTAATCAAGGGAAGCTCCACAGTATGGCTCTGCTCCTCTGGACTCCTTCTTCTCTTTCAGGTGTTGCTAGATAGGAAAACTGTTGACTACTGAACTTTCTAATAGACCAGTCCTAGAAATGGGTCGATCACACTATTTTCTCTTGGTTTGAATTCAGTCATAAGGCTAAGTGGCCTCACTCGGGGAGTGTGGGGACATGGGTGGCACCAGGGGACACCATCAGAGGCATGCTTCCAACTTGATGATCTATACACAGTTTCTGCAGGGTTTATTATTTTCTGCAGAAATGAATTTTTATTTAACAATTTTAACAATTAATATATCAATAAATTTTGGGAGGGGTAAGCCAAGATCACTTGTGCCAGTATACCTACAAAGCTAAAGTTCCACCCGGATGGACTCATTCATTCTTGCGATGCGTGTGGGTCAGAGCTGTCTTTACTATCTGCTTACAGTGATGACTTGATGTTTCCAATGCCCTGGTTTCCACGCGTTGCTAGGGGACCCTTGTTTTCATGTCGTCCAGAGTCTTTGTGGTGGCTGCTCTTGTCAATGGTCTGGCATTTTAGCTACAGAACTGTGGGAATTAGTAAC
Source organism: Tenrec ecaudatus (assembly GCF_050624435.1). Lineage (NCBI taxonomy): Eukaryota > Metazoa > Chordata > Mammalia > Afrosoricida > Tenrecidae > Tenrec > Tenrec ecaudatus. The sequence goes on from NC_134537.1 coordinate 164,809,042, forward strand.
AACTAATTACTAATTGTGAAACTACATGAGCTGATTTTTGAGAATGAAGTAGTCATGAAAGGAACACAAAGGAGAAAAAATTTAAAAGGTCCCCCTCAGTTCCTAAAGATATTGCTATTTTCCAAAGATTTCACAAAACATTTTTTGTGGTTAGTAATCATATAATCTCAGAAGTATTGTATTTAAGCAAGTAGCAACTATACTTATCATATCTTATCCTGTAATGAAGCCGGATAGTGAACTTTATTAAGGGTTCTATGTGGTGTGCTACTGAGACGGTCCATTGGGATGTGTGGGAGGCACCCTGGGTCACAGCTCAAGTGATGCCACTCCATACACCACTTACATATAGTTGTGCTTAGTTCCATATAAGGCTGATATATATATCCCAGTTTTCTGCCAGGAATAAGAGGGAACAGATTTCACAAGCAGTTGGTCAGTCCTTACTCCACCTTTGGACATGAAGGATTGGACTGGACAATCTCTTCAAGACCCCCTTAGATCTAGATTCAAGTTTGCCAGACTCGAGGATGCCTGCCATCCATGGGCTCACAGCCTTATGTTCATGGCAATGCACGCGTGATATGCCAAAGATGAAACCCGTTCTTAGTGACAGAAAGATGACAGGCACCTCTGTCAAGGTGGTCCAGGGAGTCTAGAGCAATCAGTGGACAATGCAATGCACTTTTATAACTTTGCTAAAAAGAAAACAAAGTAAGCAGTCGTGATGAGGCCAGCAGAATCACACTTACTCTACCGCAACAGACAGGTAGAAACCTAGATGAATGGTATGAAACAATTCTTGAGGCACCAGAGGTGAGCCACTGCCCTATCTTTTCACACCAAGGCAATACCCAGGCCATGCCGTGAGGAGGGCAAATCCACCACTACCCTGTCTCTTCACACAGAGACAATATCCAGACCTTGCTACAAGGAGGGGAAGTACAAGCAGGGAATGGTGGGACTGCTGAGCTGAGGAGCTAGAAACCCAAACTCAGGGAGGTGGAGGGGTAGACCTGGTCAGAATACCAGAGAAGACTGGGGTGCACAGAGAAAGAGTGGCAGAAATTTACATAGGCTTCCCCAGGATTATTTTGTGAATTACTAAGCAGCATATGCACCACATGAAATTCTGCTAATACCAAGCAAGGGTGACTGAAAGATGTAGATGAGCAATTCCTAGAGTTTGCATGGCACTAATTTCAACCAGCAATAGTCCTTGCTGCAGCCCAGGACACACAATAGAGATCCACTGTCTCACACCTCAGCAGTGAGACACAAGGGGCCCTGACATCAGAGCTCCAGAAAAAGATGTGTGTTTTCATTCCTGGGCTTAGTGTGCTACAGATGTTCATCATATCTGCTTGTCATTTGGATTGTTCAATATTGAGATGTAAAAGGTGGGGACAAAGATAAAGGATCCGTAGTTGGAAAATATGGCGTTGGTGATAAAAAATGAAGCTGGAGATCGTATGATAGAAATTTGAAAGACCAATGACTTCTCCATTCAAATACCTCTTCTTTCAAAAACACAAATCGCAATTGTACAGGTGGGCTTCACCAGATGAAATAGACAGGAATCAATTGACGGAGAGAAGAGCCAAGGAGACGCTCAGTATCATAAGTGAGAACCAGTCAGGGGTTGACTGTGAAACAGATGGCCATCAATTGCTCATATACAAGTTCAGATTGAAGTTAGAGAAAATCAAAACAAGTCCAGGAGAGCCAAGTATATCTCGAGTATAACCCAATTGGCATTAGAGAAATATTAAGAATCGATTTAATGCACTGATCACTAGTGATGGATGATGTCCTGGTGAGTTGAGGAATAACATGAAATGACATCATACAAGGAGAAAGCAAAGATCGTTACAAAGACAGAAGAGACAGGAGATACCAAATTGGATTTGAGACGAGACCGTGAAGGTTCGTCCTGACTGCAGAGTAGCACATGTACAAAATGATGAAGTAAAAGCATAGAGCAGGTAATTTCAAAGGGCAGCTCCAGAAGACAACACAAACTGTTCACATGAAAGGGCACAGACCTGGAGTTGGAAAGTCAAAAAGGAAGAACACACTCAACATTTCTCAAGTTGAAAGACTTGGAAAAAAATAAACGACTTGAGTTGCAATATTGAAGGAGTCCATGGATAAACTACTGAGATGGAGTGACGCAGGCAGCACCAAAAGTATGTGCCAGGAATATACCGAATCACTGTGTCAGAAACAACTGGCTGGCATTCAGCCTTTCATGAGGTAGCGTATGATCAAGGACTGATGGCATGGAAGGAAGAGCTCCACACTGCACTGAAGGTGTTAGCCAAAACCAAAGTTCCAGGAATTGATGTAAAACCAACTGAAATGTTTCACCAAGCTAATGGAACACTGGAAACACTTACTCATGCATGGCAAGAATTTGGAAGACAGCAAGGTACCTGGCCAATTGCCTGGAAGAGATCAGTATTTGTGCCCATTCCAAAGAAAGGTGATCCAACAGAAAGAAAAAATGACTGACCAGTATCATTAATATGAGATGAGCGTAAAATTTTGTCATAGACAATTTAAAAATGGATGCAGAGGTACATTGACGGGGAGTTGCCAGATATTCAAGCCCGTGTCAGAGCAAGATGTGACAGGAGAGCCATCATTGTAGAGGGCAGAGGATCTTGGCTGAAAGCATAAACTATCAGCAAGGCATTTACTTGGGCTTTATTGACCCTGCAAAGGCATTCGATGGTGTGGATTGTAACAAACTAGACTACATTGTGAAGAATGGGGCTTCCAGACAGCCCGCGTGCATACATGGAAGCTGTGCATGGAACAAGAGGCTGCCTTGAGCAGAACAAGCGAACGCTGCATGGTTGACACTAGGGAAGGTGTGCTTCAGGGTTGTCCCCTTTATACTTACTCCATCTTTGTGCAGCGCAGACTAGCGGAGAAACAGATGACATGAAGAAGAACATGGTATCAGGATTGGAGGAAGACTCATTAATAACCAGTGATAAGCAGAGGACACAACATGGCTTGTTGAAGGCAAAGAGAACTTGGAGCGCTTGCTGAGGGCAATTAGACTCCAGCCAAAGACAGAATGTAAAGAAAACCCAAGTCCATGCGGCCGTGTTGTATTCACGTCTCAGTGCGTAGGGTTGGAGCCTGGTCCCTCTCTCCTCCTGTGGAGATATAAACAATACGCTCCCCTTAGGTGGATTAGTGCCCAGCTTCCCACCTACCCATGTCCTTTTTTCTTTTTTTTTTCCTCTTTATCTCCCCTCTTATTTAGTTGGCTGCCATATGTATCCCTGGATTGGGTTTGGCCCCTGCCATAGGTACTGGACCTGACCCCAGGGATGTATGTATACAGTAGCTTTTCCCCTATGTCTCATTTTTTTTAAGCTTACCTCAGCGGACTCATGTTGTACTTGTCCTTTTGTGTCTGACTTATGTCACTTAGCATGATTTCATCCAGTTTTTCCCATGCGGCAAGGTGCTTCATGCGTTCATCAGTGCATTTCAGGGACACATAGTACTCCATTGTATGTATGTACTACAGTTTTTTAATCCGTTCATCTGTTGATGGAAATTTGGGTTGTTTCCAACTCCTTGCAATTGTGAACTGTGCCGTGATGAACATTGGAGCACAGATGTCTGTCTGTGGTTCGTTTCTTGCCTCTTCTGGGTACATGCCCAGTAGGGGGATTGCTGGGTCATATGGTACCTCAGTCTCCATCTATTTTAGATATCGCCAAATCGGTTTTCATAGTGGCTGTACATACTTACAGGCCCACCAGCAGTTCATGAGAGTTCTATTTCCCCACAGCCTTTCCAACACTTATTCCTTTCTGGCTTTTTGAGTTGGGCTCTCTTTGAGGGTGTTAGATGGTACCTCATAGTTGTTTTACTTTGCATTTCTCTTATGGCTAGTTCTTAAATGCTTCCATCACCCCGGCCCCCACTATCATGATCCCAATTCTATCTTACAAATCCCGCTAGAACAGAGCATGTACCCTGGTACAGATAGGAACTGGAACACAGGGAATCCAGGACAGATGAATCCTTCAGGACCAGTGGTGAGAGTGGTGATACTGGGAGGGTGGACGGAAGGTGAGATAGAAGGGGGAAACCAATGACAAGGATATACTTATCAACCCCTCCCTTGGGGATGGACAACAGAAAAGTGGGTGAAGGGAGACGTTGGACAGTGTAAGACATGACAAAATAATAATTTATAAATTATCAAGGGTTCAGGAAGGAGGGGGTAGCAGGGATAGAGGGGTAAAAATGAGTTGCTGATACCAACGGCTCAAGTAGAAAGCAAATGTTGTGAGAATGATGATGGCAACAAATGTACAAATGTGCTTGACACAATGGATGGATGGATTATGGTAAAAGTTGTATGAGCCCCCAATAAAATGATTAAAAAGAAAACCCAAATCCTCACAACTGAGCCAATAGTAGACATTGTTATAAATCAATAAAATATTTTAATTGTTTTCATTTTTCATTGATTCTAAATCAATGTTCATGGAAGTGGCAGTCAAGAGATCCACTGTTGGAGCATATAGGACAAGTCTGCTGCACGACACCCCCTTAAAGTGTGGAGGTGCTCCTGCCCTCAGCCCCGGTGTGTTCAATCGCCTCGTGTTCATGTGAAAATTGGCAGGGAATAAGGAAGGCCAAAGAATGACTACACTTGCAAGGTGATTTGGGTGAGAAATATTGAAATTATCGTGAACTGCTAGAAGAACAAACAAGGTGCCGTGGAAGGATTATGGCCAAAATTCTCCCTAGAAGTGAGGATGGGGAGACCTTGTCTTATGTACTTTGGGAATGTTTAATGTCCATGTTAGAGCTTTGGTTTAATCAGTGTTTGCATCATGTATTTATATAGATTTCCATTTGTTTACTTTCAAATTTTCTATGTTCTTTGACTAATATAGTCTCTTATAGACACGATATAGTTGGGTTTTGCACTTTATAAACGCAGTCTGACTATCTTTACCAATGACTTACACTGTAGTCTATATGGAGGCTTCAAAAAGTTTGTGAAGAAATTCCATGATCTTTTAATTCCATTTTTCCACAAACTTTTTGAAGCTCCCTTGAATGTCTAATAAAAGTATTGACTAGGTGGCTGTAAATCTGTTCTCTATTGGATGAATTTCCGTGGCATTTGGGCCGATGCATGTGTGAAAGCTTTACGTAGAGGAGAGTCATCTCTTGGGAAAATCATTTAAAGGATATTTGTGAAATTAGATATTCTGTTATTAGAAGGTATTTTATCCTGTATGATCAAGTGATAATTCTGTTCTTTTTAGCCATTTTTTAATAGTGAATTAAGTGGGGCCTTGTGTTACAGACCATTGGTTTTGTATTCAACAATGCCAGTGACTTATCAAACCCTGTTAGCTTGTCCCACCTGCACCTCTGAAGATACAGCCATTTCCCCAAACCTCCACCACTGCGTGAGGGTCTCCCACCTCCTCTAGGCGGGGCAAGGGGTGTCTTCCACTAGCCTCATCTTATGCCTCAAGAATTACATTTGTTACATCTTTTCATTTCCAAATCTGTCCTTCTTGTGAGGATATTAGCTCTGGGCCAGGAATAGTGTCCTATGAGCTCTTGTTCCCAGCCTCTGGGCCCTAGAAAGCCCTGACTGGTTTCTGTGGAATAGATGAGTCATGTACGGTAAAGATTGGGCCAACCCCACTGCAGGAGCTTGATTGGGAAGGTCATCACAGGTCTACGTAGGGGCCTTAGAAGGTCTAAGATGATCCTGAATTCTTTCTTCAAAGGGCTGTAAAGAAATTTGGGTAAATTCAGGGATCGTGCTACTCTCTTGTTTAACCATCTATTCAAGTGGGTTCTGGAATCAAAACCTCTTTTGTGATGGCAGACAATTAGCTTGGGAAAGAAATTTTTTCATGAGGCTTTCCCATTATTTATCAATTTCTGGATCTATGAATAGTCTTGAATACAAAAATGCATGTGAAAATCATTGAGTAATTGGCTAATCTGTCACTTACAGCCTCTGAATGAGAGTCCTGGCTAATTGTACCTGCTAGCTATTGATTGCACCTGCAATTAAGCAATTGGGGTAGATTTCGTGTTCCCGTTTTAATTGCCTGGGCTAAAATGGAGAGTCCCCCTTACAAACCTGGCCCATTATCTTATCGTGAGCCTTTGCAAATACAAGGTGATCCCAGGAGCACATGGGTAAAATAGATCATTTGATTTGCTGCACATTAATTAAAGGAGGCACTCAAGAGCCAAAATTCCAATACGTTTCCATCTAGTAAGAAATGCTGTTACATTGGAAAATGTAACCCCAAATATAACTTACCATGTAAACAGCTACTTCCACTACTTTATTGTAATATGTATGTCCAGTGTGGGCAGAGTTCCCAAACATTTTTCAAAATCATGTTTTGTTTCGCAGAGAACCTTCTGAACACGGGTCGTTGTGGGTCAGAATGCACTCATTCCTTGGTACCTAGCATTCGTGCTGCGTGCTGAGTGGCAAGCCCCACCGAGGAACCCATGCCTACTCGCCCACAGTGTGTTTCTGACTTGCCCCTGACTCCAGTCACAGAACCTCCTTCATCTCGTATGTAAATAAGCACTGTGCCAAAATTCGATGGGGCTTTTGGGAGACGGTTGATATTTCCCCCATCCCCACCCCCTTCAATAGGCTTCATTAATTTTCAGAGGAGGTTACAGGGAAATCTACAGAACACACTGAGGGTTCCATGCGCCCTCTTCGTTCTTTTATCCTGTCTGTCCATTGCTGAAGGTCTTCCAATGCCGTGGCACACGTGTGACCACTAAGGATGTTCATTATACGGTGACTGCCAGGACAGGGAGTGCACCTGACTGCCTAGCGTTTCCGGGTCTGACAGGGTGATCCTGCCATTTACCAATCACTAGTTTCCCTGGAAAATATTTGAATTTTCTTTCTCTGACAGGTCTCTGCCTCACACAGGTTCCAGCTCTGACAGGTTTCTGTGAGATCTAAAGTTCATAGTTTATATTTGCGTGTTCTCTTGGTGTGTCATCCGCAAAAATGTCCTACAGAACACATCATTGTTTTCAAAGCGCTCCGTGTGTCACACACGATTTTCTTGTCTTCTTGGGCTGTTTTTGTCCTATGGTAAGAGGACTCACCCTCCAACTGCAGTAGGTGTGCTTAGCCGTCCCCTGGGTGAGCCTCAGCTAGCCCGCGGAGGGCAGCTCTTCACGCCCAGGGCAGCCCCCAGCCATCGCCCGAGCCCTGAGAGTGCAGTCTTGTAGCCCAACATGGGATTCCTCGGAAGCCATTCTGTGCACTGAAGCTTCCCGGTGGACTGGCTGAGCCTGCAGCCTGTCAGCCTGCAATCTGGCCCTCCCTCTGGCTTGGTCCTGCTTCCTCCCTCTGCTTCTTTACTAGGTGTTACTCTGCAGAAGGTCTCCACTTGCTGGAGAAGCCAGTGCCTGGCCGTCTTTGAGTACAGATGAATTAGGGACATTTGAGAGGACAGTCATTTCCTTGGATTATATCAGCTTCAAGGCTTCTTCCCAACACCAGTTTCCAAGGAAATGTATTTCTTTTCTATAATAAACCAGACTAACTCCCTGCCCTGGGTCCCCAGTATTGTCCTCTGTCCTGGTGTGCTCCTGTGATGCTCACCCTCTGGGCGCAATCGCTGAAGACAAAGTGGGTGCATAAGCAAATGTGGTGAAGAAATTGGATGGTGCCCGGTTATCAAAAGCTATAGCATCTAAGGTCTTAAAGCCTCGAAGTTAAACAAGCGGCCATCTAGCAGAGAAGCAACAAGGCCACATGGCAAAAGCACACCAGCCTGTGCAATCATGAGGTGTAGATTAGATTGGGTAACAGGCATCAGAAGACCCAAAACAAACAAATGAAAAACAAGCATATTTCTGAGAATGAGGGAGGTTGGATCAGAGATGGAAAACCTATCTGCAGACAATGGGACATGCCCTCACAGAAGGGTCACAAGGAAGGGATGAGTAAACCAGGATGCAGTAAAGCTCTGATGAAACACACAGTATTCCTCTGGTTCCTTGCGGCTTCCTAACCCCCGACTATCATGACCCCAGACCTGCCTTTTACTGCGGGCCAGACTGGAGCATGTGCACAGCTACAAATATGAGACAAGAGCTCACCACACCTGGAATCCAGGAACAGGAATGGGAGTAGTGATAGCAGGAGGGTAGGGGGAAGGTGGGGTGAGGAGGGGAGGACAGAGAATTGATCGCAATGATTGACACATGACCAACCCCCTACCCACCCCAGGGGTACGAACAACAGAAACCATAGGACAGCAGTTCTCATCCTGTGGGTGGCGACCCCTTTGGGGGTCGAACGGCCCTTTCACAAGGGTTACCTGATTCATCACAGTAGCAAAATGACAGTCATGAAGTAGCAACAAAAATAACTGTATGGTTGTGGGGTCACCACCACATGAGGAACTGTGTGAAAGGGCCACGGCATGAGGAAGGTTGAGAACCACTGCCATGGGGGAGGGGCGACAGCGGTTGGTGTAAGATATGATAATAATAATAATTTATAATTTATTAAGGGGTCACGAGGGAGAGGGAGGGAAAAAAAGAGGAGCTTATACTAAGGGCTCAATAGAGAGTAAATATCTAGAAAATAATGATGGCAACATATATACAAATATGCTTGATAATAATTAATGTATGGAATGTTATAAGAGCTGAAGAGCCCCAATAAAATGATATTTTAAAACAGAAAAAATAGGAGTAATAGAAGTTTTTTCTCTTCCCTCTTTCTTCCCATCTCCACTAATAGCACTTAAGAGTGGGGTAAGTAAGAGGATGGCTGCAAGAACATCAGTCATTTAGAAGGCATTAAATGCTGGAGGATTTGTATTTTAAACGGGCCGTGTTCCACTATGTGATTATTCCACCATGTGAGGCAGAAGCTGGTTCTAAACACGCACTGTCAGTTCAGACCTACTTTTCACCGTCCATGTAGTCATGCTGTGACGTTGCTAACTGAACTCTATTTTCTCAAACTTGTCTCAGAGACCGCCTTGGACACGTGGACACATTAGCTTTCACTGCAATGCTGCGTAATGTTATTTGGAAAAAATAAACTTTCTTCCAGCCAAAAGCTCCATTGCCAATCTCACCCTCTGTCTTTTTCAGTCCGGACACCCAGTGCTTTCAAAGCATCCATGACATGAATACGTAGGACTTGTGCATGGGAAACTGGAATTCTTGGGAATTCCAGGGCATCTTGGCATTAGACGTGTCATGTTGTCTCACATCACATTCATTATATGTACTAACGTGTGACTGCTAAATTAATATCGACTGATCATAATAATAATCCGTGAGTGGCTTAACTAACTCATTTATTGGGTAAGTGGGATTATCCTAAAAGTGCCAGTGGCGTTCTATAAAGAAAAGCTGCAATACTAAATTTGGGGTTTATTATTTTTATGCCACAGTATATTGTGAGAAGGTTATATATGATGATAACACATTTTGTTAATCTGGGTAGACTAGAGAAACAAATCCACAGGCACACATATATGTACAAGAAAGAGATTCATAAACAAGAGCAATTGAACATTGAGAAAACATCCCAGCCCAGTCCAGATCAAGTCCATACATCCAATACCAATCAGTAAAGTCCTCTTCAGGCTCACAAAACACATGCAATGGTGCTGAATGTAGATCACAGGCCAGTGGACAGAAAGTCCTTGGATCCAGTGTCATTGGAAACATCTCACTGCTGGCAGGATCTCTGCATCGGGGTGGGTCCATGTGTCTTGTCAGCTGCTATGTCTCCCAGGGTGTGAGCAGAAAGCTGAAGTGTCTCCCGCCTCCAAGGAGGAAGTACCATATTTCCCAGAATCCTCAGGAGAAGGCCATGCCCACACAGAAGCCTCATTGGCTATGATCCGATTAATAGACTAGACTCCATCCCCTCACTCATAATCCTCTCAAATTGACAGTTACATAACTACTGCACACAGAGGAGATTTCTGCCTCAGTGATCAGTTGATACTAGAGATCATTAGAAGCAAAAGAATGTCAATGCAAACTATACACCCAACAGAAACGATTTAAGAATTAAAACATGTTATCATAGACATTTCATCTTTATAAGTTTCTGTTCTTATATAACACTTTAAAACACCCAAAGCAGCGTGTTTCCTGTCTGACCATTTTAATATTTGTTTTATCACAAATATTCCAGTCACAGAATAATTTTCCCTTTTTTGAATCAGTTCAATTGCTAAATATTTGTCTAAACGCATCCTGAGTTGAACATGGCACTCCTGCTGCACTTTTCATTTTAAACGGAATAACCGTCCTTGGCAATAACTGGTGACAGAGGGTCCTATCTGACTTCCTCTGGCTCCCCATTGCCATGAGGGAGCTGGGGGTCAGATGAGGCTCCACGGCCCATGTTTGGACACCCGCTGTCCCTCCCAGTGTGCATGAGGCTGGGCCCAGAATGAGTGGCAATAGCCACGCAGAACTCACAGACAATGCTCCTGGTCAAGGGGGTGTGTCAGGGAGGTCAGGATGATCAAGAGTGAGAACACAGTCTCTGATCTCAGCCAGCAGCCAAGTCTCTCTCTGGTCTCAGTCTCTCAGCCACTTGCTCCCATGGCCTTTGCCTCCATGAGCCAGGAAGGTAGCATGCCTGTTGCCCTGTCCCCCAGTCTCATAATCTTGGGCCAGATGAGGAGGAGGTACCCCAGAGTCTTGGCGTTGCTCCTCCGAGTCTCCTGGCCAATGTCTGCATGATGCGTCTAGTCTGAGGAGTCTTTGCCAGAGATCTTGAACGTGCTTCCCAATGTCCTCAGAGCTCCTCTCTTCTCTGCTAATCCTTCAAAGGGACGTGTATTCCTTTCAGCCCAGGGGATGAGGGGTGAGGGGTGGGGAACAGATATTGTGCAAGCCCCTCCATTAGTATTGTACATGGCCTGTTTTCATAGCCTCACACAATCCTGTCATGGGAATTACAGTTTCCATACTAAGGAATTCCCATCCACCACAATTCTGTCTCCTTGCCCATATTGGTTTTTGCCTTTGAAACCAATATTAACATCGATGATTGGCATTTTAGACTTGGTTCTGATTTCTTAAAGGTATTACACAATGGTCACATTTTTCTCTGCATTTCTTATGTTAAACTATTGACAATGGATTATAAGTACTCAAGCCAGGGTAGCACCACACACATCCTTGGGCAGGGTTAGGAGTGAATGGCCACGAGTCGGCCTCCACTGGATGGCAATGAAACCAGCAGCAGATGCACAGGAGGAAGAGCCTGCTCGCTGGGGCGGGAATTTGGTGCATGGCCAGCTGAATGCAAGAGATCCACAGTCACACCCCATCTAAAGAAAGGGGGTCAGACAGTGCAGAGAATCATTGCTATCGCTTCCCCTGGAGTAAGGGTGGGGACGTCTGGTGTGAGGGCCCTTTGCTGTTGTGCTTGACAGGTTCCGTGGGGCCAGCTCTGACCCTTGGTGACCCTGTGAACACCAGAACAAGCACTGCGTGGTGCTGCACTCACTCACGACTGTGCCGGCGCCGGAGCCCCTTGATGTAGCCACTCCTTCAGGGCCTTCCTCCTCGTTGCAGCCCTTTCCCTGCCTAGCATGGGGTCCTTCTCTAGGGTCTGGCCTCTCATGACAGCATGGCCAAAGGATGTGAGCCCAGTCTTGTCCTTCTTGCCTCTTGGGAACACTCTGGCCTTATCTCTTCCAAGATGGATGGGTTTGTCCTTTTAGCATCTGCATTCTCCAGCACCGGGTGCAAATGCACCAATGCTTCTGGCTCCTTTATCCAATGTCCACTTCTACATGTACAGGAGGCAATTTACAGTGCATGGCTTGGGTCAGGCACACCTTTGTCCTCAAAGTCACACCCTTGCTCTCCAAGACTCCAGAGGGGTCTCGGGCAGCAGACTTCTCCAATGCAGCAAGGCTTTCCTCTCTTGCCAGCTGCTTCCATGAGCAGCGAGAGTGGGCTTCTCACCCACGAGAAGCAGTTCCAGCCATCCCATTACGGGTGAGTTAATTAAATGTTTAACAAGAAAGGACTGAAAATTATGTTATGAATATCCAATTGGCCCTTGGCAGAAAAAAAGGCTTCCCACCCCTGCCCTAGAGTCTTCAGAGACAAGATGGCCCTGTTGAAATCCAGAATGCAGACTGTCTACAGAACTGTGAGACAATTGTTCTAAGGTAGTAGGCACATAGTGTCACATTTCCATTTGCCATTCAGTCCACCCATTGCCATTTGCTAATGAGTTGCCTCTGCCTCACGGCAGCCACATGCGTGCAGAGCGGAGCTGCGGTTCATCAAGTTTTCAGGTCTATGACCTTTGACGGGGCAACTTGGCCGAACTGCCCACCTCTGAGCCAGTTTACCATCCCCCTTTGGGTTCAGAGGGAATCACGGACCCAGTGTGCCCAGCTGCATCTCAGAAGAATCTCTTGGAGATGGAGCTACTTCCGAGGCGTCAGCTGTTGGATACCTGATGGCGCATGCTCTACTCTGGTTACATACATATTTGTACACACACGGGGCTATCATCTCGGAGTGGCCGTGAAGTCAGCTGGATAGCATTGCCAATGTAAAGATTTCCTGTGTTTCCAAAACTTGTTTCTTTGGATACCACTCAAAGGATTCCTGCAAAGCATGCTCCGGGTATAAACGGACGACTATTTATTTTATTTGCAAGAATGGCTCACCTTTAGCAGCGACTACTAGGTCCAAAAAACACACTTATAACACTGTCATGGTTGTGCAAGCAAGACCAACTGATTGAATTGTGAAGCTTGTCTATGCGACAGCCCTAGTCACTGGGCACTTTGACCTTCACCTTGAGGTCTGCACATGTCCCAGTTTCCTGATATTAATTTCGACTAACCATCAGTGGCTTCCATAAATGGTGTCTTGTTAGCTCTAATTCTAGCAGGAAAATTTAAAAAACGGCTCCTGTTTTTCCAACCAACTTTTCTTAGGATTTGGGAATCAGAAAGACTGTGAATGTCTGAGAAATGCAGGGAAGGGATTCCTGCTGAGAAACAGGGGTTGTTGTCTTTGGTTACACTACTGAGTTCATTGGGATTCAACTAGAAATTCTATCAATTTACCGAGCATGACACTTAAAAAAAAATTGTAATTTTCTCTTTGTGTCTTGAAATCATGGGATGGTGCTACTGTGACCATTGAAGGTCATTATTGACAAGTGAAGTGGCCAGTGGTGCTCCTTGGCAGGGCTTGTGGCAATAGCAATTAATGCTACATTATGAATGCCAATGCAACTTAGTGTGAAATTCCTGCTCTTTGTGGTCAACCAGACTAATTACAAAGCAATGGAGAGGATTGAGCTGGGGGGGGGGGGGAACTAACACACTGAGAGTGCCGCAGAGAATTGGCTTGGCAAGGGGACGCCTATCAGAGAAACTCTTTTGTTAAAGCTACTGTGGGAGAGGGAAGGCCTTTGTCAACTTGATGCAGAGGCTGGTGGCAAGACCTGCTGAGGGGAAGGGCCAAACTTCAGGCATCCAACCCTTCACAGTTCAAGTTGTTCCTAAAATCCAAACAATCTCTTCCCAGTCAAGGAGAAGCAGGGAAGCGAAACAGTGCAAATCTGTGCTACACACTCCAGATTGCTCTAAGAAGCTTTCCTGAAGCCTTGAGAAAATATGATTCATGGGTATAATATACAGGTGTTAATAAGAGAAAATTCAACCTTCTAATTATCCCCTCAGGGCTGGTCTTAATAAAGTTCTAGTGTGAACAGCCAGGGACTAGTCACATGGCATACATCAGGGAGATTCCACAGTGTGAACAGCCAGGGACGAGTCACATGGTCACTACCTGGGAGACTCCACAGTGTGAACATCCGGGGATGAGTCACATGGTCACTACCAAGGAGACTCTACTAGAAGTTCTGATGGTCACACGAGTGTCTGTTTGCATGATTTTTTTCCCTTTCCTTGTGATTTTCCACTATTAGGACTTTTAAGAGATCGAGGTGACAAGACCCAGGGTCTTTAAAGCGAGAAGAAATCTCTCAGTGAGCTGGAAGAACAGGCCCCAGAACAGATTTTATGTTTATACCTTTGTCCCTAATCCTCATTCTGCAGTAGAGTGGATTTTCACGCACCTAGAAAATGTTCTACTTGCACAGGCTTTAAAAGCAATGTCTCCACCTCGATGACCCCACTGACATCAAGTCCATTTCTCCTCGTAGTGACCCCAGGACAGTGTGGAACTGCCCCTGTGAGTTTCAGGGACTGTAACTTTATAAGGCAGTGGTTCTCAACCTTCCTCATGCTGTGACCCTTTCATACAGTTCCTCATGTGGTGGCCCCCAACCATAGAATTATTTTCATTGCTACTTCATAACTGTCATTTTCCTATTGTTATGGATCTTGGACCCCCGTGAAAGGGTCATTCGACCCCCAAAGGGGTCGCGACCACACGTTGAGAACCGCTGCCCTAAGGGATTAGACAGCCTCATCTCTCTCCTGGCACGAAGCAAAGCTTAGATTCATTTAAAGTGGCTGTCAGTCCAGTTATACAACGTCAGAGTGAGGATTCACAAGTCGGCGACAACAGTAGGCTCCGGCAGTGTCCGGACTGAGAGGTTGGCTCAGCCAAGAGGAGGTTTTGTGTGGTTGTACATGGGCCCTATAAACAAGCTGTGGTTGTGAGTCGCTTACATGGGCCGATGGAATGTGTAGATCAGACAGTTGACTGGATTACCCCAAATATAATAAGCTAATTTGTCATATATTTTATTATAGTGATGTAGTATTCGAGGTGATGATATGTTTGTGAACATGTAGAAAGGACATTTTCCCCCTTGTAACTGGTAATTTGCTGCTCACTCAATACCATAAACACTGGTTCTGGCAAGGGACAATCATGGGCTGTGTCTCCCTTCTCGGCGGCAGCACATTTTACACCAGGAAGCGTTGTGTTTTGGCGAATAGCGGTCTGTCTGGTTACTCTCGTTAGTCTACAGTTTTCTGGAGGAGGGCAAATCCCAGGGCAATGGAGACTCCCAAAAGCGAGGGTCAGAGGAAGTGGGTCCTGGCTCTGGCTCCTGGAGTAATGATCCGGACCTGCAGCACGGCCTGTTGCCTCGCTGGGCTTCTGCATCACCTTCTGGTGTTTTGATGGTCTCAGTATTCCTTTGATTTCAGCCATTTGTGTAACCCTGGAATTGGAATTCCATCCAGACAGCTGACACCTTGTACTGGGACTCCCTGGAGGTTCCCTGTCCGGGTCCAAAGCAGGGCTCGCCAGAGTCAATCCTGTCCCTCACAGCAGTTTAAAGATGACTCCAGAGCCGTATACACATTGTGAAAAACAAATGAAATCATCATTATCTGAATAATAACCTTTAAAAATTTTCAGCTTCACTTCAGAGTTGCAGGTTCATCCCCAGAGGGCCTCAGATGACCAGCCGGCCGCAGTTTGCCAACCCATGGAATCAAGACCCTTCAAGTTCCCTGCCACAGTGAGCCTTGGCCACTTTTCTCTTGTGACACATGAGATACATGTCGATCAGACAGGTGTAAATAGATACATGCAAATGACCCGAAATCAGAATCTTGGCAGAGCTGCGACGGGAACAGTGCATGACATGCAGGGATGCTGGGTGGCGCCGGCTTGTGCTCCCTAACTCCAGGAGACAGGTATGGGCAGGCAGAGCCCTGTGTCAAGGACTCCTTTCATCGCCGGCCACTTCATAAAGCAGAGGAATGGGGGCTGGTCTCTTGGCAGGGGTGCAATGCCACCTGGCCTCCCCTCGTCTGCCCGCCAACGAGAGCTGTGCGCCACCGGGGCAAGGCTGTCCTGGACTCGGATGCTCCAGCCTCTGCGTCCGTCGGAGGAGGCTCAAAATAGAACAGCATGCGCGCTTTCCAAAGTCCCATCTGCTGAGAGCCAAACGCCATGAAGGCTGGGTGTTTCAAAGAAAAAGAAAAATCTCAGAATGCCATCGTCTGTCCCTGCCCTGCATGATCATCTGTGGACTGCGTGTGCTTTTCCCCAGTCTGTGTTGAGCCCTGCGGGGTGCCAGGTGCTTGCGAGGTGAGGAAAGAAAGAAAGCCCATGTCTTCACAAAGCTGGGACCCACAGAGGGAGACAGAGTTGTGCTTGCGCACGTGAGGGGCCTGCCTTAGGGTTCCTGGAGGGTGACATCTGAATGGAGATGGAAAGAGCCAGCAGATATTCCTTAAGAATTCATGCAGGAGAGGGGATGACGTCTCAGAGGATAAGCTGGAAGATCT
The DNA here is from genome assembly GCF_050624435.1 of Tenrec ecaudatus. Classification (NCBI taxonomy): domain Eukaryota; kingdom Metazoa; phylum Chordata; class Mammalia; order Afrosoricida; family Tenrecidae; genus Tenrec; species Tenrec ecaudatus. The sequence goes on from NC_134537.1 coordinate 164,825,346, forward strand.
GAGATTACCTGAGCACCAACTGGAGAAATTGTCAGAAGGGGGGGGCCGGGGGGGAGCGGGGGAAGGGGCTCCCGTTGCAGGCTCACCCCTCCATTTCCTGCTTCTCATCTGGGAGGTGGACAGGGATGTGGAGGGCTGCGACTGACCAGTTCCTGGCAAGAGCAGTAGCAATCCCAGTAGGGCTCGCAAGAAAGCGCCAAACCCGAGTTGATGGGGACTCATGGCACCCAGGTGACCGGGCAGAATACTCTGCTCCACAGAGTTTGAAGGGTCGACCCTGTGTCTCGGAAGCAGAGCACCAGGCTTTTCTTCGTCAGAACAGCTAATCATGTCCCGTGAGCAGTTCCGGACAAGCACGTTCTAGGGACTGCACAAGTCACCACTTGTGCAATTCTATAGAAGATGTTTTTTCTCAGCTGTATTTTTCCAGGGGAAGAAACTGGGACCAAGGAGACGCTCTAAGGTCACAGAGCTAGAGACATGGAAGGGCCACGGTGGAAAGCCACGGTGTCTCCCCGGCTCTGGTGTCCCACCAGCACACCTGTTGCTCCTGTCCCCGCGGCAGCAGCCCTGATACTTGGCAGAGAATCCCAGGTCCGCTCATGGCAGCGCACCCATGATTCACACACTGGTCACACCGAGCAGGTGCGCTAGGGCCACTGCTCCCCATCTCTCAGAAGGAAGAAAACAAGCAGGTGCTCAGAGGCTCAGCGAACTTCCCTGCGCAGGCCCTGGCTCACTGACCGCATGGGCGCCCCTCGCTGCTTCTAGGCTGGTGCCTTTAAGGAGCCCATGCTTTTGTTTGTTGCCTGTTTTGGGACCTTGTCAATCTTCTCAGCATGTCAAGCGCCTAGGGTCCTGTCAGAGAGAGAACTTGAACCAGTGTAGTAGGTGTCTCTGCAGGGCCCCTGGTTTCTGAAGATGTGCTGGGCTGGTGCCTCAGGACGCTGATCTCCTCCCTCTGCGCCCTGTTCCCTGGTTCCTGGGCCCGGCTTACACCGTCCCTCTCCGGGTTTTTCTGTGGCGTCTGGCACTGAGCTTTCTATCGAGTTTCTTAGCTGGGAGCCCCATTTGACGATGGAAAATGGCCCTCTGCTTATAGAGTTTGATACTCTGAAAAGACGCTCAGGCATTATGAGAACCCTTTCTCCCCCAAGAAGCCTTCAGAGCTTCTTCCTGGCTCCCCTGGTTTCTAACCCAGAGCCAGACACCCAGCAGGGGAGAGCAATCATTTGTTGCTTTGAGGACATTTAATAAGGTGGAAAACATACGTAGGTCAGTCCCATTTGAAAATGACCCAGTCACCTAATAGTGTTGCGCAGGGCAGCAGGGTAGGGAGGCCTTCAGGGCCTGGTTAAATAGCCCACTCTGGAATCCTTCCAGGTCCCTGCTGTGGACATCCCGGAATCCTTGTCCAAAGCACAGTGGGGTTTTTAGTGGGTGTGATAATGACCCGGGATTTAGAGGTTTAGCTTGAACACAAGCAATTTCCTCCATTAAGCTCCCCACCAGGGAGCACATCCTGGTGAGCACTCCAGTGTGTGTTATTTTAGCACCCATTGTAATTTAGGATCTTTTCAGCCAGACCCTGTGCACGCAGCCCGAGCACACAGCCTCCTGCCTGCTCAGGTGGCTTCCTGCAGTCCCAGGGTGCTGTTGTTGGCTGTCCTGGGAAAGGACTACACTGTGGCCATCGCAAACCAGGGGAGTGGTGTTCAGTGGGGAAGAACCATTGGCCTAGATGGCAGAGCAGAGGAAATAAGAGATGCAGTCACTGTGCACGGTCCTTGGCAAAGTGGAGTAGACGCTTAAAGCCAGGGAAGCAAGAGCAAGGAGAGCCAACAAGCTGTAAATGCCCCGTGACTGCCTGCTCCCTGCCACTCTGAGGCCCCAGGGATCTCACAGCAGACATGTGAGGACTTTGATCAGTGGATTTGTGATCCAGAAGTGGTCCCAGGAGCCATCAAGGCCAGTCCTTTATTTGAGATGCAGCTCAGAGAACGGGAGAGGTTCAGGGGCAGGCACAGAGCCTTCACAGCAGGGGCAGGATGGGATTGCTGTCTTAACCAGCCTCATCCCCTCCAGCCCCGAGCTCCTCCCATGGCTCTGAGTGAAATGCCAGGCCTAGAGAAAGGACTTAGCACTGATTAAGCCAGCTCTGAGTGCAGACGCAGCTACACCTGTGCAGCTTCGGGTGTCAGGGACCCAAACCTTGTGAAGAAGAGGAACCCCTGCTACTGGTGGCAGGGCCCCTGGGCGGAAAGGCGTGTGGGGGGGGGGGGCGGTGGGCTATTCACACCCCACTCGAGGAGCCACAATTACAAGAGGAGTGACCTGTGACTGAAAGGTCATAACCTTGAGCATCCTATGGAGCATCATCCTGCTGGGCACAGGGAGACCAGAGTCAGCACAGACTCCACAGTAACTCAGAACTCTTGGCAGCAACGGGCATTTTGGGGTTTTTCTATTAGATAGACATAGAGGATGTAGAAAGCAATGGCCTGGAGAGGGCTATGGAGGTGGATGTACAGATAGACGGAGCATAGGTACAGGTATGGGGCAGTTGTGAGGAAGGTGCAGGACCAGCCAGTGCTTCCTTCCACTGTGCACAAGGTCACTGTGGGTCAGACAAGACCCGATGGCCTCTAACAGCAACAACAGAGATGAAGATGTAGATAAAAGTAGGCAGAGATGTAGCCATAGACACAGACGTGGACATAGAAAGATAGGGAGACGGATCACTTTAAATTCCACAGAGGGATTTTCTTATTCAGTATCTCATTTAAGCCTTGCAAGGTCCTCTAGATGGGACCGTAGTATTATTTCTAGTTTACAGGTACTTAGCGGTGGACGTCGGACTCTAAAGCTCTGGCCAGTCCCGACATCTGCTCCATTCCACCCACACTGGACACCTCTGCAGTCCCCATGACCTGCCCCCCCACAGGGCAGGGGCCTTTGCTCAAACAGTGCTTTCCCTTCCCCGTGGTTAAACGTCCCCATTTATAGTTAAACCACCAGCTGACCTCCTTTTTCCTGTATACCAGTAGCTGGCTGAATCCCTTTGCCTGGGAATTCAGTTCAGTGAAATGCTTCCTCTGTTAAGTGGCAATGTGGTGGTGGGCGTGCTGTGGGGAATTGTAAAGAGGGTCTTCCCCTGGAGGAGCTACAAGGGGAAATCAATTCCAGTGACAGGCACAGGAGTCAGGGGAGAAGTGGCCTACAAACTGGTCCTTGAAGAATAGAAATCACTTGGACAGAGGTAGACCAGCATCCAGACTCGCTGCCATGGTGTCAATGCTGACTGTAGGACAGGGTAGGACTGCCCTGTGAGGGACCAGCAGTGTTGACTGGAGTGGAATGCCCCACAGTGGTGGAGGAGGGGCACACATAAAGGGGTGGTCTGGACAGGGGGAACAGAGGGAACCCAGGCCCAGGGAGAACTGACCCATCCTCTTTGTCACCTGCAGGTCTCCCTGCACTGCGACTTCGCGGGCTATGATCCACAGTGACCTGGGGTGCTGCCCGTGGCTTGTGACGAGGGCTGGGGTTAGGGTAGGATGGCGCAGCTGACGCATCACGCAGGAAATGCCTTGCAAACTGCTTTTGCCAAGGTTGCAGGGATCTAAAGGCCACGGGACACTTCTGTGATGTGGCGTGGCCAAGCACTGCGTGGTGGCCCTCTGCTCCCCCCTGGAGGGGCCATGGGCCAGGCTGGGGGCGTCTTCAGGTTTGCTTCTGGCTCTTCACTAAAAGACGAGCTGCAGAGAGAGCGAGCACCAGCACCATGCTGGGGGGTCCTTCGGTCACCCAGGCTGTTCCTCCAGCAGGCTCTGCCCAGGCGCTCTCGAGTCGGCGAGGCCCTCCATGCCGGCTCAGCTGCTTCTGCTGTTGTGAAACAGCACAGCTCTCACTATGAGGCAGGGTTTGGAGGGGCGCTGTTTTCCAGATGGGACTAACCTGCCTTCCCCTGCAAGCCTGCCGCCATAGAGTTGATGGTAGCTCAGAGCCACCTTACAGAGCAGTGTGTTTGTGGTTGTTAGGTGCCATGAGTTGGCTCTGACCCACGGCCACCCTGTGCCAGACAAGGAAACACCCTCTGGCACTGCTGTCAATCCATCTCCTTGAGGGCTGTCCTCTTGTTGGTCACCCTTCTACCTCACCAACAGGATGTCCTTCTCCAGGGACTGCTCTCTCCTGACAGCGTGCACTGCCCAGTAGGTTCCCAAGGCTGTCGTCTCTACAGAAGCAGAGAGCCACTTCTGGCGTCCGTGATGCTGCTGCTGGTTTGAGCTGCACATCCTTCTCTGAACCACTAGGCCCCCAGGATGCGAAGAGCACTGGTTATGGTCCACATGAATGTTTTGTAAACTAGAGCACCGTGGGGCCACATGATGGACTGAGGATGACTCGTCCAGGGAGCGAGGGGGCATTAAAGTAACGTGAGCGAGTCAGAGCACCTGAAGTTCCTAAATGGATTTGCAGCAGGCAGCAGTAGAGGGCAAAGCAGTCAGGGGGATGGAGCCCAATGGAACAGACACAAAGAACACAACACAACACTTCCATGCACTGGCAGCAGAGACAACTGCCTTCACATTCTGATCTCTTGTCTCAGGGAAGAAGAAATCTGCTGGGATGAGCTCGGTGGACCTTAATCTCCTACCTCCCAGCACTATTGTGTGCTCAGGGCCAGGCCCAGATTCACCAAGAATCTGTTCTTGCTGTTGGAGAGGCTGCTGCCAGCCTGTTTCTGCAGTGCCAAAGCTGCTATTTCTGGTGCCCCCAGACCTGACCCAAACACACATGAGTGGGGCCTGAGGTTATGTGGGGCCGTCCCAGAGACAGATATATCTGGTGCACCGGCTGCTGGATCAAGTGTGACAACTTTAAATATAATGTCTGATGATTTCACCAGAGCCTGGTGAAGAGGCAGTGCTGGCTGCCTGAAGCCCCCTGGCACCTCATCTGCCCACTGTCCTGTCAGCCTAGCAGCTTGATGCCACTCGACCTGCTTGGCCAGCGCCTCCTGTCTGTCAAGTTAGAGGGATGAAAGGGGTCTCAGAGGGGCTTTCCAGCTCCTGAAGTGCGGATGCTCTCTTGTGTGAACAGGAGGGCGAGGCTCACAGCTGCTCTTGTCTGTTCCCTCTACACTTCAGGCCCAGGGGCTTGGGGCCTCGCCTCCTGAATGGCTGCCAGCCAGAGATGTGGAGGCACAATGTACTTGTAAGGGCTGGCGGGCCATAGAAATCACTCCATGGAGCCAGCACGTTTGGGGAGGGCTGGGGCAGCACTTAGACTGGGTTTCTGGCTTCAGCATGCCCTGCTCTTCCAAGAGGCCGGCTGTTTTCCTATCAAGAGACTCCTATCCACCGAGGGGCAGGCTAGGCTGCAGGCCAGCCTGGGCTCCCACCACCCAGGACACCAGGTCAAGTTCTCCCCATTCCTGCCAAGGGTTCTGCGGCAGCAGCAACACTGAGGAGCTAATGAAAATTTCACCGACCAGGGAGACAGTTAGCAACAAACTGAAGTAACTGGGCATAGCTTCCACGAATGCTGTTTAGGGTCAAATTACACCTATTACCAGCTCCAGCAAACACAGGCAAAAACGAATTATAGAAACTCATCTGTTCTATTTTCCCAAAGAGATGCTTTGCTGCTTGCCGCCGGGTGGGTCTCCTCTGAGACCTGCTCTCCGCCCCGCTCCCACTGAGCACCATCTCACTGAGCTCTCTCACTCGCCCTCCTGGGTATAGTCAGAGCCCCGCACTGTGCGGAACCTGTGCTGTCGGCGAGGCCGGTGACATGGATGAAGCATGCATCTTCTCTTCATGAGCACCCATGATATGGTTTTCATCTTGATTTGCATTTATCACAAGTGAACAAGTGTTTGCTGAAAACGTTTCTGGACTACGGTGGTTGCTGACGTGGGTGGTGCCATCCCTGGGGTGCTGCCCCCATCCAGGGGGCGCCGCAAAAGCAGCGAGTCCCACGTCGCCCTGGACTGTGTGCTCGAGTCCACAGCTCATTGTCAGGGGCACTGAGTAAGTTGTTTTTGTTTGTTTTTCAATGGAAAGGAGCAGGTCCGCCAGATGGGTTTGGGAACCTCCTGGCTTGAGGCGTAGGCACTCCCGCCCTAGTTCTCTGGCATTTGCTGCATTGTTTGACTCCCTCTACAGTGAAGGGCGACATCCCGGTGGGGGGCAGCGTCCTTTTGTCTTCCCATCCCAGTGTCCAGGAAACAAATCCATACAGGTTTCATCCACACTCATCTTAGTTGATTAAGCACAGTAGGTACGGTAATAAAATCATGATTATGAAGAACAATTCCTATGCCATGAAGAACAGCAGGCGGGACAGTCTTTCTGAGGCCAATAAGCTTCGTTGCAGTGGGCAAGAGGAGACGACTCCTCCACGTCTGTGTCACTTCTCCGGGTCACGCGATCCAGGCGCTCCTCCCGATTTCAGGACAAGGAGCCGTGTGTCCCTCAGGTGCACACACACCACGCTGTGCTGGGAGATGCGACCACGGCTCTGTCAGTGGCCGTGGCGGGGGCCATCTCATTCGCCCATGCTGCTTGTTGTTCTCACGCTTCGTGCTTGTCTCCACGTGGGGTTTAACAGAAAGGCCCATCTCCTGGCACCGACAGGCTGGACTGTGAGGGGCACCGAGGAGCACAGCACCGAGACAAGGGGCAGTGAAGACGCAGCATGTGAACTCACAGGGGCATGACTAGCACGCCACAAAAATGTGCGCGAGGACCAAGTGAGAGCATGACACGAAGTGCTTGGGGCGGACACTGGTTATTTATAAGGCGCCGTGGCTCTGTTTACAAAGCACGCTGCGTTTGCTGACAGCGCCCTCGGTTCGGTTCGGCCAGCCTTTGACGCAGGGACACCTAGGAGGAGGCGAGGCTGGGCCCCTTTGTATAAAAGCGGTGTGACCTAGTGCTTCCACAGTTGTTTACTCCGAAGCGACGAGGACTGTTACTGGCTGCCCAGGTCCCGCTGGCTCACTTGACCTGACAGAACCACGTGGCTGAGAGAAGTGGAATCGGTGGTTTGTGCTTTGGTCGCCCTGGGAGACGGTCCGGGCGAGCCTCCTCCGAGAAACACAACATCCTCTAAGGCTTGTCACTTTCCCTTGACTCTGATGCGAATGTAACGGCGAGGGGACTTAGCAAGTGGGATACCCTTTGTCAGACATATGCCCAGGCCCACAGCTTCGGCACCCTGGGGGTCCCAGGTCACACACTAGTGAGATTTGTCAATGCCAGGTCAGCAGTGACCAGTGGACCCTGTTCTCGCCTTCAGTAAAGGAACCGCATGGTCCACCCAGCCTCCCTTCGGTCAGAGACGGTCACTGACATAGAAGTAGGGGCAGGGACTGGGAAGGGAATGCTCGTTTTGACTAGAAAAAGTCAGGCTTTGGATCCATTGCTCCAGGTTCGGTGTGGCCAACAAAGTGAACGTGCACCAGACCTGAATTGGTGAAATGTGTGAATCAGCATGGCGATGGGGCAGAAACACTGTAAGTTGATATCCTGCCAGAAACATAGGCTCCCCGTTCAGCAACAAACGCTGCGGCCCCAGTGTTGCCTAGTAACCCAAGCTCTTGATCAGCCAAGTCAGAAACTATGATGGCCGCCAAATGTGTGGCTTTGAACGTGTCCCAGTCTCCACAGTCCTGGCAGTAACACCACCTCCTGCATCAGGTCCCTGCAAGGGCTCATTCCCCCTCTTAAGGGTCGCCCAATACAGAGCTTTGAGTCATGATTTTCATTATTCTGAGTAGTCGTCTAGTAAATCCATGTCTTACACATTTAAGTCTGCCTTGACATTGCTGTGGGGTCAGGGCTGGGCTAGCTCGAAACCCTGGGAGAAACTGCCAATCCACACAGATTTGGCATCCTTCCAGCTACCCCTCACACACTGCTGTTGTGTCCTTGTGTCCCTCCTTAGCATGAAGACTTCCCGCAGGTCTCTGAGACTGGTGTGGCTTTCAGAGTGGATCCCGTGTGGATGCCCATTGCTCTCTACCTGTGAGGGCGCCCATGAGGCACTCGGGACTGTGACAGCATGTTTGCAATGTTTAGCATGGAGAATCCAGCATCTCTGGCAGAAACGAGCCTAAGCCATTGCCAACAGCTGAATAGTTCTCAAGCCAGGAGGACGTGGCTGTCTGTGGAGGAGGCTGTCATGTCGCAGCCTCTTCTGCCCGGCACGGCTACAGCGTTTCCAGCCCCAGTTGCCTGTCTTGTTGTCAAGTTAGCACAGGAGCTCTCTGACAGTCTGTGCATGGGGTTCCTGTGATCGCAACACGAAGTGTGCGCGATGAGCTGCCAGGGACACGGAGATGCACAGGAGAAATGGGCCAAGGCTGTGACTCAGCTTTGGGGATGTGAGGAACTTTCGGTGAGCCTTTGGCGTCTAGGCTGCTGTTGTTTCTCTTTGTTGCCTCTGTAACAAAACTATTTAAAAAGTAACGTGTGTATGTGGCAGAAAATTTGGAAAGTTCTAAAACATAAATAATCCCAGAGAAAATAATCTGTGATTGTATCATCAAAAGACAACCTCAGTGGAGATCTGGGTTTATTTGTCTAGTTTTCTAAGAGGAAAGACGACTCTGTTTCATGTGCAGATGCATAATTTTTACTATGGTCAGGGTGGTATTGTCTATTTAACTTTGAGTGCTGTCTTCTGAACTCGGTATTACAGCATAAACAGGAGAATTGACTCCGTGGTGGAATTCTTGCCTTCCTGGTCAGTGCGCTTCACATGCAGCTACCACCTGTCCACCAGGGAGGCTTACCTGCTATGATACCAAACAGGTCTCGGAGGGTCTTGCAGAGTGACATGGGCTGGGAAGAAGGACCTTGCAATCTACTTCTACTCACCCACCAGCAAAGCCCTGTGGTTCCCTCTGCAGCCTGTCCTGGAGGCGGACCAGGATGGGCAGCAGTTCCTTCCCTCGGATTGGGCACTGAGTCATAGTCTCCGACACCCACAGGAGCCGTTCACTGTTCTATCAGGGTCCTTTGAGTCAAAATCAACTTGATGGCAGTGAAAGTGAGATGTATTGACATCTTTTTTTACCAACCTATATGTATATATACTGCTATAAATATACCACTTTTTCTACCTTTATCTTTTACTTTCTTTTCTTTTTCTACCTTTCTCTTTCATTCTTTTTCTGCAAGAGATGAAAAACACAAATATATCTTGATGGAAGTTATAATTTAAATATAAATGAACCCAGTTGTTTTAAAGAAATCCCCCACCCCTGAGGGACATACAATCCATTTGGTTCTGTTTAGTGTCAAAAAATGCCCCATCCGTGTGTGACTTATGCACATGCTTCAAGATCGCAAAGCTACATTGGCTGTTTCATCTGATGGTCCTTGTGGGTGAAATTATGTTGTCTATTTTCTTTCCAGCAAATGCATTGCTCTTCCCCAAATCTAATCTCCATTTGGATTTCTCATAAAAATTCTCATCTACTTGTTTGTTGTTCTCTATGATTGTTTTTTAATTTATTGCTTTAGCAACCGGACATTTGCAGAGCAGCCGAGTTTCCCATTCAACAGTGTGACAGAAAGGGCTCCTGGCACCGGTGGTCTTCCCACAATGTGTGAGCACTCTCTCCATTTCTGTCCTGCGGAACTGATTCTCCTCACCTGGATTATCTAGCCCTGCTCTCTTCCTCGTCTCAGAGCAGAGGTGGTCTCGTTGTTCTTGTCGAGTGATGACTGGATGGAACAGGTGCTGTCAGCCAATTGCTTACGTTATGGGTCTGGTCTTGGGTTGGAAGGCGGAGCTGGGAAATGCCCCGTTCTAGATCAGCAGTGTGCCCTGTAGCCACACTGCCAGGGGCCCCTTTAGTCTCTGGCAGACTAGCCGGCTGGGTCCCGTTGGTGATCAGATTCCTTTGCTCTACATTTCCCCTCTGCTCTGCCTGGAATTCTCTGTTGTGATCCCAGTGAGAGCAGCTGACCGCGGTCAGGGAGCAGCGGCTAGTTCTGATGGCCTCAGGGGCCTGTGGGCTGCCGTCAGACTGTATTTACATGCGGCATAAGCCCATCTCTCATATAAAATGTCCCACGCTCAGAGAAGGCCCCAGGCACAGTCCTCAGTGGCGAAAACACACGGCTTCCTATCAGTTTAATAGAAGTCGTTTTCCCCTCTGCTGTCCATGCTTTCGGCCAGAACAGAATGTTTCCAAGCGGGTGTGTCCTCCCCAGAAGCCTGGGTTTCAGAATGCTTTGGTAAGAACAAACGAGCAAGGAGCATATTCAGTGCTGTACAATTAGCTCTCAAAATAGCATTCGAGTTGTTGTTTTTAAAAAGATAAAAGATACCATACCCAATGGAAATGACATGGTTCCAAAAACACCTACGATATAACATTTCTACATGAGTGAAAAAAAAAATCAAGTTACAATTAAAGAAGCATTGGCAGAGAAAGAGAAAGCGGAGCCATTTAAGGGAGGAGGTAACTCACTCATTGACCAAGGAGATTCAAAACAGCAGTAATGACCAGAGAGGAGTTGTCTCTCTTCCAGAAACACCTGCACAATGAATGCCCAGTAACGGGAAAGGACACACACGAACCACAGCATCAATCAGCTCTCCCCTCTTTACGGTAAAACGGCAGGAGACAGAACTTGTTCCAGCGACTGGAAGTGCTAGCGTTGGCGTGGTCCCACACCCCTCAGGTCCTCAAAGCCTCAGTCCCTGCTTCCAGCGTGTCCACAGATGCTCATGCATCGCTTCTTACTCACAAAACCACAACGGCTGGAGAGGCCATCACAGGTCGCTCTACACTTACAACAACAACAGCAACAAAGGTTATCTCTGAGTTGACTCTGACCCCTGACCACACAGGGTCAGGAGCAGAACTGCGCTTCAGAGAGTTTTCGTGGCCAGACCCCTCAGGAGCAGTTTTCCAGGCCTTTCTTCTGGGGTGCTTCCAGATGAGGTGAAACCATGATGGTTTCAGGGAACAGTGCTGAAGCCTCCGTGCCATCCAGAAAAGCCAAACTGGCCAGTTTGTGACATGAAGCACAATCAGGGAGCGCGCTGATTCCATGTAAGCTATCAGATGTTTGGATGGGGAGGAAATGGAAGTGAAATGCAACACGGTGGTGACAACGAGACAACGACAGGGACCTGGAGAACTGAGCTATGAGCAGTCCCAGGGAGCAAACAGGGAGGGGACAGAGAAAGGAGGCCGTCTTTATGATTGCGGTAACTCCGACCATGACTGACTACAACTGTCGACCAGCTCACAGTTTACAGAGAACTCTCCTCACTCTGGGCTCCGTTGGTTTCCAATGATGAAGAGGGGTCAGGGAGAGGGTGTCAGAATTCTGTAATGAGCTAACCATTGTCCCCTGGTTCTGGAAGACCCACATTTGAAGGGGAGCCATTGTTTCTACTTCCCGATTCTGAGGACACATTCAAAGGACAATGCACACTGGGCTGAGGCTTCTGAGCGAGTCAATCCTCACATCAATAAGAAGGGCGACTCGTGGGCACGCAGCTGTGGAAACACCACTCAGGAGCATGCTTTCACTGAAGGAGGCTCGCTCCGTGTGGTCCATGGGAAAGGAGCAGAATCAGGACACTCCTGATGGGAACAGTTTGAGGTGATGACACCGAGCAGCTGAAAATGTGTCTTGCTGGAAGTTAGTGCTTTTCCTAAAGTCTGTCTGTCTTTCTTTTTCACTCCCTATTACCTGTTCAAGGGGTCCTGATGGCACAAGGTTAAGCTTTCAGCACTAATGGAAGGGTCAGTCCTTTGAGCCTTCCAATGGTTTCACAGGAGAAAAATCTGGCTCTCCAGTGCCTTTGTCCCACGTCCTTTGGACGTGTTGTCAGGAGAGACCAGGCTCTGAAGAAGGACATCCTGCTTGGTGAAGTAGAGGGGCGGTGAGAGACAGGAAGACTCTCCACAAGATGGACTAAGCCAGTGGGTTTCAATAACGGGCTTCTGCAGAACCTCAGTTGTGAGGACGACACAGGTAAGGGCGGCCTCTCATTTAGCTGTAGGGTTGAGGCAGGGTCACTATGAGTCAGAACTGACTTGAAGACACCTATCAAGAACACGTGTGTCCTTAAGGATTTCAGAAAGGGCGGTCCCAGGTAGATTTGCTAAGAAACTAAAACAAGAGGGTGCATGCAAACATTTGTTCTGTGCCATTGGGTCAGGCAGGTCTTCTCTGTCCTGCAGTTGCCCTGATGATGGGAACCCCATGAAGGTCAAAGGGGAACTGTGTGCCAATGGCTGACTTTGTGTAAGGTGATAGCAAGGCCCTTCTTCCAAAGTGCATCTGGGTGAAGTCAAATCTCCTTGTTTGTTTGTTTGTTTTTTGCTTTGCAATACCCAGGAACTCTAAATACAGCATGAAACCTGTGAGTTACCTTTTTTCCTTTTCTTTTCCTGGTTCTGCTGTAGTTGGGTTGAGTTGGGATTGCTGTTCTCATTGGTGGAGCCTCCAGTAAAGACTCTTTTCTTTTAAGGCTGAGGCAGGGATGCCGAAATGTAGTCTCAACTCTGAGCTGTAGCCCAGACGAGAACCTGTAGTGTCTGTCTCTTCTAAACAACTGGTTCATCTCTATTACTTTATGCTTTAAAAAATTACTCTATACACACTGTGTTTCCAGTTGCTATCGGTAGCTATGTACATCCTCTGGGCTAGCCAGATTTGTAAGGTAGAATTGGGATCATGATAGTGGGGGGGGGAGCATTTAAGAACTAGAGGAAAGTTATATGTTTTATCGTTGCTGCCCTGCACCCTGACTGGCTCATCTCCTGCCCACAACCCTTCAGTAAGGGGGTGTGCGGTTGCCTAGCCGATGGGCTTTGAATCTCCACTCTGCACTCACCCACATTTACAATGATATGATTTTTTGTTCCTTGCTGCTTGATATCTGATCCCTTCGACAGCTTGTGGTCACACAGGCTGGTACGTTTCTTCCTTGTGGGCTTTGTTGCTTCTGAGCTAGATGGCCACTTGTTTATCTTCGAGCCTTCAGGACCCCAGACACTATATCTTTTGATAGCCGGGCACCATCAGCTTTCTTCGCCACATTTGCTTATGCACAGGTTTGTCTTCCTTGATCGTATCAGGGAGGTGGGCACTGATTGATTTGATTTTTAGTTCTTTGATGTCTGATAACTGGTTCCTTCTGCACCTTGTGGTCATACAGGCTGGTGTCCTTCTTCCATGTGGACTTTGATGCTTCTCAGCTAGATGGCCGCTTGTTTTTCTTCAAGCCTTTAAGACGCCAGACGCTCCAGTGGTGTGATGTGTCATTCAGCAGGGAAAGCTGTGGCAAGTTGCTCCCATAAAGATCGACAGCCTTGTAGATGCCGTGAAGCAGTGCTACTCTGTCCCACGGGGTCACTGTGCACCAGGGCTAATTGGACAGCCATGGGCATGGGTTATCGTTGTTTTTATTATGGGACACAGCTTCAGTGCTGCTTTCAAATGGGAGTCACAACGATCTGCTTCCCTAAGACAGCTGTGCGAGTACTGTCGAGCTGGTGTTGGGTCTGGTCGAGTCAGTGGTGACTCATCGCCACCCAGTGTACGGCTAAACGGACACTGCCCAGTCCTGCACCATCGGCACAATTGTTCATTTTGAAGCCATCGTGGACACCTCTGTGTCGATACATCGCATTGAGGGTCTCGCCTTCTTTGCTCACCTTCTACTTACACCAAGCATAATGTCCTTTTGTAGGGATTGGTCCCTCTTGAGAAAGTGTCCAAAATTCATGATACAAAATCCTGCCACACTGGTTTCTAAGGCGCCTTCTGTCTGTACTTTCTTCCAAGACAGCTCGATGTGTTGTTTTGTCAGTCCATGGTCATTTCCACATTCTTCATTAACACTTCAAGGGAAACAATTCTTCTGCTGTCTTCCCTGTTCCTTGTCCGGTTTTCCTGTGCAAGGAAGTGAGTCAACAGATCAGGTACCCCTTAGTCCTCAAAGTGATCTTTGTTTTTTACACAATAAAAAAATCATATGCCACCAACTTGCCCAGTGCAATAATGCTTCATTTGGTTTCTTGACTATTGCTGGCATGAGCATTGATTGGGGATCCAAGTCAAACAAAATCCTTTACAGCTTCAATCTAGTCTCCATTAATTGCTACATAGCTTATTAACTCTAATGAAGCTTTTTTACCCTTTATGTTGAAGTGTAATCCATATTAAACTGTGTGGTCTTTGATCATCATCAATAAAGGTTTCAAGTTCTCTTTGCTTCAGCAAGGATGCTTGTGACCTGCATATCTTCTGCACATCTCAGAGTCCAGCTTCCCAGATTACTTGCTAACCATACAGATTGTATAAGTATGCTGACAGGCTGCGGCCCTAAAGCACACCTTTCCTGACTTTTAACCATGCAGTAACCCCAGGTTTTGTTCGAATGACTGCTTGTTGGTCTGAATACAGTTTCCTCATTGAGCAACATGAAGTGTTCTGGAGTTTTTATTTTTTTCTATTTGTTGAGTTTTTATTCTTATAAATGGTTATTATCATCTTCAGTGGTCTGTTAGCATCACACAATTGAGCATCTTTCCACAGTCATTAAGACACAGGTTAAGCTCTTTTCTGAAACCTTCAGCTTCTAGCCGCGATCCACTGATGACCCACAGTGGCCTCCCTTGTTCCAAGCCCCTTGTGATCCAGCTTGAATTTCTGACGGAAAAGGTTTTGGAAGTTTAATTTTCATGTGAGCTTATTTGCATTACTAATATTTGGTAGTAATTTCCGCATTCTGTTGGGTCACTCTTCTTTGGAATGGGTACAAGTTGGGCCCTCTTCCAGTTTGTAATCTAAATAACTCTCTTCCAGATTTCTTAGCATATACCCATGGGTTCACCCAGCCCTTTACCAATTTCTTGAAATGTTGTGATTCTTATTTCCCCAACTCTGTAAGGAGCTGCTCTTGCTGTTTCTGCTGCTGCCTCCTGTGCAGCTAGGACTTGACCTTCGTAGCATCCGTTCATGATCATATTTAACCTAGGACTTGACCTTCAATAGCACCCGTTCATGATCATATTTAACTTCTTGAAATGGTTGAATGTCAACCAATTAATTTTGGAGCAGGGTTTTTTTTGTTGGTGTTCCTTCCATCCTCTATTGATGCTCCCTGCATCCTTCAATATTTTGCCATTGCTTCCTTTAATATTGAAACTCAAAACCTGCATTTTCTCTTCAATTCTTTCAGTGTAAGATATACCAGGCATATTCTATCTTTAAAGTTTGCCAATGCTGGACCTTTAACTTATCATATTTCTTTAATTTGTCTTCATAAGCTGTTATTTTGAAATTTTCTGTTCAGCTCTTTTACTTCATCATTCCTTCTGTTTCCTTTATGACACTATATTCAAGGACAG
Source organism: Tenrec ecaudatus (assembly GCF_050624435.1). Lineage (NCBI taxonomy): Eukaryota > Metazoa > Chordata > Mammalia > Afrosoricida > Tenrecidae > Tenrec > Tenrec ecaudatus. Next base: position 164,840,749 of record NC_134537.1, read on the forward strand.
GATTCATACAGCACTGTGGTCTTTGTTTCTTGCCTTTTGAATGACTTTTTACTTCCGTCATGCATGATATTTTTATGCCAGCCCACAGGTGGTCCAGACTTTGGTCATTTGTACTCAATGTGCCAATCTGCTTGTGAGATGGTTCTAAATTCATGTGGGTAAACTCAAGATATTGTATTGGGTAAACATGCTGCCTAAGAACTCTTACACTCAACAACCCATGCCTTTCAGCAGTTTCTGACTCATAGCAACCCTACAGGGCAGATTAGAATGGTCCTGTGAGTTTCTGAGGCTGTCACTCTTTATGGGAGTACAAAGCCTACTTTTTATCACCCCAGATTGAAGTTGGTGCTTCTAGTTTAGCATCCTTATCTAGAAACCTCACTGCCATCAAGTTGATTCCAATTCATAGAAACCATATTGGACAGAATGGAACTGCCCCTGTGAGTCTCCCAGACTGTCATTCTGCACTGGAGTAGAGCAGCCGAGGGTTCTGAATTTCTGATCTTGTGGCGAGCAACCCGAATGTAACCACTTTGCTGCCAAGCCTCCAAAGATTCTTTAAAATGTTGGAAATACGTTACTTTGAGGAATAAGGTGTGCTGGGACCCCAGCCACAGTATTTTCAGTGTTCTCCACCTTCCCAATGCCACAACCCTTTAATACAGTTTCTCATGGTGTGGTGACTCCCAACCATAAAATTATTTTTGGTGCTATTTCATAACCGTAATTTTGCTGCTATTATGAATCGTGTGACCCCTGTTAAAGGGTTGTTTGACCCCCAAAGGCGTTATGACCCACAGGTTGAGAACTGCTGCCTTAGATGCATGTGAAAGTTAGACAATAAAGAAGAAGAAGTGATGCATATATAGAAAGTACAGCCAGAAGAACAAACATGTCTGTCTTGGGTAAAGTACAGTCAGAATGCTCCTTAGCAGGGTGGACGAGGAGACTTCCTCTCGTGTACTTTGGACATGCCATTAGGAAAGAACTGTCCTTGGAAGAGGGTGTCATGTGTGCTAAAACAGGAGGCCAGCAGGAAAGAGGAGGCACCTTGTTGAGATGGACGGACAGTGGTCCTCACCATGGGCTCCACTGTAACAATGGTGAGGATTGTGCTGCACTGAGCAGTGTTTCATTCTGTTGTGCACAGTGTTGCTCTGAGTTAATTCTTGTACTCTTGTGAAGTGTGGATCCGGTTTCACTTTTCCTAAGGAGGCTATGCAGGCTTGCTAGCACTATCTATCAGACACCGCTTCTGCCCCATTGAATGGGCTTCGACCCTTTGTCAAAAATCATGTGTCTATGATGGCTAGGTTGAATTCTAACTTCTCCATTTTGTTCCCAGTTCTAATGCTGGACCAATATCAAGTTGTTTTGAGTACAGTGGCCATATAGTATGCTTTAATATTGGATTGTGTCAAGTCTTCTGGCTTGGGTCTTCTTTTTATATTGCTTTATCTCTGTGATTTCCCACCCATCCCCCTTTTATATGAAATTGGTCCACAGTTTTCCCATTTCAGTAAAGAATATAGACAGGATTTATATTGGGATTGTAGTCTATTGCAGTAGGTAGAATTGACATCTTTGCTATCTGAAGTCGTCCAATTAATGAGCATATCTTTCCACATATTCCATTAGTGTGGGTATCTTTTAATGTTTTGTCGTAATGCTTAAAGTTTTTGTTGTTAAAGTGTTTCATTTTTTGTCCCTGTTTCAGTGAATTCCTAGGTATTTTATTGCTTTGGGGCTATTGTAGATTGCGTTGTTGTTGTTAAGTCCCACTGAGTCAGCTCTGACTTAAAGCAGTCCTATGAATCACTGCTGAGTCCTTTCCCATCCCCACAGTTGTTATCAATGAGCCCATTGTCGCAGCCACTGTGTCAATATATTCCCTCGAGTGTCTTTATGTTTTTGATGATCATTCACTTTAGTAAGAATGATGCCCCTTTCCAGTGACTGGTCTCTCCTAATAATATGTACAAAAATATGTGAAATGAAATCTTGTCATCCTTCCTTCTATGGAAAATTCTGATCTCTGAGAAAGATTTGTTTGTTCTTCTGATAGTTCATGGTACTTTCAATATTCTTCACCAACACCATAATTTAAATGCATCCATTCTTTTTCAGTCTTCAGTATTCATTGTCCATCTTTTATATGTTTATGAGGTCATGTTTGAGAACACCTCAAAGTGACATTCTTGCTTTTAAATTCTTAAATCTGTTTGAGTGCAGCATATTAATTGTAGTATTTTCTTAATATCTCTTTCAGAGTACTCTTGTAATGGAAAGGAACTCAATTGATTTTTATGTGTTGATCTTGTGGCTGTTATTTTCTATTACCTCTAAGCAGTTTTCTTGTGGTACCTTTAGGATCTTCTATATAATAAGGAGCCCTGATGGAATTATGGGTTGGTTGTTGGATTGCTAATTGTAAGGTTGCTAATTGTAAGGTTGTAATTGTAATTTCAACGTTGCTAATTATAAGGTTGGCAGTTCAAAACCACCAACCACTGCTTGGGAGAAAGAAGAGGCTATCTGCTCCCCAAAGATCTACAGCCTTGGAAACCCAATGTGGCGTTTCTGTCCATCAGAACCAACCTGAAAGCATGGTCCTTTGCTTTGTTTTTTAATGTAGAGGATGATATCCTGTGTGGTGGCTGTAGTTAAAGCATCCGACTGCTAATTAGAACGTCTGAGATTTGAAGCCTCTCAGGTTTTCACGGCTGAAGTACTTTGATACAAATTTGCAACGTGAGAACTCTTTGGGGCCGTTCTACTTTATTATATTGATTATATTGGGTTGTGAGTCACAATAGACAGTTGGTATGCAAGTACAGAATCTTGTCATCTACTAAGGAAGAATTCTTTAACTTCTTGCTTTCCAATTTGGATGCATTTCATTTCTTATCCTTGACTTATTGCTCTGCTTAGTATTTCCAGTACAGTATTGAATAATAGTGGTAATAATGGAGAGATATGTTTTCTCATTCCAGATCTTAAAGGAAAGTCTCTCAGTCTGTCTCCAGTGACTATAATATCGGCTGGTGACTTTGCACATATGTCCATAATTATATTGAGAAATTTTCTTTCCATTTCTATTTTGCTAAGAGTTTTTATCAAGAAAGATTTGACTCTTATTAAATGTGTTTTATGCATCAATTGACTTGGTACCTGGTTCTTTTCCTTTGTTTTATTTATGTGGTGGATAAATCAATAGCTTTTCTGGTGCTGAACCACCCTTGTTATCCTGGAATGAATTCCACATAACTATAGTGGATGGGTTTTTTTGTTTTGTTTTTGATACATCGCTGAATTCTGTTGGCTAGAATTCTGATGAACACTTTGCATCTCTGTTTATGAAGGATGTTGGTATGCGATCTTTTTGGTGATGCCTTTTCTTGGATTAAGTATCAGAGTGATGTTGATTCAGTTTATTAGTGTTCCTCCCTCCTATATTTAAAAAAGAGATTGAGCCAACTCTCTGTCAGAATTTCTATGAATATTTAATAGAATTCACTGGTATAGCCATTTGATCCTGAGTTTTGTTGTTGGAAGTTTTTGATGACATCTTCAGTCTCTTATAATGGAGCTGTTTAGATATTCCACTTCTTTTTGTGTTAATTTAGATCGATAGTATGTTTCTAGGAATTTCTTTAGTTCATCTAACCTTTCAAATTTGTTGGAGTGTGTTCAATGTAATATGATTGGATCAGCTGGACTGGTAATAATGTCCTGAAGGACCCATTCTTGAACAGATAATGTGAATCAATGAAACCATTCTGGGTAAATCAACAGCTAATTCAAATAGTTCCATAAAACTTGGAATAATAAATCCAGAAATAAAATGTAGGATTCAAAGACTGGTAAATTTCTTCTAAGTAATTATACTGATGCCTGCACACTATCTGATCTATTTACAAATATTTGCATCTTACTTGGCAAATCTTTTTTCTGTGTCAAAAGATAGATCACAGCACAATGGGCTTTGTGGGCCCTTTGTTTTCCTTTTTGGTGACTCTGCCTTAAATATTAATAGCTCTTCCTGCAATTGAGATCATGATTAATGTAACTTTTAATTATGTAAAGTTCTGTCTTTGGGAAAGAAAACATATATTACTCCATCCAAATTGTTAATAAATTGTTGGTTAAGGCACATTTACAACTGATAGTGTTGATCAGGGTGCCACCTGAACTGCATTGCTGACTTTGGGCACAGTGGATCATTCAAACTTAACTTTTCAGTCATTTTTCTCTGAATAAGTCAAACTGATACCCCTTTTTCACTAACCCCCCTCTCCAGGGTTAAGCAATTGCATTTACTGGTCCGTGGTGGCAGAAAATGCAGAGTTAATGAGCTGAGCTGTTGTCGTGGTATTTGGAAGGTGGCCTTGGCACAACCAGAGCCATCATTTACTAGACAGGGAAGCAGACCGGGAAGACTCCTGTGTGTGTCCGACTCTCCTCTCTGGCATGAGTGATGCTCTCCTCTGTCCAGCTGTTTTGTTCTAGACCTCTTTTTCCTTTCTCTTGGGGCCAATGTCCTTGGCACTGGGGCCACTGATCACCACGTTCTCCTGCTTCAGTATCTACCCCGGTTTGAAAAGAAGTACAAGCGCAGTGTATTTGCAAAGTATAAGCATAGTGAAATCGTAGGTCCATGAGAAGGAGGGCGATGTCAGTGAAATGGATCAACACAATAGTAGCAACAGTGAATCCAAGCATGGCAGTCATCATGGCACTGGGACAGGAAGGGGTAGCGTCTGCTGTGCCATGTCACCTGATACTACCACAGGGGCTGCAGCAATGCACTACAGTCACAGTGGCCCCACGTGCAGTAGAAGAAAGCTCCTCCAGGTCCTACGTCCTCCTGACAATTGTCCTGTGTCAGGCCAGCACTGCGGCCATTGTGTCCGTCCGTCTCGTCAAGGGCCTTCCTCTCTCCCACTTCACCTAGTCTGATGCCCTTCTTCAGGGACGGGTCTTGTCTAAGTAAGTGAGACAAAGTCTCAGCATCGTAACTTCTAAGATGTATTTGGCTGCACTTCTTCCAAAACAGATCTGTTTGCTATTTTGGCAGTCCACAGTACTTTCAATATTGTTTGCCAACACTATAGATCAAATGGATCGATCTTTCGTTCAGTTCTCCACTTCCACATGCAGGTTAGGCAAATGAAAGTGCCATGGAGTGGGTCAGGCTACATTACTCCACAAAGTAACATCTTTCTAAAGAGCTCTTGTAAGACACAGTTACCTAATGCAGTGTTGCTTACTCTCTCTCTCTCTCTCTCTCTCTCTCTCTCTCTCTCTCTCTCTCTCTCTCTCTCTCTCTCTCTCTCTCTTTCTCTCTCTTGCAAGGTAAGCAAGGGATAATTTGCCTTTATTTATTAATATGTAATGAACCATTTCACATGTTTTTCACTACTTCAAAGATTCTGCTTTTGTTTGTTTTTAAATCATTTTATTGGGAGCTCTTACAACTCTTGTTACAAATGATACATCAATTGTATCCAACATATTCATACATATATCCAACATTCCTTTCTAGACTTTTACTTTCCATTGAACCCTTGGTATCAGTTCCTCCTTTTTTCACTCCCTCCTCCCCACCTCCCACCACACCAACCCTCATGGCCCTCTGGTAGATTGTAGATTGTTAATTAGTTTCAAATCACTCCGACCGCCAATTCCCTTCCCCTCTGGTTTCTGTTTTTCTTCCCCCTGACTGGGGGTGTGTGGTTCTGTGCTATTCACTGTGATTGATGCCCCACAACTCCCCCATTGCTCCCTACCCTTTTGGTATCTCTATTCCCATTCCTGTTCCTGGGTTCCCTGTGTTGTGAGTTTTATCTCTTGCCTATACCTATGTACATGCTCCCGGCTAGTCTAGATTGGGAGGTGGCACTGAGGTCATGAAAGTTGGGGGTGAGGAGGCCTCCTGGAAACAGAGGTATATTGTGTGACCCATTTGTGCTCTACTGCACCCTGATTGACTCACCCCCTCCATGTGACCCCCTGTGGGGGATCACCCCCTCCCTGCGAGCCCTGTGGGAGATCGTTTGACTGCTGCTTTCATGAGCACTGATGCTGGAGCAAAGCAAAAGGAAATCCTTGGCAGAACCAAGAGCCAAAGCATGAGAAAGAGCAGGCCCTTGAGGCAAATACAATGAAGTATAGGTAGGAAGAAGTTTGCTTGCCAACTAGGGTGCCCCCCAGACATTTAATAAGGGGAGCTAGTTGGCTGAATCACAGCTATAGCTGAGCACCTTGGGCTGAGGTTCAGGGAAGCGTAGCATGTCCTATGTCCTCGGACATTTATCAGCGGTCCTAAGTGTGCAGGGTGGAAGCCCAAGGGCAGTGTCACCAGAGGCCCAGAACCAGACAGCAGTGTGTCTGTGGACATAGCTGAGAAGAGGTACTCCTGACCAGAAAAAAATGGACCCTGAGAATTTCTGAACTTTGATTGAAACCTGTTACCCTCCCCAATAAGTCCTATAATGCTAAACATTTTCTAAATATAAGGGCCAAATGTTTTATGTGGCCTTTGCAATGAGTTACAGATCTCAGTAGAGGTGCAAAGGATGCCTTGAGAAGGGAGATCGGTGTCAGAATTGGCAAAGAAGGTCACTGAGTAGAATCATAGCTAAGCATGCTCTCCTAGGAACAGAGACTGCTATTAAATTTGATTCTTCCCCCACTCCTGAACAAGTGCAACGTCATTCCAACACATTTACCGCACCAACATAAAGAAAATCCAAACAACGCGACAGATAAGCATGATGAGGGAAGGAAAAATGGACATTATGATGGGTGTCCTTTTACTTTTATCCAAAACCATCACCCATGAAAGCAGCAGTCAAGAAATCAACTGGCATGTACCACTGGGCAAGTTGTCTGCTGCAAAACGTCTCTTCAAAGTGTTCAAAAGCAGGCGTTATCCTGAAAATTAACCCAAGTCAGGGTGTTTTCTGTCTAGTCACATGCACGCAAAAGCAGGACAAGGAAGACGGAAAACAAACGGATTGATATCTTCCGGTTGTCTTGGGAAAATATCCATTGGGGATTGACAGAAGAACAAACAACTTTCCCTGGAAGAAGTAAAACCCCATGCTTCTTAGTCATTAAGGATAGCAAGGTTTTGTCTCACATCTTTGGATGTGTCCCCAGGAAAGGGTGGGTCCTTAAAGAAGGAATTGTGTTTGATGAAGCAGCACCCAATAGGGGGAAGACCCATAATGAGATGGAGAGACACAGCGGCTACACCAATGGACACCAACATAGCAGTGCTTCTGGAGATGAGATCGGGGATGTGAGATCGGACAAGGCAGCTTCCATGCTCTATACATGGGCTCCTTATATGTCACAACCTACTGGGTCTGCCTGGCAACATTAAGAAGACTACATCAGTAACCGGAAACAGAAAGCATTCTAAACATGCTGTCTTAGCCCAAGATCTTCCCTTGTCATGACTGTGTTATCGACGATGACAGAACATAATTTGATGTCCCATTTGACCCACTTACAAACTTTCAGTTTTAAAGAAGTGAAAGATAAATGCACGTGGATGAAGCCCCTGATGAATCCCTTCTGATCGTGGATCAGCAGTGTGGATGGCCTTGCTAACACACAGCCTTCAGTGGGAAGTGCATTCTTGCACACGCAGCTAGCTTAAAATTTAGCACCCTAGCATTTGATCTCCCTTATGATCCATTTAAATGTGTGCTAGCTGTCAATATTGTCTGCTTTCTTTTTGATTGGGGTTTCTATCTGTTGGCCTTTGTTATTCTTGTTAGTTTTTGTTTGTTCTCTAATTTGGGGGGAGGGTATACAAAATCTAGTACCAGGTGGCTCTATAGAGGCAGTGACTATTAGTGACTCCTGGGCGGCCTGGAGGGGAGTGAGGAGCTAATAACTATAAGTACAACAGTGAAGGGAATGTTCTGAAACTGATTGTGGTGATGACTGGATGACTGATTTATGTGGGAGTCGTGCAGGCTTGCTACCTCATGAAGAGTTATCTAAGAACCAGGCATGGAGAATTCACTATGTGTTGAGATAGGTCATGGGCTTTGGACATTTCTAAAAGGAATCCAGAAAAGTAAAAAAATGCATCACAAACCGATGTATATGTTATAAGAGAAGGTGTGTTAATCTGGGTACATTAGAGAAACAAGTGCACAGAAAATCATATGTATATAAGAGAGAGACTTTTATAAGAAGGTTAAGTGTACATTAAGAAAGCATTCCAACCCAGTGCTGTCCAAGCCCGTAAGTCCAACATTAGTCCATATGTCCTACACTGATCTACAAAGTCCTCCTCAATCTCACAAAACACATGCAATGACACCAACTGCAGGAGGAAAGCCAAATCAGTGAGCATGTAAGCATCTCAGCGCTGGCAGGGGTCTCCACACGGCTGCTCCAACACCCAGGGCTGCATCGGGGTAGGTCCATGTGGCTTCTCCTCAAGGATGTCTTGCAGGAAGTGAGCCTTGCCAGCTGAAGCAGGGAACTGGCTAAGACAGCTGCACCCTGGTCCGACCATCAGAGAGCAAGAGAACCTGAGAACCAGAAAGGCGAGGCTCAAGGAACCATCTATCTCTCCACCCTTCAATTAACCCCACATGTGTTTATTGGCCAGGTTGGCCCATTAAACTTAATGATCTCAGAAGGGTTGGAAAAAAGAGGCAATGAGTAACCCAGGAAACAACAGATTGTGGGGTGGTCAAGAAGCCTTTTCTCATTTTTCTTTTTTCTCCAACGGCCATATTATTGAAACATATGACCTAGCCACGGTCCTCCTCCCTACTGGCCACAGCACTGTAGCCCACTCTCAGCTTCACATGCTAGTTCACACTTTCATTTCCTTGGGGAAGATGCCTTCATTAGATTGCTTTGACCTTTCCATTATATATTTTAATATAACCCCATATTTTTCTTTTATAGCATTTATCATAACTTCAATTAAGTAATTATTTTGTTGAGTGACTATAAAAAGCCAGAAATCATCTTGAAGTCTGACAGCCTTTTCTCTTAGTTGAAATCGGGGCTCAATAGATCTTTGTTATTAGTATAATGCTTGAAGACATGTCACATGAATGCTGCCTTATGTTTCATTGTTAATTTAAAACCAGAAGATTTTATATGGCTTCCAAAACAACACATAATGAAACACTTTTCAAGCTACCTTGTATTTCAAATTATTGTTTGCCTTTCTGTTTCTTCAGCTCCGGAGGGAAAGGCGGGAAGAAGGTAGCCCAAGTCACCCAGATTCCCTAGTGAAGCCAGTGCCGCCCGGCCACGCTCACCTGCAGCAGCAGCAGCAGCAGCAGCAGCAGCAGCAGCAGCAGCAGCAGCAGCAGCAGCAGCAGCAGCAGCAGCAGCAGCAGCACTAACGTGTGCGGAGTGAGTGGAGTCTGCCATGCATCTGAGCGGCCTCGTCGTGAATGGGTTGGTACCTGGCAGGCTTCCTTTTCTCTAGCATTTCTGCCACCAACTGTCACTACGTACTTTTCAATTTGCGCGTCCTCACCACTGCCAAGGATGAAGCACCTCCCTGCGACTTGCAATTTCAGAACTGCTCTCATCGCCCTCTCCCCAAATCTCTGGAGGTTAAATTTGCACATTTTGATAAAGTAACTTCTTGGTTTTGCTTTCTGTACAAATCATTGAAGGTTTCCTGAATGAGCTCTAGCGTAAACAGCGAGTCAGTGCCAACACCAAAATGCCCTTCCTCTCTGAGAGTGCCATTGTTCTCTCCATTTCCAGGCTTTGCACCTCTGATGACATCTGATGCTCCCTCCACGTTGGTATGGACATGAGCATGAAACCCTGGGCTGGTTTATAAGCTAACATCCAATTAGGAAGCAACTGTGATTCTGGCCAATAGGGATGCAGCATCTCTAAAGGCAGCTCGCGTCTGCTCTGCTGCTCCTGGTGGCCCTGGAAACAGGTCACAGCGCCCAGACAGGACGGGCAGAGAGTATCTGAATGTTCCTCAGTCTTCCTAGACTCTCAATAGCAACTTTAACATTTGATTTTGGCTCTTTGGCCAAATGCATTAGTACCTTGGCTGTATTCGGGATTTCATTCCACCCTATCAACCTGCTTTATGGTCTGTAAGGAGCCCCTGTACCTGGAATCCGCATCTCCACTGTATGTGCATCTCTTGTTCAAAGCTCCCCCTCCACCTGATCTCTTGACCTCCAATCTCACACTTCAACCTCTAAGTCCTTTCACTAATGATTAAAACTATTCTATGTCTCCTTTCTTTCACCTTTTGCTTTGCTCTGGCTTCTTCCTCACAGCCTGTAACACATTAAAATCTATAGTATACCCACTGCCACTGAGTCCATGATAACTCACAGTGACCCCAGAAGATGGGGTAGAACTACCCCCGTGTGTTTCTGAGACTCTAACTCTTTCAGAGAGTAGAACGTCCTCTCTTTCTCCCAGAGAAAGTGGTATTATTACATTGCTGACCTTTACCAACGTAAAAGCCTACTCTTTCCTCTGTGGCACGGCTAGGGGTTTTGAACAGCTAACCTAGCAGTTAGCAGCCCAATGAGAAAGCCACCAGGACTCTATTAAAGCATATACTATCCTTTAAACAAATGAAATTGTGTTAGACCAGGTTGCTCAGAGAAACAAATCCAGAGACACTCATGTGTGTGAGAGAGAGCTTTCTATCAAAAAACAATTATGCATCAATAAAACATCCCAGCCAAGTCCAATCCAGATCAAGTCCATAAGTTTCATATTAGCCCTCAAGTCCAATATTAGCCCATGTACCCCTCTTCAGGCTCACGCAGCACATGCAGTGGTGCTGAATGCAGGAAGATCCCAGGCCAGTGGGTGGGAAGTCCTGTGGATCCAGTGGCAGTGGACACATCTCCAGGGCTCTGGGTGCCATCAGCGTAACTTCATGTTGCTTGTCAAAAGGAAGGCGAAGTTGAGAGAGAAAAAAAAAGCCTGCCTCTTCTGATGGCGGAATCAAGAGAGAGAGAAGTTCCCAGAATCCTCATGAGAAGGCCACGCCCACAAGGAGGCATCATCAGGCTGTGATGTGATTGACAGGCTAGACTCCACCCCTTTACCCTTTTATCTTTATTCTTCTCTTTCCCACAAAAATCACTTATTTTAGCAAGATTTTGCTTCAAGGCAGAACCTAGCTCACTCATGTTCTTCCTTGAAAGCACCTGATAAAGCTTCCCAAATACATTGTCCTCTCTTTCTCCCTGTGCATCCACTGTGCTGTGTCGCATGGTGGCCTCACTGCATCTGTCCGACACAGGGAGCCACGGTTCTCCTATTTTCCAAACTGGAAGATGTCTGATCTTCATTTAACTTGTCTGCTGAAGCTTTCACCAAGGTTGACCCCACTCCCTCTTTGAAACTCTATATTTAGTTTTTATCTTAATACGTTTGGTATTTTCTTATTTTTAGTTCACTAATCCATCCACCAGGTTCGAGTTCAAGCTATTATAATTAAAATAGTCAGACAACGTGCCTTACATGAAATTAAACTTTATTTTTACCAGTTGCAAATGTTTAGACCTTGGAAGTCCACAGCAGACACGGTGGCCTTGCCAGACTCCACATTGTCTGGAGGACCTGCTCTGTGGTCACTGCTCCAGTTCCCATCAGCACATCTCTGCTGTAGGGAGCAGGGAAAGGGATGGCGAGGAGAAACGCCCATACAGTGGAACCCTGCTGACGCAGTGGTTAATGTTGGGCTTTGTCTGCTTGGTCGGCAGTTCAGAATCACTGGCAGCTCCACTAGAGAAAGGCTGGACTGGGCTTTCTACTCCCCTAAACAGGTCTAGCCTCAGAGACCCAGAGGAGGTTGCTGTGAGTCAGTCTTGATGCATGGCAGCGGGAATAGATGAAAACAGAGAACACCGTTTGTCTTGGTTTGCTGGAGCTGCCATCCCCAAGATGCCACAAATGCGTAGTCACAATGAACAGGAAGGTATCGTCTCAGTGTTGCAGGCTGGCAACTCCCAATCCAACAGGGAGATTCGTCTTCCCTTCTCGGCGGCCCTGGGAAGTCCTTGGCACTCCTTGGTCTGTGAAAGTTTCCTGGCGTGGCCTCTTCTCTGCACGCTGCATGTGCGCGTGCGTGTGTGTCTGTTTGCCCCTTTTAAATGACACTCCTCAGAAAGGATTAGGGTTACGATTCTTACTTACTCAGCACAGCTGCTTTAATATGACGGAAGAGGAGGATCTCTATTTACAAGCACGGTACAGGGGAGGGGCACACTCTTCATTGCACTGTTTCTAGGGAACACAATTCAATCTAAACAGAACTCCCATTTGTTTGCCATGAGGCAGAATTTACTCATGCGGCCACGTTTAACTAAAGACGGGCCAGGATCTCAAGCAGAGAAACCAGGGGCTGAGCTACAACCAAGGGTCCTCTCACCTGAGACACCGCCTCACTGCAGTGTGCGGATTCTCACTCACGGTGGCCCTGTGGCACAGCGCAGGCCTGTCCTATCCGTCTTACCAGGGGCATAAAAATCTCCTTTCTTCCTAAGAACTGCTGGCGAGTTTGCATTACTGACCTGTGGTTCACCGCACCGCATGCAGCGCCCTCTGCCGCCAGGGCCTCCCCTTGGGAGAGAAAGAAGGAGCAGTGGACAAAGAAGTCAGTGTACCGTGTCTGCCCCAGTGATGATACGGTTTTGAGTCAACTCACTTCCTGGGCCCTCCTGATGATTGGTTGCACATTTCTTATTACCTTTGTCCTATCCTAACTACTTGTGTTTATGTTTTGAACACCATCGTCATCTTTTGCAAATTCAGGTACTATCTCTACACATTGATTTCCAAACCGTACTTGTATCCAGAACTTACTTTCTGAGTTATAAACTTAAATTTGCAAATTCTCATTGTGTGTGACGAAGCAGAGTGTGACAGACACTTGTACTTAATAAATTACAAAGAGAGTCTGATAATCTCCTTCAAAACTACCTGTCCTCCCACATTCCCTGACGTAGCCCCGGAGAGACACCATCTTCCCCAGGTTCCAAGTTAGAGAGTTGCCATTTGCTGCATCTGTCCTCTGCTGCGTGTCTCACACAGGCCATGACCTGGTGTGACTTCTGGAATGCAAGGCTCACGTCTTTTGTCCCCTTTTCCTTTGCGGTGGCATCACTTGGCCTAGCCTTAGCACCGCGAATTCACGCCAACTCTAAACTAACATTTAGCCAGGAGTTTCTGCTCAGAGCACAAACCACTGCGGGGCTGATGAAAGTGCGGTCTCGGTTGGGAAGGTATGGGTGGGGCTTGGGATACAGCATTTCTAAGAAGCACCTCGTGAGGCTGGTGCTGCTGGTTCCTGGACCACACTTTGAGTAGCATTGGTTCTAAAACTGATCTCATAAGAGTTCCCTTTCTCTGTCTTTTCATCCCTCCTTCCCCATCCCCAAACCCGGCTTTCACCCAACATGCCCCCTATACACCATTCTCTACAAAGATGGAAACTCTATTTTTTAAGCCAAAATATTGTACCATCACTCTCCTGTTTCACAGTTTTCTGAGGCCCCCAATACCTTTAAAACATGGTTGGCAGGAAACGCAGGGCTCTTACTGGTCTGCCTCCTGCCTCCTTCTTATCTCTACCTTCCTTGATTCATAGAAAGTGGATGCACATTTTTTTCCCCGAAAAAGAGCCTAAAGGATCCCTTTGCTTGTCAAGACATTCCATAACTCCAGATGGAGGATGCAGAGTCCCCACATCAATTACATAAGTTCCCTGAGCTATTAAGAACTGAAAAATCACTCAAGCCAAGTTTTGCAATATATAAGGATATTATGGGGGGAATATTGAGTTGTGCAGGGAGCATAAAAAAGGTTGGAAAGAATACATAGAGTTACCACAAAAATAGTAACATTCGACCATTTCAAGAGGTAGCATATGGTCAAGAATCAATTATACCGAAGGAAAAGTCCAAGCTTCACTGACGACTTTGGTGAAAAACAAGCTGGGAGAATTGACGAAGGACCAGGTGTAATGTTTCAACAGGCTTTGGAAGCTCTGGAAGCACTTGCTCAGGAAATTTGGAAGACAGCTACAAACAGAATGAGGAAATCATTGAGAAATATCATTAATATCACATGCAAGTAACATTTTGCTGAAGATCATTCAACAAGAGTTTTAGCAGTACACTGACAGGAAGCTCCAGAAATTCGATCTGGGTTTGGAGGAACATGAAAGAAATGATATTGATTATGTCAGATGGATCTTGGCGCAAAGAAAAGAATGCCAGAACAAGTTGACTTGTGTGTTATTAACCACACAAAAGCGTTTACCTGTGTGCATCATAACATGCGATGGATACGACTGAGAAAAGTGAGAATTCCAGAACACTTCCTTGTGCTCATTTAGAGCCTGTGTCTGGAGTAAAATAGAGTCAGTCACTGGAACAGAACTGCATGGCTCGAAAACAGGGAATAACTACATCAGGGCAACGTCCTCTTACTACTCTTATTCAATCTGCATGCTGCTCAGCTGGTCTGAGGTGGGAACCATATGAAGAAGAACTTGGCATCAGGATAGGAGGGAGACATTAGGAACTTAACTATACAGATGACAGAAACGGTCTTTGTAAGCAAAGGGGCCTTGAAGCACTGGATGAAAATCAGGACTTCAGCCTTCTATATGGATTACAACTCGATCTAAAGAGAACCAAGGTCTTCACCTCTGGATCAACAAACAAAATCATGACAAATGGGTAAAAGATTGAAGTTGCCAAGAATTTCATTTTGCTTGGATCAAAAATCAAGGCTAATGGATACAACCATTAGAAAGTCAAAAGTCACAGACACACACACAAAGTCAAATTGCATTTGGTGAATCTGGTGACAAGACTTCTTTAAGGTGTGGACAAGCAGGAGGCTACCTTGAAGGCTGGGGTGCACCTGACATACCCCACGGTCTTTTCAGTTGCTCAGGTGAGAGTTGGACCACCAGCAAGGACGGATGGAGCACTGGCGCATGTGAATTTTAGTGCTGGTGAAGATTACTGAAAGCACCGTGGACTGTCAAAAAGTCTGTCTTGGGAGAAGTCCAAACAAAGTGCTCCTCGGCAGCGAGGATAGTGATAGAGGCTATTAGCAGAGAGCAGTGCCTGGGAAAGGACATCGTGTTAGGTAAAGCAGCGCATCAGCCAGAAGAGGAAGACTGTTGGGGGGATGGCCTGACATCATGAGTCCAACGAGAGGGTCAACCGGAACGAGGATGGCGAGCACGGTGCAAGACTGGGCGGTGGTTTACTCTGTTGTACGTGGGGTTCCCAGATATTGAAACTGACTTAATGATACCTAACAGCAGACAAGGCTTGAGTCTTTGAGCTCTTGTCCGATGTTGCTTGCATGAGTCATAAAACATAACCCATTGTAAGCCCGTTAGTTCAGTGTCAGACTGAGATGTGGCTGTAAAGAACTGGCAAGGCTGACAGTAGCAGCGATGACAAAGCAACGTGCTTTCTGGGCTTGTTAGGTTTGGGGTCACTTCCCTCCTCAGTATTTCCACTTTGGGAGAGCACTTCAAGGTGTCTACACAGAAATGGAGAGAAGAAGGAGGAGGCGAGGAGGAAAGGAAGCAGAGACAGAATGGCTCTCACAATGTAATAGAAAGAAACTTGAATTGTGACTGAAAGATGATTCCCAAGAGTGTGAAGTGTCAAAGCTGTGGCCTGTGCATCTCAGTTGAAAGAACGTGGCTATTTAACCTGGCAAAGTGAGTGGGGACTGGTCCACGCATTTGGGATGACTGTTTTCCTCTCTTTACCAAATTGATTTGTAGATGGCAAAGATGGTGAAGCAGATTTCTACCCACCAGAGGGAAACGTGGACCTAAGTCTTCAGGGCTGTAATGGAACGCCTTGTGAGGTGTCACTCAAGCCGTTTCCACAACCACAGTTCAGGGATTTTGTGAAAACCATATGCACGAGAGGTTGGCTGGGACAACCCCTGCCTGCTGTCCTCCGTCCCCATTCGAGGAAACGCTGGTGTTGGATACTCATCTCAAGGACAGCTGAGCACTCACTGGATGTAGGTGAGTAGAGGAGGGTGACTGGATTCCGGAAGGGCGATTTTAAGACGGTTGCTAGTCCTGAGTAGGCTCGGAAGAATCGACCATTAATCTCTTCCTGTAATTTTCTAGGGTGTTCTTTGGTAAGCCCATTTCCTGGGTAAAATCAAGGACCAGTCAGCATCCTCACATGGTGGAAGCCCCTGGAGAATCTTTTCTGAGCAGTGGCCAAGAGAATAGGAGTGAATGTGAGCAGGCTTGCTATCAGGAAGGGTGCTTTGGGAAGTGGACAGAGGCTGATATAGTGGGGTTAAAATTGAACACTTGGCAATTTTTCTCCCTTTTGACTTTTAAAAAATGTGTTCTAGTTTTTTAAATTGCTTTCTGCTTTCTTCTTTATTGGGTCTTTCTATGTTTTATTTTGTAATTTTGTTGGGGGGGGGGTTGTATATTTTTGTTTATATGAAATCAAGCATAGGTTCAATCTACAGAGATGATAACTGGATTAATAATTTGTTAGATTTATGGCAGAGGGGGTTAGGGGGAAATGTAGAACTAATAATAGTGAATGCTACATGGTTAAAATCAGGACAAATGTGTGCCCTTATTCAATCTGCACATTGACCAAATCTCAGAAGGACTGGGTTATATAAAGAAGCACGCAGGCTCAGGATTCGGGGAGCACTTATTAAGCGTCTGTCATGCGCAGACAACACACCACACCCTTGCTTACTCAAGCGAGGACTTGAAACATTTGCTGACGAAGATCAAGAACTGCAGGCTTCAGTATGGATTCAAGCTCCATCTAAAGAAAATGGAACTCTTCCCACCTAGAACAACAGGTAGCTCCTTGATACATGGAGAACAGACTGAAGTTGTCAAGAATTTCAACTTGCTTGGATCTGCAAGCCATGTCACAGAAGCAGCGTTCCAGAGACCAAATGACCATTGTGAAGCTGCTACCCAAGACCTCCTTCGAGGGTTGAAAAGCAACAGTGCTACTTTGAGGCCTAAGGTGCGCCTGAGCAAGCCACGGTCTTTCCTGCCGCCGCGACTGCATTAAAACGCTGCGCACGGAACAGGGGAGGCTGCCAGAAAACATGCATTTGCACGCGGCGTTGGAGAGGAGCATCGCAAGTGCCGCGGACCGCCAAAGACCAAGCCAGCGAGCTGTCTGGGAAGAACGCAGCCTGAATGCCCCTCAGAGCCAAGGACGGCAAGACTTCAGCTCACAGACTTGAGACATGGTGTCAGGAGAGACCGGGCCCAGGAGAAGGCCCTCATGCCTGGTGAGGTGAGGCACACTGAAAGAGAGCAAGGCCCTTCAGGGGGCAGCCTGGCACGGTGGCCAATCGGGAAAATGCGTGTGAAGACGGCGCAGGACCGGCAGCGTTTTGTCCTGTTGTACAGAGAGTGGCTACGAGGTGCAACCGGCCAGATGGCACCTAACTACCACCGCCAGCACCAGACCAGCACCAGCACCAGCACCAGCACCAGCACCAGCGCCAGCACCAGCAGCATGAATACAAGAATGAAGAAAATGTTCTCCAATTGAATGCGGTGATGATGGCTCGACTCTTTTCCATCCACTTAAACCATTGAGATGTACGGTATGTGAATTCCATGTCCATAAAACTAAAAACCAATTTAATGTGCAGAAATCAGGGACACTGAAGTGTGTGTGTGTGTGTGTGTGTGTGTGTGTAAAAAGCCAGAGAGTACATGTTTTCAGCTCTATGCGCCGCCACATGACCTCCATCCTCACAGAGCAAGAGCGCAGCCAGGTCAATCTCTAACTAAATGGGATCATGTGCCAGTAAGAGTTCTCTGCGAAAAACTGGCCTCTGGGACAAGGAGGCTCCTGGGGGGATGCAGTTAAGTGCTCAGAGGCCGACTGAAAGATCCGCAGTTCAAACTCGCCAGCCTTCTGCGGGAGAAAGGCGCACCGCCAGAATATGGGACTCTGCACTTACGTAATGTGATGCATTGGCGGAGCGCTGGGGATGGACTCAATCGTGTGTCAACTGACGAGGACGTGGACCTGACTGACGCACGCTCTGAATTCCAGCAATCAACAAGATTTCCGTGTGAGTGCCGGCGAACATTTCCCCCAGTGCGTTGGAACACTGCTGAGGACCAGAGTCCTTCCTGAGCCTGTGAAGGCCTTCCGAAACTACTAGCACGGGCAAGGGGAACACAAATGTTGACTTTGAGCGCTGTCACTTATTCCCAGGATTGTTCGTCCTGAAACGCAATGCTTTGTCTTTCTGAAGACATTTTTTCCTGTCCACACATGCGGCCTCTGGCATTCTGAAATGTAAGGAGCGCTGAGCATTCACAGAGAGTGGCTAGGAAAGGCATTTGGACACGTGGGAGGGGCGGTTTCCAGCACCCCAGCTTATTACTCCTTTGCAAGGATGGCCAAAGGCGGAGACCGCTCCATCTTTGGATCTGGTTAATCTCCAGCCTTGAATATGTGATCAGTCATCTCAGGGACAACAAAGGGCTTTCCCAGGACCAACAATGACTTCCATGTGCTTGCAGTAGGTTAATGTATGTGCTGGTCTGAAAGGGGCCCAGCCCTCAGAATGCAATCTCGGCGCTTGGTCTGATGTACAGGGAGCATGATTTAGTGGCTTTCAAGGAAGACCCTGGACATATCGCTAGTAGTATTGATTTTGCAACTAACTTACTGTCGTGCTTGTGGGGTAGGCTCCAGATTCCCTCAAAAAGAAATGAAAGGGATTCAAGTTGTAATTTTTAAATCGTCCTTGAAATTTCAAATGCAAGATCATATTATCAAAGTGCAAACTATGATAATTCTCTGTCAGTCACTGCCTTCTATTTTCAACAAACTGAACTTCCTCCTACCACTGGGTAAGACATAGAAAAGTACTGAAACAAGCCTCCATAGTTTTTAACAGGAAATTTTCCTGAAAAGTGGAAAATCAGGAATGCTCCTTTCACAGAAAAAGGAAACAATTGCACTTGCTACAGATCTTTCAGGCTATTTGGATTCTTGGTTCCACCTCTTCTCACTCTTTAAGGTGAATTTAACCCAGCAAATGAGCACTTTCCATTCAAATGTAAATATAGATGATATCTGAGGGAAAATAATTTCTTCTTTTCCAGTATCGTTAGTCCCTATTTTTCCTTGCAACTGAAACTTCTTGCAATAACTTCGTCTTCCATCTAAGCATTTTAAAGATATAGACATTTCAAAAAATTAAAATCTACCATTGCAGTTCCCATTGCCACCATTTGCACGCTAGATCAGGATGATAGAGATGCAGCTTCGCGTGGTACTTGTGGGGGAGCCTCTACGTTACTTTCTCTGTCACGTGCTTGCTGAAGTATGGCAAGGCATATGGATAACTCGTGATTCATCTCTAGCTAAGATTTTCTCGGGGAAAACTGAGATGTATTCCATTTGCAAAATACCACCTCCCATAGTAACCTGCTGAAACTCCTGCCTTAATAAAAATGAAGCACTTTGCTCGAGTTCAGACGTTCAAATTAATGGTCTCAGAAAGATTTTCTGGGCGAATATATCTTCTCACTGCGTATTTTTAAGTTTTTGTAACCCGGTACCCTTTTCTTTCAGTTTTATCATCATTATATCAAGGTAGTTGGTGCATGTGCGTGTGTGTGGCGGGCAGTGGGGTGTGTGTGCATGTGTGTGTATCTGCGTGTGTGTGTGTAAGGTTTGATTTACGGATTCACCAGTACCACAAGGAGTAACACAGTATTGCCCTGAATCTATGGCAGTGTAGGTGTCCCAGAGTGAAAGGACATTATTTAAATCTGGAAGAATATTTAAACAAATAGACTGCGTTATGTATCTTTGTGATGGTGGAAGGTAAATATTTAAGCAGTGCAAGCTGTAGATTGTAAGAACTAATTTTGTGGAAGATCAGGGTCAAGTACACTTACTAACAGTGTTTGAATTTCAGGCATTATTCAGAAAATAGAACTTAATTTATAAAATACTAAATGATTATATTTGTTTACATTTTAGTGAGCAAATCTTTCACTTTTGACCTCAAACTATAAAAGGCATGAATAGAAAAACTTGAGATGTGTATGTTTTTCACAGTATTAGAATATAAAAGATTTTTTAAATGTTCTTTAATAATGTGCTATAATTAAGCATTTATCTCATACCCCCATAATGGAAAATAAGTCATTGGATATAATTATATTCAACTTACTTTAAACCATTAAAATTTTATGATCAGGAAAAGGACTGATGACATGTGGTTCAAAGGATACAAATGCTGGGTCCACTGTAGTCCCATTTTCATAATTTAGTCCACAACTTAGGTTGAACTTACGGAATTGCTATGGTGTATGTCAAAATGGTTTTAGCATTAACATTTTCAGTTAGTTCAAGTTATATAAGAAAACACACAGCTGAAATACATTTACCAAAAGTTATAGGTGGCAATAATAGGCAATTCATTTTTTATCCTTTTTAAAAACTTATACTTAGTACAATGTATATATAGATATACTATAGTAGTGAAGTAAAACACTCAGATATTTCAGAGTAAACCATTAACCATCGGGGCTATTTATTTGGAGCTTATCAAACTCATAGCCAATTCATTCTAACTCGTAGCAACCCCATGGCACAGTAGAACCACCCTGTGGCTCTCTGAGGTTGTCTGAATGGACATGATGAAAGTGAGCTTATTTATTTTTCTGAAACCCTTACAGGAGCAGAAAGCTTCAATTTTCTCTCTCAGATTCATTCGTGGGTTAGAACCACCGACCTCGGGGTCGTGGCTCAACACGTAACCCACTATTCCACCAGGGCTCCTTACTCAGACAATTTGTCGGTAGCAGATTTGAGAATTTGTTTTAATTCTATGGCCCCCAGAGTTCTTCAGAAATTACCAGCATTTACGTAAACAGCAGCCCTCACCCGTCTTCCCCTCTTTCCTCCATGGGGACGCGCGGACACGTCCTCAGAGGGCGAGAGCTTGTGGCATTGAGCTCGCTTAAGGAAGGGATCGAAGAAGGGAATACACGGGGGATGGCACAATTTTAAAGTTAAGTATCATGGAAAACGTCTCTATTGTTTCTGGATTTATCTTCGTTATTAAGTGGCTTTGCTTTCCCCAAGACTGGGATGTCACTAATTTTTAAGATCCACATGTACATAATGTTACGTGGGAGACAGTCTATTAGACACTACCATTGCCAAAGATGCCAAGGAGCACGGGATCAGCCCAGAATCATTTTCGCCTTTCTGGTGGATACAATATACACCACGTGGATCAAAGTCACAATTCCATTCTTTCTTTGCCGTCCCAGTTCTTGGGCTGCGCACCACATTAGTGCTTCTGTTCTGCCCTCTAATTCACTACGCACACCACCCGAGGTTCGAGGATTGCTCTCCATCCTGGAGCCTGGACCAGAGAGAGAGCATCCATCTGGAGCAGGAGCCGTCGGGCTGGGTAGTGACGCCTCCCTCACTCTGTGCGCAAGCGCCTCCTGGGCCTGCAGACCAGAAAAACGGAATGGTGCGCAGCTCCCGTTACTGGAATTCCCATAGAACTTTCTAGATGAGGACTGTGACCCACAGAGAGAACATGCAGAGAAGAATGTCAAGCTCTCCTGACTTCTAGCCTTCCCAGCGCCCTCCAGGCTGGAAGAAGCCCCTGATTGACTGCCATGCGCTTCTCTCTCGGCATTAAACCAAACGATTTCCTGAAGTTGCCTACGAACCCAGCAGCAGTTTAGCTTACCTGCTAGAGCGTGGCTGCTCACGGAGCTCCGTGGCGGGAAAGGAAGAGCAGCAACTGGAAGCATCCCGGGAGAGGTACGAGGTAGCGAGCTCCTGTCCATCAGGAGGGGCGGGTCGGAAAGCGTGAGAATGGTCAGAGCGCTCCCAGGATCCAGTCCACGTGACTGCATTGGTGCTGTAGAAAATGGCCAGGTGGTATGGTAGGCTGTGGATATCCTAGCAACAACAGCAAAAAGAATAATTCCAGTTCACTATGAATCTCAGGAAGATTTTAGAATTCATAGATGTGTACCATACACATGTGTGTCTTTAATTCTTTATTATGAATTAGGTGGGAGTTTGCATACCAGGCCACCATTTCTGTATTCACCAATTTCAACAATTTAACAAGCTTCCCAATAGCTCACCCTGTTTCTCCCACGGTGTCACCCTCCCACCCACCCACTTTTCTCTTCTGCCTTTTGGAGGGAAGTATCTGCCCTTCACTGTGGTAGTTTGCCCCAGGGGGGCACGTGGGCAGTGCCAGGCCTGACTCTAGCCTCTGTCTCTGGGGCTTCACATGCCCACGTGTTCACCTTGAACTCCTGGGCTGGAGTAAGGCAGTGTCCATGGCATAGTGGGGAAAGCATTCAGTTGCTAATCAGAAAATACATGGTTTGGATGTCCATAATGCCTCCACCCTGATCTATCGTCTTGGAACGAAATCCAATGGGACAGTTCTGCTGTGACGTACAGGTTCGACAGGAGTCAGAGTTTACTGGTGGCACTGGGTTGATAACCAGAAGCACCTTTTAAAATTTTTCCCACCTCTCTACAAGATGAATATTGATATTTGAAATGTGTGGTTTTACTTTCAGCGACTGTTCACTTTAACCTTGGAATGAAGGGAGAGGGTGGGGGGAAAAAAGGAAGATCGAGGAAAGAAGAAATAAGTGAAGCAGGGAAGGAGTTGAAAGAAAGACAAGCAGAGAACATTTTTGCCAGGTAGGACCATCAGTTCCCCCCACCCGCCCCAGGAAATCGTTATTTTAAAATGTTCCAGAGTGATCATTCAAAAGCTGACATCATCAGTGGAGTATAATTTTCATCCTGTGGTAACCTCTAAGTGGGTCATGCCAGCTTAAATGCGTTCTGAGCCTCAGAGCAGAGCTTGTCTTGAAATTAACTTGACTAGCATGATGTTTACCTTCAAGTAGATCTCGTCTTACACACTGTGCAAGAGGCAACACAGAAGTGAAACAGAGAGCGTAACAAGGTCTGTGCCAGCTATGGGGGAGAGGAATTGTTTGTCTGCATTTAAGGAGGAAAGGACACGAATTGTCGGTGTGGGGTGCCATGGTGTTGGCTCTGCTAATGATCATCCTGCGAATTGAGCTGTAAGGAGAGCTGCCCAGTGACCAACCCTGACTGCTCTCTCTGACAGGTGCTAGTGGGAGGGGGAGGGCACAGCTGCCTGAACAGGAATCCCATTATCCTTCGCTGGGCATTGATTCACCCTGTGGGATGTTTCCTTTCTGGCTGTGTTCATTTTCAGAGTGCACATTTGCTTGGTTTTGGGCACATGGAGAGAATCAGAGCTGCTCTGGGTAAATGGAACGGGCTTTCCCTTCCTGTCTGGAGAGTCACTGTCTGGTGGGAGGTGGGCTTCCTCCAATTAGAGTGCCTGCTAAGGGGCAAGGGCTGGGCCAATAGCTTTGCCACTAATAGAATTGCTTGAGGTGCATAGCAAATGGTTTTCATGGCATGAGATGTGTTGTGAGCTTTTTAAAAGCCATAAATAGAAGTTCCCAGTTTAAAACTTGGGGGGAGAGGGGGTGGTTTGCACAGGAAATTAAGGATGTGATCCAGTAGTTGGAAATTTTATCACCTATAGTCATTTAAATATGCCCAGCCTCTTCTTTATTTATAATCTGGTGTTCTGACAAGTCTTTAGAGATAATTCAAGGACAATTTGCCTATAGCCATCATCTTAGACTGGATTCTCTAGAGAAGCTAAATGCATAAAATATCTATCTATCATCTATCTATCTATCATCTATCTATCTATCATCTATCTATCTATCGATAGCTACCTAGCTAGCTAGCTAGCTAGCTATCTCAATATAGATGTGTGTTACTACAATAGCTCACACAGGTGTAAAAGTGAGCAAGTTCCATGATCATGGGTCAGATGTCAGCGGGGAGGCTTCTCCTGATTCCAGGAGTGGTAGAGGCAGATGGAATCAAGAGCCAAAGGCTTGTGACTGCAGAGGTGAATGTGTCTAGGTCAGAAGGGCAGAGTCCAGGATGCTGACAACTCCAGGATTGGCAGGCAGTGTGGCATTCCCCTGGCTCAAGTTCAAAGAATTGAAGGTGGACAAGCCATATGTAGGAGCCAGAATCAATAAAAAGCAAGCAAGCAAGCTTTTCCTCGCTATCTGCTTATTTTGGAAGAAGGCTGCATCTTTGATGAGTCTTCATTTCAATTGGTTGGCTGCACATCTCATTCTCTGAGTTATTACACTGAGTTAGATCTCATCATGGGGGATTGATTACTGGGTTTTAACTGCCAAACCACTGAGAATCCTGGCCTGAGAGACTTGATATAAAACCTTAACTATCATAGCAATGTTCTATGATTTGGAGAATTTCTGTCATCTGATTTGATTCATGAAATGGAAGGGAAGAGATGTGTATGAAGAAATGCAAAACTTATGTTTTTTGTTTTTCTTCTTTTAAAGCAACATTGACATTTAATCTGTTTACATAGATGAATGAAATGTATCACAATAAAAAACTAAATTTGGGTTTAAGAAAAGCAATACTTCTGAAAGTGGAATAATAAAAATTTCCCCCAGGAAATAGTATCTGTGACAGGTCACCTCTGGGTCAATTGATCATACTTGGAGAAGACAGTGGTTAACACATAACTGCATAACTGTGCTAAACGCAGCCGCTGATCTGCACTGTGGTACAGGTCTTAAAATCAGGCTTGAGTTCAAAGTTTGAAGCCATCGTAAGAGGTAAGACCCTACAGTGCTTTGTACCCGCCCCCCCACCCCCACCCATGTAAAAGGTGCGTTTTCTTTCCCACAAAGTCAACGCTTGTCAGGTTGACTATGTATAAGTTGGTTTTTCCCCTCATCTTATCTTCAGTCCACAACACTATTATCATTGGTAATAATTTCTGTGTCCTGCCTGAAATGGAGGAGGGGGTCCAAGAAGTGGGATTTGAGAAGAAGACCCTACCTTCCTGAAAAAGTAGGCAGCCCTCATGGTGCAGGTCACACACCAGAACTCACCCCCCTGGTCGTATGAACAGAGGGCTCTGAGTCCCTTGATCTTTAGT
Source organism: Tenrec ecaudatus (assembly GCF_050624435.1). NCBI lineage: Eukaryota > Metazoa > Chordata > Mammalia > Afrosoricida > Tenrecidae > Tenrec > Tenrec ecaudatus. The sequence continues at coordinate 164,865,868 of NC_134537.1, forward strand.
TAACTGGGGTCAATCGTGAGGATTATAGTGGTGAGGGGAGGGTGGCCACCTTCTGAGGGCCTGGAGGAGGAGAACTTATATAAGGTCACATCTGAGCAGTAATATGTCCAAGGGCCAGGGTATTGGTGGTGGAGCAGAGGTCATTGGTGGAGGCTGAGATTTGCTGTAGACCAAGTGTGTCATGCCTGCCACATGGGTAGGATGTGCCATTGGATTGCTTACTGGTCATGGAGGAGGTGGGTGTGGTTCACGGTGTTTGGGCGGAAGCAGAATATGAGGAGGATAGGAGACCACAGGCTGACCCGGGCCAGGAGGCAGTGGTCCTCTCAAACCCATTGCCATCAAGTCAAATCTGACCCAGAGGCCCTGTAGACCCTACAGTGCCGAGCAAGGCAGAACTGCCGCTGTGGGTTTCCATGGCTGTCACTGTTGCTGGGAGTGGAAAGCCCCTTCTTTCTCAGCGGGGCTCTAGAACCTGAAGTGGAGTCATTCTGAATAGGGACAGTGTCTAAATTGCTGCATTTCCTTCTTGAAATATGAAAAGCGTCGACTGCCTGGTCCAGGCGAAGTTGTAGCCGTGGCACACAGAGATCCCCACGTGGCTGATTACAGTGCCCGCATGGTGGCACCTGGTGTAAAGAAGGTGGTGGCCTCGTACTGTGGTGTTCTGCTGGAACATGGCTCATATGGTGCTTGACTGGTGGCACTAGTACATCGCTCAGGGATTTCAGCTGGTACCAGGGTCAGCAGAGGGCGGGCAGCTTCAAGGGAAGCGTGGGCAACAGCTTTTCCAACTCGCCTATGGCAGTGATTGCTATGCACCTGTAAATCTCTCTGAGATTAGCATCTTCTCTTGTGCCCTTGAACGATGCTAGACCTGAAGAGAGCCTTGTGTACACTGTTCAATTCGCTGCACAGGATCACCGCAGCCTGCACACAGTTGATCTCCTTCTTCGCATGCAAAATTGTACCATCATAGCAAAAATATATTTGTATGGAATTATTTGTCAATAGATTTCAATAGGTAATTCATATTTGTCAAATAAATGAACTAGTGTATCATCGTTTTTACCTAAAAGGCTTAGCTGAATGTTTCCAGATAGGTACCCAGGAAATTTTCACTAGTTTCTGAAGTGCTCGCCCCTTTACAGTTATATCATTCTTCATTATAATCAAATCCGTCTATGCTGAAAATATATCCTTGAATGTGGTGCATCATACAGGAGGCAAAGTTATGAATGCCTCTTGGACAGAAGCAAACACCTTGAAATAATGACTCACTGAGCCCAGGACTATCACCTCCGGGAACACCACATTCAATTAGCGTAACATAATCCACAAACACAATGTTGTACATTCTTCTGTGGTGCGTATTGCCTGGGTCTTAAAAGCTCATGAGCAGTTTTCAAACGATGCGACTAACGGTCTCTCTCCTCACCAGCGTGCACCTGTGCAGGCAGCCTGGCTTCAGTTCTTGGAGTTTGAGGTGCACTGTCCTTGTTTGCTTGCTTGGACAGTTGATGAAAAGCTTGGTCTTGCTACCACTTAAATTTAAGCCAGCAATAATATAGACTATAATATTTGGAAGAACAGATATAAAGTGAAATTCTTTAAAAATAAGAAATATGAATTCACACACAGAACTGAAAGAAAACATTGAGGATGGAGGATTATTTATTCCAAAGGGAAAAATATTTAGTGACAAAGATAAAACACTGATAGTTTCTATTTTTTAAAATCATTTTATTGGGGGCTCGTACAATTCTTATCACAATCCATACATAAATCCATTGTGTCAAGAATATATGTACATTTGTTGCCATCATCATTCTCAAAACATTTGCCTTCTACTTGAGCCCTTAATATCTGTTGCTCATTTCCCCCTCCCTCCCTACTCCCCTCTACCTCATGAACCCTTCATCATTAATAAATTATTATTTTTTCATATATTACACTGTCCGACGTCTCCCCCCACCTTCTTCTCTGCTGTCCCTCCCCCAGGGAGGAGGCTATACGTAGATTCTTGTAATCAGTTCCCCCTTGCTACCCCACATTTTCTCCACCCTCCAGGAATTACCACTCTCACCACTGGTCCTGAAGGAGTCATCTGTCCTGGATTCCCTGTGTTTCCAGTTGCTATCTGTGCCTATGTACATCCTCTGGTCTAGCCAGATTTGTAAGGTAGAATTGGGATCATGATAGTCGGGGGAGGAAGTTATTAAGAACTAGAGGAAAGTTTTATGTTTCATCGTTGCTACCTTGCACCCTGCCTGGTTCATCTCCTCCCCACAACCCTTCAGTAAGGGATGTCCTGTTGGCTACGACTGGGCACTGAGACTCCACTCTGCATTCACCCACATTTTCATGATATGATTTTTTTGTTCCTTGCTGCTTGATACCTGATCACGTCTACAGCTCGTGGTCACACAGGCTGGTGTGTTTCTTCCTTGTGGGCTTTGTTGCTTCTAAGCTAGATGGCCGCTTGTTTATCTTTGAGCCTTTAAGACCCCAGACCGTATATCTTTTGATAGCTGGGCACCATCAGCTTTCTTCACCACATTTGCTTATGCACCCGTTTGTCTTCATTGATCGTATGAGGGAATGGTATCCCATTGTGTGCCTATACTATAATTGCAGAATCCTATCAGCAACCTCAGTCTGAAGTGATCCAACAGCAATAAAGATTCTTGGATAATTACTGTCAATTGGAATGCAAAAGTTAGGAACAAAGAGGAGGAAACACACTAACTAGAAAATATGGTCATGTGAGGGAACAAAGTTGCAGATTGCATGATTGAATTATTAGACCAATGACTTCATAAAAAAGATCTTTTTCAACAGCACAGAAGACCAAACTATATCCCCGGACTTCTCAGGAAGGAGCACACACAAGTCAAGTTGGCTACATCTGTATGGGGACAGGATGAAGATGCTCTATCATCAGCTAAAACCAGGCCAGGGGCCAACTATGGAACAGACTGTCAGTTCCTCATACGTAAGTGCATGGTGACCTTCAAGAAAATGAAAGGAAGTCAAGGAGAGCAAACCTCAGCATCGAGCAAAACCCACCGACTGTTGAGACTTTCTCAAGAACAGATTTGATGCATTAAACAATAACGACAGAAGACCCGATGAGCGGTGACTTCAAGACCATCATACACAAAGAAAGGAAGAAGTCGTTAAAAAACACGACAGACAGCAAAGATCAAAGTTATGTCAGAGGAGACTCATAAACTTGCCCTTGAACTTAGAGTAGCTAGGGCAGGTGGAAGAAATGACGACATTAAAGTGCTGAACAGAAAATGTTCAAAGAGCAGCTTGGGAAGGCAGAGTAGGGTCATGGGCTGTGCAGAGACCTAGGGTTAGAAAAACCCAAATGGAAGGACCCACTCGGCATCTTTCAAACGGAAAGAACTCAAGAAAAAAAAGTTTACCCTCAAGTTGCAATATTGTAAGATTCTATGTTGAAAGCATGTACATAATCACTGTATTAAAAAGAACTATTCAACACCCAACCATTTCAAGAGGTGGCGTCTGAGCAAGCACCAATGGAACTGAAAGGAAAAATTCCACGCTCTACTAAAAACATTAGACAAAAAGAGGACTCTAGGAACAGATGGAATACCAGTGAAATATTCCAGCAAGCTGATGAAGCACTGGCAGCACTCCTTCATCTAAGCCAGGAAACTTTGATGACAGATACCTGGCCAGCTGACTGGAAGAGATTCATATTTGTAACTATTCCAAAGAGAGGGGGCCCAATAACAATGTGCAAATTATAGCACAGTAATGCTAATTTAACACTCAAGTAAAATATTGCTGAAGATCATTGAACAGCATTTGAAGGAGGACATTCACAGGGCGCTGTCAGAAATCAAGGCTAAATTCAGAAGAGGACATGGAACAAGAGCCATCATTGCTGAGGTCAGGTGGATCTTGCCTGAGCACAGAGAATACTCAAAGCATGTTCACTTATGTTCCATTGAGTGAGCAAAGGGTTCGACTGCGTGGATCTTACCAAACTATTGAGAGCTTTGAGAAGAATGGTGATTCAGAGAGCTACATTGTGTTCACGCCGAAACTGTGTATGGGTAAAGAGGCAGCTGTGTGACCGGAACAAGGAAATAATAGTGCATGACTTAAAACCAGGAAAGGTATACAGCAGGGTTATATCCTCGCAACATGCTGATTCAAACTGTATGTTGAGTAAATCATCTGAGAAGCTGGAGAAGTAAATATCAGAGGAGAACAATGCAACATCAGATTGGAGGAAGGTGTATGAACGCCTGCAATAAGCAGACGACACAGCCTTGCTGGCTGGGGGTGAGGAACTTGAATTACTGTGGTTGTGGATGGAGAGCAAGGATGGCTGACTTCAGTGTGGATTACAACTCAATGTAAAGAAATCCCCAATCCTTACACTGGACTAGTGGGTAACACAGAAAACGGAAATGATTGAAGTTGTCACGGATTTCATTTTGCTTGGTCAAAACTAATGCTCACCGAGGCAGCAATGAAGAGACAAAAAGGTGCATTTCAGTGGGAGAATCTGCTGCCTAAGACCTCTTTAAAAGTTGAAAAGGAAGAATGTGACTTTGAGGAAGAAGGTGCACCTGCCCCAACCCATGGAGATTTCAGTGGCCTCATACGCATGTGCACGCTGGGCATTGAAAACGAAAAGCGAAGATGAACTGATGCATTTGAATTGTGGTGCTGGTGGAGTACCCATAGCTCTCATTAACTGCCGAGAGAGCAAGCACACCTGTCCTGCAGGAAGCACAGTCAGATGGCCCTGCATGGCTGGGATGGCGAGATCTATTTTGGACATGGTCTCAGGAGAGAGCAATCTCTGGAGAAGGGCACTGCGTGTGCTAAAGCGGATGACCAGCGACACAGAAGCGCCTTCCCAAGCAGGGTGGACAGGGGCTGTGACACTGGAAACACCATAAGAATGGCGATGAGGCCACGCCTGCGGCCTGGCACTCTGTCGTCCAGGTGGTTGCTATGAGCCAGAATTGACTTGATGGCATATAACCACCGCCACATGTCAAAACGTCATTTTTGTCTGATTTCACATATTCTGAACTTTAATGGCCTTCGTTATGTTATCACATGGTATTTGACATTTGCATATCCTGCTTAAGGAAGTGTCTGTTGGAATTTTTACGTATATTTCTTTTTTAACATATTTCTAAGGGGTTTTTCTAGTTATTATTGAGTTGTCAGACTGTTTCTGCATTCTGGATACAACTCCGTTCTCACATTTTTGCTTTACTCCCAGTGCTTGGTTTGCCTATCATTTTGTAAATAACATCCTTTGAAAAACAAAAAAAACTTATTTTAAATTTTTGTTTTCTGAATCCTAAGAGTCTTGGCCTACTTCAGGGTCATAGAAATATTCTGCTATGCTTTATTCTAGAAGTTGCCTGGTTTTATCATTGATATATAGGTCTATGATAATTTTTAATTTATGAGTGTGCCATGAGATAAAACCTGATGTTAACATGCACACATAGACATACACATGTAAAGCACAGGTTAACATCTTCTGCTGTTCTCTACTTAGAGCCAAGATACACCTGACATCACCAATGATATGCCTGTTCCACATCCTCGGCTCAGTCCAGCTTGGACCTCTGGCAGCCCTCTCTTAATGCACCAATGCAGCTGTCATTGGATGTTCCTCAGCAAAATTTACTTGAATGTGATATGAATGATGTAGTTCTATAATTCAAGCATTCTTTGGGGTCTTTTTGCTCTGGAATGGATCTCTTCCCAACAGTTGGCCAAGTAGCTGTCTTCTAAATTCCTGGCATAGAGGAGTGAGTTCTCCCAGTGCTTTGTCAGCTTGTTGAAACATTTCAATTTAAATAGGGGACCTCAAGTAGAAGGCTTCAAATCTGAGTTTCTAATATTTTGTCCCTTTCCATACCAGTGAAGATAACCTACTCTCTTTTAAAGAAATATACCGATTTCATCTAAGTTTGCAAATTTATTATCATAAAGTTTTCCAATGTATTTCTGCTTTTCTTTTTCATATCTGAAGTGCCTGTGGTAATATCACCTTTTTCATATCTCTTATTTGTATTTTCTGCTCTGTTTTCTGACCACTCTAATGGTTCACCAATTTTACTGACACCTTAAAATGGTTTGTGTTTTATTGATGCTCTGTTTTCTGTTTATTGCTGATTATATTTGACAGTATTCTTTCTTGCACGTAGGAACACTAGTGAGCACTTTAGCGCTCTGCTTGAGAGCCATCTTCCAAACAAAATAACCCACAATAAAGCACACAAAACATGTCTCAGTAAATAGACCAAAATTATGAAGCCTGTTTGAATTCTGAGAGCTGATACAAGATGACAGTTTGGCCTTAATCAACCACAGTTGGGAAAGTGTGCATTGGATGAGTCAAATCGACACCCTTACATCCCCTCATATTATTGAGGAGGTATAATTAACAGTACAAGCTATGCTAACTCATGAAAAGTTTCCATTAACGTTGAAGAAGAATATAACGGTTTTATGATAGAAGTCTTAAGTAAGAACATGGTGTGCATCGCAGTGAGTCCACCAAAGACATTGCAAATGCATAAATAAAAACCTTTGTCCCTCTTATGTAAGTAAGCAGATGTAGACCATTTCATCATTTTCTCAAGATAAATGATAACTAGTTCTCAGGTAAGAGGCCCTGACAGTTCCATTTGTCATGCATAGTTCATCCTGTATTCACCTAGTACAGCCACCTGTGTTTGCTAATTAGTGCTATCCAGGGAAAAACGAATTTCTCATATCTTTATCATCAGATGTAGAATTTCAACTCGCAGCCAAGTGGCAGTTGAAGTTAGGATCCTATTGGGCCAAGGAGCCGGGAAGATGGGTGCTGTCTTTCTTGGTTGATAGCATTTCAAAGGAAGCTTCCCTCTTGAGGAAACTCCTTGGTTGTAAATTTGTCAAGAAGCATATTTAGCCTTTAAAAAGATTTGCATACATTTCAAAGAGCCAGAGAAATAATTAACATATTTTCTTAAAGGTTTTAAGAAAGGGAGAGAGATGCTTCTCCTCCCACTCCATGCCCCCCTTTCCCCCTGACCCCAGCAGGGAGTACAAGTCTCCCTCTGTCCAGTTTTCTTTTGTTCTTGTGTCCACTGAAGTTTCTTAATAGAACTCTGCTACCCATGTCTCTTTAGCTTTCAGCAAACGCTTGGTGGAACATGGTGTGTGTAACACCAAGATGGGAGATTGGTCAGTTTTTATGATCGCTTTTCTAGCTTTAAGGGCATGAGCCCTCTTTGATAAGCCATCTATGAAGCAACAGGGAGACGAGAGATATTCCAGCGGCCTTGGAAGACCACATTCAAGATCTCTTTCGGGAGCTGAGGAGGCTGCAGGGAGCAGATGCAAGGAGACTGTGGGAAGGAGACTCCCTCGGAGGAGCAGCACTGGCCACCTGACCAGCAGTACCTTCCCGTTGCCTGGCCTGAGACCGAGTGAGAGGTGGGCTGGCTTCCTGGGACCCTGTGGTTGAGAGACTAAGAACTAGAGAGAGACCTGGTTCCCAGCTAAGGAGACCAATGACTGCATGTGTACTGTTTGCTAATCCTCACTTGTGGCAAACTATAGCTTCCTGAGTAAACTGCAACTGTGGATATTGTCTGTGAGTTCTGTGTGGTCACTGTAGTGAATTAGCAGATGCAGCATAGATGGAGACGTTCCTGGTCAGTAGTCCAGGGGGCTCACTGGGGGCATCACACACGAGGACACCCTACAACCAGATTTCAGGTTTTCCCAGTTATTCATAGTCTTCTGCAAACTGAAGTTTGAACTCTAATAATGTTCCTTCCTCCACTCTTGGATTTTATTATTTACAGTCTTTTGATCACTCAGACTGGTGTGCTTCTTCCCTGTGGATTTACCATATATTCTTGAATATAAGCTGACCCGAATATCAGCTGAGGCACCTAATTTACCACAAAATCTGCATTAAATATGTGCTGAAAAAGTCAGCATATACACGAGTATATACAGTTGCTGATACTTCACTTAGATGGCTAAGAGAAGTCATTAAGGTGTGCCAGACCCTCCTCTTTCAGATAGCGAGGAACCATCCGGTTTGTGCACTGCACTTTGCCATGGCCCCACATCTCAGTGATCTCTTGCTAAGGGCGAGCATCAAGTTGGGCTACATCATAAGGACAAACTGTTCTTAGATTGGGATGATGATTAAGTGCAAGCTCAAAATATACTCATTTATATACTCATTTATTGGGATGATGATTAAGTGCAAGCTCAAAATATACTAATTTATGGTTTATGTATGTCTCTGGTCTACTTTCATTATTTTATTAGGGAACATTATAAATCATTCCTATGGGATATATGATAACTCTGCTGATAATATCATTAGATTAAGACAGTATTCTTTGATATTCATCAGAAAGTACTTCAATTTCCATCACTTTAAGCAAGCAAATTTCCCTCATCTGCACATCTCAGGTTGGAAATAAGTCTTCAATGCTGATGCCATCTTCTGCTTCCTGTCGTCCACTTTCTCAGATTATTGGCTTAGCGTATCAGTTGAATACGGATGGTGACAGGGTAAATACTTTTGCCAGCGCTATGTCCATGCATCACTTCATTTCCTTTCCCTGGTGGGATAGTGGGTTTGGCCAGCACTCTGCGGGAGACAGATGAAGCTTTCTGCTCTCATAAAGAGCTACAGTTTGGGAAACCCACAGGGCAGTTTAACTCTGTTGGAAAGGGTAGGTAGAAGTCAGAGTCAACTCATTGGAAGAACTTTTTGTATTTGAACAATTAAAAAATAGCATCATATTTTCAATTGTAATGCCCATGTGTTTATTACTAACATACAGAAATACAATTGATTGTTGTAAATCTTCCTTGTATCCTACAGCCTTGGGGAAATTAAGTTCTAAAATGATTTTGAGAATCTATGGATATACATGTAACCCTAGAATCTGCAAAGACAGATATTTTGTTTTTCTCACCTTTCTGATTTCTTTCATGGTTTCTATTCTGGTGGATTTTATTTTTCTTGCATTCTTGCACTGGTTAGCATTCTAAGGCTTTGTTGACTAAGAATGGTGAGAAAGCATATCCTCACCTTATGCTTGATCTTAAGGGAAAAACATTCAATCCTTTGCCATTCAGTATAATTTTAGTTACAGGTATTATAGATGCTCTTTATCAAGTTATGAGAATTTTCCTCAAGAAAAAAAAAGAATTTTCCTCTATTCCCAGTCCTCAGAGATTTTTATCGGGAGTGAGACAATTAATTTGTCAAATGGTATTTCTGCCCACCCACCCCCTTCCCCCGCCGAATCTTTTGCTATGGTTGTGTTATTCTTTATCCTGTTGATCATTTGGATTGTATTATTTAATTTTCTAATTGAAGCATTGCATTCTGGCAGTAAAGCTGCTCTGGTGTGACATAGAATTAGTTCTAGATCTCGCTGAGTTCCCTTTTCTGGAGTTGTGCTCAGGGCTTTTCCCTCTGTCTTCGTGATACCTGTGAGGCAGATTGGGGGTTGTCTTTCATTTTTCCTGCTCATCTCTGTCACGGAGCACAGATGCTGCCCAAGTTCAGGTCTCGGTTGCTAACCCAAATGGTGGTGGTTTGCACCCGCCAGTGGCTCCACAGGAAAAGGATGTAGCAACCTGCTTCTGTAAGAAGCACAGCGGTGGCAACCCTTCGGTGGCCTTTCCGCTCTGTGTGTGGGGATACTGTAGGTCAGATTTGACTTGATGGCACACAACAACAACCCTTCCTTTCGCTAGTTATGGATACTGGTAGTCTCAACAACAACCCTTCCTTCCTCTAGTTATGGATACTGGTAGTCTCAACAACAACCCTTCCTTCCTCTAGTTATGGATACTGGTAGTCTCAACAACTGGGGGGCAGTCTGTCACCCCCTTGTACTTTCTGGAAGATATTGCATAGAATCCTGTTTATTCAGTTTTAAACATTTGCTGGAATCCCTTAGTAAAGCTTTCTTTGTGAATATTGTAAATTGTACCTTAAATTTAAAAAAAATAACTATATGGTTTTTTAAAGTATGTGGTTTATAGTGCTCAGATATGGGAGTTTGTACTTTATAAGTAATTGTTCAATTTAAATGATTACATTTTAGTAAATTGTTCATAGTATTCTGTTAATTTCCCTTTGATTTCTGTAAGATCTATGTGTTAGCACCACTTTCATAACTGAATTGGTACATTTTTTACTTCCTTTTATTTTATTTTTCTTTGTTAGTCTTAAAGATACTTGTAAATGTTATTGGTGTTTTCTAAAAATTCACTATTTGTTACATTGACTCTGTTTTTTTATAATATCTGCAATTTCATGGATTTCTCCTCTTTCTTTCTTATCCCCTTTATTCAGCTTGCCAAGGATGTATTTTGTTCTTATCTTTAAAAGTTAATATTGAAGTTAGATTATTGATTTGTGACATTTACTTAGTAATGTAAGAAATTAATGCTATAAATTTACTGCTAGCACTGCTTAAGGTGTGTCTCATAAATTTTTATATGTTGCATTTTCATTTTATTCAATTCAATCTATTTTTATTTCCCTTGAGCCTTTCTATTTGATTTATAAGTTATTAAAACTGTTTGGGTTTTGTATGTATCTTTTATCTCTATTACTGGTTTCAGGGTTGAGTATTTTGGATAGAGAACATGCGCTGCATGTTTCCATTCTTCTATTTTGTTGAGATTTGCCTTATGGCTCAGGACATGGTCAGTGTTGATGAGTGTTCATTGGGCATTTAAAAAGAATATATATGCGGCTGTTTGGGGTGAGATGTTCTGGCAATGTCAATTAGAGTCTGTTAGTTTATTGTTTTGCTTAGTTCCTCTACATCTTTTTCTACATTTCTGAAAAGTTTTAGAACTAGTTGAGAGCATGGTGTCGATGTCTCCAACTATAATTGTGTAAAATAGATTTGCCTATTTTTATTTTCAGTTCTATCAGTTCTTTAAAACATATTTTGTAGCTATGCTGTGCGAGATATATAATTTTAAATTTCTATGTATTTTTAGTTAATATAAAGATTTATTAATATGTATTTGTATTTTACACTGATAATTTTCTTTGTTCTGAAGTATTTTATCTGACATTAATGTAGCCTTTCCTTCATTTTAATTGTTTGCATTTAATTACCAATAAGCTCTCCAAATTCATTGCCATCAAGAATCTTTTCCAACTCATAGCCACCTTGTAGGGCAGGTTTGAACTGTCCTGTGAGTTTCAGAGATTGTACCTCTTTGTAGAAAGTCCCATCTTTCTCCTGTGGAGCGGCTGGTGGGATCAAAATGCTGACCTTGTGAATAGCAGTCCTACATGTAACTATTATACCTTCCCAGGCCTTAGCTTCAATATTTTCAAAGATATTGTAAGAAATCGGTAAGAGTATTAAAGTTATGTAAACCTTAAAGAGTAAGATGAATTTTAGCAAACTGGAACAGTTAAAGACATTAAGGGGTAGAACTGAAATTTCTTTAAAACAAAATAAGAGAGAAAGAAAAAAGACTCAACTACATGATTTTTGGAAATCCAGTTTAAACCAAGATATTCTTACCTACTGTTTATATATCAAAATTCAAATAGGGCCTCTACAGGCCCTAGCCTCTGCAGAATCCCCTCTCGCCATACATACAGAACTCACCTCAATTCATTTGGGTCCCCCTGGAAAGCCACCTCATCTTCTGAACAGACAGGGTTTTCTTTTTTTTAAAAATAATTTTATTGGGGGCCCATACAACTCTTACCATAATCCATCCATCCATCCTTGCACAATGCACATTTGTACATTTGTTGCCATCATCATTCTCAAAACATCTTCTTTCTACTTGAGCCCTCAGTATCAGCTCCTCATTTCCCCCATACCCCATTCTCCCTCCCTCAGAGGGGGTTATGTATAGATAATTGTGATCGGTCCCCCTTTCTCCTTCACCTTCCCTTTACCCTCCTGGTAATGCTACTCTCATTATTGGTCCTGAGGGGGTTATCTGTCCTGCATTCCTGTGTTTCCATTTCTTATCTGTACCAGTGTACATTCTCTGGTCTAGCCAGATTTGTAAGATAGAATTGGGATAATGACAGCGGGGGCAGGAAGCATTAAAGAACTAGAGGAAAGTTGTATGTTTCATCATTGCAACACTGCATTCTGACTGGCTTGTCTCCTTCCCATGACCCTTCTGTAAGGCAATGTCCAGTTGCCTACAGATGGGCTTTGGGTCTCCACTCCAAACTCATTCACAATGATATGATTTTTTTGTTCTTTGATGCCTGATACCTTTGATGCCCATTGACACCTCATGACCACACAGGCTGGTATGCTTCTTCCATGTGGCCTTTGTTGCTTCTCAGCTAGATGGCTGCTTGTTTATTGTCAAGCCTTTAAGACCCCAGATGCTATATATTTTGATAGTCAGGCACCATCAGATTTCTTCAACCCGGTGCTCCAAGACGTGAATGCAACATACTGGCATGAAGCAAGGAATCAATAGAGAAGTCTGGGGGGGAGGGGGGTCAGCTCTAATCCCAAATAGGTGGACAACCCCCCACTCCCTGCAGAAGAATTCACTTCAGAGGACAGCACTGAAGCTACGGCTCAGGGAGAGGGACATGTCTGATCAGAGAACACAGGAGCAAATGAAGGGAGAGGAAGAGAGATGATATTGCCGCTCAGAGCAGCCAAAGCAAAGAGAGGACCATAGGGCCGACCCTACTACCAGATCAGACATCCGTCACTGACCCATAGTGCTATGGGGGATAACACTGGAGACACAGTGCAGGAATTGTGCCCCATATGACCCGACCATACTGAACAGACAGGTCTTATAGACAGTGCTCCTATGAAAGAAAGTTTCCTATCTGTAGGCTTATGCACTTCAAATCTCCAGGAGACACCTATCAGACAACAAGAGAGGATATAACAAAAATAAGTACATAGAATTAAGTAATGTGGAAACATAGGTCATTGCAAATTGGGAATATTAATTCTTTGACTGTTAACATATGCCGTGAAAATTATTTTCTAGTTTTCAATTTTTCTTATATTCTATGTTGTTTTATTATTGCATTAGAATATGTATATATAATCTTTATTTGATGTTAAAAACCTACTTTTATTTCTGTATGTATTTTAATTACTAAGGAATTCTTTGAAACTCTTTCTATGCCTTGTACTTATAAGATGCTATTAGTTACTCTTGTACATTAATTTTGCTTTAATTTTATAAATGTGTGATCCTTTTGGGTGATTTTTGAGGTAAGAAGGGAGATAATGGCCTTGAGTTCTAGTCCCATTTCCAAATAACTAGTCTGTCATAATGTACTCATTATAGAATGGCTTTCTACTAACTTGAAGTATGTGTTAGTTTAGGTACTTTAGAGAAACACATCCACAGAAACTCCCACCTATTAGAGAGAATTTTATATAAAGGTTAAGTGCACATCAAGAAAACATACCAAGCCCAAGCCCACAAATTTAACATTAACGCATATGTCTGACACCAATCCACAAAGTCCTCCTCCATCTCACAAAACACACACAATGATGCCGACTGCAGGAGGAAAGCTAGATCAGTGAATATGTAAGCATCTCTGAGCTGGGAGGGGTCTCCACACGGCTGCTCCAGCACGTAGGGCTGCATTGGGGTAGGGGTAGGTCCAAGGGGCTTCTCCTTGGAGATGTCTTGCAGGAAGCGAGTTTTGCCAGCTGAAGTAGGGAATTGGATAAGGCAGCTGCACCCTGATCCAGCCATCAGAAAGCAAGAGACTACAAAACTAGAAAGGCAAGACTCACCAAACCATTTATCTCTCTGCCCTTCAGTTAACCCACATGTGTTTATTGGCCAGGTTGGCACAATAAACTTTAACTTAACTATCTCAAAGTGCCATGTTTTCATTTACTTAATTCTTAAATATACTTGAGTCTATTTGTATCCAGGTTTAAAATTACATTTATATTAGTATCTGAACCTACATCTCTTTCTGGAGTCTGCTGCCCATTGCCTTTTTCATGAACACGCTCATTGTTGAAGAATGAGATGATTGTATCTCTCTTTCCTTGTCCCTAGTGATGGCTTCATTTTATCACCACTACTCTAAGGGGTCTCAGGTCCTAGTCTTCTGGAGCGCTCTGGGGGCTGAGAGTCATTGGTCTCAGCCCCGACATGCCATCACTGAGGCTAGGAGCAAATAACTGAGGACCTTCTTCGTGATGTAAGGGAGACCAGAGCAGGACTTCTCTTTCATCACGAGGCCTCAGGCTGCCTCGCCTTGCATTTGCTGTAACGCTGCTTCAGTGCTACAACATCACATAGATTTGTGTGACTGCAACTTCCTTTTGCTAATTGTGCTGATTTCCTTTTCTGCACAATAGCCAAGGCTTCCTAGGCTGTCCATCAGGATTCTGGTTGAGCAGCAGCTTGAAATCAGGAAGACTGGCAGCAGACGATGACTGCGGGTGGGTGTGAGCGTTTCTCCTCTGTCACCGTCCTGTGGGCCCTGAGCCATGCAGAGAATATGGGGACTGGGTTGTCAGTGCCACCTCAGGGCCCAGAAAGCCTGGTTTGGAAGGTTTGCTGATATAGTGCGACCCTAGAAATGCTAGGTTGTCCCCAGACCGGATGATGCAGTAGATGCTGGCAAAGCCAGCAGGGTATAATATTAAATGTAGCAAAAATGATGGAGCTAAAATAAACAGATACGCATGGGTGGTTCGTGGAAGACTTGATATACACTGGTCAATATTCAACTTGTGTGGTATGGTTCAAAGACAGAGATATAAACAGTGTGGCAGCAGGAATTGGATTGGATACTGGGTGAAGCAGGAAAATAAAACAATTTTTGAGTGGAAATACTAGATCTGAACTCTTACTAATTCCCTGGCTGTAGAGAAATGCTTCTTGCTCTTTAACTGGAGGGCAGTGCTGAATAGGGATGCTATATGTGAACAAGTTGTTGAAATCATGCCTCTCAGCAGATTTCCCATAATACCCCAACTCCAGAACCTTGGCTAAGACAGACTTAAGGAATCACCTCACCAGGGAGCCTTTGATCGTGGGCTCTGGAGGCTGGTGTGTAGTGCTTTTATCGAGTTGTGTTAGCATCCCTCAAACTCAATCAATAAAGAATTGTGGAACTGGAGAGAACTGCCCGGGGATCTGATAAACCTTATTTAAAAACTCATGTAACATTCTCTGAAGTCTTTTAGAAACTCGCCAAAAGAAGCCGTGCTTTGCAAAGTAGGGACAACGGGCCACTGAATTTTTAGCCATTCACCCAGCAATATGACATTTGCTGATAATGTGACCTCATATTTCCTCTGCTTGACCCATTTCTAAGACTAAAGTGCTGTGGTGGGAGAAGTCTTGTGTTACATATATTTTCCCATATTGCCTAGGAACTCGTAGTAATTCAGGGTTTGTTTCTGTAGCTCTGACAATCAAGATTAACACTATGCAAAATAGGTTACCCTTTGCAATCCCCCCAACCCCAATGTGGCTTATATTTTTTTCAAGGCCAAGGCACGTCAGGAAAGGAAGTAGAAAAGAGTTGTGGGATAGTTTTATGATAGTTCAGAAATAAGCAAGCATTCCTTCTAAACAAACTATTAAAGCAGATTCTCATGGAGATCAGGCATGATTTATAACATAATCAAGGAAAAGGTATTTCAAATGTTCATCATTCTAAAATGTGTGATCAAATGCAAAATCTCTTTACTTGTGTTTTAAGAACATATCACTATGCAAACATTTACAGATGCAAACATTAACCTTCTCATTGTAAGTGTTTCCTCTATAGAAACCTGAAATATCTCTTCTCCATTGGAATGGAGAGAACAGAAATTCACTCCTGCCTGGGGAGCATGGAAGAAGATCCACAGCTCACTTAGAGAGTTCTCTTTCTGTCGGTAGGCCTGCACCATCACTAATCAGGGCTGTTTCCTGCAAGCCACCCCCCCCTTACAGGGAAAATTAGCTTGTTGCTTCCAGTAGCATGCTGAGAGACACTCGTTTTATTTAGTTTGGGAACACTCCAAAGTAGGAGGTGGCTTGAGTGTTGGAGTCAGGTGCAGGATTGGCTTCTCTACCTGGTTTTCTGGTTGACTTTGGATTCATTAAGTTCCAGTTTTCCTCTCCCTAAAAAGAGGTTCAATAATCACTTCATTGTATGTAGGAAAGTGCATGCAGTCTAAAGTTTCACCAGCCATACTAATTTGGGTCAAGAAGCAAAAAAGGGGGGTCATTATCAGTAAAATTCATATGACTGAATGATTTGCACCAAATATCAATGGACGGTTGCAGGACTCTACAAATCAGGGATTATAGCCTCCGAAAACATGTCTCCGTCTTGGTTCCTGGAATGCCTCTGAAGTGCCCGTATTGTTTGGATTGGAATGCACACACTAAGCGTAGCACTCCCACTCCTATTCTCTGGGTAGTACACCTGCATGGACCCAACAGCACCTCAATGCATAGCTCTTGCTGATTATTGGTTTATAAAAATAAGAGCTGTTTGGGGGCATTGATATACATACAATGACTGTACCAAATTATTTTGTGGCATTCAACTATTTATGAGGTAGCTATGGTAATAAATTCTTTTAGAAGAATCAATACCAGACTAGTTCCAAGGAGGTAGAGACAAAAGATGTCCCAAATGTCCAACTCTTCCAAGCTGCTCTTCCGCTCCGTCCCCACACCCCACTCTGCTGTGAGTATATTCCTTCAGGTCCCTTAGCTCTGCACTTTGCTTCAGCGTCCCACAGAAGCATACAAAGCTTTAAGGAAATGTCTCACATGATTGGGGGTGCTCTTAAGGCCCAAATCCAAAGGTCAGGCAGACGTGTGCCAAATGTGAGTCCTGATCCAGATGCCCAGACATCCTAAAGTCACAGCAGGTCCTCGGTTTTCTACCAAAGCTCTGTGACCAAAAAGAAGGCCCCTGGACTTGCTGGGAACTAACTGAGATGTTCTGATAGGCTGCTGCAGCACTAGAAGCTCTCATTGCTAGTCTACGCCAGGAAATTTGCAAAACTGCTTCCTGGTCACCCAACGGGAAGAGATGCTTCTGTGTGCCCATTCCAAGAAAAATGTCTTGAATGCGGAAATTAACATAGAATGTCATTAATATCACAAGCAAGTAAAATCTTGCTGAAGATTACTTAAAAAATAAAAGATGCAGGGCTTGATCAAGGGCAATGTAACCGAGAGGAATTATTGAAACCCAAATGAAGGCTGAGCATCATAGTGGGACAAGAGGAAAGAACTAGGAGGCAAAGGGCATTTATAGTGGTCTAAATAAAGTCATGAATATATGCAAATATATTTTATATGATGGGGAAATAGATCTATGTACACATATTTATAGGGCTAGTAGGAAGGTAACAGAAGGACATTGGGCCTCTACTCAAGTACTTCATTCTAATAATCCAGCATTCCATGATGCTCACCTTCCCAACATGATCGCTGAAGACAACATGGAGTGCATAAGCAAATGTGGTGAAGAAAGCTGATGGTGTCGTCTGGTTATCAAAAGATATAGTGTCTGTAGTCTTAAAGGCTTGAAGATAAACAAGCAGCCATCTAGCTGAGAAGCAACAAAGCCAACATGGAAGAAGCACACTAGCCTACATGATCATGAGGTGTTCATGGGATCAGGTATCAAAGATCCAGAACAAAAAAATCATATCATTGTGAATGATGGGGAGTGTGGAGGAGGAGAGACCCAAAGCCCATCTATAGGCAACTGAACATCCCTTACAGAAGGGTCACGGGGAGGAGACGAGCCAGTCAAGGTGCAGTATAGCACCAATAAAACATATAACATTCCTCTAGTTCTTTAATGCTTCCCCCTGGCTCCCAACTATCATGCTACCAATTCTACCTTACAAATCTGGCTTGACCAGATTATCTACATGGGTACAGATAAGAGCTGGAAACACAGAGAATCCAAGACTGATAAACCCCCCAGGACCAATATTGGGAGTAGCCTTACCAGGAGGAGAAGGGGAAGGTAGGGGAGAAAGGGGAAACCGATCACAATGATCTACCTATCATCCTCTCCCAGGGGGATGGACAACAGAAAAGTGGGTAAAGGGAGACATCGGTCAGTGAAAGACATGAAAAAATAATAATTTCTAAATTAGCAAGGGTTCATGAGAGAGGGATGGTGAGGGAGGGAGGGGGAAAATGAGGAACTGATACCAAGGGCTCAAGTAGAGAGAAAATGTTTTGAAAATAATGATGGCAACAAATGTACAAATGTGCTTGACAAAATGGATGGGTGAAAATAACATACTAAAATAAAAATAAATAAATAAAAGATGCAACAATCTATTAACAGGTTTCTGCCACATATTCAAGCTGTATTTAGAAGAAGGACAGTGCTGAGGACAGATGACTCTTGGGTGAAAATAGAGAATATCAGAGAATGTTTACTTCTGTTTTTACAGATGCCGTGAAGGTCTAAGGCTATTTGACTCAGTAGACTGTGGATAACATTGAGACGGGTGGAACTTCCAAAACACTTCCTGTGCTCACTCAGAACCTGTTCAAAGAATGAGAGGCAGCCCTAGGAACACAACCAGGGGCTTCTGCCTGGGTCAATATCAGGTATCTGTAAATGTTGTAACGATTCACCATACGTATTCCATCTGTATGTTGGGCAAATAATCTGAGAATCCCGACTACATAAACAAGAACATCGTATCGTATTTAGAGGAAGGCTGATTAACAGTTTATGACGTGCAGATGGCACAACCTTGCATGCTGAAAGTGAGGAGGACTTGAAGCACTTGTTGACAAAAATCAAAGACTGTAGCCTTTAGCATGAATTACAATTCAATGTCACGGATCAAAAATCCCCACAACCGGATCGGTAGACAACTTCATGATACATGAAGAAAAAACTGACTTTGCTGAGGATTTACTCTCACTTGGACCGTCTATTAGTGCTCACGAAACAGCAATAAGACAGCGAAGGACACATTTGCATGGAGCACGTTGGAGGCACTAGACCTCTTTAAAGTGCTAAAAAGCCAAGGTGTCACTTGAGGACTAAGGTGTGCCCAACAGAAACAGTGGCATTTTCAATGACCTGAAAACCATGGGAACACTCACCAAGGAACAGGGCAGACTGCAGAAGAACAGGTGCACTGGTTCTGGTGAAGAGTATTTAAGCAAACAAATCTGTCGTGAAAAAAATACAGCCAGAGTGCTCCTCAGAAGGGAAGATGGTGAGATTTTTATAGCACACTTTCGGCACAGTATTGGGAGAGACCAGTCCCAGAAAAAGAAATCATGCTTGGTAAAGTGGAAGGTCAGTGGATTATTCAGCCACAATGAGCTGAGACAACCAGACAATGTTTCTTCCTTATGTACACTGGGCTGTTATGAATCAGAACTGACTTCCCCAAACCTAACAACAACAAAGCAAGATGAATTCTAGAGTGTATATGATATTTTAAATGAGTCAGGAGTCTAAGACATTTGCTGGAAAGTCCTAGGTGTGAGTTACAGAGAAGTACTGATGGATATTGGGCTTCTATTGGCTAGGTAAGCAGTTGAAACCCACCAGCAAGTTGGAGGAAGACTCATGAGGCTGTATCCGCCAGTACAATTTACAGCCTCAGAAGCCCATAGGTTCTGTTCTACTCACTCCTTAGGTTCACTAGGAGTTAGAATTAACAGCTGTGAGTGAAATATTAACTTCTATTTAGTGTATTTTAATCTATGAGTTAAAAAGTTAACATCTATTCAATTTCCAATATAAGCAACTAAGAATAAACTATCCCGAACAGCATAGTCTGAATTTTCCCATTTTTTGATTAATAGGATTTGATGACCCTGTAGTGGTTTTCAGTAAATTATAATGAGCCAATTAAATCATAGTCCTGCAGCAAGTAGATGTGAATTCAGTTATGCTTCTTTGCTTCCAGCTCTCCTGCATATTTCATCAAAGGATACCAACGTCTCCATATTTCTATAAGGAAAATCACCTATTAGATAAAACTTGGGTAAAGACAACTGATTAAGGAAAGGCTCATCAAAGTCTTGAATTAACTATTCGCTGCAATTATCTTTTGCTACCATGAAGCTCTGAGATTTTTCAATCCAGTGGTTATTTTCTTTCATGCTGCTGTGTCTATTCAGAGCCAGCCACTGCTTCCCGCAAAGAAAACGGAGTAACAGCCAAGGGCTCCTATGCGGAAATTGCCATCAAAGGTAGGTCTCTCCAGGGAGCCAGGAGCTACATCCATTAAACTCAGCTGAAACTTGCTGAGAAAGCTCAGCACATACAATCTCATCGGTAACAGAAGTTCTGAGTGTCAGCTTTCCAGGATTCAAGTTGCGTTGGGGGAGAGTCTGAATTGAATGGTTTCCTCAAGAAGAGCCAAGTCCACAGGAGCAAAGTTCTCAAAGTCAAGGTGAAAGGCACCGGAGTGACAGGCTAGCAAGAGAATGAGAGAATGAAGGGTAATGATGAAAAGCTGTGTGGGAAGAAACCAGTAAAGTGATAGAAATACAATAAAGAGGAAACAAAAAGTTGTTTCATAGGTGAAGTCACACCTTTGAGGAACACCATTTGCTAAGGAGTTGTGCTCAATTCTTGTTGCCTGTGTATGGTGTTCTGAGGTAACGTCTGCATCTGTAGGGAAGTTAGGTGCCTTTGAGCCCACTCCGATTCACTGTGACCCTGTGCACAATGGAACACAACACTGCCGGGTCCCGTGCCGTCCTCACAATGTGTCTCTGTGGACACCACTGGGGCAGCCTGGGTGCCAATCCCTTTCTTGGAAGATCTTCCTCTTGTGCTCTGACTTCCTGTCTCCATGACCAAATCTGCTGTCCTCCCCAGGCGCTGGTCGCTCCTGATAGCATGTCTAAGGTACGTGAGACAAAGTCTAGCTGTCCTTGTTAATGAGCATTCTGATTGCACTTCCTCCGGCACGATGTGTTCACCCTGCTGGCAGTCTATGGTATGCTTAATACTTTCACCAGAATCATCGTTCTCACGCCGCCATTCTGCTGAGGTCCTCTGGATCCAAGGTTCAGCTCTCATGTACGTATGAGCTGATAACAATTACCACGGTTTGCATCAGGCACATGCTTTAAAGAGGTCTTATGCAGCCGGTTTCCCAATGCAGTTTGCCATTTGATTCCTTTATTGCTGTTTCTAGGATCATTGATTGTGGGTCCACGTTAAAGGAAATTCTTGGCCACTTCAGTCTTTCTTCTGTTTATCACGATGCTGTCCATCGGACCAGTTGTGAGTATTCTGTTTTCTTTCCATTGAGTTGTAATGCACACCGGAGGCTGCATGTCGTCTTTGATCTTCATTAATATGTGCTTCAAGGCCTCTTTGCTTTCATCCAGAAATGTGTGTCGTCTGCATAGCACAGGTTGTTAATGAGCTTGTCTCCAAACCCAGAATGATTTTTCTTCATATAATCCACTTTCCCTGATTATCTGCTCAGCATACAGAGTGAACACGTGCTGTGAAATGATACAGCCCTTACTCACACTGTGTTTGATTTTATATCATGCAGTTGCCACTTGTTTGGCTTGAGCAACAATGCTTTTTGGTCTGTGTAAAGGTTCCACCTGAGTACAGGGAAGTGTTTCAGTATTCCCATTCTCCTCAGTGTTCTCCATCGTTTGTTAGGACCTATACAATCTTATGCCTTTCCAGAGTCAATAAAACAGAAATAAAGTTGTTACACTCTGATTTTAGCCTTCGGCAATGTTATTTCCTGTTTCATAATCTTTCCCGTGTCATAAAACTCCCAGCCATCAAGTCAATGCTGACTCATAGCGGCCTCCTGTGGGTTTCCAAGACGGTAACTGTTTTCAGGAGTAAACACTCCAGGTTCTCCCATGGAGCTCCTGGTGGTTTCACCCTGCCGGCCACGCACATTACAGCCCGACATCTAACCACACCAGCGCCCAATCCTTCCGGAAGTCATCCTGAATTTCTGTTAGCTCCTACTGATGTACTTCTGCATCTGTGTTTTAATTATCTTTGGCAAAATTTGATTTGCATGTGATACTGATATTGTTTGATAAGCTCCCCATTTTACTAGACCATCTTTCCCTGGAATGGGCATGCACACGGATCTCTTTCTGTGAGGTGACCTGGTAGCTGTCTTCCAAATTTCTTGGCACAGACTAGAACATCCAGTACCACGTTGGTTTGTTGAAACATTTCAATTCATGTTCCGTCAACTCATTGGTAGAGCCTTTTGCCATTCGTTTATTCAGCCAATGCAGCACAGACTTCTTCCGTCAAGCACTCGGGTTCTGGAGTCTGTGCTGCCATTCACAATGGTTACTTGAGACCAGTTCCTTTTGGTGCAGTGATTCCAAATAGTCCTTCCAGCTTCTTTTGGGACTGGATTCAATCTTTTGCCCAGAGAATCCTGAGCATTCCAACTCAAAGCATAACCTTTTCCTTTAGTCCCTTCAGTGTGAGGTGTGCTCGGTGTGTTACCGAAGTTCATGTTTTCGCACATTTAAAAATAGTGCTTTCCCGTGTCCTCTGGAGCTGTCCTTTGGAAATGGTCTCATCAGCTCTTCACCCTTTCTTCCTCGCCTTTAACTTGTCTGAATTAAAGAACAGGTGTTACTCTCCTCGGACATCCATTCTGGTCTTTTCTTTTTGCCCTTCCATCATGTATGATGTTTTTTTGAAAATAGTTTTATTGGCATGTAATTCACATATCATATCATTTATTTGAATCAATTTTAGAACATTTCCCCCTACTTGTTTTATCAGTTCACCATTTCCCCCAAATGTGCCCTGCCATGCCCCTTGGTAATTACTAATCATTTTACTCTTTCTATAGATTTACCCATCCATACAAAACACAAATAGAAAGCAAACAAGAACCCAAAAATGACTAAACAAATGAGAAAAACCTCAGTAGCAAAGAAGGCAGAAAATATTAAAAACAGAACCTTTTCAGTGGGTCTAAAGAGAGATAAAATGATAAGGTGTGACATTTCAACCTAACCAAAGTTGCCGTAGTCGACTTTACAATGCTGTCTGCTTGATAGCAAATCTGTTCACATGCCTGGACTGCGGTCAGAGGGCACTCACCACATGCTTCATCCATTTGGGGATCCTGTAAATGGAGTTTGAGATTCCACTGTGACCCATCCATCACCTTCTCCAACCAACTGGGTGTTCACAATTTAGACTCTGATGCGGTTCCCTCCTTAACATTAGGATGTTATTACTGGGTCACACAGGCTGGTGTGGACTTAGTTGACATCTCACTTAGATGGCTGCTTACTTTAAGACAAGTTTTCAGACACCAGATGCTGTTCTTTCTGATAGCAGGGAACCATCTGTTTTCTTCACCGTACTTTGCTATAGTAACCATATCTTCAGTGATTTCTTCATGAGAGTGAGTATTGAGTAGGGCCATCTCATAAGAACTAATTGTTCTTAAATTGAGGTAAGAGTTAAGTGCAAGCTCCAAATCCATCCATATGTCTATTATATATCCGGTTCATTTGCCAAAAGAGACAAAGCTTTCTATTCGGGTGAAGGGTTTCAGTCTTGGAAGCCCCCAGGGGTCAGACCTGCCCTACCCTACAGGGTCACCATGAGCTGGGACAAAGTGGACGGCCGTGCTTAGTTTCGAGGTCCTATTCTCTTTAGAGACATAACTGTCACTTTATGAGCGAGAGCTGTGGCAGTTACATAGTCTTTGTCAATTTGAGAGGATTAAGAGCGAGGGGGTGGAGTCTAGCCTGTCAATCAGGTCAGAGCTTGTTGACCTCATTTGGAGGCACTAAGGAGATAAACAGCTCGCTGGAGGAAGGACCCACGTTCACTCCCTGGGAGACATTGCAGCTGAGAAGACACATGGAACTACAGTAGTGCCCTAGAGTTAAGAGGAACCACTTGGAGACCCCTGTCAGCGCTGAGATGCTTGCAATGCCACTGGATCCACAAGACTTCCCACCCACTGGCCTGCAATCTTCCTTCATTCTGCAGCATTGCATGGGTTTGCTGAGGCTGAAGAGGACTCTAGATTGGTATCAGACAGATGGGCTAATATCAGACTTATGGACTTGATCTGGACTGGGCTGGGATGTTTTCTCAATGTACAATTACTCTTTCTTTAAAGCTCTTTCTTATACATGTATAAGTGTCCACGAATTGGTTTCTCTAGTCTACATGGACTAACACAAGAAAATTACAAATCATCTCCCTGGTTACAAGGTAATTCTATTGATAGTGTTGTTAATTTAGTCAATGGTATAGCATTTGAAAAACTGCTGAGAAAAAGAAATTATACCTGTTAAGGCTGGATTTTCAAACAGCAATACATGAGTTGTTTATTTGTAAAGATTAAATGCTCAAGTGAGTGGACACAATTTACATGAATAATGGGGGATGGTGATAGGGCAAAACCTTCAATAACACCATCTATGAGGTTCTTGATATCATCCTACAACTCAGGTGGTACTTGGCCATTAGTGTTCAGTGCATCCATTCTGTGCTTTAGATATTCTCTAATTTCGCGTGGGAGGTATTCAAGATTGTACATGGGCTCTTGTGAACTTTTTAATTTCCTCAGGATCAACCTGGACTTGATATGAGCAATTGGTGGGCTGTTGTCATGGGTGCTCCCGGCCCTGTTAGGTGTGATGGTAGTGAGCTTCTCCCCTGTAGATACAGTCAATATGGTTCCTGTGTGTTTCTTCTGGTAAGATCTATGTGCATAACTTGCTGACTGTGCAGTTGAAAAAGGGTATTTTCAATGAAGAAGCCATTGATCTTGCCAAATTCTATAATGTGATCTCTAGCTTTATTTCAAACATAAAATCCTGTTTTCCATCCACTGTTATTTTGCCTTTTATCCCCCACTTTTACATGATAACTACCAGTAATTATTAATGTTTCTTGATTTAATATTTGATTAAAGTCTGGCTGAAGAAGTTGGTAGAATTCTCTAGTTTCTTGTTCACTCACTGCTGTGTCTGGTTTGTAAACATGAATCATAACTGTATTAATTGGTCTTACTTGCTGACATACAGATGTTATCTTTTAAAATACAACTCTACTTCAAGACAGATCTTTTGAAACCATTCCTCTTGAATTTGTTATTCCTGGAATATTGAGTCATATGATTGCCTGATTCAAAATGGCCAATAACAACACATGCAGCTCACTAATGATTACAATATTGATCTCTTGGTATTCCATTGTGTGTTTTAGCAAATGTCTAATTTTCCTGGATTTGTACTTTGTACACTTCACGCGGTGATTACTGATTAATATTCACAGCGGGTTCTTCTGACGCCGAGTGGCCCCCTGTAGCTCGGTGAAGGTTCTGGGTGTTCGGCTCTCCACGGTAAGAAGCTCTACTTTGAGGACACAGTCCCTCCACAGTCAAATTCTGAGTGCTTGTCTGGAAATGTATCAGATCGTGCCGCTTGGTACTCCTGAGATATGTGGTGGCCCATCCCTGAGAGCGGACTGACTGTTCATTCCTTCTTGGTGGTCTTGTCTGGAGGCTGTCCTGAAGTTGTTCACCCGATGACATTTAAAATACCAGTGCCATAGTCTCCAGGATCAGAGCAACAACACAGGACAACAAATGGACAGATGAGCAATTGAAAGGATCCTCCTGCCTCTGAGTCCATTGCAAGCCGCCAGGGCCTCCCCAGGGCTTCTGCGGCTGCAGATCCTCATGGGAGCAGCGAGTGTCAACTTCCTCCTATGGAGCAGCTGCTGGAGGGTGTGAACCACCGAAGTTGTGATTAGTGATCAGTGTTTACCCAGTGATTTCTATTATGATAAAGTAATGAACCTCTCTGCTTATTGTGAGTGGTATAAATAAGCTGTGTAAGCCATGTCGACATGTGGTATAAAAACAGAGGCCACTGCCTCTGGAGCCCAGCTGACTTAGTCTGAGTGTCGACTGCAACTTGCTAACCAGCCTTGCGACTTTGAGAAGCACTTTCCTCCAGGCCTCAGACTTCCGGTTTGAAATGGGGCAGATAATAATACTTCTGTGAAAACATTAACGTGAAGATTAAATGAGCGGTGCGTGTACTGCACTTAGAGAAGTCCCTGACGTCTAATGAAATTTCTCAATAGATCTTTGTTATTACCAGGATTAGTTGTAGTATTTTTCAGTGCCATTGAGTCAATTTTTGATGCACAGTGGCCTCCGATGAGGAAGTAGAGCTAGACCACAGCGTTGTCTCATCTGTGGTAGTATCAACAGGCTAGTCTTCTATGGAGCCTTTGGAGGGATTTGAACCACCAAGAACTGGGTTAGCATTTGAGCACTTAATTGGTATATCAGCAGGGCTCGTTATTATTAGGCAAATTATCATCATCACTCCTTAGGCGCTCCATAGGGTTGTGTGTGAGGAAATCATGGGGTGGGGCACAGGCAAATGTAACAGCTATCTTGCACTTACAGTGTGACATGTGCTTGGAGGCCTGTCTGTCAGACGGAAGTGCGCATTCCCCCAAACCAGGTGTCTAACTGGGGCTTGTGTTCTGCTACCTCATGACCTCCTGCCAAGATCTATGGCCATGCTGTCCAGATGAACTGACTGACTCCAGGACTTGATTTATTGTCAAGAAGGACAACATCATAACCCAGAGCCGCGCCTGGGAATCACAAGTGGGGGTGTTTGAGCAACCGTGCAGCATTCTTGACCGGCGGCGCCGTGGTTAGCTCACCAGCTGTTCCCCACCAGGCTGAACATTCCAGCCCACCCACAGGCAGTGCCGCAGGAAGAACTGTGATGGCCTTCCTGAGGAGCCCTTGCCCTCTCCTTACACTCCTGTGCTCCTCGTGACTGTGAATCAACCCCTCCCACAGCGTGTCTCACGTTGGTTGGGAGCACGAAGGAATGGGATCCAAGGAGCTCTACAGGCAAAGGAAACAGTAGATTTCACTCTCGGTGGGGTGGCAGAGGTAGGTAATATTTCACCTTGGCAAAACCCTAAAGGCATGTGACGCAGCACTCAGATCTACCTCTCCCCAACACCGGGACACATGGGTGAACGAAGCTCTGTCTCTTTGGAGACATGATCCCAGCAGAGTGGGATCATGTAGGGCAGTGCTGAGGGCCCCCGTTGAGTTGCTGGTGGACGCCTAGGAGCCTGCTCTGCCAAGCAGACACTGGGCTGCCGTGAGAACACAACTGAGTGGAGCTTGGCTTTGTGGGCTACGTGGGGCGCTTGGCATGTTACTAGTAGGGCTGCTGGACTTAGTGATTGAATGTAGTTTATTGTCAATCAACTGCATTATGAAATGTGTGCTGGGACAGTGTTTCTCTTTCAACAACGTCATGCATTTGAACCAAGTGCAGGTTAAATATTTTTCTCCATTTAGATTTGAATGATCGGTCACTCAAATTCCAAATGTGTTTTCAAAGCTTATTTTCAGTTGATCTGTATCAGTTCGGTGTCTTTGTCATGTTCTCTTTGGTCCTAGTGCTGCCTCTAGGTTAGCTCTCCCCACGTTTACGTAACTCAACGCGTCCACTTGCCCTCAGGCTGATCCTGCCTCCCCCCACCTCCGTGTGGTCAGAGGAGGAAGGAGTCCCTTCCTGCTGATGACTGGGAGGCGATACGCGCTTCTTTCTCTTGAAGGCCCCCTGCGTGGACCCCTCCTTTCAACACTCAGTCAGCAGCTGAGCGCATTAGATGCTTGTGTCACCCAGGCATCCCAGATCCCGTATCCACTCGTGGAGAAGCCGGGGTTTCCAGCACATTTTCAACGCAGTTTTTGTCTTAAAATTGGGTGCCTCGGCTGATATTCAGGTCGTCTTATACTTGAGCATATATAGCAACTTGGTAGTGGTGGGAGGTTAATATTTAAACAACTTAAATGACATTAAGATACAGTTCAGGACTTCCTTGAAAATTACGTGTTGCAGCTCACTGGCTCTGTGGATGAGCTAGCAGTATTCCTTTGTTTCTCAGGAATTTACTGGTGTTTCTGTTTTGAACCCTTTCTTAAAAGCATTGCTGTTTTATCATATCATTTTATTTAGTTAAATGTGTTTGGGAACATTCACTTTGTTTTATAAAGGGATTCTTCTAAGATCCTATTGGGCTGGACTCATTAGTCCATTTGAATTGTATTTATCCCTCGTGATTTAAAAGAGAGAGTGAATTTTTTCTGTGTGTGTGTGTGTGTGTGTGTGTGTGTGTGTGTGTGTGTTAGTCCGGGTTGACTAGAGAAACAGATTCATAAGCACTCTTATGTGTGGAATAGAGAACTTGTTACCAACGAGTCATTGTATATTAAGAAAACATTCCAGCCCAGTCCAGATCAAGTCCATAAGTCTGATATTAGCCCAGATGTCCAATACCAATCTATAAAGTCCCCTTCAGACTCACACAACACATGCAATGACACCGAGTGCAAGAAGATCACAGAGCAGTGGGTGGAAAATCCTAGGGTTTCAGTGGTGGTGCAAGCACCTTGGCGCTGGTGTGGGTCTCCATGTGACTCCTCCAGCTCCTAGGCTCTGGCTCCATCAGTACAGCTCCATGTGGCTCGTCCACAGGACTGTCTCCCAGGGAGTGAGGAGTATTTGGCTTCAAGTGAGCTATTTCTCTCCATGGCACATCCAATGACGCCATCACGCTGCGACCTTATTGACAGGCTAAACCCCATGCCTTCACAGGTTGACAAACGATTGTGCGACTGCCACAGTGTGTGTGTGTATGTGTTATGATCTGTTAACAAAAAGTATAAAAAGGCTTTGCTGCAAAATGTATTTTTAACAATTCCCTAAATTTTCCCAAATACCCTCTGATTTCATTACTTCATACATTCTTTTGTTATTTTGTCATTCAACATGCAACTATTGAGTACCTGCCATTTCCAGCCCTGGATGCCCTAAATCACCCGTTAGCTCTTGGAAGGCTGGTCCTGTTCAAGACTGCCCCTGAGCGTTTGGAGGCGCTGAATTACACTGTGGAACTGTTTGTCACAATATTACTGTGAGTGGATTGCAAAGATTACAGTGTGTGCATTGTTCTCTCCCTGCACTAATTTCCTTCCTCTCAGCCGATGGTGAATTAAAACAGATGCGGAGCGGAGAGGGCGGGGTTGCTGCCTCAGCCATCGCAGACAGGGACAGACAGTGTGGGGGACGCGGGGCTGCAGTCTGTCGGGATAGATTTGCGATTCTTTCTAGCATGCGTTTTGCTTGAAGCACACTTTCCCAAGAATTGGAAGCAGCATGCACACACAGTCACGGCTTTGCGATTTGGTTAATTTGGGTGGCAATCTGGGAGCCTGAGGAATAAGCCAGGGAGCTCGGCTTGTCAAGTCAAGACCGCACATCTATGCAGCCAGTTAATTTCTTCAAAACAAAAATACTCTAAAGCAAAGAGTATCCAACACAACCCCCAAACACAGGCCCCAAGGTTCTGGTGTGTTATGTAGCAAAATGGTTCTTAGAGCGTAATGCAGAGGCATGCGTTGGCATCTCTGCCCCTTCCTATGACCTACCGTGAGTGAGGCTGCTGTGTGCCAGCCAGGAAGTGCTGGGCATGCGATTGAGAGAGTCTTTCTTTTCTAACTGATTTTTGTGGTGATCAGAAAACATAGTATCAATTCACTTAGAGTGCTGGTTTATAGTATAACAAAAGACCGTAGAATGTGGGCAAAAGGACAGTTTTGCTGCCATGGAACACACTTGCAGTATCATTTGGAAAGTTGTAATTCTTGGGGAATAAAGACTTTCTAAGTCTCTTAGGGAACATTGCTTCCTTTCATTGTATGTGAACTGCTGTCAGAATAACTGAAAGGTTAAATATATTTAAAATTAGAGAAATAAGTAATTTTGTTTATTTTAATATTGCCAATGGAACTGTGGAAGTAAATATGTTTTATTTTAAATGTAATTTTTAACAAGTGTTTTGTTGTTATTTAGAAAACCCTTCATGTTATGGTACAGAAACTATCAAAACCACATTTTATTAGTAACCATAACCCTGATCTCCAGACTAGAGTCACTGTGAACTTTTCTCTCTCCATTCCTTTCTCCTTTATGTTTTTATTCTTTCTCCCCATGAATCCATCTACACATCTATCCACCCACCCATCCAACTCTCCTTCCTCCCATCCATCCATCCATCCATCCATCCATCCATCCATCCATCCATTAATTGACAGAGAATACAAGGGGGTACCCCTGCAAACAATCAAAAAAGTTTCTGCTGGGTGGAGCTTTCATAGTACATATTTTTCCCAGTGTGTGGACATCTAGCAACTTGCTCTGAGTTAGTGGACCAAGGGACATCCCGTTTGAAACTTTTCTCTGGTCACAGCGAATTTTTTCATGAAAGTAGTTTTGCTCAAACCTCATTTTTTTGTGATGGCCAATTTCATAGAATTGTGTGCCACTGTGAAATTGTGTTTCCTGCTCCAGAAAAATGCCACAGAAACTGTTGTGATGTTGACCACAACTTACAAACAGTGCTATGGGAAAAACTCAAGTGTCTGAGTGGTTTTTTTTGTTTCAAAAGAGGTGAAATGTCAGTTGATGACAAACCTGGTTTGGTTGTCCATCAACTTCATGAACAGACAAAAATATCGACTCATAGTGCATTTGGACTTTGTAACACCAGGTCAGACTCTTCATAAAGCTATTTAGAGGTTCTGAAAAAATAGTGTAACAGTATTTGACAAGAAAGGGCTGATCTGTGCCAGACAGGGGACTGGTTTTGCCCCCACAACAATGCACCATTAGTGCACCAATTTTTGGCAAACACCAGCATGCCTCTCTTGCCCCATGCGCCTTCCTCACTCCTGACCTCTCTCCACGGGACTTCTTCTTGTTTCTGTGAATGAAGAGGGACATGAAAGGACAGTGATTTGATGGCATAGAAGAGGCAAAGGAAAAAACAAGGGAGCTGCTGTCAGCCATCCAAACAGATGAGTTTGAAAATGTTTTCCAGAACGGAGTCACAGATTTGACAAATGTATTAAGTGTAATGGAGAGTACCTTAAAGGTTATAGGTCATTTTGTAAAAAAACAAAACCAAACATAACTTAGAAAAAAATTCCATGTTTTGGGTGGTGTCCGCTAGTATGTACATTGATGTGTCTATATACGTAACTCTGGCGGGTACAGTGGCTCAGGGCTCAGCTACTGACTGGAAGGTCAGCTGTCTCAACCCCTCGTTGGCTTTCCGGGCAGAAGATGTGGCAGTTGCTTCCAGAAGGTTGACAACTTTGGAAAGAATGCAGTTTTACTCTCATAAAGGTCAATATGAGTTGGAATTCAACTTGACTGCCCACAACAGCAGCAGCAACCTCTGTATATGTATATATATATATATATATATAATATTATATTTCAAAATGGAATAATTACATATAATGCTAGCCGTGTATAAATATAGCATATTTTGTATTTTAGCAAATTATTTTAAAATTATTTAACTTATTCACGACTCAATTATTTTCTGCTTTGCATTCTTTATCCATACCATATGTTTGTAGTAATGAGAGGTATGCTGAAATCAAGGGACTTTTAAAATGAAATATGACTCTGATTCAGTTATGCGGGACACATATGTCCCGAATGGACTCTGGTGTATAGTTGGTGGGTGAGGCTTGTTTCTACAGATCCATGCATTTACGGGGGTCCTGCCAGTGCACAGAGCACACGGCAAACTGGGAGAGCAACTTTTAAAGAATCCTCAGAGGCTGCATACATCAGTGGGTGATATATACCTCATGGGTCATGCAAAGATTCTATAGAAATCTGTGCACCGTATTTTTAAGCCTTGTTTTATTGATGAGGTAATATTTCATCCTGTATTTGATTTGAATTCTATTCTATATCTGCAATGGTTTCAATATGCAAAATTATTTTTTGTGTGTAAAATGATGGGCTCTCTCTACCTGCAGAATCATGATGAAATTCTAAGAAGATATTTGTTAGATCAATATGCTGTGCTAAAAAAAGAAGAAAAAAAAGACAGAATCTGGCCAGCAATAAGCATCATGCTCACCCACTCTCGTCCAAAACTAGAAAGAGTTAACATATGTGCTGTCACCGTCAGCACGAGTGTGGGAAGAAAAGCCGTTCTCCCAGTTCACTGTTTTAAAATCACACCCGTAATGCAGCTAGAAGTGAATGTCAGGCCAAGAGAGAAGCCTCTCTCTATTCTAATGGATGCAGTGATCGGATCACAAACACGAACACTCGGAACGCAGAAAATTAAGGGCAGAACAAGGACTGGAATTAGGCAAAGTCTATCCATGTATGCTCTATACCAACAGAAAAAAAGTGTCACAATCTCATTAAATACAAAAAAGCCATGATCACATTGTAGAATATATTTCATTCATGTACATTATACATGGAAATCCTGTAGTTCAGAAGGAGAAACTATTTTGGCCTTTAATTCTGATTTGAAAGATAGAGTCAGGAGTTTTAAACTCACACAGTATCTCACTTATATAATGGTGTCCACAACAGGTGGGTCTAAAAGCATCTCATTTGTTGGCCTTCCCGGATTGCCTGCCTTTCCAAAATTATCACAGTTATCTGTCTAGACCTCCTGATGTGTCATAAGCCCAAACTGTGATCTCCTCGGCCTGCACGCTGTTTTCTTGCACGAAGAAGCATGTCCTCGTCCAGGCTAGGGAGACGCGCTTAATCCTGGTGCTGTTTGCAGACAAGTCTTTAAAAAGCTGTCCCGAGAACACGACTTTGCCAGTAGTTTAGCATGTCAAGCCGGGGACGAGAATGTTGCTCTAATCTTAAAATGCAACTATTTGTGTGTTGAGAAGATTGGCTCACAAGAAGGAAAGCTGGAGTTATGAACGCTTGTAGGCGGCTGCTGTCGGAGCTGAGCGCCTTGCCTCCAGCAGAGGTCTGAGTGGGGCTCGGGCGCCGGGAGCCAGCACGCCACAGGCCTGCTTCGATGGAGTCGAGGGAGACATGACCTCCCTCTCCTCCAGGACCCCACGAGGAACCCCCATGGGGAGACGAGTTCCTGGTCTGCTTAAAATAACCGTGCCCAGTGAACACAGTCTGAAGGAAGAGAAGTACACCCATAGTAAAGTCCTTTCTCAGGGCATGGACGGAGGGAAAGAGGCATGCCCTGCAGAGCTCACAGTTCCTCCCGGTCTGGGCTTGGCCACTCACGGGCACTTTGGAGGTGCGCTGGCAGAAAGGGCTGGCAATCCACTGCCACAGACTCAGCCAGTGAACACACACGGGGCACGCCGGGGCCACCACCAGGTGAGTAAGCTTGAGGGTCGGTCCTTGCCGTGCAGTTGACTGGGATTGAGGAGGTTGGAATGTTGTGTGAAAGCTGTTCTCCTGAAAACTCTGTCTTTTGATTACTGCAATGATCAAAGCTGCGCCGCTGCAGCCGCCTAGTGTCCATGTGCTGGACAGCCCCACTCAGAGAAGGGCGGCTGAGTCTGAATTTTACTGTGACCGCAGCCACACCCAGACCCAGGGTGCGATGGGCTCCGGACCTGCCCATCCCTGTGACAGAACAAGGCCTGAGGCCTGACTCAGAAGCCCTTCATTCGAGTAAAGGATCCCAGGAGACGGTAATTTCCGGCATCCGAGTTGAGATTTCCCGAAACAGAAAAGACCCGCCGCTCATCGTTTCTCCGCGTTTCTGTCATCTCCCATGCTGCGATTCTAGGAAAACCCAAACCTAGCTCTGGAGCAAGCACTTAGCGGGCCTTTGCCCAATGCTCATTTCCTTTCCATGATCACAAATCTGAAGGTTGTCACATTCTTTAATATGTTCATGAAGTACTTTATTAACTAATAAACCCCGGGTAATAATTCACTTTAGAATGCACTGTAAACTTAGATTTGTACATATTCTTAATTTTAACATAATATTAAATTTAAATACAATGAAAATTAATTAATTTCAGATGGGATGTGGATATGGGACCTGCCCAGCATGACGATCTGGAAATGAACACCCACACAGTGGCTAAGATACAATTAGATTATGGAGAACTGCCTACGATCAGCTATGCCGACCAAGTTACCTGCAATGGTGCATTGATTTGAAAGCAAAGCTGTTGTAGCTGAAGGTCCTTACATTAGACTCCTTTTGAAACAGTACAGATATTTTTGGAGGTGATATAATTATAAAATGGGAAAAAGGGTCAAAATCTAACCAGGTTTTGATAAAATCTAGTCTTGTGTATTGGATTCTTTTCTGGTGCTATTTATGTCATAGTAGATCCAAATCTCGGTTCCTCGACATGGTACAAAGTTTGAAGGTTACATCTGGAACCCTGCTTCCAATCCCCACACATTAACGGAAAAGAACCTTTGTCTTCAGAAGGGGTGTGTGTGTGTGTGTGTGTGTGTGTGTGTGTGTGTGTGTATGCAGTTTGGGATATGTCAGAAAGAAAGAAGATTCAGAGTATAGGATGACGCTTTCTATGCGACGCGCTCCAGGCGAGGGCACAGAAAGGAGGCAGGGCTACCAAGTTCGGCAGGGCAGTGATGAGCCTGAAAGGAGAAAGACTTCCCTCTCGGAGACAGAGGAGAAGTGGGCTGACTCATTTCTTCTCGGCCACCGTCTTTGCTAGAATACACTGTGATACTGGGGACAAGTTGTCTTAGGTGGTACACCCATCCCTGGCTGCAACACTGACTCAGGAGCTGGATCAGATTCATGACTCTGATTCACGGCTCTCTCTCACCCTGAATGTGTCCCTCTTTCTTCTCTGGATATGGGCTTGCTTGGTCCTGAATGTGAAGGCATGACTGGTGTCCTGGGGTCTGGTCCTTTACACAGCCATTGTTCTGCCAAGGCACAGACAGGCACAGGCTGGCGCAGGTGCTGGCCTCTAGTAAAAGAACAGGTTCGGGAAGACAACTGAACCTGCGGCTTGGCCTTAGTCTCATTCGAGAGTTCTTACTGCCCGCAGAGTTAATCACACACACACATGAATGCATGCACGTGCACACACGCATGCACACACACACACACGCACCCTCTAGCCTTTTCCAGCATTGCAGAGCTACCAAGACCTTTCCAAACCCTAAATGCTGGGGAAATGGGTTGCCAATCCCAACAGATTTGAATATTGACGTGTGCTGGACATACTAGCATTTGAAACATCGGGATATTCTTCGGCATGCATTTCCTATTCCCTTCCACTGGAAGAAAGGCGAGCCGCTAGCATGTAAGCCCCACTGTTGACGAGGTTGCTCTCACACTCAGCGACCTCAGCTCTGTTCTTCTGGGCCAGAGCGGCGAGCAGTGACACGTGGGGTGGGGGTTGGGGTGGGGGGCGGTGGGAGGGGGCTTAGAGGCCTCTGTGCACTTACGGTGGTTCCCAGGTCAGAGAGGAACAAGAAGCGAAGGAAAGCCAGGAGTCAATATGCAGCGCTCTGTCATGCACGGTGCTGAGCCCCGGTGGCGCAGTGGTTTAGTGCTCCGTGGCTGGTTGACATGTGAACCCAGCAGCTGCTCTACAGAAGAAAGATGTGATGCTCGCTTCCATGAACACTGAGGGCCCTGGGAGCGCTCTCTCTCTCTCTCTCTCTCTCTCTCTCTCTCTCTCTCTCACACACACACACACACACACACACACACACAGAAGGGCCAGCGATCCTTTGTCCTGCACGGTGGCTTTGAGTAGTAATTGACTGATGAGAATGGGTTGGGCATTTAATATTCGAGTCAGTGTAGAGCAGTGATAACAGAGGAAACCAAGATCACGGTCTCAGGAATACCAGGGAGGCCATGAGAAATCACGCTCCATCTGGGGTGTGAGCAGAGGCAGCAGGTGACGTGACTTTCTACAATGGACCAAGAGTGTTTCCACCACCAGGGAGTCACAAACAAATATGACTTCTGCCTCTGAGTCGCTTCCAGCTCCTGGTGGCCTCACATGGTACACAACAGAACAGCTCCACCAGACCTTCTTGGCTGGAGTATTTGGTTTTGCTTTGCTTTTTTAGCAGGTAAAAAGGTTTTTATCATTTCATCATTACCACAGATAGTAAACATAGTTTTCTTCAACTGTCTAACAAATCATGAATTCAAATCTCTGATACAATCATAATTGTCAGTGAGTTAATAAAATATGGGAGAGTTATATGTGGGTATATAAAAACTAAGTTTCCAATATTCAAAAGATAATTTACATGAATGTAAGCTATATCATGGTAGAAATGTTAATACATATTATTATAGATAAATACACACACAAACCCACCCATACACATACACACATATAGCTATACATATGCAAGAAAATGTTTTAAAATCTACTATTAAAATAAATGTCGACTGTTTGAATTGAGTGGGATTTCTTCAGTCAAAATTGGGTTAATCTAATTAATATATAGTGTGTGCATATGTATATGTAATAATATCATGTAATATACTTGCTTATATTTTTTAGTCAGATTTAAATATACATATCTATATAAGCTGCAATTCTCCTCACTGTGACTGTAAGGTAGCATAGAAACACTGTTTTTAATAAGAATGATCATGTCATATTTCTCATAGGCCGATGTGTTAGAACCACTGTCCTTTCAGTTGGCAGTCAAATGCTTCATACCACGCCTTATGTTTCTGTGTCTACATGGACACAATATACAAACACACATTTCCATTCATCTACAAAACATGAGGTGGTCATCAAAGGTTTCTGGAAAATTCCATTTCTTCATGTTTTTATGATGCACCAACTATGTATAAAAATTCACTTTTCAATTTTAATTAAGTTTTTCAAAAATCTTTTTAGTGGGGGAATCATACAACTCTCATCACAATTCATCCATCCATCCATTGTGTCAAGCACATTTTTACATTTGTTGCCATCATCATTCTCAAAACATTTGCTTTCCACTTGAGCCACTGGTATCACCTCCTTATTTTCCCCCTCCCTTCTCACCCCCTCCCTCATGAACCCCTGATAAATTATAAATCATTATTATTTTGTCATGTCTTACACTGTCTGACGTTTCCTTTCACCCACTTTTCTGTTGTCCATCCCCCAGGCAGGGGGTTACTTGTAGATCCTTGTAATCCGTTCCCCCTTTCTACCCCACCGCCAAGCACAAAAGGACAAGTACAACATGAGACCGTGAACGTAAACATAAAAACATGTAAAAGGGCAATGTGGCAAAAGCTACCATACACAAACTGTGGCTGTAGTCTCATAGAAGTAGATCACCAGGCCTTTCCTCCGCCATTCTGCGGGGTGGGTTTGCACCCCCAGGCTTTGGTTTAGTAGTCGTCAACTGTTGGTGCTGCTCAAGGACCTCCACGGGGGCGGCGCGGGGGGACTCAGGAGCAAGGCCGGGTGGCCATCAGAGCCAGGGCCGGGCTAGGACATGGTGAGTTCGAGGTCTGTGGGTTCCAGCCCGGGGTTGGGGCTGGGCCAGGCATAGGAGAGTCCTGTGTCCTCCAGTGACCTTCTCCCGGCATGATGCAACAGATGCAGCCGGCCACCATGGCCTAGAGAATCAGCAACCCATTTCCCAAAGCTTTCTCTTCAAGTGCCCCGGGACCAGCTCCACAGGCTCCTTGGACTTTGTAAGCGCATGCGTATGCGCACGTGCACGCACAGTGAGACCCAGCACTTGGAGCCCTAGCACGCGACAGAGATGAACACTTTCCTTTGGTCCGGGGAGGCAAGTTTCAGAGCAGAGTGCTCCGTGTCTATTGTTTCTTTACACAGATGCATAGCTCTAAGGTATGAAGCGAGCACAGCTCTGGGCCTCGTGTGTAAGGGTGGAGAATAGGCACAGGGGTGCAGTGGAGCAGTGCTGACTCCACCCCTGCTGACACTTGATAGAGGGGTGCGGGGAGAAGGACGGCTCCTGAAAGATTTGATGGTGCTGA
Source organism: Tenrec ecaudatus (assembly GCF_050624435.1). Taxonomy (NCBI): domain Eukaryota; kingdom Metazoa; phylum Chordata; class Mammalia; order Afrosoricida; family Tenrecidae; genus Tenrec; species Tenrec ecaudatus. Next base: position 164,903,771 of record NC_134537.1, read on the forward strand.
AATTGGGTGCAGGGAAAATATTCTGTGCAGCAGTGTCCATACCCTGAATCTGCTTGGGTATGAGGTGGTGAACTGGAAGCATCCCTTCGCAGGTCAGTTTTGTATGGGCAGAATGAAGTCAAATGCGGGACAGTGGGGAGAAGAAAGAGGTGGGCACAGCCCGTAAGATAACTCAGGAGCCCAGCAGATGAGTTTAGATCCAATTCAGGGTGAAGAGCAAACTCAGGGGCTTACAACTGCTTCACGGCCAAGTCTGAGAAACAGATGCGGGGCAATGCGGAGTAGGAAGCCTGTGGTGACAGGCCTGCGGGCGTCAAACCCTTACTTGTTTGGCATAGAGATGGAAAGCCAAAATACCAGGAGTAGTTTAGGTCCTTCAACTTCCAGTTAATTCTTACTTTCTTTTGAAGAGGGGAAACATACTGTACATACTCAAGTATAAGCCGCCCCGGCTATCAGCCAGGGCACCTAATTGTACCACAAAAACTGCATAAAAATATGCTGAGAACCCTTGGCTTACACACAGATATATACGGTAACTTTCAGGCTACAGAATAAAAATCAGTTCAGGGCGTTTCTGCTGATGCTGAAGGAGACAGAGCGAGAGATCGCAGGAGGCTGCAGGAGCACAGAGCCAGCCGAGGCAGGTTGTTTAAGAGAAGCTGCTTTCCGAAGCACGTGTATGAGTAATAAAGGTAGGGCTTAAGGTAGCAGCGAGGGAAGAAGTATTTGGAAGAAGAAATGAGAGGGTAAGTTGGGGCAGGACGGGGTGTGTCATTAATTCGGGAGCGTCCAGAGCACAGGGAAAGGCCAGTCTTGAAGAGCAGCGGCACTAGTCGGCTGAAATGGAGTTGCTTTCTCAGCACTTGGAAAAATGGCCTCAATGATGCTTGCCCTTCATTTGAGGAGTCTTATCCTTTCCCACATCTTCACTGAAAAGCCCAAGACAGTCCATGAGCTGGACAGACACCGTGGCTGCAGCCATCGTCTCGGTGTCCTAACTGTGAGGATGGTGTAGGGCCGGGCATGTTTCATTCTGGGGCTCAGAGCCGACTTCATGGCACCTGGTAACAGCAGGAAGAGCAATGAGCCCGAAACGATAACGACAGAAAAGTCTTACAATTAAATGTTGACATTCATGGAAAAGAGAATGACAACAAACACTATCCACCTTTTGTTGGATTTTACTTTTTATTTATTAATTAAAAGGATTTATTAATTATTAATTAAAAGGATTGCTTAGACAGATGCCTAATCTGTACATTTCCAGGAACTATGGTGAGGTGAAATAATTGAAGAAGAAAAAGAAAGAAAAAATAGCAGCCCAGTGGAGAGAAAGAAAACATTTCCTATTTAAATACCAACCAGCCAACAAAACATTGTCGTGACTACTCAAAATAGAAATCTGATAGAAGAATCCAGAGCTTTCTAAAACGTCATGTACTTTTTATTAATTCATAAAATGCAAGCTCTCACAGGCTCCCAGGAGGTTTTGGAAATGCCTGGGGTGGGGTAGCGTGTCATCAGATTCACGGGAGGCACGGATGCAGAAATGGTTCTGCGCATGTTGACAGGGCGGTAAACAAGTGAGCAGTTGCCTTCCTGACACAAACACTGGGACTCGGCTAGTTTTGATTTCTAGCTTTGATTCTGCATGGCTGTGCCACTGAAATTAAGATTTCTCACTTTACATCTCACCATTCTTGATGGGGCCAAAACTGGCACAACATTACATTCCGTCGATAAAGATTTTATCCTTGAAGCAAAACTGCAACATTTCATATGGCAACATAACATTGTAATTGTATTCAGGACTGTCTTTTTTTGTAAGCAGAAAAATAATGTGGTTTGATGCTCTGGCCCGACACAATAGGAGCTAATGAATAGAGCGTGTTGCACCCGGGAGACTGCCGTTCAATTACTGGTGGTGCCAATCAAGTCAGAAATATTAACCATGGTAACCGCAGATTTCCAGCTCTATAGATGCATTGGAGAAAGCGGTTGCTCTTTGGGAATCGTTGGGGTCCTGGGAGGGAGGGGGCTGGGAGGGACAAAGCACCACTGAGTTTATGAATGCTGCCATAACAATGCTAGGCACCGAGGGGCTACTGCACTGGGCAGTCCTGTTGCGAAGGCCCAGGCGATTCCCAGAGAACTTGCAGTCACACCAAAGGAATTTGGCGAGGGAAGGGCCAATGGCAAAGAAATATGTATTTCATGTGGAAGCTGAAGAGTGACAAGAGAGAGCAAGCTGTGTGCTCCTGGCGTTGCACACCATCATGAGGTTCAGGGGCTTGAGTTGTGCACAGGTTTAGGCAGGTCTACGTTCAAAGCTTCACAGGTCGGCGTTTGTCCCTCTCTGTTTCTGTTAGACACTTCTGGGGATACTTGGCAGTAACCTGCCTGGGGTCCTTAGAGGGGGACGCATGGCCTCTAGAGGGAAGACTGCACCCCCTCCTGTGGGAAGCTCCGAAACTTGAACAGTTTCCTGGCCTGGATAACCTCACACTCTCAGATGTGTCTCCTTGGCCTTCTGCAGCACAGGCCGTAGCATCTCTGTCCCTCCCCTAATAAGATGCTTTTTAAAAAAGAAGAAAGAAAAAAAAACTTTCTAAGGTTTGCGGTCATGTAAAGAGCTTGATTGCTATTACCAGGTGTAGCACGACACGGGATGACTTTGGTATCAGCCAAAGTAAAATCCCAGTTCTGCTTCATAACCAAGAAAAACCAAACTCACTGCCACTGAGTGTGTGCTGACCCATAACAACCTTGTTGGACGGGAAAGAACTGCCCCTGAGAGTTTCAGAGCCTGTAACTCTTTTATTTTTTCATTCTTATTTTTTCTTAAAAAAATAATCTTATTAGGGGTCATACAGCTCTTATCACAATCCATACATCCAACCATTTTGTCAGACACATTTATACATTTGTTGACATCATCTTCAAAACAGTTTCTCTCTACTTGAACCCTTGGTATCAGCTCATTTCCCCCCCTCCTTTCTCCACCCTCCATCCCTCATGAACCCTTCATAATTTATTAATTGTTATTATTTTTTTCATGCCTTACACTGACCGATGTCTCCCTTCACCTCTTTTTCTATTGTCCATCCCCTAGGGAGAGGGTTATATGTAGATCATTGTGATCAGTTTCCCTTTACTCCCTCTAACTTCCTCTTCCCCTCCTGGTGTCAATACTCTCATTAGTGGTCCTGAGCGGTTTATCTGTCCTGGATTTCCTGTGTTGCAAGCTCTTATCTGTACCCAAGTACATGCTCTGGTCTAGCCGGAATTTGTAAGGTAGAATTGGGATCATAACAGTAGGGTCAGGGGTGGATTGGGGGGAGGGAGGGCGGGTAAGGAAGCATTAAAGAACTAGAGGAGAGTTGTATGTTTCATAGGTGCTATATTGCACCCTGACTGGCTCATCAATTCATAGTGACCCTTCTGTAAGGGGATGTCCAACTAGCTACAGATGGGCTTTGGATCTGCACTCTGCAACTCCCCTCTATCACATTGACCTGATTTTTTTTGTTCTGAGACTTTGATGCCTGATGCCTGATCCTATCTCATGATCACACTGGCTGGTGTGCTTCTTCTATGTGGACTTTGTTGCTTCTCAGCTAGATGGCCGCTTGTTTATCGTCAAGCCGTTAAGATCCCAGAAGCTATATCTTTTGATAATCAGGCACCATCAACTTTCTTCACATTTGCTTATGCACCCATTTTGTCTTCAGCAATCATGTCAGGAAGGTGAGCATTACAGAATACCAGGTTATTAGAACAAAATGTTCTTGCATTGAGGGAGGACTTGAGTGGCGGCCCAATGACCATCTGGTGCCTTGTTAATTAACATATAGATATATGTACGTTGATCTATATACCTCTCGATATGTATAAACTTATTTACATAGGTACATGCCTGTTATTTAGACCTCTATAAATGCCCTTTGCCTCCTAGTTCTTTATTTGCTTTTACGTTCCTTTTGTCCCATTATCATGTTAGGCCTTCATTAGGGTTTCAGTAATTCTTCTTAGTTTCAGTGCCCTTGAACAGACCCTACCAGGCATCCTACTCCCTCCTTGCCATCGATTTTAAATCAATTGTTGTTCCCTTGTCCCTGGGTTTATTAACACTCACTTCCTTGTCCTATTGTTTTCTCCCCCTATCTTATCTAGATAAACATGGAGAGACAATAATAAGCACAAAACAAGGCAGAGCAAAGCAAACAAAAGAAAACAAAAACAAAAAACAACCCACCAAAAACAAAACTGTTAAAAAAAAAAAAAAAGAAAAACCTATAAATAGTTCCAGGTCTGTCTGTTGACCTTTAGGAGTGTTTTCCAGTGGAGTCTGAAGGGGTGCCACGCCCTGGCCCCAAAGACTGTTTGGTATTCCCTGGGAACTCCATTGATTTACTCCCCTTGCTGCTCTGTTGTATACCCTTGGCATTTCACACACTGTGGTGGGGTCGGATCAGACACAATTTCCGCACTGTGCCTCCAGTGTTGTCCCTCATAGTGATATGAGTCCGTGAGGGACGTCTTGTCTTGTGGTGGGGCCGGTCCTATGGTCCTCTCTGTGCACTGGCTGCTTGAGCAGGACTACTGTCCTCAGGGCTTGGTGACTGTAACTCTGGAGTAGTAGAAAGACCCATAGTTCTCCCTTCAAAGTGGCTGGTGGCTTCAAACTGCTGACCGTGTGACTCACAGCTCAGGGAGGAAGTAACCACAGGTTCCTCCTGGGCTGCTCGACTTTATGGCCAACAGTTTGCTCATGTACAAAATAGGAATAAGCATGATCTTACAGAGTGGTTGTAGAACTTCAATGTGCTAGTGCCTACAAAGTATCCAAAGCATTTTTGGCAAATCACAGACATTTCATCAGACTAGTTCTCCTTGACACAGGAAGCACCAACATTAACTTATGCAGGCACCTCACAGATGTGCCTTCATAAAGGATTAGAGGCTTTTCTAGTACCTTTCAATCCTCCCTCCTTAGAAAAGGAAAGGCCAAGGACTCTTTACACAAGGGTGCTCACACTGCTGGTGTTCAGGATGCTGTAAAAAGACAGAAAGATAAACAAAGCTCCCAACTTGGTGTTATTGAGTTGACTCTGACTCACGGCAACCCTACAGGATAGAGTGGAACTGCCTCTGTGGGCCACTGAGGCTGTAATTCTTCTTCTTTTAAGAAATGTATAAGAAAGAGCTTTATATTAAAGGGTAATTGTATACCAAGAAATCATCCCAGCCAGTCCATATGTCTTATATTCGCCCTTAAGTTTGATAAACCTCTCTTCAGACTCACAGGGCCACATGCAAGAATGCAGAATTCAGGAATATCACAGGCTGGTGGGTGAAAAGTCTTGTGGATCCACTGGCAGTGGAAGCATCACAGGGCTGACTCAGGTCAAATTCAATCCTTATCTAAACTATCCCATTCACATGCAACCTGGCCTTCGACCTCTGACTGCATCCAGCCAGGGTGGGGCCTCGTCGGCCATTTTTACTAAGCACATCGTCTCAGAGAACTCCAAAGGGCCATCTTGCTCCCTAAACTCACAATGCACACTTATCACATTCATTTTCACCATTTCAGACAGGAATAACCAAAAACAACTTCCAGGAAACAAAATCTTCACTTCCCATGTCTTTTCCAGTGAACTGAATGGCCATATTTGACATCCAGCTAGAAGAAAAACTGCCCTAAAACACAGATCAACTGAGCATCCACTCTCCATCTTCATGATTTGTTTCTCTAGGACCACACTCTCAAGGTATGATAATGAGTTGGACCAGGGTAATTGTATATCAAGAGAACATCCCAGCCCAGTCCAGATCAAGTCTGATATTAGCCCTCAGTCCAATACTAGTCCAAAAATCTCTCCAGACTCATGAAGCCACATGCAATGATACAGAATGCGGGAAGATCACAGGCTGGTGTGTGAAGTCTTGTGGATCCAATAGCGATAGAAGCATCACCAGTCTATCTCCACATGGTTCAATGTGTCAATTGGTCAATAGGAAGGTGCAGAGAGGGAGGGGAGTTCCCAGAATCCTCATGAGAAGGCCACGCCCACAAGGAAGCATCATCAGGCTGTGCCCTGATTGACAGGCCAGATTCTACCCCTGCACTTATTTATCAAGCCGACATGACATTATGTAACTGCCACAAGTAGTGAACGAGAAAAGACATTTGGGATTTATGTGGACTAGAAGGGGCCCTGGCACTATTGGGTGTGGTTAGCTAATTGGTAGAAATAACCCCTAGACAACAAAAAAAGGTTTAGCCTCAAGAATGACCCAGAAAAGCCTGTAAAGATGCCCCCATCCTGGGTGACCACAAGAGTTTCAGCATAAAGATTGGTCCAGAGAAGGCTCTAAAGATGCCCCTTCCCTCCTTCCCCAGGGGAGAACAAGCGTTTCTGCCCAACTAATGGTCTAGAGAAGACTCAGGACATAAACACCCTAGACAATAGCAAAAACTTCAGGCTAAAAAATGCTCCAGAAAAGCCTCTAAAATTGCCCCTCACTTCTGGTGGACAGCAAGGAGTTTCAGCCTCAAGAGTAGCCCAGGAAGGCCCAGGAAAAGGCTCCCTGAGGGGCACAGCAAGAGTGAGGGCACGATAGAAGACACAAAGAAAGAGCAACCTCAAGGGCAAAAGGCCAAGGAGCTGAAAGGATAAAAAAGGACTCAGAATCCCATAATCATGAGAAGTGGGTCCAGGCCAGCAGGCATCAGACTGAGAATTGCCAAGTGTGGATCCAGTAATTTTCCATGGCACAAAACCTGCTCTAAAGGCAAGAAAGCCTACATGGTAGGTGGGAACAGTGACTTTGACCCAGGACATAGAGGGGCAGTCTGGTTTGGTGGTCCCTTGGCTCAAGGGAATCTTAATTGTTAAAGAAGCTACTTGTCCCATTAGAAAATCTGCCAGGAAGCTAAGAAAGAAGAGCTCGACTCCGAATGACGGCCCCAGGGAAAGAAGGCGACTCCACCAGATGCAGCTGAGACGAAAAAGCAGCTCGATTTGGGCCTGTGTGGGGAAAGGAGAGTGCCAGATACATTTTTTAGAATGCAGTTGCTCAGCTGGGCAAGAGAGTTACTTAGAAGAGCTGGGGGGTGGTATTGAACTCCATTGATCACAGCATCTTTGAGCAATTTCCTTTTATTCGTTGTGTAGTAGTGGTTAGGAGTCCCCAAGTTAAGTGCTCACCAACAACCCTGAAGTTTGGCAGTTTGATCAACCAAGTGAGGAGGTCCCTTGGAAGTCAGAGTTTGAAAGCCCCGTGGAGTAGCATGGCTCCTCTGCCCACACAGGTTCACCATGAGTCTGAAATGCCTTGATAGCCAGGACCGACCATTGTTAACAGTACAGCAGAACAGTGTTTACAAGACGTCTTATGCGCACGTCATGACCTTCATGAGTTGGTAAGAAGCAGGCATCAGAATGGTTCAAGGGTGTTTTTGTGGGGTTTTTTTTTGCCTTGCATGTAGTCTGACCTTGAAGTACACAAAAGTGAACTAACATCCTTCCAGACCCGTTTTGCAAGACTTTGTTAATTAATAAGACTTTCATGAAAGAACTCCAGGGAGCGAGCACCCCATTTCATGGTCCCAGAGGCATGCGAGTACAGGTAGCTCTGTTTTGAAACTCGGTGGCTTCCTGCACCCTCCCTAAGAAGGCACAGTTATATTCCTGGTCGCCCACTGGCCTGGGGAAACACGGGAGTTTTTCAGAAAGAAGACAAGGCCGTTGGGGAGAGTTGGCTTCCCCAGGATCCCTCAGTCTTGGGCTACCCCCATTCTAAGCTTTCTTGTCAACAGTAGATGGGGAGCTAAATAAAGCACCCAAGCACACTCTGCTGTGGAGAAGCACGTGGATTAAGAGAACAGCCTCAACAGAGGCCCACTTGACAATGCACCTGCCCAGCTCCGAGGCAGTTGCTGGGACTTGCAGAGGGAACCGGGGGGAAGGAGGAGCCCAGCCTGTGGGCTTGATTTGACTTCAGAATGAAGAAGCTAGGTTATCAAATGCAACAAGATAAACTTTCCTCTTTCCTTTCGGTCTCTTGTTTGGTCTGAAGTCCTAACTATTAAAATGTGTGCATTAAGTAAAAAAAGAATGGTGGCAATAAGAGGATGTCTGCTAATCGTCATTTAAAGCCCAGGAAGAGTGGGGTCAAGTCCAATGGCACAGGCCTTGTTTGGGGTGGCCGCAAATGGCAGGATATGGCCACACATGGGGACGGACTTCAGCCCCCCCATTCCGACCTGGAGCACTGTCTGGGAGGTCTGCTGGTTGTAGGGAAGGTAGGAGTTGGTGTAGGGAAGACGGTGGTTGGAGGAAAGGCGGTGGTTGGAGGAGAAGGCAGGGGATGGGGAGAAGGCGGTGGTTGGAGGGGAAGGCAGGGGATGGAGGGAAGGTGGTAATTGGAGCGGAAGGCAGTGGTTGGAAGGAAAGGTGGTGGTTGGAGGGAAGGCAGTGGTTGGAGGGAAGGCAGTGGTTGGAGGGGAAGGCTGTGGTTGGAGGGGAAGGCGGTGGTTGGAGGGGAAGGCGGTGGTTGGAGGGGAAGGCGGTGGTTGGAGGGGAAGGCGGTGGTTGGAGGGGAAGGCGGTGGTTGGAGGGAAGGCAGTGGTTGGAGGGAAGGCAGTGGTTGGAGAGAAGGCTGTAGTAGGAGGAGAAGGCAGTGGTTGGAGGGAAGGCAGTGGTTGGAGGGAAAGCAGTGGTAGGAGGGGAAGGCGGTGGTTGGAGGTAAGGTGGTGGTTGGAGGGAAGGCAGAGATTCTAGAGGAAGGTGGTGGTTGGAGGGAAGGAGGTGGTTGGAGGGGAAGGAGGTGGTTGGAGGGGAAGGTGGTGGTTGGAGGGGAAGGCAGTGGTTATAGAGGAAGGTGGTGGTTGGAGGGAAAGCAGTGGTTGGAGGGGAAGGCAGTGGTTTGATGGGAGGGAAAGCAGGGGTTGAAGGGGAAGGCGGTGGTTGGAGGGAAGGTGGTGGTTGGAGGGAAGGCGGTAGTTGGAGGGAAGGCGGAGGTTGGAAGGGAAGGCGGTGGTTGGAGGGGAAGGATGTGGTTGGAGGGAAGGCGGTGGTTGTTGGGAAGGCGGTGGTTGGAAGGAAGGCAGTGGTTGGAGGGAAGGCAGGGTATGGAGGGGAAGGTGGAGGTTGGAGGGGAAGGTGGAGGTTGGAGGGGAAGGTGGAGGTTGGAGGGGAAGGTGGTGGTTGGAGGGAAGGGGGTGGTTGGAGGGGAAGGCAGTGGTTGGAGGGAAGGTGGTGGTTGGAGGGAAGGCGGTGGTTGGAGGGAAGGCGGTGGTTGGACGGAATGTGGTGGTTGGAGGTGAAGGTGGTCATTGGAGGGAAGGTGGTCATTGGAGGAGAGATGGTGGCTGGAGGGGACGCTGATGATTGGTGGGGAAGGCGGTGGTTGGATGGGATGAGGGGCCTAACCCGAAGCTTTTTGACATTTCAGGATGAGTCTGTGAGGCAGGATTGTCCCTGGTATGGATGACAGCCTAGCCTTGCGCAGCAGCCCCTGGTTGATGACGGCAAGGCCATCAGTTCAATCCAACCAGCTCTTTCGAGGACAGAAGAGGAGACTTCTTGCTCCCGTAAGGTCTGCCCTGAGCCCTGGGCATTGGGAGCCAGGGAAGGCAGCAGAAGGTGAAACCACCAGGGTGGCGCCATCCATGCGTGCCTTCCGGCAAGTGTGTGCTCAGGGGCTGCAGGCATTTGGTCCTTTGAGTTGTGTTGCTCGGGGTTCGCTTGGAATCGTGCTTGGGTCATACAATGCTGAGTACAGTAAGATCAGTTTTTGCTTTTGCTTCAGCGAGTACCGTGTCACCCCAGCATCTTACTATGGAAAGGTGCGGAAAAGCCCTCCAGTCAGTGCCCCTGCCCTTCTTGTCCGGAGAAGGCAGGGGAGCCGGCCTGTTATTGTCTATGGGCCTAGAAGGCCTCATTTTTCTCCAGAGAAGCAGTGCATGGTTTCAAACCACTGACCAACATGCCACCCACTCGACCCCTGAGGCTCTTTGGACTCAGATCGTAGGGATGTCTCCGTGTGGACAGAGAAGGGCAGGGTAGTGTTGGCCGAGCCCTCCTGGGGGCTGTGGAGTGTCAGGCCAGTCCCTCTGACTGGTGAAGGGTCCTAGAGAGCGAGGAGGAAAGGCTGCGGTAGCAATGGCCACAACCTGCCGTATTGTCTGTCCGAAGATCCTTGGCTGGTTTATATAGAAGTAAGACTGCCTGGATTTCCTCCGAGTGAGGTAACTTCAGACAAAAAACCAGGGGACATAATTGGCCAAGAGCTAGCTCCGTGAAGCAGAGTACAACTTAAAGATATGGATGGAGAAAGTTTTGAGAACCCTCACTTACCAATGGGGCCATGAACCAACTGAAGACTTGCAACTATCCATGAGTCATTACAACCTAGAATGTGCGAAGCCAGAATCTGGAAATACAGAAGGTGCTTGGAAATGAAGTGGGCCAGGTGACGATTCCTGTCTTAGGCATTGTTGTTGTTAGGTTCATTGAGTTGGTTCCAACCCATAGCGAACCTGGGCACGAGAGCACAGGACACTGCCTGGTCCAGGCCATCGTCACAGCTGTTAGCATGCTTGAACCCACTGTTGTAGCCACTGTGTCCATCCAGCACCTGGAGAGATTTCCTCTTGTTCGCTGCCCCTCCACTTTACCAAGCATGGTGTCCTCCAGGGACTGGCCTCTCCTGACAATAGGACCAAATTATGTAATACAAAAAGTCTCCCCATTCTTGTCTCAGAGTCACTCTGACCCTAATTCCTGTAGAACAAAGTATTAATTGTTCATTGTTATGTTCAGAGGATGCTGGAGAAAACAGAAACATTTCAGGAGAGCCAATATATGACATTGAAAATATCCTACCTAAATTTAGAGACATCTCAAGAACAGAATTGATGCAATGAAGGGTAATGATCTTACACTGTGCAAGTCTTAAATTGATCAAACTTACAATCAAAATGCATTTATAATTATTAACTATTGAAAGGTGAAAGTTGGTAATGACAGGAAGGAACAATAGTTGAAAAATATGGTGTTGGTGATTGAAATGAAGCTGCAGATCACAAGATAGAATTTTGCAAGAGGAATGAGTTGTTCATACCCTAAGTATTTTTTTCAACAACACAAATGGCAACTATACACATGGACTTCTCCAGATGGAATGCACTGTAACCAAATTGATTCCATCTGTGGGAAGAGATGATGGGGAAGTTCAACATCACAAGCTAAAAGCAAACGAGGGCCCCCTATGGAACAGTCCATCAGCGACCCCTACGCAAGTTCAGGTTGTGAGGACTTTGATCTTCAGTACATGGAATGGGAATCCATACTGGGGGCTCCGAACTTGGTCTTCATCAGCAGGTGTTTCAAGCCATCGCAAATGGAGGAAAGGTTGAAGTTTTCTAGGATTTTGTCTTGCTTGGATCCACGATCAGTTCTCATGGGAGCAGCAGTCAAGAGATCTAAAGACACAATGCCCTGGGCTCGTCAACAAGACCTCTTGACAGTGTTGGAAAGCAAGGATGTCTGGAGAAAGCAGTGACTGGAAAGGGCATCATACTTGGTAATGTAGAGGGTCAATGCCCGCAGAGGGAGGGGTGACAAAGTGAGTGCAGCAATACTCTGAGGCTGGCACAGGTTCGCGCAAATTAATCAGCACCTTCCCCTCATTGTTCCCTCCGAAGTGGGCATTGGGTTGTTGTGCGAATAAGACTAGGAATCCAAGAGTGGTGTGTGTAAGTAAACCCCAAGAACTTCCAAGTCCCACTGTCTGAGTCTGAATCCCCTCCCTAGCATTCTGCAGTTGGTTAGCCATGGGCAGATTACTGTACATCAAGATAAGTCAGTTTCCTTATAAATAAAATGGCACAATCCCAATTCTGTCCTCATGCAGTTGTTTCACAAAGAGCAAATTATAAAATCTTCCTACACGTGAAGCTCCTTTTATAAGCCTCGAACACAGAAAGATGTTCCAGGTTGTAACCATTATTATTTTTCGTTTAATAAACATCTCTCAGCCACATTCTACATTCTCCTTCACCTAACACTCCTTTCACATGTGTATCATTTTATTTCATCCTTTCATTAATCTTGTGAAATAGAGACTTCCCACCCCACAGTACAGAGGAGGGTGCTGGATCACAGGATTGGAATGACTGAATGCCACACTGCTCGTTATTGGTGGAATAGGATTTCAACTCCTAACTCTGTACATCTGGTACTTTCACCGTTATAATTGTCAAGGCCTGACCTTCACAGTGAGTGACTCACAAGCTGAAGAAAAGAGAGAGTATCCTTGTGCCTGTTTATCACAAATTTCTCAGTAATTCAACTACTTATCTTTTCCCATATAGTGGATCTTCCTTGTGGTTTCCTTAAATTCCTCTTCTTTTATTTGAGTTCTTTCATGCCACACATTTTTATCCTCCTCCCTCTCCGACCACTGCTGCTGCTTCCATCATCACCGGCCACGTGTTAAGGGCCGTGGGAGGTAAGGTGGAAAAGCCCTAGTTCCTGGGACCGCTCACTCCCCCACCTTTATCTTTATGAAAACAAGGTAGGGGTGACTGATTCAAGATTTGAAAATTGAATGCAGATTGAGTATGGTTCAAAATGAATTCGCGTTCTATGCTGTGCTTCAGGAAGAATTGAAATCATCATAGAACACAGGTGAATATGTTCCCTAAGGATATGTAAGCTGTTTCCCTGGGCTGTGCTTAAACTCCAGGTAGTTACTGTAGTGTGGCAAATCACAAGATACTACAGAGTGCATAGCAATGTTATCTGTGAGATGTCAGCGAATTTATATTTCTCTTCAACAAGTATCCTTCACGGGCCCACACAAATTATTATGAAATGGAATTGATCTGATAACAGAGGATTGGCAAAGTATTTTTGGGGGGGTCCCCTCTGGGAATTATTTTGTTTTTGTGTGATGTGCAATAGAGATGGATATTTTCAGGATCAGAAGAACCAGGAGCCATGAATCAGTCAGTCTGTCTGCCTGCCTGTCTCTCTCTCTCTCTTTCTACACATACACATGCAAACTATGGTCTCCCTATTCAAGAAAATTTGATTCTAGCTTATGGAGAAAATGGTTGAGGAATCACTGTGACAACTTGAATTTGAAGAGCGCACTGGAATATTTGATCAAGGGCCAGAAGATGCACTATCTTGTGAGTCCGTTGCCTTGCTGGCTGAGGGGGACTGAGCTGCCACAGTTAGCAGGGTTCAGGGGAGCAGAGATGTGGATCTGCTTTTAGAAGATGGACATGATGGTATTGGGGTAAGGACAGTTCACTCTGAGTGCAAAGGCTTGCATTCCACTTTCTTGTCCACTACCTGTCCACAGCGGAATCTTACGCAAGTTAATTAACCTCTCTGAACTCAATTTGCTTATTTCTAATATGGAGTTAATAACATCTACTTTAAAGGTTGCTGAGTAGAAAAAATAAAATAGTAGATGTGAGAAAATGCTGTAAACACCGACATGCTATATTCATCGAAGGTTTGTTGTGAGAACAATGGTAACAGCCTCACACCAGCAAACACAGCCCCACTGCTGTAGAGGCCCTTTCCACTTGGCTACCCGCCTGCCATCTGTCACAGCAGAACTGCTCCCCATACTTTCAAGGTTGTGACTTTGAAGGTCAGTCACCAGGCCTTTTTATCAGACATGGCAGCCATTTTCCTGACCACTTGACCACTTCACCAGTCGTGCCCCCAGGGCCTCTAGGGACAACTGCCCAGGGGCCTCTGTTCTGTTAGAAGTGCCCCAGGTGTGGGTATGGGGGCTTCTGACCGACTCACAAGGAGCTGGTGGCTCTTTCCAGAAGGCAAGGTGGCCCAGTCCTGTTCCATTGTCACAATCATCTCTCTTTGTGGATCCATTTTACAGCCACCATAGTCTCATTAAGGGTTTTCCTTGCTTCGTTACCGATCCTCCCTTTACCAAACACGATGCTCTCCTCCAAGGTTGCACATCTCCTGATAGTGAGGTAGGAGATCTGGTGGTGCAGTGGTGACTTGTTTGGCTTGTAAACGCAAGGTCAGCAGTTTGAAACCACTAGCCAGTCCTGGGAGACAGATGCGGCTTTCCACCCCTGTAAAGAGCTGCAGTCTCAGAAACCCACAGGGCCCCTTCTACCCCAGCCTTTAGGATGGCTAGTGGTCACCATCTCTCAGCACTGACACCATGGCAGTGGGTTTTTTGTTTGTTCGGCTACTGAGATAAAATCTCACCACCTGAACTTCTAAGGAGCAGTCTGGCTTTGGCAGTCGTGATGTGGTCGCAATCATTAGGCATCACTAGTTCAAATGCGTCCATTCTGCTTTGGTCCTCTATGCATTGTTCAGCTTTGCATGCATCTGAGACCATGTATTTGGTTCAGCCTCACCTCAGTCCTGAGTGACATCTGCAATGTATCCTGGAGGCTATCCTTTCCTTCCCCCCATCCCTCTGACCTGGTGCTAGCCACTGCTTTGTACCTTGTTCGTTATTGCCAATCTTCCTGGGCAGCCCTCTGCATCGTGGCCAACTGTGCCCTGCATCCAAGCTCCCCCCTTGCTGCTCTCCTGAGTTTCTCTTAGGTGTTTGTCAACATGTGTCCTTGACTTTCGAACGGATGCCATCCCTCTTTCTGACAAGGCTGGCTGTTCTGACCCTGTCCGTCCTCGATTCCCTCTTCTGAACGTGCTCACACTGAACGACCTGGACCCACTTACGTGGTCTATTCATGTATCGTCTGGGACCCACTGTCTGTATTTTTTCAGATACATTCCTTCTATTCCAAATTTGTTTACTGACCCTGTTTTGAATGTAGAGTTCCTGGTTCAATGTCCTTTCATATTTCAGAATATGTTAGACTGTTGATTCCCAGTTGATAACCCACATAAGATACGTTCTCACATTGGTCACACAGTGTTCTGTGCTTCTGAATTAGTTAGTATTAAGGCAGCAGATGGACACTGGGCCTCCACTCAAGTATTCTCTCAATGCAAGGACACTTTATTCTAATAACCCAGCATTCCATGATGCTCACCTTCCCTGACATGATCGCTGAAGATAAAATAGGTACATAAGCAAATGTGGCGAAGAAATCTGATGGTGCCCGGCTATCAAAAGATAGAGCATCTGGGGTCTTAAAGGCCTGAAGATAAACAGGTGGCCATCCAGCTGAGAAGCAACAAAGTTCATATGGAAGAAGCACACCAGCCTGCATGATCATGAGGTATCCATGGGATCAGGTATCAGGCATCAAAGACCCAAAGCAAAAAAATCATATCAATGCAAATGAGGAGGAGGGCAGAGTGGAGCCTCAAAGCCAATCTGTCCAAGTTAGACATCTCCTTACAGAAGGGTCACAAGAAAGATACGAGCCAGTCAGGGTACAGTGTAGTACTGATGAAACACACAACTTTCCTCTAGTTCTTTAATGCCTCCTCTCTCCCTGTGATCATGATCTCAATTCTGCCTTACAAATCTGGCTAGATTAGAGCATGTACACTGGTACAGACAAGAGCTTGCAACACAGGGAATCCAGGACAGATAAACCCTTAGGATCAATAATGAGAGTAGCGATACCAGGAGGAGAAGGAGAAGTGGGGTAGGGGGACCAATTGCAATTATCTAAACATAACCCTATCCCAGGAGGATGGACAACAGAAAAGTGAGTGAAGGGAGACAGCAGTTGGTGTAAGACGGGAAAAATAAAATTACAAATTATCAAGGGTTCACGAGGAAGAGAGGGGGTAATGGGGGGAATGAGCTGATACCAAGGACTGAAGTAGGAAGAAAATGTTTTGAGAATGATCATGGCAACACATGTATAAATGTGCTTGATACTCTGTATGTATGGATTGTGATAAGAGTTGTAAGATTCCCCAACAAAATGATTTTTTTTAAATAGGAAGACATAACATTTAAAAAGTATGCTTTAGCTTCTCTAGCAATTACGGGTACAGGAACATATTCCTACAGAATAACAGTTGTAGAAACCACGTTGTGCTATTCTTTTCCCAAGCACAGGGGCTCTGCTTGCCGTGGAGCTGCTCAGACTCCAGTACCCTGGACTCGCTTCAGTGTGCCCCTCCATCAGGACATCTCCCTCCCACTGTGGCTGACCCTGCTGAGGATGGCAGCTCTACTCCAAGGATATGGCAGTCCTGTCTTGACTACTAGTCTTCCACCTCATCTCCTGGTTCATCCATTCCTTGCCAAGACTTCCCGTGCCACCAACTCAGGCTACACCACGTCCAACAATCCCCTTTTGATTGGTCTCCTCTTGTCTTTTCTCATCTACTGCCCTTCCACTTTCCACATGGACACAACAGTCTCTGGGAAGACAGATCACATCATCTCGCCCTTTGCTTCAACCTCCAGGGGCTTCCTTTCCCAGGGAGCACAAAGCTGAGAGCCATCCACACGGTGGTCCACAAGACCCGTGTGTTCTGCTTCTGTTCCTCAGCCTCTATGTCCCTCCTCTTTCAGGCGGCTGTGCACTACAGCATATCACCCTTTCTTTTAGCATCTAAAATACTACTTGTTCCTAACTGCCTCAGCTCCTTCTGTTCAGACTGCACATCTCTTATGGAATCTCCTTTGCCAGGCTTCTTCAAGGTGCATTTCCAATTTCAGATCAACTCTCATTTTCCAGAGCAGCCTTTGAGGATCTCTAAGACTAGGTCCAATTGCCACATTTTATATTTTCTCACTTCTTTGTAGCATCTATCATAATTGCAATGAAAGTGATCACGTGAGTATATCCAATACAATTCAAAGCCTGGTAGGGCCGATCAGGAATTGTTCATCATTTAGCATGCTTCCTTATATCTACTAGGTAGTCAGTTACTCAGCTTTAATTTGTCAAATATTGAGGGAGGCCAAGCTCAAGCCCTGGCAACACTGGCATGGTTATGTCCCTCTCTCTTCTGGCTGCTACCCACTTGCTCTGTGTGCACAGAGTGGTGCTGAAACAGGCAGGCCCCTTCATCCGGGAGGAATCTGGGGAATGTGCATCATTTCCTGTGAGGTCCATGTAGATGGGAACCTTCCCTGTGTTCTGGAATAGCTGCGAGGTGAGAGGCACGGTTGTCTCCACACAGACTAGGAAGTAAAATGACGGTGCCCTGTGGAAAAATTGTTTTCATCTAGTCAGTGACTGTTTTCAGTTAAGCAGAGGGGTTGCAGCCCGAGTAAAACTTGAGAATGTACGATGGCTGAAAGTTATTAAGCGTTGGGCCAATGTTCATACATTTGACATGATGTCAGAGCCATGAAGACAAAATCACTTAATCTCCTACAGAAGGCTGACTAAAGTCAGTGGCCTGTGAGAGTTCACTTGCAGTGTTTTGACAAAATTGGAGCAAGTGGGATACACATTCACTGCACCAGGACCGATAGAACTGTATAGTAGAGACAGCAGGCAGTGGCTGCCCAGGGTTCATTCTCTCTCTCTCTCTCTCTCTCTCTCTCTCTCTCTCTCTCTCTCTCTCTCTCTCTCTCTCTCTCTCTCTCTCTCTCTCTCTCTCTCCTGAGCATGGGTCTCTGCAGAAGAGAGTGGCTGGCAGGTCGCAAGACGAAGGAAAGCCCAGCGGGAACAAGCAGCAGGCTAGAGCAGAATTGGGGTGATTTGGACTCTTCCCATCCAAAGGTATGAGCAAGTGTGAATGGGACAATTGCTTTGAAATCTGAAAGATTTTTGGTGTTGAAATACTTATGGTGAAGCATTGATTATTGCCAAAATACGGCTTACATTTATGGAGCATACAGTGCTGAGGTAACTATTTTACATGTGCCATGCCTTTAAATCCCCAAAATAAATGTCTATTAGTCCTACTTAATAGATAGAGCTGAAACTTGGAGAGATTAAATAACTCATCCAGGGGATTTTATTAATAAATGATGGAAGTGGTATTCTAACTAAGTGTTCCTTTAAGCCCAGAGCCAACCCACTTTGCCATTACAGTCAGTTGACACTATTTTGGAACTTTGGCACAAGTACAGGCCCCTCTTGGGATTGAGATTGAGGCAGCAGGAAGCTGCTATAAAGACTGAAATATAGAACTATCGCCACTGTCCCCAAGGAGCCTGTCACAGATTCCTCAAGAACCATGTGTGGGAGCATGCACACACCCAAACCCAAACCAAAGCCAACCAACCAAACAAACAAAACACCCAGGGCCTCCAAGAGAGTCATCCTTCCATCAGCCTTTGCAGGGCCTGCTGTCAGCTAAGGCTTATGTTTGAGTTAGTATTAATGTGGCCAGATCAATGAGCCAGTCATCCCCTTGGATTCTGTTTTCTGAAATTGCACTTTTGGCTCAATGTTCCATCATTTTTCTAACCACATTACCCCTTTGACCAAATCAAAATAGGTTTGTTTATCATCCAACTCTTTCCCTTTGAAGAGTCATGTGGCAGACATTGACAGTCATTGTCGCTGACTGCTTTGGGATCAGCTCCAACTCATGGCCACCTCGGGTACAATCGAACCTGTGCTGGACCGTATTCATGATGGACCGCATGACCCTGTGCTGGACTGTATTCACGATCAACATTGAACAAACCCAAACCAAACCTGCTGCCATCCAGTTGATTTTGACTTGTCGCGGCTCTGTAGGACAAAGCACAGCGTCCCCATCCTGCATCCAGCTGCAGTCTCTACAGAAGCAGACTGCGACAACATTCTTCCCCAGGATGGCTGGGCGTTGAGCCACGTGGGAGCTTAACAACTATTGAATGACAGAGAGTCGTCGTTCAAAGGAGGGTTGCATCACACAGCGTTTAAACACACAAGTCCTGGGATTGACTGCTGACCTGAAACACGCCCCTGCTCCCTATCGCTGTGTGACTTGAGGTTAGTTACTTTAGCAGTCTGAATCTCCCTTTTGGTTTCCATAAAATAAAGACCAGAATGATATACTTCCCTTGGACTGCTGTGAAATTTACATATGTTATTACATGAAAAACTTGTAGAATTATGCTGGCATTCAGTAAAAGCCCAGACATGTGTATTGTCCTGATTCACAGTGTCTATTTATTTCTAGGTTCTAATATCCATTGAAATGGCGACACAGAACTCACAGGCAGTATCTATGATTAAGTGGTTTCTTAAGGAAGTTGACAAATTGTCATGCAAATGAGAATTGCTCAGGATATAATTGTTTATCAAGACATATTACAAATTTTTTTAGATGTGCTAATAAATTCCACTCCAATGTAAGCCTCAATCTGAAGGCATTCTGTCCAATTTCTGGGAGTCAGTAGACCCAGATTCTCCAATTAAGTGCTTAGAGGCGCCCTAGTCCACAAGTCAGTCTCCTGCCCCAAAGCACTGAGCCTCACTTGTTCTGTGGCCTGGTAAGTCTACTATGCTGGGAAGTCCCACACGCTGGCTTCTGGCTCTTCTGCTGCTGTTCCTCTGATGTTCTAACTGTCTTTTGGATCCAGGTGGTTCACTGGGCAGGGAATTCAGATCCAGGGGATGCATCCCACTCCTGGCTCTTGCTGATACTGAGCTCCCTCCTCCTGCTTCTCAGAGGACTCATTTTATACACAGTGGGATATGGCTCCAGGGAATGCTAGTCACAATTACCCACAGGTGAATCCTATTAGTATCTTCTCCCACCTTCTTCCTAGGACCTAGACCCATGCAGGCCAAGGTCATTTGGTGGGAATTAGAAACTTTGGCTAGAAGAGCCATAATTCAAAGCCCCTGTAACACATTAGCAATGATACCAAATTTAGTACTCATTTACTCTCTGCAAGGAGTAAGTCATTGTGCGGGGCATGAGCCTAATCCTTGCCGTCCCTCGAATGGAATAAAATCCAATGGGAGAGAGATGCGTGTGGACCAATTACACCGGAAAGAGAGAGGAAAGCCTTCACAATAGGGGCTGATAGGATTTCCTTTCTCCCTCTGTCTGCATGTTATGAACTGATACCGAGACAGGTCGACTTCACTGTGCCCTTGTGTAAGAGAGAGTGAGACTGGCTTTTGCACATACTTGTTTTTTATTCAATAGGGCTTCAAAGCAGTGCACCCCATCAACCTATAACACCTGCCACTGGCCAGGTTAGC
Source organism: Tenrec ecaudatus (assembly GCF_050624435.1). Taxonomy (NCBI): domain Eukaryota; kingdom Metazoa; phylum Chordata; class Mammalia; order Afrosoricida; family Tenrecidae; genus Tenrec; species Tenrec ecaudatus. The sequence goes on from NC_134537.1 coordinate 164,923,887, forward strand.
AGCAAATATCTTCATAGCAAGTCCACATGTTCACCTCACGTCACACAGATTGGAATGGCAATTCTTGCCCTTGGGAAATTCAGAGCCTAGGAATAGACTCTCCCTCAAAAAAAACAAAAAACAAACACAGTTGAAAAGCAAAGCATCGCAAAACCAGAGGTCCGTGCCAGGGCAATGCAAGTGCAGAGCAATCACTTGCTCTAACGGGAGGAAGAAAGTTCAATAGCAAGTCCAGGGGCATCAACCCGGGGATCAAGGGCTGCGTATCAGTTCACAGGAGAAGTAACGAAAGGGCATGTTGGGAGTAAAGGCCTGTTTGCATCCGCAGCCGGAGGAGCGATATGGGTTGTGGAGAGCCCAGAGTGCACCTGCTGCTGTGTACGGGAGGGAAGAGGAAGATGTCCCCGTAGGAAAGGGAGGCGAGACCCCTCCAACCTCAGCCAAGTGATCTGTACAAACTCCATTTCAGAACTGGGTATGACTCACTCCGACGACCAGACAACAGGGGCATAATTGCCCCAAAGTTGCTTGGACTCCAACCCACACCTTTTCCTGGGTTGTAAGACCATTTCATGCCACCAGTGAGAGGGAAATACCGAGTTCCTTGAAAGAAAGTATTCTCCTACTTCTTACAGTAGTGCCAGCACCCAACACGGTGCCTTGTTGGGAATAACATTTTAAAGGTTTTAATACAAATGATTTGCACTGCGAACCTTTGCTTTTCAACTGGTCCTATCTAATCATTAAGCGTTTTCTCATCCTCGACAGCTATGGGACAGAATTATCCGTGTGTATTATTCTTGAGGTGGAGCTACCAAAGGCTTGAGGGTGATTTATCCGCTAGTCTGGCCTATCAGGCAGAGCCACCCTGACGTTTATGGAAGCAGAGTGATGGTGCAGGTTCCTTGGCCGGCACAGCTCTTCAGACATGGGCTGCTTGTCCGTTGGTGGATGTTTCCCTCTGTAGAGAGTCATGCTGGTCCAATAAAAACCTCGGTGTAGTCCCCCGTGTTTGCTTTCGCCAGCCCCTTCATGAGAGGCTACACTGCTCCTTGGCTCAGCACCAAAAAGGGCAATGGTGTGAGTGCAGTTGGATCAGTGCAAAACCATTTATCAAGTATTTGGGGGCATTTTCCAGAACTGCATTAATTCCTGGAGTTTAGAAGATGAATCAGACATGGTTCATGCCTTCTTGAAACTCAAAATCAATTGGCAAAATAGTATAAACACTCATACACACACATACACAGCAATGAAGCCTACTGCACTGCGTTGATTTGGACTCTGAGCTGTCTTATAGAAAGTGGCGCGATGTCTCCACAGGGTTGCCAAGTTTGTAAGTCTTTATGGGAGCAGGCAGCCTAATCTTTCTCTCATGCATGGAGTAGCTGCTGAGCTTGAACTGCCTGCCTTGCTATTAATAGTCCCATGCTTAATCCACTGTGCCACCATGGTGCAAAAATGTGTGCGTGAGGGCGGGGGGGGCAAAATAACTACAAGGCAGTTAGCACAGCAGTTACATCTCCAAGTTCTTCTCATCATGACAGCCTCTCAGCATCTCTGCAGCCTCATCCAGAGTCCAACTGTGTGGATCCTCTTACTTCGGGACCATCTACTGCCCTTGCTACAATAACATTATGATTGAAAGGGATGGATCAGAAAACAGCAGCAAAGAGTCAGAGAGGACAAGTTGCCAGCAAGAAGTTGGGGATAAAGAAGAGAATTTGATCAGAGACGGTCAATTCTTTCAGATCCCTGGTGGCCCGTAGTGGGTTACGCATTGGGCAGCTCACCAAAAGGTCAGCAGCTCAAAACCACCAGTGCGCTGTGAGAGGAAGCGGAGGCTCTCTGCTCTCAGACTTACAGCCCAAAACACCCACAAGGGCAGTTCCACTCTGACCTCTCGGGTCGCTCCGAGTCAGAACCACCTAGATGGCAGTGAGTTTGGTTTTGGTGGATCAGTTCTCCGGGACAGCCTACATTTTCTGCAGAGAAAAAGAGAGAAGTAAACTTACTGCCATCGAGTCGGTTCTGACTTGTCGCGAACATACAGCACAGAGTAGAACCTACAGGTGCCTGCCCAATGGCTTTCGGAGATGGTCACTCTTTACTGGACTAGAAAATGTCATCTCTCTCTTTTGGAGCAGCAGCTGGATTTGAACTGCTAACCTTCAGGTGATCAGCGAAGCTCAGAATCACTATGCCACCAGAGCACTTTGAGTTTGAACTGGTAACTTCCTAAACTGTAAGAAAATGAATGGATAGCCCTTAAAGTCCTCCACACTCGGCCTTGCTTTTTCAGCAGCATCCATTCAGAACGTAGGTACTCCCTAGTTTTTTCTACCTGGAAGATCCTGAGCAGCCCACAGGACTCCTCTAGCCTGTGAAACGGGGCACGGGACACAGGACTGCGGATGGCAACTTTCCTTGTCTCGTTTTCTCTGCAGAGCTGGGGTCCTCGAGAGAGCACTCGATCCACTCCCTTTTCATCTAGGCAGAACGGCGCTACACATGGGTGGTGTCAGCGACATATCCTCAAGCCGGATTTTCAAAAGGCCTTTTGGCTTCGTCTAAGAGATACAGGGGAAGGCACATCTATTCCCCGTCATCTCGAAGAGGTGGACTGAATTGTGCTATAGCCGGAGCATTGTCACCCTAATATTGTTGGGACACAACCCTTGCATATGCAATCCCACTTGGGAAAAGAGTATTCCTTTGTTGTTGTAAGGAGGCCATGGGTGTGTCACTAACCTTAATGATTTTCTAGAGATGAAAGGTGTAGGGGTGAGCAAGCAAATATGGGGGAAAGTTAGACCAAAGAACATGGAGAGGAGATAAAGATCTTCCACAGACCTGATCAAGGCTTCCCTCTGAGCTGCTGCTGTGAGTTTGAACTAACACAGACAAGAAGGAGATACAGAAATAAGGCAAATGCTTGGGATTTTCTGGTCAAATGTCAGAAAACAAAAACAGGAATAAATATTGGAGATTTTAATTTGCTTTGAAAATAGAAGTAGATGTATTTAGTAAATCCCTTTGTTATCTCGAGCTATTGCAGAAACAGTGTAAGTGGCTGGCCTCCATCCACAGGTAAAGCGGGTTAGGAGGCTACACGTCCTCCTGGTGCAGGAGGCTGGAAGGTGAGGGCTTCTCTCTCATAAGGAGCGGCAGTCTCAGAAGGTCACAGGGCAGTGTCCCGGAGGGTTATACTCTGTTCTGTTGGGTCACCGTGAGTGGGAACTCTGACAGTGTAGACTGGAGGTTCGAATTCATGGTGCCCGTTGCAGGGGAAGGCTTTCTCTGTCTGTTGGCTTACAGTTCAGGAGGAAGATATACATCCTCTTTCAGCATCTCTAGACATGAGAATTCTTGGAGGTTTCCATGGATCTTGACATCCAACTCCCCTGCATCCTGGAGGTTCCCAACAGGATGTGGGGCGCCTCACGCTCCTGGCTCCTCTTTCTTGATGGTAATACATTCCTTTCTCCCTACTGGCTTTCTACCCCTTTCATCTCTTGTAAGATAAAGGTGCTGCAGGCCATACCCTATAAGTACACCCAAATACAACCTCCCTGACCCCTTAATCTTCACAATTGATTGGTTTATCAAATCATATTATGTGAGGGGTCTTAGCACATAACTGCCAAATTACATCATCATATAACTGCCAAACCATGGAGGGTCATGGCTCAGCTAAACTGACACAACGTTCTGGTGGATAGAATTCAATTTATGGCATTCAGTAAAAGAATAATAATTTGTCATTACCATGTGAAACAATGATTGTCATTTTAAAAATGTGGTCCATTTCAGGGAGTTCAACTTTGGAAGCAGTGCTTGAACTAGATTTTTTAAAAAAAATCACCTCAATAATTAGTTGGTCAATCCTTTATTCTGCCCTTTCTGAAAACAAAGACAAAAATACCCTGAGTGTCCTCCAAAACAAGCTAAAACTTCCTAGAGGAATTCATCCTCTGCTACGCAAAGCCCACGTCCCAATCTCACCACAATAAAAGGCTATTGTGGCGCTGAGCTAGGTTTTAATAATGGTGTCAGCTCCCTTCCTTCCAGAGTGTACTTACAGCCATGCTTTGTTGGGGAGCCCTTCCTGGGGCACAGATCTTTCCTTGAGAATCGAGATTTAGGATCTTGCTTGTAGACAATAATCCTACACTGGCAGAGAACTCTACTGAATGACCTAATGGGTCTTTTCCATCTATAATTTCTATGATTCTATGAAAATCATCACCCGCTATAAGAAACAGATGTTGGCTGAGTAGACAATGGCTGTGAAGGTTCGTCTTCCTCAGGGTGCCCCAGTGAGCCGAGGGTTGCCACCTCGTTTCCCCCACTTCTCTGTTCTGTGGCAGCTGATGAGATATTTATAGCCCTCTTCTTCAGCCTGCCAATTATAATTATCAATATCTCCACTGATGAAGACAAAAAGGAGGCATCACCAGAGTGTGCACAGTATGTAAGAAGCCAGTTTAGGTGGAAACTGAGAATAGCTTTCCCCATTGATAGACAAAAGAGAGGTGCGTTTGGTGGATAAGGCTGCTGCGTCAGGTGTGTTGATGTGGCCGAGAGAGAGACTGCCTCCCTGCAAGCCCTCGGGGGAGCTGGGAGGGAGGTCGAGACGCTCTTATGAGCAGCTATTACCTGAATAGACAATGCCGTCTGTACTGTATGGAGTTAGAGAGTTGCTTTAAATGTAATAAATAAAAGTGGAATCTTACACAAGGCAGCGCAGCTTAGTAATTGCTGTTTTGGAGCGCACGTCTCTGCAGTTATTGAGCTCAGCATTTCATCTCCAGCTGCAGCACAATTTTTGCCAAATATAGATAAATGAAGTTAAAGTTATTGGCAACCGCTAGTTCTGTGTCCCTGTTTTGAGTTTATAGATTTCATAGGAATGGCATTACTTTCTTTCTCCAGCAGACAATTGTTCTTCAGAAGTGAGAACTTTTTCCAGGGACACTATATAAGGCATTTGGACGAAGGCTGGGCATTTTGTCCGCGAGATCGATGTGAGATGTCTTTCAAGAGAGGGAGAGTGACACTTAGAGATGGAGCAAGGACCACTCTGAGCCCAACACAGTTTTCAGGGCTTCCAAGGCTTCCTGACACTTTAACAAAGTATCTCCAGACATTCCCTTCATCATGGGAGCAGACATCTCACTTTCTCCTGATTGGTGGCTCCATCACCTGAAAACAGGGCTTGTTTCTGACTTGTTGTTGCTGCTTCTGGAGTCCCCCAGGCTATCACATTTCTGTTTGAATGACTGGCTAAGAATTCCAGTGTTTAGAATGAAACCTATGCTTAGATTTGGAAGCCAACTCTTGGTAGCCTACAACGCCCTTCCCAGGTGTAACTGTTGGCCTCTTCTGGATGAATTTTCAGTGAACCCAGAGTTCAGCTTCTCAAGAGGCTGCTGGTGGTTGGCATTAAACATGGACTGGGCGACGTTTTCTCTCCTTTGTGGAGGCCTCAGTTGACAGCCACTGTCCCTCTGCTGGGTGTGCTCCTCCTCGCTGTCCGGAATACCAGAATGCCTCTGTCTTTATCTTGTGGCTTCGTTTTTTAGACTCCTTATCAGCCAGGTGGCCTTGTGGTTTCAAGATAACATTCTCTACAACTTGACGTGTTTGAAAAATAGAAAGAAATTGCAATTTTAGAAAAAGCAAACAAAAAAGCCTAACATGCTTCCTGCCTTCCAGTTGGTCTGAGTCATTGTTGCCCTTCAGACGGAGGAGAATTCCCCTTCGGCTTTCTGAGCCTGGAAGGAGTTCCAGGCACTAGAGCCCTCAGCTTCCTCCTGAGGGCAGCTCACAGGCTAGAGCTGCTAACCTCGCAGTTAACAGAGAGTCCGTCATTTTCATTCTCTCCCTCCCCACCCCTCTCTCCATCCCTTAGTTCTTTCTCCCCTCTCTCTGACTCACTGACACACAAACACAGCCCATGTGGCATCCTTGCCATCAAACGCACCTCGGCTTCTTGGCCATGAACCCTAAATAGACTTTCATGATTAGATTCTCAAAGTTAAGTTGTCTATCTCTGTGGATCTCATTCATGGTTACAGTTCTTGCTCAATGATTGCTCTCCCTAGAATATTGGAACAAAGTTGTCAATCACGCTGCTACATTCTCTTGTTGCCCTTCCTCCAGACCTCCTCCTTAGCTCGATTCTCTTCACTTCTCAGCTCATTTCTGAAGATGATATATTATTTAGGAATGTTAAAATAACATTCTGGAATTCTTCCTTTCCAGTGGAAATATAATTTTAATTGTCACCTCTATTAAATATCACTTTGGAAAGCACCCTTTGCCTCTTTTGTCTTCCGACTACATTTTAAGATTCAGTCCAATCCCATCTTTCCTAATGCCCTCCCTTGGACAGAGTTAGGGGTACCCCTCTGTAGCCTTCAGTGGCTCTAGCATAACACCTGCCACACTGTCATAAGTTCTCCCTGTGACAACTTCTGTGTATCTCCACTTCCGACGATTTGGCATGCCAATGAAGGCGTTCTGTTGGTGCCGTGGTAGAAGCACTGGATGCTAACGTCAAGGTCCTGGCTCTGACCCTCCCATCACTCTCTAGGGGAAAATATATGTCCGGCTCCTCCCATGAAGACTGACAGTCTCTGCACCTGAGGAGTGCCTCTGTCCCTGGGCTCATGGGACCTCAGAATCTACACAATGGCCGTGGGGATCATGCTAATGAGTGAGAGCTAGAAGGACTCCATGAAGATGCGTCGGATGTACCAATATGGCAACAGCCAAAGTGCTTTGGAAAAGACTGCCCAAATAAAGGGAGAGCCTCTGTAATTTACTTTTTATAAGAAGCAAGGATGCTTAGTGACTATATTTTAGGTCATGAAGGCAGCTGCCTGCTCACTCCAAGTCTTGACCGGACGGGCTGGATGAGCCTGCTCCCACACCATGGCACCGCACCGTCCTGAGGGGAGCTGAGCACCGCTCCGTGAGTGGAGGTGAGCAGTTCTGGGAAGTCAGCGGAAAGGCCGTGCTGGTCGAGAGCATTTTTCAAGGGCTCAGCTGCTGGTTGCAAGCTGGAAAGAGCATTCGCAAGCTGTGGCTGGTTGGCCCATTGGCCCCATGCCTCCCTCTGAAGACCTGTGCGCGGTCTCTTGGCCCAAGATGCCCGAGAACTTGCAGCTGCCATTCTTCTCAAGAAAAAGTGA